>NC_141701.1:112807474-113407474 GCF_971803275.1 Cyanistes caeruleus
AGACCCTAACATTAATTTGGGATTTACAAAAAGTGAGTTGGCAGGGAGCAACTTCTTCCTCTGTGCCTCTTATATTCCCTCTTCTGTTCACGTAGTTTTATTTTAAAAGGCTTGTTTCTCTTACCTACAGCTGAATCCATTCTTGTGGTGCCTCAGCCTGTACTTAACTACACACCTCTGTCTCTTGAAGCTTAATGAGAGTTAGGAAATTGTGTTTTGAAATATGCAACTTGTTGCATAAAGACCTTATACTGTGGAGGAGATGAGAAAAGGGATATTTTCCATGCTTGAGAAATAGTTATGGCCATATTGAAGAGTACAGCCTCCCTCTCCTTAAAGAATATTTTAGTCCTGATAACATACAAGAGGATAACTTTTGCACTACGGTAAAATCTGATCTTAGCAGCTTCATGAACAAGCAAAGACAGTATTGTTCTGGGATTTTTTAATTAATTTATTTTAAACGTAGTGATTTCAAGTTTTGCATGCCACTTTCTGTTAGTTACTCTAAGAAACTTTGCTAAATAAAATCTCTAAGCATCACTACAGATGGGAAAAACAGAGCCCCATGAGAGAAAATTTTCCCCAGCTCCCTATGCAGCCCAGGAGGTGATCTGGAAGAGAAGCCATAATCTCCTACAGCACAAGCTTCCTCTATGGCAACCCAAAAAAATAAACAGATCGAAGATTATTTAACTTGCGGTGACACTTGCCTTTCAGTAAAAAGGCTGAAAAAATCTTGATCTGTGCCATAGTTCATGAACTTACACAAAACTTTCCAGTTCAAAGCATGCAATAAATCTGGCATATGGCCTGTCTCACCTGCCACTCTGAGGACTACCAGGTGCTTTTTTCCCTAGAAGGATCACTTCATTCAGATCCTGGCGCAGTTTCTTTCCCAGTGCTACCATGTGTTGCATGGTTGACAAAGGAAAGGACAGTTCTTGCTAAACTTGCAGCATCTCAGAAGTTTCATCACCTCCAGGGGATCTTCTTGCATTTCCATTACTTCTCCTTCCCCTTCCAAATGCTCATTCTTGGTATTTGCTGCTCAGCACAGATGCACTCTTTTCTGTGCAGGGGTTGGGCCAGCACAAGCCATTTAGCCTGGCAATTTGAAGTAAAATTTTAGAATGCTTTTTTACAGAAAAACAAATATTGACTCATGTTAGGAAATGTCACTTGTGTGATACGCTATTTTGAAAGACCACCATGGTTGCACTGCCTCACTCTGATCAGCCACATTAATATTTGAATACTGGATGGCAACAGTTGAAGATTAATTCCAGTAAGTTATTCATGCCTAGAAGTTCAGATTTCCAAGCAGAAGCATGTGGGTTACACTATGGCGTTTCACCACCTCCCCAAGGAAAGTCCAGTGGGCAGTCACCTAGGCCCAAGAGGATCAGAGTAGTACCTTTGTAAAATAGTCCCTCTTTCAGCTCCTCTGTATCCAGGACACTTCATCATCAAAGATGATAAGCCAAGGGCCTTTACTTGCTGCCAGTCAGCACTGTCAGACAGTATTCTTACAAAAGGTGTAGACATACTCAGCCTTGTATCCGCATTGGAGGAAGACATGTCATATATTTAGCCAGGGAAGCAAAAAAGGCCATTCTCAGACAAGCAAGACAATGTGTTTTTGTGCTGATCAAGTCAGGACCTGTTTGGCCCTCAGCATTTATTTCAGTTCCATGCTCCTTACATAAGAGTCTTCAAGCAAGAAAGACTTTGAGAACATGACAGTGTGAGAAGAGATACTGTCAAAACATAAGTGTGAGGGCCTGTGCAGTGAAGAGCCTCTCAAGAATGCTTTCTGCCACAAGGACAAACTGTTTCCCTTGGATTGCTTCTGACACACATGAAACTGATGTCCAGGAGCATTACTGGAAAGCCAGGGCAGAGGGGTTCAGCCAGCCAGCACCTAACCCTCTGCAGGATGAGATCCAAGGAGTGCCTGCATCCCGCCGCTAGTTCGTGCCTAGGGTTTCAGGAATATAAAAGGCAGTGAGGTTGTTTTAGGTATTATAAATTTTTTTCCTGAAGTCATCATAATACACACTTTCTTCCACCCTGTCTTTTTTCATATAAGGAAGGAGAAGCAGCCCACTTCTCAGGAGGGCCCAGCAATCCCAGCTCAACCCCAGCAACATCTAAGTGAGTGCCTTCAGCATGCAAAATTTCACTGAAGACAGAACTAGAAGATACTACTTGCAGATTCCCACCTTTGAAATAGAAGTTCAGAATCACCAAAGTCTCTAACATAAAATTCAATACTACCAAATCACTACATAGAAGCCACCAAGACATCAGGTTTTAAACACACAAATCCAGTTATTATTGCCTTCTTGAAACTCACTGCCTGACATCTCCACATAGGAAGTAACAAAATATGAAAATTTTGGCTAAATATTAATTAAGGGATATGCAAAGGAGTACAAATTGAATTCTTCAATATACTGAACCCTGTTTTAATAAATGAATCCATGTTTATGCTAGGTAGAGGTTCAGACAGAAATCATCTTGAAACATGACTTTCAGTTCCCACATAGGAACTACAATAAAACAATTATTTAAAATAGCTGCAAGTTCTCTACTAATTGGTTCTGAAAATAAAAAATGTTTTTAAAATAACCAAGAAGAGTGTGAGAAGTTTTCTTGAGCTAAATATAAACAGAAAAAAACATTGATTTTTTAGGCTTTCTGAGGGACAAAGAAGTCCAAATTTAAAGTCATCTCCTTCTCCCCCTTCTACGGCCTGGGCAGAGACAGGAGACATTTGTAATGATGTGTAGTAAAGTCAATTTTTCCACTGCTTTGCAGCCATGTACCTCCATAAGACAGACAGAATGCTGCCAGTGGAAAGACAGAGAATTTCTGGTGTGTGCCTTTTATCCTTCTATTTTGCAGCAGTATGGGCATAAAACAGGCTCACACAGCTCTAACGGATCATTACAGAAGTCCAGGTCAACTTCGAGATCCTTGTCTAAACTGTCGGCTGTGACCCTCATGCTGGGATTACCTCTTCCAGTCCCAGGCCTTCCTGTTTCCTCTTCCTTTCTGCAAAGGACACATTGAGCAGCCACCACCAAGATTCACCCTCACCTGGCTTGCTCGGGGCTGAGGGACTGGGGGAATGGCTTACGTGATGATGGCCAGGCTACTCAGCAGTGCCCAGCGCTGTGAGGATTTGTAGGGCTGCAGATATCCTGCCTCAGAAACACACAGCACTGCTCTGGCAAAGGACTGCTGGAAGTGATTCTGTGCTGCTGTCTGCTGAGATTACCCAGATCACTCCAAAGATTTCCACCCCTTTCATGTCTATTAGCCAGCCACTGAAGTTTAATGCTGCAGACTATCCATATTGTAATGCAGCATGTTTTATGCAGCTACAAGTTACTCAAGTTCACCAACACCTCGAGAAACTGAGAAAACAAACAAATAGCCAAAAAAAAAAAAAAGAAAAGGGGGAAAAAATGTAAACAACAAGCTAGAAAATCATCTTCACCTTAAGCAAGCCATGTTAGAGGCTCTATTTTAAAAGCAGAAAGCTCAGGTTTTCAGCCTGAGATACAGATAGTGTTGAGACAAGGGGTTTACTCCAAATTCAATATAACTAGTATTTACCAGAGGACGGAAAAGGTTCAGAATATAGAGCAGGTCAAGTAAAAGGATTGTGCAAAATGGAAAACACCTGCAAGGTGGGGCACATATGGTAGATGTGCTGACTATATAGGAGTAGACAGGAAGAAAAAGGGGCTTGTATTCTGGATGGAAAAGAGCTGTCTGCTGCCATGAGACAGCATCTGAAACTGTTGAAAACCATTACAGCTACGTTCCCAAGCAAACAGCATTAGACTGTGCTGGGCTTACTCCTCTCAGCTTCACAGGGAGCAGCATGGGAACTTACTAGACAGAGGCCAGTGCTTTCCCATTCTATCTTAGTCCTTCCCAAAGAGCAAAGAGCATGTTCAGGTGTGAGCAGGCATTTGCAGAAGGGTTGCTGCCGTCCTGCTCAGGCTTCCTTCAGCCTAAACTCTAGCAGGGCATAGACACAATCACTCTGAGTAGATTGTGAGTAAAATACTGGGGTGGGGGGGTGAAGGGAGGGAAGAAGGCAAAAAGCTGCCCCTCATGTATCTAAACTACAAGGAGTAAGACAGTGAATTAACTTAGCTGGGATTATTTTCCTTCAAGTTTTGCATAAGAATCATTAGGAACTAAAGAGATGGGAAAAATTTTGAAAGAACAGTTGAAAAGATATGGTTTTACAGCTTGTCATAGCATTTTTTCTTAAAACCAAATTTGTTTCATTAAAATATTAAATGTTACCTATAATAAGCTATTGAAAAAAATGTGTGTTAAATATTAGCAAAAAGCTCTCTAACAATGTTCCAGAGTCACACCCAAGAGCCAGCTGGGAACTGGCTGTGACAACTCTGGTGCTTCCAAGGGGGCAGGAGCAGGGAAGACAGCAGTAATTCACCAGAGGTAGCTTTCAACAATTCTCATTTTTTCTAAGCAACAGTCTCAAGAAGAAAACTTAGCTCCATTACTCCATACTGTTCCTCTCCCCCACATCCCCAAATGCAGTCCCCCAGCAAGCTCAGGTTCTAATCCTAGCTGTCCATATGTAATCAAGTCTTGTAATAGTCAATAAAAGCATGAATTAATAAATGGATAATTAGATCTGAGTATTTTCATGATCCAATCTGCACTGGCTCTTGCTTCATTAATCCATGCACAAATGGCCTCCAAGCACAGGTGATTAACACTGCCAAAAGCCATACATGCCACTTCTGTACTTCACAGCAGCCAAGTATCTGAGGATGCAGCACACCCTTTCAACATTAACTGAAGCTCCTACTCATCCAAAGCCCAAAGGAGCAGTACTATTGGAAACGCCACTTGATTAGTCTGTGGCTCAAGGAGAAGAGCCTTATTTATTATTAAAGCAAAAATTCTCATTACACTGTATTTTTCAGTAAACCTGGGACTGGCTGATCTCCACAGCTTTTTAGCTTGTTCTGGTACAGTCTTAAGCAGCACACCAAATAAAGTGTTTCACAAAGCTAGCTGGAAAGAGTTTGCAGAGCCTTTTTACCACCTTCTCATTTTAGCTAGTATAATAAAGATGGACATAGAAACATTTAGTGGAAAAGAAAACTAGGATTTCCCCCCTTCCTCAAATTCTTACACAGCTTCAGTTTGGGGACAATTTGGCATCCTTTCAGAGCTGCTGTTAGAAACTGTCTTAAAATAGGCAACAACATTCAAGATTTGGAAAGTGAGAGGTCACATAATAGAATTACTTCAGATAATAAGATCTACAGAGTTTCTGAGACATCAGCAATGTTTGTCACTGCCTCACAGGAGCTTAAAGCACATAAACAAAATCAATTCCAAGTCCAGAATCCCAAACAAATAAATTGGGTACCCAAACAGGTAAGAAAGAGGGAAGCAGTTTTCCCCAAAGCCACTCAGATTTACATCAACAGAACAGAGTAACCCACTGTTTCCAACCACTTTGAATGTTAAAGGCAAAACATAAACTGACATCATAACGTCATCTTAATAAATACAACCAGCATCAGTATCACAGTCCAAGCCTACCTACCACTAGTACAGCCTAACCTTTTGAATTTATTATTGAACAGGGAAATGAAATATGAAGGTCTTTGTTTGTTTCTTTGAAATTAATAGGTGAGTTAGTGATCACCAATGAGTAAGACAGGGCAGGAACACTGCCACGCATGGTCCTCCTCCATGAGGTTCCAGCAAACTTTCTGCAGAAATCATTTAAGACTTGTGTCTGTATAAGAGTTCAGCCAGGTATTGTGAGAATTATGGTGCACAACACCTATTCTATTAGAAATAAATGGTCTCATTTGCATTTTAATTCTGTGGAACAAGCCGCTCTCAACAGGGCAGTTTGCTAGAGTTACTGAAGATGTACAGAAGATGTAATTTTCATCATAAATGCACATTATGTTCTCATCAGAGAAATGAAAGGACCAACAGGCATATTAGAGAAACTGCCTGTCTGGAAGGTCCCTCCAGATCTTCATGAACACAGTCTCTTCCTATCTTGCAGTGTATTGTTGCACAGCTAAATATCACAACAGTCTCATTAGTCAAATGGAAATAAGTACAGACCTTTTTCATTGACCCTTTGAAATTAATAACACCACACAGATGGAAATCATACCCAAATATCTAAAGCTGTAAGTAATTTAACTGAACAAGCTCTAAATACATTCCAATAACTACAGAATGTACTGGTTCCTCTCTTTTATTTAGAGTTTCATTTCTCTGAATTGTTTACTCCTTAAAATAAGAACCTGCCATCCCTGGTGGATCAGAAGATGGAAACACAAACTCATGCGTAGGTGCTGCAGTGCACCAAAATACCATTTCTACTTTTTTTCTCTTTTAGCGAAGACTGCAATCAGGGCTGGTCAAAGTCTGCTTAGAGGATGGTGACATTTGTTTTACTGTGTGTCTTTTGTACTCACTGTGATCTTAATATTGCTCATGAGAAATTCAAGTAGTATTTGGCAAATAACTGTGGCTCAGTGAAACAACCAACACCCACTCAAACATTAAAAGACCTTGAAATACGCTCTTCACAAGTTATTTCTACAGTGGCAATCACATGTTTATGGGGTGTTAGTACTTACAACAGAGTCCTTATTTTAAGCTCTTAGGTAGGGAAGTAACATCAACCCAGTGCTTTAATTTCTGAGACAGACACAATCATTAGGTTGAAAGCTATTCTGAGGCAGATTTTTCTTTAGCATTTCTAACTGGGCTTGCATCATTTTATACAGAACAATCATGGGAGCCAAAACGAGAACCCATCCTAGTCACTCTGTCTTTCTGGCTTTATGACTATTAGCATTATTGTTTTCATGACAGAAGAGCTTTAGGATAACAGATCATCCCAGGAGAGAATATAGCTCTTTAGAGAATATTCCCAAAGTAGGGTGAGAGATGGTTTTGCATGATGTGAAGATCTGGGTCAATGCCAAACACAACCCAGACCAACTCTCTGGGATAGCCAGTGTGGAGTTCCAAAACATTGTTTCCTTCTTTCTTCTCTTATCTTCCCATCTTCTGAGATTTTTTAGAAAAACTCGAATGAAGTGGGGTTACTTCAGGATGAGATCATCAATTACCCACAAATGATATCTGTAAAATGCTTTCCTACAAGTTTCCCAGAAAAAGAAAAAAAATAAAAACCACAGAGGAAACTCTCCTCCCAGATTCCCTTTCCTGATACCTCAAAAGAGGCAGAGGGCTAAAACAGCATTATCCACTGATACATTTTCATTATATATTGAAACATAGTCAGATCATTTTCAAGATGCTGTCAATGGCAAAAGAAAGTAGCTTGATGAAGAATGTCCCTTAGATTTTATGTATAAACAGAGAGTATGAATTTAGCAGTTCTACCCACCTTATAAGCATGCCATTGTCAAAAGAAATCCTCACCTCAAGTGAGTATTTTTTACATTATTTTATAGACCCTGCCTGAGAACTGGGGCACCTCAGGAAGGACACCTCACAACAGCACACAGATGCTTGAGTACCACACTGTTTCTGTCTCTAACCCGTCACTGAAACATGCCTTGCAGCAGAGAGAAAAGGAAGTCCGTAGCCTACAGAGCAAGGAAAGAGTCAAAATGATTTTGCTCATTTGCAGCCCCCCCACTCCGCTTATCATCATGCAGGAGGAGGGCGGCGATCCACTGATACTGGGTGTAAAGACAGCTGCTCTTCTGATCCAGCGTGGCTTTTGTTAGCAGCAGCAGAGCTGGTGAAAGAGAACAAACGCTCTCCCATACGTGCATTGTTAGGGCAGGAGACAAAAGAATACCTGTTTTGAATCACTGAGGACTATTACTGTAACAAAGTACAAGATAACATTTCGCCAGAGGATACAAGAGATTCTTAGAGGAGAAACAATGAAACCAGACAACCTTTCTGTCATCTTATCAAAAACTGCTTGGGGTACTTACTGAACAGTGGGGGGGGGCAATAATAGCAAATAGAGAGCAAACACAGTTAATCTTTGCACAAAGGCTTTTTGATAAGTAATAAAATAGAGTCAAGAGTGGCATGCTGGCCTTAGCCAATTCACGTTGCTTAGAAGAAAGGATATAAGACAGGCCTAAATAATTTTAAAATAAACAAATCCAAACACAACAGAGGAATGTTGCATGAATGAATTTTCTCATTCTCCTTTTTCAAGCAATTCAAGAAGCAATCAAAGCACTCTGAGGTCTGCTACACTTTTACATACTTTTTTTGACACATTGCTTTACAGAACCTTCACAACAGCCCACTATCAGTAGCTTTGGTGTCACTGTATGGTATGTAAATGGAATAGGCAGATCTTTGACATAAAAATAATAATCTGTGGTAAAATTACAGTACTACAGTGTATCATAGCATCAGAACTATGGAAATATTAATACATGGATCTTTGACAATACAATGTAAGATGTCACTCTGAGCAGTTATTATGCTAATAACGAATACTTATTATAAAACAACATGAAAGAGGTAAGCTATGTGGGTGTAGGAAGGGATATTTAGTATTCAGAAAATGTATTTAAAAGGGAAAAAACAGCAATTGCTTCATACAGCATCTAATCCCACATTAGGCAGATGAGGAGTTCCCTGGCAGATGGGTGTCAGGGTACCCTGGGACTTGGATGAAGCAGCACATTATCTCTCAAGGGAGCATACATGCCAGTATAATTTACAACATCCTTCGAGTTTGTTTTTGTTATGCAGTGGGCCAAACTGGGGCCGAAATCATGAAGACAGGGGGAAAAGCAGCACTAGGGCTTTGAGGATTAACTAGGAAAACTGCTCATCAGGTCCAGCAGGGTTTCAAGAAAACATATTCTGCTCCATGCTCACTGACTTCAAAATAAAATAAAATAAATTCCAATACTAAAGAAAGAATTAAACCACAACGAGGAAAACATCTCATATCAAATTCCCTATACAAAGCAAGCAATCCCTATACAAGACAGCATCCTGACTTGTTCCCTGTACAAGACAGCATCATGACTTGTTCCATTTAAGATACAAGAAAGTGTCCATTAGTATTTTAAAAAAAAATTAGTAAGTCTATTAAATGTTGCATTTAAAGCCAAAGAAAATATTTACAAAGAGTTTGTAATATAAGGAGGAATCTGAGGAAAGAGAGTCTCTGTTTGCCTGATGGCAAAAGAGTAAATTTGTCTAGGGTTTTTCTAGTTGCAAAAGGAGCAAATTATAGATATTCCACATTAATTCTCACCTGGGCTTTTTTATTCTGCGCTTTTTTATTCCCTGTTTTCCACCTAATCTGAACTACAGAGTCACTCCAGGTGCAGAATCACCCATTTGGCACAGAACTACTACTCTAAATTCAAATCTTAGAAAAACCTTTACAAAAACTTCCATACCACTGAAGCCAACTGAAGTCATTCTCATATTTACAAATACATCCCTCAGCCCTCAAACACAAATGTCATGTTTGTGAAGACAGAGCAAAAGATGCAACACTTCAGGCAGCAGCCATAAATAAAATTCTTACACACAAAAACACAATCCATTTCAAACAGGAATGTGCTGCAGCTGTTGGAAATACCTGTCCTTCAACATTAAGCCTTGCAAGGATAATGCTTAGCTGCAATCTAAACCTTGGTGATTGCAGCAGAACAACCAGAAGATGTGTGATTACTTATTGCACCTCCCAGTCAGGGAGAGGGAAATATGCCACGTAGCTAACATGCAGGTACAAGGAATCACTTGTCTCAAAAAAACCCAGGGAATTATTTGGATTTGCTTACAGTTGCAAGGACTCATTCACATTTCTGTATACAGATGCATCTCCAGGACAGCTGCACTGACCATAGACTAGATCACAGATCCTTCTTTTAATTACTTGGCAGTTTCCTGGGCCAAGTTTATTCAACCATTCAGCCATGCACCACCTATCTTTCCCCCTCTTTCAGATTCCTACAACTCTTCCAGTTAAGATGCACACTTCCTGGAAACTTTATGGCCTTTTACATGGTTTAGTTACCTTCTGTGGTATAAAGAAGGCAATGGCCACCTGCAAAAGCTATCAACAAGAACCTGGGAGCCTGCAAACTAAAAGTTACTGCTTTACTACCACAGTAGCAATAGACAGTTGTGACCAGCCACTGCTGTGTTCAAATCCCTGACACCTCCCAATGTACAACTTGTCTTTCCCCTACTTTTCATTCTGAACTTAATTACTGCCCAACATACTATGAACAAGATTTGGACAGTGGTATTTATCCAGCAGAAAGCACTACTGCTATCATCAGTTAGACCTGGAGCAGGCTGGGAAGACGACAAGAATAGAAGGCATATAGGAGAGAAAGCACTAAGTTTTCCACTGTACACACCCTTTAGAGATGAGCAGATGGGGGCGGGGGGGGGGGGGGAGGGAGAAAAGCCTTAGGCACATTCCTCCTAACTCTCATGATTAAATTCCTACTTTTGCAGTATTTAGGGTTGTTTTTTTCCCCTAAACCTTCAGTTCTAATAATCAAGGTATTTTGTCATACTTGCAAATTTCCCTTTACAGAAAAGTAGTGGGCAGAGCATAAGAAAACTCTTGAAAAGAAGATTCCTCCAGAAGCTAAAAAGCAAAAGTCATTCATAAATCATTCATCAGTCCTAAGCCATACTCATCACTGGGATCCTGTTTCATGACTTGAACTGCAAAGTCTACCATAACCACTGAATTTCCCTTCCTGACAGGTGAACATAACTCATTTTGCTCTGCGTGCTAGGAAGCCCTGGAATTTTTCTTGGCATTTTAAGATAAACTGTCCCTTCAGGCTCTTAAAGTCTCCTCTTCCTTTCTAATACCAAAGCCTCAATTAGACCATGATTAAAGAGGATGTACTTACAGATACCAACAGAAGGTAAAGGCTGTCAGTTTTATTACAGGTCAGGAATGTGTTTTTTCTCTCTGTACTCTAGACTTCAGAGTTTAATGGGGAAATAGAGTTTACTAACAGGCAAGTCAGATTTTCTCAACAGGATTCAATCTTGATTATCAATTAAACAGGCATAAAAATATCTAACCAGGTGGTTTCTGCCAGTCAACAGAGGTCTTAAGGGGAAGAGAACTTACACTCATTGACAGAAATATCTAATAGAAATCTAAAACAAATACAACAGGAGATATGCTTCATGTGATACTTTATAGTCTCCTTGGTTAAAAAAAAAGAGTGAATCTGTGTACTGCAGCATATTGTTTAAAAGAATTCTTCAGCTCTGTTTTCTTTGTGAATTTGTTTATCATGCATCAGAGTGCTGATAAGATTTTAGGAAAATGTGATACAAAGTTATTAACTCCTGTGGCATAGAAGCCAGGCATTGAAGTCCTCACCCATTTGCATTGAGGCCCAGCTCCATTTATCCTCCTTTGCTTTTGACCAGTTTCCCTCTGCTATCCTCACACTTCAGCTTCTGCACAGGTTTAAACAGATACCTATTTTTTAATTGCCTAAGAAAGCACTGCTTTCTCCTGCACAGTTCTTCATGTTATTTCCTCACAAAGATGACACTGTCCCATAGTGTTTAATGCTCAACATTCATTTTTGGATCGGTTGAAAGTCTGGTAATGCACACTCTCCTAATTTAGAAATGGAGCTTTGTAACACTGAAATATTGCAAGAAGCTCCACTGCTTTCCCTTCCATTAATTTGTTACTTACTGTGTTGGATTCTCATCAGCAATTCTTAATTGATGCACTCTCAGCCATGCCATCAAATATTCTCTATGGATCTAGTTGGCAATAACGGTTAATTTCTAAATTTTGGTAAGTTAGTGATTATTTAGGTTGTGATTACTTCAGAGTAAATATATTCTTACATTTGGGAAAGCCCCAATAAAGAGTGGGCACTGCTACAGATAAATAATATACTGCAATAGGTATTCTTATAATGGTAATGTATGATGCACGGCCATTTTCCAGATGCTACAGAACTGATTGTGCTGCCAACAGAAGCAGCCAAGTCCAAAACAGATCCATATGAGGAATTACTATTGAATCAGCCTCATCAGTGAGAAAAGCTTCTGCCACACAAACCTTTTTTCACCTTAGCATAATCCTCATAAAGTTAATGAAATGCAGCCTACTCTTGTTACAGTTGTAGAACCAAAGTAACTCCCATACAGGTGAGTTGGAACTGATGCAAATCAGAGCCAGGACTAAGAATATCTTCCATCAGAGCAAAGAGTGATCTGTTAATACAGTGATGTGACACCACTGCAAAGCAGTGGAACAAACACTGCTTGGCACAGAGTCCACTCTGACCCGGAAAAACAATGTAGTGGCAGAGCTGTCAAGCTGGAGCTGCATCACAACCCAAAAGTTCTCTACATCCTCAATTCTTACAGCACAACTGGCCCTGTTGGTTTGTCTTCAGGGTAAAATATTTCTCCACAAAAAGAAAAACCATATTTCTCCTCAGGTTTTAAAAAGTAGGCAAGTGGGATGTATGGACTTTAAGACCAGAAAGGGTGACTGGAGCATCTATTCTGACACCCTTAAAACAAAAACCAAAAGCCTTCAGCCAAACATAGAATACAAACAAAACCACCAAGAGGAAGACTTATATCACAACCTTTCCTAGTCATCACTTATCTAATCTTTTGATTTTTATTATTTTTAATCCTCTCTCATAAATCAGTACCTCTACTATCTCCCAATTATTTTAGTAACAGGATCTCTAAGCTGTATCATGTATAGAAAATTAATGACCTTTAAAACAGAAGGTTTACTTACACAGACATTAATTGCTATTGTAGCACAGATGAATAGTTAAGCAGGCCCATGAAATGTTTCACTCAAGCACCTAATTCCAGAGAAGGGAATACTTTATGCAAATTCTTGGATGACAAAAGGTCAAATGCAATGAAGTTCCTATCAAAGAAAAAAACCTGTTTAAGCCTATTTGCCAAGTACAGGTTAACCATAAACATGCAAACAGGTTAACCATACACATCATTAAGTTCTGAATCCCATTATGATCATATGGCATCAACCTGATTGCAATTATGGTGCCTTAGATGCCACTTTAAGTAGAGAATCACTACTCCGAACAAGCTTTATAAATTATTCTCATTGATTATCATTTCCAATTAGAGGAAATTAAAGCATTAAATGGCCACTTTGATGCTGAAAGTGACCTTTCACCTGGACTATTTCCCTAATGGATGAGGGTTAAATTTATTGTGACAGCACCTAACAACATTTGGTATGGCCTCAAATTTGATGTTACCAGTATAACATCAGCCAGCAGCAGGCTGAGTTGGTGAGACCATGACATGCAGTGTTTGCACTAGAAGTATGATTATTAATATCTTAGGAAGTCAGGAAACCTAGGCACTTTCCAGTCACCTACTTTACATTTCAGTAGCTATGACACATAGCTATACTATGACCTACAACAGGATTTTCAAAGGAACACACATTTTTCTCTTTCATATTTTTTTTTCTGCTTAATGTATCACAACTTTATTAATTTCAGCTCCAAAATGTTGGCATTCCCAGTAACAACCAATAACCACAAGTAAGCAAATCATAGGTAACATCCCTCTCTCCAAACAAAGAAAATATTGTATTTCCAACAGAGTAGTGCCTCTTTCAGTTAGCACAGCCATGTGAAATTAAATATAAAAACTCCAGTGAGTGATTTTTTTACTAATCCTGTGTAATGCATTTTACAAAAGTGTCAAAAAGAAATATAGTTCAGTTGCTGAATACAGAATGGAAATTGTTTATTTTACAATCCAAACTTCCCTATTTACATAAAAATAACTTCACTACAGCAGAAATTTTAGGCTACAACACAATATTAATGGAGTTCGATTGCATATTATTCTAAATGGGTTATTTTACAGTCATTTTAACACTAGATCTAAATACAAGACATAGACTTATACTTGCAGTACATTTTAGTGTGCAAACAATATTTCAAAAAGAGCCATAGGTAAGTATCAGAAAAGAGCTTTTCTAAAACTACCACCCTCCTAAACCCTGTATTTGTATACAGGCACAAGACTCTGTTTTAGTATTAATGTTACTTATCTCAGAATTACAACCTGATATTCCTGTGAGAAGGACTGACAAACACTTCCTGGTTGTAGAATGAGCCATGTATCACCTTTGCTTTATTTCTACACTGACATTTTTTTTAGTGTTCCTTTTACTGGCATGGTTTTGTTTTATATTGGTTTTACTGTAGTCTTAGCTGTAACTGTATGTTACACATGCCTCTCTACAGTCCATCCACTAAGGAAATGAATCATTACAGCTTTTACTTACAGGGTCTGACTTTTCAGTGCAAACTGTAAGGCTCATGCTTCCATCCTCAGCATCACTCACCACAGGGGCACTTCCATTAGATTGTGTTATTAGCCAGGAGTCCTCTGGAGAGCTCTGCTTCCATCGGGAAGTGCCATAAACACGAGCCGCAGCGAATGCCAGCTGGGAAGAGAAATGCATTGCTGTATCCCTTTAATGGGAGAAGTTGCTCCCCAGTGCAGCTGGCAAGCTGTTCTCATGATCCCCTTTGGAGCCAGCCAGAAGACAGCAGTTCATGTTCACCAGGAATTACTTTCTATTTGCTTTCATCTTCCTTTAGATTGAAGCAGTATTTTAGCAAACGGAGTACAATTTTTAAAGCTGCCACTACCATATGGCTGGGACAGTCTGCAGGCTTCTGCTTTGGGAGGGAGTTGATCCCCACCACTTCTCTGAGCCTGAGGGAAACTGGTACTGATGTCAGCAGTAGCCATGAGCCTGAGGAACATGTCATTTACTCCAAGCATCTGTCATACCTCCTAGGGCCAGGGCTCCAGGAGGGCTGAGCACCCTCCTGGCAGCCACACTGCCATGAACTGTGAAACAAGGGCTTTCACACCTTTGGTTCTACTGCCTCTCCAGAGCTATCTGACCTTTTGAAATCTCTAGGCTTTTTCATGAGGACCTAAGAGGTAAGCACCATTTACTGCTGGGACTAACACAGTTCTGAAAGTCTTGGCTCCACACCAAGTGCCACAGGGCAAAGGTATCAGACTTTCCTGCAAGGAATATCTTCACATAACAGGCTCCTGTTCAGTTTGCCATGAATCTATACATGGCTGTGAGAACCTGTCTCTGAGTTACTGAAATAAGATCAAATCTGAAATTCTTCTAAGGAAATATTTTTGAAAAATTCTTTTAACCAGCTCACCTCCCCCACTGACCCATCAACTCTCCATCCAGTCTGCTGAATCTGTTGAAGCTGTGTTCTCAGAGATCCACAAAGAGGGACTAAAAGAAATGGAGAGGAAGAGGCAAAAGTAGTTGTCCAGTGCTTAGCCCTCACCTACACTAACGAAGAAAAATAGAATAATAACAAACAAAAATACAAATGAAACTGAAAAAAAAAGGAGGGAGGGGAGAAAAATAGAGGGAACTTCTCAGACTTTGAGTATAACTGGGTCATTGTCACCAAGCTGTGACTCTGTGGAGTACATAGTTTGAGAGACAGAAAACTTGGCACACAAAGCAGGCCACAATAATGAGCAATGGCAGATTTGCATGTCAGGTCTTTCCACCATAGTACAATTAGTCTACTGATACTGTAGGCATGACTAAGAATGGCGGGATATGAGGGTAAGTGATAGAGACAAAATGAATGATTAAATGGCCTCAGACCTAACTTGTGACCTCATTCTATCATAAATAGCAAAAAGTGAGAGAACTTGTGTGTGGATCAAAAACCTGGCAGGGTTAGCTGAGCACATGAGACAAAAGAAATAGCACAGCACACTCATTCTTGGGCTGCCAAGATGTTCAGTCTGCACCAGCGACACAGAAGACTCAGGTAGCATCTGGGTCCCAGAACAACCTTGCTAACTACCAGGGGAGTTGATTAGGCTGCTTCCAAAGATAAAAAGCAGCAGCTGCTGATTAAGGAGAGCCAAGAGGCAGCAGAAATACTCTCAGTATCTGATGCAGAGCAGTAAGCAACAAAAAGACTGGAATCCATGTGAAAAAGATGTCACTCTCCAGATCTCTTATCCATGCAGCACACAGCTCACCCGACTGAAAGGGACCAATCCAGAAATGCTGGCTTAACTCTGCACTGCAGTCTTTCCTATGGTTTCCACAAAAGCAACTCAAAAGACTGGTTCTAGGCTCTTCCATTTGCTCAGCAAAATACAGTCCCCTTTAGGCTCTAAGAAGTGTGTTCAGGAGGTGGCAGGATATGTGTAAGAGACTAGAGTCAACAGGGTGTGGCAGCAGGTGAGAACAGATCATCTTAATTTTCCTGCTGTGTCTGCATTGCTTCTCTGTGGCTTCTCCAAGGCCCTTCCATTAGACTGTGATATTAGCCAGGGGTCCTCTGGAAAGTTCTGTCATCCCAGTTCATTTGATTAGGAGCTACAACCATAAACAAACCACCTTGTCCTATGATACACTGCCATTCCCAAGAACCAAGCATTATGCAGCACTGATTTTTCCAAACCTGTCCAATGTCATACTCTGGTGACCAGACATTTGTTATTATCCACCTGTATGGGAGAGACAGTCACCTTTACAGACCAATTTGTGGCATTTGCTCTTTAGAAAAACCAAAATGCAGTGATTCAAATTCCTAATGAGACCACTAAAGAGTTTGCTGTGGTTTTTAGGGAATGAGCAGACATGATGAGATTTTGGAAGGAAATGGTTACAATTCTGGTAACAAGAAATTGCTGCTGGAGATCTAGCCAGACACAATACTTCAAACAAGAGATTGCACAAGCAGTTAAATATGGGGGAAAAATTACCTCATCAATAACAGAGCTGCTACAAACAAACAGGCATTTACCTTTTCCACCATTCTTTTTATTCTTTTAATCCTTACCATTGCAATTGGATAGAATCATAGAATCATTTAGGTTGGAAAAGACATCTAAGATCATGGAGTCCAACAGTTAACACTGCCAAATTGACCCTTAAATCATGTTACTAAGCCTACCTTGTTAAACTCTTGCCCTCAGAGTTATCCAGTGACTTTAACTTCCATCAGCAATGAGTTCCCAGTATGGCAGAGCATTTCTTCTGACTTACTTTTGACTTTGTCACTTTTAACCTTCACCAAATGCTCCTTGTTCTTCCCTGATGGTAGAAATAGCATTTCTTGCTCTATAAAGCCTACACCTTCGTTGTCTGTAACCTTTTATCGTCTCACTTCTGATTCATTTTCTCTCCAAGGTAAACAATCCCAATCTTCTCAATCTTGTACTATATGAAAGTTTTTCCTTGTCTGTTTAAAAACTGATTTATGTAAACAGTTAAAAACTTACTCTGTTAGCTTAGCTTGTATCTATAAATTAGACATGCATATTAAATTTGTATTAGCTAGATTTAACTGAATTAAGTGTATCCACACAGGATTTTTCACTAAATTCCTAAACTCAGTTTAAAATTACACCTTTTGTTAAAGCAGAGTGTAGTTAGGCCATAACCAGTTTCTGATCCACAAATGCTTCCAAGAATTCAGACAGTGCTTCAGGAAAGGGTATATTTCAGCAGACCCCTTAGAGAGTGTTATCTCCATTATCCTGTAATTCATGAAGCCTCCATGCATAGCAGGGAGTAATTCTTCTGAAATATTTTCCATCAGCAACACAGGGATTTGTTACAGAATTAACTTAACATGTTTTACCTTACCACCTCCATTTGTGGGAGATAGTTTATTGCCTAGGCAAGTCAAAGTGCTATTAAACCACGTATTTTAATTCAGTTGCAAGTAAGCTGCCCTATTGTACCCAGAACACAACAGCCATATAATGAAAACTGCTATAAAAATTACTTCTGAAAATATCAAATGCAATCATTGTTAAGTTTAAACAAAGGATATTTGCTAGTTCATTCCTAGACTTAGCTGCATTCAAAATCCAATGAAAACTTGCTTTTATACATACAGACACACACAGACATTTGCATATAGAATAAAAGTTTTAAATTATGACTATTAAATGTGTGGAATTTCTTAACTACAGCATTCATTGTTATCCTTGTAATAATACATTGACACAAGAAAAAAAAGAGGAATTTATCGAAAAGTTGCCAATGGATTTTAATAAAAAATATTTCCCAACAGAAGGTAACAACACCCTTATCTACTTGGCCACAAGTGCTTGAGTATTTCTCAAGGAATTTAGATGCACTGTTTTGCAATAGAAACTTACAGAAAGTTACAAAGAAGCAAATAATTCTAAAAATCAAACAGGCCACTGAGTTGAAAGAAAGTAATTTCCCACATTAACATTCAGATCTATTATACATGCATATAAATTTCCATGCAAATCACACTCCACTTATTGTGTATTTTGCCCTATTTAATGAAAAATGAAAAGGACAGAAGAACACCTAACCCCCTCCATTTTGCCTGTTAAGTTGCTGCTGGCAGCAGGACCCTGGTGATGGCATTTCCATTGAGGCTAATCACAGAGAAGAAGTGTGCGCACAAACATGAGAAAACTCATGCTCAGGTTAGAGAGAGCAACCACCCGGCCTGTCCATCACATTCACCTCTATTCACACTGTAATTGCTGTACTCTGGAAAGCTGACTAGACCCATCATGATCTCAGAACACTAGTTATCCCCTACTGAACCACTTTCAAAATTGGCAAATAATACAGCTAAGTATTAAAGGAGAGATTGTCAGACAATTCAGCTTTAGAGAACTCACTTGCGCCGAATGCAGAGAATTGGTGAAAGCAGCTGAAATACACAGTCAGTTCTGGTCACTGCTACAGCTGTAGTCCTGGCAGAGATGCCCCTTGCTCAGACTTCTTTGTGTCCATGCCAGTGTTCCCTTGACACTTCCCTATAACCTTCATTCCTCTTTTTCCACAGAGAAATGTGCTGGCAGTCTCCTGCCCCCATCAGCTCCACGCTAGCAGGATGTACAGGCTGAATGGGCAGAGCTGCTGTGGGAAAGGCATACACAGATCCCCATTTTGCTTCAAAATGCCTTCCTGCCAGCTCACTTCTCCTGCCTAGCTCCACTATCTATAGCTTTCAAATGCTTCCCCTTCATAATCACACCTCCTACTATTCTGAAGACTATTTTCTGGGAACGCTGAACATATTTGTTGGCTCACTGGCCCCTAGCACACTGACTGCTCATTCAATAGCATTCACACAAGACTGGAAAAGACTTGTCATCCTCTTACTATCTGGCACTCCGTTACTAGCTTACTACTGTTTCCCTCTGCAGTACAGGTCCAAATTGAATGTCAGACACAGGAAAATGCCAGCAAAAGCTCCGGTTCACAGTCAGGAACCAGCCACAGGATACGGTCCAAAACTAGATACACACTGGCACATTACCATTATTAACACAAGGTTTGCCATGAGTAAAGCCCTTTGTCATTCTTCTTTTTGACAGTGAGGACAGAGAAAATCAGGGTTATTACAGTATTTCAAGTATCTGCTGGGTGAAAACATACTATAGTGGTAGCATTAGTCAAAAACTCAGGCAGAAATTAGGATAAACAGATTCTCATGTTTCCGTGGCCAGGACTTGTGAGAAGCAAATTCCCACAGAGATCTCACAACCTACAGTGTAATTGTCTCCTGGTTGTCTAAATATTCAGACAAGGAAGGAAGAGATTAGGCCTGTAAGTCTTCCTGCTGACTAGCCAGCCTGCCAAGCACATCCACCACCCAGACCCATTCCTCCCGCTGCCTGGCTCTATGGCTGACTGACCTTCCCAGACTCTGCAAAGCCACAGCAAATACACCTGGGGCATTCCTGATGGTGGCTGAATTATCAGCTAAAATAATCACCTGGCTGTCACCAGGAGCAACACAGGTAGGGCAAAGGGGAGAAGCTCAATGCGCATGCTTTCAGCCGACATGGTAAACAGCTAACATATGGTAATTCTAAGGGGGCTGACACGCTGCAGAAAATTATTAAAAGGTTGACACTCAGCTGAAAGAGCTGACACTTGAAAGTTACTCCCTCGCACAAAAGAGAAGAAATGAAAGTGAAATGTGACTGAACTGTTGTCTCACATGCTCATATTTTGTTGACAAATTTATTTGTAGGTATGAATTCGGCCCTTTCTTAAGAGTGTCACCATCAGCAGCTGATAAAAAAGCAACCTAACTCTATTACAGATGTGTTACTGTTCAAACCAACACTCCAGCAAGAGGACAAAGAATTCCGCTCTTACAAATCTGTTGTGCTGTCTAAGGCTACACTATCAACTGCAACAGTTGACATTGTTATGCATCCCTTCTAAAAAACTTGGAATTTGAAACATTGTATTATAATAAAATACCTCTTTAAAGATATCAGCCTTGGAAAATGCAAGTTAGCCAACAGTTTCCACTTCAAAATATATTTCCTTTTTAAGGTGCTTCAAACCACTCTTCAGTGGTTATGCTTTATATAAACTATCTATTACCAAAAATAGATTCATATTAGGTATCACATCCCCAGTACACTGGTGTTCCTGAGCTCTAAGATTGTTTTTGATACAGTAGGGTATGCAATTTTATACTGTTGAAATATTACACTCAGTGCTACATAAACATATAAGCGTACAGGTTTCATTGTAGCAGCACTGTTTAATTACATAGTGGAAGATGGGAGGATGATTTTTTCTGACTCAAAACCTCAGAATTCCAAGATCTGATCATGCAAGTATGTAAGACTGCAGTTTTGTTTATATTTATATTTTATATTATAATATATATATATTATATATATTTATTTATTTACATTCACTTTAGACAATTGTCAGGTAATTGGTATCAACTTTTGGAGTTTGAGTGCGTCTGAAAACTCTCTGTAGATGCCATTTCATTTTAAAAAGCATCAAAGCATTTTCCAGCACAGAATCATAGATGAATGACGTGGAAGATTTACAGCATTCTCCTGCTCCAAGGAGGGATAATTCCTAATCCTAAACAAAATCTCATCAAGGGACTTTCTAGAGGGTTTTGTGTGGAACAGAGTAAGATTGGGACTATGCATGTTCAGTAAAATTGAGTAAAAAGTTTTAGTAAACTTTAAACTTTAGATTTATTTCAAAATGAGACCTGTCCATGTTCCTTCCTTTTTCTTCAAATGTGGAAATTACCCCCAAAATTATCCTGCTCAAAAGTAAAATTCTCTTACAGCTCTGTAGAAGTGAGTTTCAATTTTCCATTGATACCAAAGAATGTCATTCTCCTAAATGTGTAAAGGTAAGAATTCTGTAAGCTGTTAGAGCACTGACAATGCACATCTGACCCCATCTGAACTTGCTAATATACCTTCTTCTGAATTATTTTTTAACAATCTGTACTTCTCCACTCCTTCCTGCATAACATTCTACTCAGAACAAGTTTTACTTGGTCATAAATCATTTTAAGTCAGTAAAATATAACATGCCTGTGAAAAATGTGGTGAAATTCCTTTGCTAGTAGGAACAAAATTTATCCTTAACCTACTATATAGTCAAATACTAGATCTCAGCGTTAAAGGTGTTAGAATATTAGAAGCACTTTTCCAAACCATGTGGTTTTTAAATTTAAAAATTTACTAGTCCTTTTGATCCTTACACATCTGGGCTGATGCTAAAGTGCTGTCAGAGAGGTACAATAATACTCATGGCAAGGGTGTGGTCTCTGTTTTCTGTTGCCGAGTCTGTAGGAGCACAGCCAGCATACCCTGGCACTGGTTTGGAAGGAGATCAGAAGGGAGGATAGTAACAGACTACAGATGTGAGGTAAGACTTTGTCCCTCTCTGTGGCTAGTATTTCATTGTCACCCAGTACTAGCTGCACTAGCGGAGTATTGGAATAGTATTTTACCTATGGTCCCATTCCCTCATTCTTGCTAACTGAGGGAAAAGGATGAACTGCCTTGTTCTTTCCTGTAACTCAGCCTTTAAAATTTATCACTAGATCCCACTGTTGCATTTATGCATTTTACATTGGTTTGGCTTTTAAATATGAGCTCTATTATTTTTGCCTCACTGCTGTACATATGTCTCCCCACCATTGTTTTGTGCACCACGATAACATAACAAGCTGGTTTGAAGAAGAGCTCAACATTTTTTGCCTTTACTCTGCATGACACATACACTTCTGTTTGTGCACAGAGTGGCTTGGTGCACCATGTGTTTCTGTGCTTTCCATTTGGTAGCTAACCTCTTAAATTCTTTACAGTGATCTCTACACACCAGAAGCCCTGACCCTGGCTGCTGAACTTCTGTACTTCTCAGTGTTCTGGGTAGCTGTGACAGTCTCTGCCACAGCTGTACAACAAAACAAGGACCGCACTGCACGCTGAGACTATTGATACCACTGAACTGTGTGTCAACAGGTGTAACTGCTCTGACCTGCATCTTAAAAGTGGCAAAAGTTCTACCTATGACAGATTAATCTGTAATTTTGCGTTGTGTAGGTGAGAAAGAAGTCATCTCTATCAGCAAATAAGAGAGTAATGGTTTAGGCCCCTGCTAACTGTTGTGTCACTGTGTCTTCCTGCTCCTACTTCTTAATATCACACGGTACATAATACATAGGCACTTGTTATTTATCGTCTTCTGACTTTGCTGCCTCTAGTCTCTTCCAATTACTACCACCAGATGTGGATGTATTACTAAGAGATATCACAATATGATCATAGGCCACATGCACAGTCACTTGTGAAATAGACTGACATTGCAGAATGGCTCCTTTCCATGGGCTTTGCTTGAATCTGCAAACAAACATGGGCAATATGGATAGTTCCAGCTAACTGAAATAATGCCACAGTAAATAGGATGGTGCGACCAAATAGATAACCTGCTGTGAGGAACTAAGTCTGACTCTAAAACAGCAGCAGGTGAGTACAAGTTGCATCACTTGCTCAGTTAGGAAGACCTCAGTGACTGTTTTGTGTGCAGCAGCATACAAAAGCATATGACCGTGAAACACTGCCTAAAGAGAGAAAGTTGTTGAATCTTACCAACAGGCAGAACATGCAGAGCAGAGACCAGACCAGAGAGCCTAGAGCCTTTTTCCTCCCCTGAGCAGCATTTCCCAGCGCATAGTGATCGCAGTTTTGATGTTGATCTGGCTGATTATCTCATGACAGTCCTGTGGTGTAACCCTCCTTTGAAAGAGTCCCTGAGACAGATTGACCTTGATCCCCTCTGATGCTCTAACCTCCACAAGGCCTCTCTCTGAATAGATCCATCAATTATTTATCTTCTGCACAGGGTCTATCCTCTTGACAAGTTCAACAAGTGGCACCTTTGGATCCCACTTTAAGGTCCAGTAAGACCTTTGCGTAAGACCACAAGAGCATGTGACACCACATTAGCCGCCTCCCTACTGTGGGAGGTCTGTTGATAATCTGCATGACCTTCCTTCCCCCCAGGCTTGCTGCTCCTCCCTTCTCCCTTTGGAAACATATTCATGATCTCCTCCAAACTTAAATGTTCTCTGTTTAAGCAAAAATTCCCCCAAGGGCACAACAGATACCCTTTAACTACATGCACTGAAGTGACTACAGAACATCTGTGGATGTCTGTCTTGGAGACCAGGCCAGCAGCCTTGCCATTTCCCTGCATCCATCTTTAACAGCCATCTGATAATGGTGTGTCATTTCCTACGCCACACCATGTGTGCAGGGATGTAGATGATAATGTGGATGATGGCTGCTCTGCTTAAGGAAGAAGTCATTTTATCACTTGGAAATTTCAGCATGTAATTGACATAGTAAAGTTGAAACATGCTTCCAGTTATATATTAGTTCATACAGAAGCAGTCTAAAAATGGACTGATCTTCTCAAAACCACTTACTAGATCAGGGAAAATTTAGTTTAAGAGCATATCCTATGATAGTCATGGGAGAAATAAGACAGGACAAAAAATGGGGATTATTTAAGTTGCAAGATCTTTGGGGAGATCCTTTTTAGCCTGTCATATCTCAAACCAAACTAACCTAAATATCATCGTATCTGTTTTCTTTGGCAATGACTTGCTGTTACCTACTATTAGATATGAAACAATAGGTGGGAGAGAGTAAGCCAATTAATTATGGAAAGTGGTTTTCACATACTTTGAAAGTCTGCATGTCCTCAAAGCACACTCAATAAAGTTAACAAGGCTAACCAGGGCACTGCATAACGTCTGTGAAGCTTCAGTAGGTATTTTGCAAACGCAAACTGGAATTTTGATGCTGTGGAATTCTGCTGTGTGCTTCCTTAACTCCACATGGACCCAGTGCACACTTCATAAAGCTCTTTTGCCTCAAAACACAAACCTTACAAACTTCTCTCTTCTAGCCCTACTCAGAAGCTACTGCTTTCAATTAGCTTGCCAACTACTGCCTCTCTGCCCCTCCACATCATTCCCTCTCACTTTTAATTCACCTGAAGAGCAAAAGTTATTTACAACCTACCCCCACACATCATGCTCACCTGCCCATCTCTGAGGACTCATAGTCACCCTTCCTATGTGATGACTGATTCACACAGTAACTACCTCAAGGCAATAAAGTACTCTTTTTAAATCCACAGAAAAGCATAACACCAATTTATTTATACTATGATGAATATGAAATTGCTACTAAATATAATAGCCATAAAAATAATCTTTGGTAGATACTAGCCCTTTAATTCCCTTTCCACAAAGACCTTGAGTATGTTAGTTTGCATCCAAAACCAGATTTTCTGCTATGGCCTCCTAAAACTCAGTACAGGCTCTGTAATAACCTCAGTGAGAAAACCATCAGTAGGTAATAGCAAAAAAGAGATGTCAGTGGTGCTTGAGGCACCTGTTGAAATCAATTAACACAGACTGTGCTGATGGAACAGGCATGAGTTCCACAGTATTTTCATTTCATTTCAAATTTCATTTTCCAATCAATTGTAAGAGTCCTTTGCAGATGGTCTAGAATTAAAGGGGGAATATTACCTTTATTTTCCCTGCACTTGGTGATCACTTTATCACTTTGAATAACTTGTGCCAAATAGCTTTTTGGAGAAAATAAACTCTGTAACCATAGGGCAAGGTGTTCAATGGAATGAACTCAGAAGCCCAGGAACTCTAAGTGCATTAACCAAGCTCTGTGGCTTGAGTCTGTAATTTTTATTAACCCAAAACAAAATGCTTTTCAGTCAAGGAAACTATTCCTATTCTGCTTCTGTAACAAGATAGGTCTTCATATAATATATAACAAAAACAACAGCTGTATTTAAACACATGGCAAAAGCCATTAGGCATGGAAGGACTAGTCTACTTCTACTAAATCATGGCTGTCTAACAAATTTTATACATTACTGTCTTTGTCCATACTATGAGCCAAATGTTATCTTGTTTTATCCCAGTTAAGATACACTGCTTACTAGTGTACAATTAATATTGCCCATATATCTCAGAATGCAATGTGGGGAATTGAAATAAACCAGAAATTTTTGTTATAGGTGGAAGAGAATTTCAGAGCCACACAGAAAGGATGATAGTAAGAAAAGAAAGAAACTACTGTAGAATGCTACCATCTGCATTGCCTTTCAGATCTGGGGTTTGTTTTTTTTTTCTTTACTCATTTAAACATCACGGTAAAACCTGATCAGATCTCTACTTTTATGGAAATTATTATCAGTGGTCCTCTTGTTACTTTTCTCATTTGCAGCTGTAGTCCCATTTTCTTTACTATTTGGGTATTTTCAGAGACAAGATGTTAGAAAACAATAACTCTACTGACACTCCACAACTTTTTATACCATCATCGGACAATTACTACTGGCAGCTAGTCAGTACAAAAATCCACCTAGCGCAAGGTGCTGGGAAATAATCCAGCCACTATATGAGAAGCATGGTTACAGCCAGGCAGAGAAAAGCAAAATATGGAACCAAACAAAAACTGAACCACTTTACACATCCATAACTATATGTCTCCCTTAGCTTAGGCAATTAAACTGAAACCTCAGTCTAGGAAAAATTGCTGTGTTGTAAGGATTCAGCACAACACAGTAAGTTTTTACCACAGCTAGAGATGGTCTTAAAACACTGTGAGCATCTAGGAAAACACTGGGAATAGCATGCATCAACATGGGTATTGTTCATCTTTAGCTTCATTGATTATCCATTGTTTGAAGCCTCAGATTTGTTACAAGCTGGCACTCAACTCTTGGCCAGGAACTCCCATGAATACTGGGCTTTTGAGAACAAGCTCTACTTAAGTGGGAAGGATATGCCATGCACTGGCCAAGCTCTGAGCTGTCATATGCAGTCCTGAATAGGACTGCTTTCCAGTCTCAGCACATAGGCATGAACACATACCACTACATCTGAGTCAAGGCAATGTCCCAACTGCTCAAGAGGAAATAACAAAGCCCTTTTCAGTGCTGCATCTTCCTCCAAGTAGGAATCCTCACAACCCTTCTGCAGCTAAGGCAAAACTGCCGTTAGCCAGCGAGTCAATTCTGTGTCTACTGCATACAAAACTTGTGGTTGTGTTGCCGATGATTTCAAGAGCATTGTTTAGCTCCCACCCATGATGTTCATTGTTTATGTCCCTGGATCTGTTACCTAATCAACTACATATGCACTTAATTTCACTTTGTATTAACTCTAAGCAGTATTTACTTTTCATGAAATCTCTCTATTACAATAAATATCTCTATGTTTACCCCAGGAAACAGTCAGAGTGTGATCAGCTTTTCAAGCTTCATCCACTTATTGATCAGTTGAATGAAAAACTGAAACAGCTGTAAGACTGGTAAACTTCACCAACATTTCTTATACCATTTATTTGAGAGGACAACTATTTTAAATAGCACATTCTTCTTTCAGAAATCTCAGTATTGGGTAAAATTTTAAAGAATAATTCATATGTACTATCATGTGTGTTGTTTTAACACAGGCACAGGCAAATCACAGAAGTCCTCACTCTCCAACTTTATGCTTTAATATAAAAGCCACATCCTATACATTCCAGATTCTGGGATACAGTTAATTTTCTTCATAGTAGCTGATACAGTGCTGTGTTTTGTATTTAGTATAAGAATAATGTTGCTGACATCTACTTAAGTAAGATTTTTTTCCCATATCATAGAATCTCAAAGTGGTTTGTGTGTTGGAAGGGACCTTAAAAACCATCTAGTTCCAAACCCCTTGCAATGGATAGGGACACTTTCTACAGTATTGGGTTGCTTAAAACCTCATCCAACCAGGAATGGGGCATCCACAACTTCTCTGGGCAGCCTCTTCCAGGTGCCTCACCACCCACACACTAAAGAATTTATTCCTAATGCCTAATTAAGAATTATCTCTTCCAGTTTGAAGCCTTTTGCCTTGTCCTTATAAAAAGTCCTTCTCCAGTTCTCCAGTTCTGTAGGCCCCCTTTACATACTGGAAGGCTGCTGTCTCTTCTCCAGGCTGAACAGCCACAGGTTCCTCAGCCTGTCTCTATCAGAGAGATGCTCCAGCCCTCTGACCATCTTTGAGGCCTCCTCTGGACTAACTCCAGCATCTCCATGTCCTCCTTATGTTGGGGTACCAGAGGTGGATGCAGTGCTCCAGGTGGGGTGTACAAGAGTGGAGCAGAGGGGGATAATCACCTCCCTTGACCTTCCGGTCATGCAGCGACAAGAATTCCCAGAATTTGAGACAAAAAGTAATTTTGGAGATATGAAAATTATGAGGCCTGTTTCCCAAGATATTGTCTCCTTCTGGATTCTCTGATGTCTAATAGAACAGGAGTTTGTTACTCTTGCCTTCAGATACTAAGAGCTTCTCTCTCTCTTCTTCACATCTGCTTAATTTTGTAACAGAGGCACAATCCTAGGTTCCTCTAAGGATTCATTCTCTCACTAGAAAGAGAAGAGTGAAGCAGAGTACATGAAATGCATCAAAATGCAGAAGTAGTCCTGCCTGCGAAGCAAGGCTCTCAGTTCATAGTGAATTTCCTCTTTTTGATTTTTTTTTAATCTGGATTTTTTACTTAGTCTCCTCAAAGCAGATGGCTTTTGGGTCTTGCTCATCAAAACAGGATAATGGCAGGGTGAATAGCTTTGCTGCCCACATCAGCAAGACAAAGGACTAAAACCTCCTTTCCAGAGGTACCTGCCAGGCACTCTGGCTTTGGGGAGCTATTCCAGGAACACATGTCCAGGAGTCTCCCCATACTGTCATGAGTTAGCCAGCCGTGATCTGGGAATCAGATCTCACATGAGCCGTGATCAGAGCTGTGATCTGGGAATGTGCAGGAAAAAATATTTGAATATGAGGGACTCAGAATGTCGTGGGTCTGAGGCTTTGTGTTGGGCTCACCACCCAGGCAACCACCAGACTCTGGGAACTCTGGAAGAACAAGGTGCTGACTTTTTTCTCAGACCACTCCATCAGGAAGAAACTGAAATATGCAGATCAGTACCGATATCACGATGCCCCACAGCACAGATAGGAACAGCTTAAGAATGAAGAACAGGTGCTTAAAAGTGGATCTGAAAAAGACAGAGTTGATGTTGATGTTGCTGTGCTGGGGAATGATTTCTGAAATCTTAGCAATGATGTAGACAAAGACACATTACTCTCCAGCTCTGTCCTCACTTTAAGCACACACTTGAATTTCTGTCTGACATGAAACTCTCAGAATAGCAACAGCCACAAGTATAATTTTCTGCCATGTCTGTGTGGTGAAGAATTTGTCCACCTGTGCAGACAATGGCATGACCTTGATTATTCATGCCATATCATGACTATTCATTACATCATGGCAGAACCATAGCCCATGATACACTTGGCACAAAGTCTTCAGTACTTAGAAACTCCAACTAATTTCTAAGCTAGTGCATTTTACACTGGTGCATTTTACACTATTATCAGGAGAAGCTGTTACCATCAGCAACCAGTAGTGTTGTCTACTTCTGCTTTCTTCACCCCACAGACCCTGTACTGTTTCCTCATATCCATTACTGATTTCAGTTTCAGCTTTTGGTTCTTAACTTCTGATGGTTCAGTGGGATAGGTCCAGATTATTTGGCAAAAGATAACTCAATCAAATCTCCAGGAAACAAGACAGTGGTTGACAACTCCTCTTCTGCTCACAATACAACTGCTTAAGGTAAGATAAGCACATCTGATCTGAAACTGGAGTGATCTATCCCCCGAAAGAATCCCCACTATCTGCTTCAAGCATAAACTGCACTTCTTGAGCCTTCTCTCTATAAATGTAAACACATAGTAACATTTGGCTTTCCAAATCAAACAAAACTAAAAACATAAGATAAGCTATTAAAAAAAATTCCCCTGAAGTGTCTTCCACTATTCCTGACCTACTGCTGGTGAAGGATGAGTGAACAAGCACTATATAGTTGATAGCAATATTCTTGTAAATACGCTAGCAGAAGGCTTTTAGAGACTGATGATCAGAACATGTGTACAGCAGAACAGAATTCCCAAGTTAATACTAAATGCCTTTCCCCAAAGAACTCATCTTTTCCCCTCTAGGAGCTCATACTTGGGTGCCATTATCACACAGCACTATCACAGGTAAGTATCCTGGGAAATAACATACAAAAAAGACCACAAAACACCTCAGAACTCTTGCATCAAACACTGACAAATTGGTCATGAACCAGAATACAATGTACCCAACACATATAAACTTGGTTTTGCTATAACCTTGGTGTGTTCATTTCCATGTAAATACAGAGAAAGTTCTTCACTTTGGAGCTATTTCACAGATGGTTTTATATATGGAATATAGGTATAAAGTGAAAGCTCTGTGTGCGCTTATAGATCATTTGTGCTAAATGATTTGCACATACCACAGATATGCAGAAGTCCTCTTGGGTATGAAACATTACATTACCAAATCCATACCTCAGACCAACTTTTGGAGAACCTGGGCTTTGGAAAATGGAAACACTGTAACAGACTGGCTGTAGCTGGGGCTTGAAACTCCTAACTCGGGGCTCAGGGTACCATCTCTAGTAAAACTCTACCCATCCTGAGCTGTGAGCTATGATAACAAACCTCACCCATAGTTACCAGTCTGTAAAGGAATTATGAAGCTGCCTTCTATTCCCTAAGTGCTCCATACACTGATCCTTGTAAAGATGCAATCATTCCAAGATAAGTCATGGAGTGGCAAGATGGTGTGACAATCCACCCACACAACCTGTCACAGGCATCAGCTGCACCTCCAGCCAGGAATGAACAGCCAGGACTGGAGGTTGTTCTCTCCCCCAGTCACTCACTTTGCCATACTGGAGAATGTCAACATGCTTCTGTATATAGGATTAGACCTACATGCTTTTAACTAAAATAACAGAAAACATTGTAGGAGTGTTGAAAAATATTTTCTGATGTGTTTTGCTTTAAGAGAAAAAAAATAGTATCCATATAGTCAGCTTATTAGTTTTCTAAATCTTGCACTCTACTATTTGTGCTTCATTTTCTCCCACCCAAATGGCAACTATCCTTTAAAGCACCAAGTACTTAACATATTTAATAAATTATAAAGTCAATCTTCATAATTTCTATTCTCATACATCAGTCAGAGATGGATTCAACAGAAAGATATATGAAAAGTAACCTAGGTCTTCCTCCAACAAAGCACTTAAGCACACACTTTGGCATGTCAGCATCCTAGCTGAAGACAGTGGGATATATTTCAAGTTACACACGTTTCAAAATTTTATTGAAGCTCAACAACAAATAAAAAACTAATATACAGCAAGAAGAAAACCTACAATATCCATGTAAGTGAGACTGTGGTAGCATCTTCTACTGAAATTCCACAGACTTAGGAAAACACTTGCTTTGGTTAATTCAGCAATGTTCCTTTTGGAGACAGTGACAAAAATAATTTTATCAGCACATAAATTTGACCCAGCTCCATTTAGATGGAAGTAAAACTCTTTTTATGTCCACCAGAAATGGAGCTCAATGATTAAATGTAAGGTTGTTTTTTTTTTATATAATGATCCCAAAAAGCATATCTGACAGTGAAATCATGAGACATTGCAATATCTTAATATGTAGTTAATCATAATTATACATTGTCAGGAATTCAGGTTCTAATGTCCTTTACAAATTCCACGTAGAGTGCTTACACTTCTAGGATGTATCAGTGTGCCTCAGAAGCTTGTATAAGGGCCACAAGAACAATGGTACAGTTATTTCAATCAATTTAGAAAGCTCTTAGATGATGTCTCCAGAAATGCTTGAGTTCAGTTTTGTTGACTTGTTTTTTTTTCACAATAATGTTGGATTTTACTATCGCTCTAATGGGTTTTCCTCTTCTCGTCAAATTTCTGTTGCCAGTACTTTACCAGATATCTGAAATAGTTCTGCACTAATAAGAAGTACTGGTTGCCCTGGGACAGCATCCAGAAAAGATACATACATTTAGGGAGGTTTGAAATATCACAGCACATCCCAAAAATACAAGCTAGTCATTGCAACAACCTTGGCAATGGCAAACTTGGAAAAGCTAATAGTGGAATTAAAAAAGAGGAATATATCACAGTACTTTATCATGGCTACAGATAGAACAAAAACAAAACAAAACAACAACAAAAAAAAAGTAGTACTTTTGTTTCATGTCCAGAAAATGCTGGCAGATACAGAATAAAGTAGTGCAATCCTGAGTCATCTAAACACATTAATTAGCCACACCATAGCAAATCAGGCCTTCTTTGGTGTTCATTCACCTTGAGTCACACCTTCTTTGCCTTCCTCATGTCAGTGATTGGTAAAACATTAGACAGACTGTGTGGCACATTCGAAAGTAACTATTAAGCATGGATTTCTGCTGATGGCAGGATTTTAAAATTCTCGAGGCAGTGGCAAAATGAAGCCATGTGTAACTGGCAACCTTGGGTCTACATTGTAATTATTTTGAAATAAAATAATTTTAAGTTTAGTAAGTAGCATGGTGCAAGGGAAGGGATCCTAGAAACAATCACACACACAAATCATTCAGCTAGGTACAATAACATGCAGTCACGACAGAATTAAATATTCATAAACTCAAAGGAGATGAAATTCTGTGTTCATCTATCACAACATATAAACCACCAGTTACCGTTTTAAAAATAAAGCCCTTGCATCCACCCTCTTAAACTGTACAGTCCCTGTTTATATGATCCGGCATTGATACCCTCTTTTAATTAAAACAATAGCACAGATTTTACCGAACAGTAAAAAACCAAAAAGTGTAGGAGGCAAATGCTGAAAACTAGGAGTCTACATTTAAAAATATAATTTTTAAAAAATACCTTGTCTTTCTCATGACAACCAGAGCTCTAGTCATGCAAATATGTGGTGTGCCATAGTTGTTGCATTGCTTTATTGCATTGCCCGCTTACATTCCTTCATTGTGTTACTGTTCTCTTACACATTTATAACAAAACCAAACTATAGTAAAACTAGTTGAAGAATCACGGCTCAAATCCAGTACATGCCAACATTTCTTTTTAACATTACTCGAGGATTATAATCTGTTTGGGGGTATCTGTGCATACAGAGAATTACTCGGATTTCAATAAAATATAAACGGATGTCTTTTACAGTCTAGCACACGCGGATCACACCTTGCAACCATCACCAAATTACGATGAAACTTACACATTTATCAGTCTCTGCCTGTCACAGACCTATAGACACAGCAGAATTCATCGGCTTCAATTTAGCAAACCCGTGCCGAGAAAAAAATGAATGGAAATTAAGACAGTGCCCACAGACAAAAGCACTGATCAATGCACTCCGCTGACATTATCTTAATGGCAACCTTTTACCATCCCATCCTCCCTACTTTCCCATTCTCCCAGCAGCAGACACATCCGCACCCAAGGGTGCGATCTGACCCATTTCTCGCTCAACTCCGTCACCCGCAGGTTCTCACTCGGCAGCGAGCAGCCGTCCCCCGGTCCGCAATGACACAGCAGGGCTGGAGGGACACAGCGCCCGGGCTCCTTCCCCCAAGTGACTCGCCCCTCGCCGCCGGCTGGAAGTCGAGGCGAGGAGCGGGGAGGGGAGGGGAGCGGCGGCCCCGCCGGCCGCGGCCCCTCGAAGTGAGGTTAAACTTTGGCGGCGGCACCTGGGCCGCTCCCGCCGGGCGGGCGGGCGGAACAATGCCCGGCGCCCCGGGCCCGGCGGCGGCGGCCCCGCGCTCCCCGCCCCGCCACCCCCGTGTCCTCAGACAACCTCCGCCGCCGGCCCCCCGCCTCCCGCCGCCGCGCTGACAAAGGGCGGCGCGGGGCTGCCCGCGGCCGGCGGGGAGCGGGAGCGGCCCCGGCCCCGCCCGCCCCGCCGAGCGCGGCCCCGGGCTGCCGCCCCTCCGGCGGGCGCGGCGCCGGCCGGCCGGCGGCGGAGCGGACCTACCTTTTTGTCCTCTTTCTCACTGCCGTGCCTCCGCTCCGGGTGGCCGCTGTCGGCGGCGGGGGCCGGCTCCGCGGGCTGCCCATCGCGGTGGTGCGGGCGCTGGTGCGGGCAGCCGCCAGACCCCGCCGCCGGGGGGATGGGCTCCGGGCACGGAGAAACTCCCTTAACATCCATCTCCATCTTCCAGTTCACTGTATTGCGAGACAAAAGCAGGCAAACACTTTCCACCACCCCGCGTCTTTCTTCTGCTTTCCTTTCTCCCTCTTTTCTTTTTTCCTTCTTTCTTTCTCTCTTTTCTCTTCCTCCTTCCTCCCTTCCTTCCTTTTCCCCCCTCAGGAGGCCGTGACACGCATGGCTCTGGCCGCGGCTGCTGCACAGATCCGGCGGCTGCAATTCTCCCCTAGATCCTCCAGACTTTTGTATCCAGCGTGCGTGTGTAAGAGTGACTGTGTGTGTGTGTGTGTGACTGTGTGTGTGTGTCTGTGTGTGTGTGTGTGTCCTTGGCACGGCGGCCTTCAATCGCCCCGAAACAGCAAACGCTAACTAAGCAGATCTCTCGCCACGAAGATCAACTCCCGGCCCCAGCCTAATTGTGGTGGTTATTTACTTTACGCTATCTGTGTCCCAGGCCCGGACAAGCCCTCCCGGCTGCAGCCCTTTGAACAAAGTTAACTGGAGGGAGCCGAGCCCGGGGAGGGGGTGGGGGCGAGGGGAAACCACCGGGGTTTAACACGGGGGAAGTGACAATAACCCGGTAATGTCAAGTAAAAGTTAAACCTCCCCCTTCCTCCCCTCCCCCTCCCCTCTCCACAGCCCAGGCAAGCGCAATACAGCAAAGCAAAACAAGAGATTTCAGACCTGTGCAAGGTGCTGGTGGCGAGAAGAGACGAGCATTTACCCGATTGTTGCTTTTATTTTATTTTCCCCTCGCCTCTCCCCCCAGCACCACCCGCTATTGCAAATGTGGGCTCCTTGATGTTAATCTCCTCTCAGCGGTCTGAGTCTTTGCGTGTGACTGGAGCTCCCTCTCTCTCAGGCTGCCAGCGCCACGCAGCACTGCACAAGGAGAACTGAAGTAAGGAGAAAAACAAGAACAAATCCAGGCTGGAAATCTAAGTCAGTGCTAGCCACCGGCTCTCCGATTTTATCAACACAGATAGAAGAAGAGAAAAGAAAAACAAAAATCGCATGTAAGCTGCTAAATCAGTTGTGACCACAGTGCACTCTCGACTGTTTTATTCTTTGTGTTATCTTTCTTCTCAGACTGAAGTTAGACATGATAGGGAAAAATGCAATATCATTAAGAGTGGTTTATACTAAAACAAGAATTTCCTTAGTGAAGCCAGAGCCAAGCCAACTCTTCAGCTATTCCCCTTTTCGTTACAAAGATATGGTGAGCACAGACCTGATAGTTCTTAAATCAGGACACCATCAGGTGACCAGTCTGCACTTCTAAATATAACACCACATTGTCCTGAGGAGCAGCTGCTGTGGAAGTTAACTGGAAACATCTCCTAAGAGCCTGCAGTGCAAAGATCTGATCTACACATCATCTGGCTGATGCATGTATTGACCTCTCTAACAGCAACTACCCGCTCTGCAGAGATACCGGGGCACATCCTCAGGAGCTGGTCTGTTGTACACCAAGAGAGGACCTGTCCCAGGATATTTTGGGAAGCGGGTGATCAGGTACTTTATGATACCCTTTTATTCCTGGCCTTGGATTGTGTTGTCCCCAACAGTATTGTTACTCTGGGAACCTGAACAGTTCTTATTGTTACAATATATTCAGAAAAAGGGCAAGAGCTAATCTTCCAATAGAAAAAAAAAAAGTCTTTGTCACACCAAAGCTGTATTTTTAAAATACACATCTCTAAAGATCCTTTTGTATTATTCTCCAAGCATGTCGAGTATTTACAGTCCCTCCTGTTTTCTCAGATTGGTGCAAATCAGGAGCCTTTCTATTGAAATTATCAGCATAAGTGTTTAAAATTGAGGTAAATAAATAGACAATCAAGCTGTATATATTAGCTTTTATAACCAAATACGTTAGACTACTTACAATTATCCATTTGTAATGATTGCGATAGACTTTATTGAAAGACTACATTTTGGGGTAGAAAGCCTTAAACCTTCTGTTTAACACTGTTGCAGTTTTGGTCTCATAAGCAAAAAGCATTACTAACTGCAGACAGGCACTTTGGAGGGGAGGGTTGCACAGCCACAATGGCTATGGTACAAGTACCAAGGTGGACTTGATGACAGAATTGCCCAGAATGAAGCAGTGAGCCCACACAGCTGATAAGGCATCCCATTGTCTCTCCACCTGCACAGTCATCCTTCCTTCACAGAGAAGACATGCAAGGAACAAAATTCTGTCCTCTAGAGCTTTTCAGTCAAAGTACTCCCAGTATCACAGGTTGGAAAATGGCAAAATAAAAGTGAAAATAAATATATTCTTAGTTCAGGGAGTACAGTGCACATTTATAAGAATAACTGATAAATTACATAGAAAACTTTCCATGCTGAGTAATACTAAGTAATCCTGTTAGAAAATAACACTTCCCCATCTACAGTCTCAAAGACTGTAAAGTTAAATTCAAAGCAAACCTGAACCACCTAAAAATACAGAAAAACTTACCCAAATACAAATATTTGTCCATGTGCTCTGAAGATTACTGGAGCTGGACATTGGCAGAGAACCAAGGAAAACTAATTCCAAAGGTGAGGGCCCTGGACTCAGAAAGCTCTGCTCCTAATCCTAGAGTTTAACCCCCAAAACAAAAAGAAACTTCAGAGATAGTTTAAGTGAACATGATCATACATAAGAAGAAAAGGGCAGGCCCTAGATGACATGAAGGTTAGTACAAAGTTTTGCATTTGGCTGTTGATTTCAAACTTCCCTTTCTTTCTCTTTTTTTATCTCATCTTTCCTTTTTGTGATGCAAGAGATTTATAACTCTTTTGCAAAAATAAAATAATTAAACAAAATTCATCATAACAGTGTGCTCAGAGTTGTTCTCTGCACAAAGAAGATTGCTGTTATTAAAAGGATTTCAAGATAACCCTAAGTAAAATGTATTTTTTAGGCTAAGGTAAAGTTCTGAACGATCATTGCAAATCTCAGTGAGCAAAATAAAGATCTCCAGGCCAAGCGCACTTTGAGATAGAAACAGTAACTGCAAATCTATAAACAGTAACAGATTGTACAGGAAAACATGATCTGAACCAGCAGCCCGGGGAGATAGGAAGCATGACCTCCTTCCAGTCTCTTCTGTGATCCTTATGAAGAATTGAACTACAAACCATGATAATGTAATGAGCCACAAAACTGAACTGTTCATTCGTATTGCCGAATGAAAAGGTTTTGAAACCTTCAACTTACTTGATACATACATTGAACTAAAAACACAGAACCATATTTGGAGCTGAGGTAGAAGAATGGCGAACCAGAGCATTTTACCACACGGCAACAGTCTTGGAAGAGAATGCATTTGAGAAGCAGAAAGCAGGGATTCTCACTAGAGGGCAAGCCAATCCACACCAATAAGGCTGAGTTCCTATGAAAAAAAATGTTCCAGATGTGCTGACAGACTGAAAAAAAATTAGCACAGATCTTTCACTTATGTGCACTGTGGTAAAACAGCATATATTTTAGCTTCTATATAGAGTAATAAAGTGCATAACTGAATATGGACTATCTATTACCATGCAAACATATATTAAAGATTTCTGAGCCCAGATCTATTGTTCATTTTTCAAGAGAAACAGCATTAAAATATCACTGGTGAAATCAATACTATGACTCATTAACACACACTGCATGCTCTTGCATACTTTGCCGTTGTGTGTTGTACTGTAAAATGGGTGTAGGTGACTAAATAGACTCCAGAGACACTGATGTTCTAAAATGCAAAAGGAAGACCTTTCATGGCCAAGTACATTCTTCATAGCTCAAAAAATTAAACACAGGGAGTGATGACAATATGAATTTAATTACAGGTCAAGAATTGGAACAATTTGATAGTAAGGGTCGAAGACTTCTTATTCTAGAATCCAGTGTAATTTTTATCTTGTTATTCTTGGTTATGATCAGATGATAGTAAAACGTACCGTGGCATGCCAACATGGCAAGGAGATTCTATGTAGTCCAAATTAATAAGGCTAGAAATGGTGGGAAGACATGCACAAATTAAATACATTGCCTAAGATCATAAAGTAGTTCAGCAGCAGATGAAAAAGAACATTAATTTCCTTTCCACAATCTCTTCTTTTGGTCATTTGTTTCACATAGCAATTTGTCACTTCTTCTTATGAGTAGTTAGGATAACTGCTCAGAAACTAAATAAAATATTTATTGATATTTATTTACATAAGAATTAATGGTCAAAGATATTTTCAAGTCTTTTTCAAGCACATTTACATTTACATTAATGTGGATGAACTGAAGATGTTGCATGTAAAATGTACAAAAGTGGCTATTAAAGTTAGCAAGACTTATGCAATCTTTATAAAAATGCAGCTATCAGAGTATTTTGCTTTCTGCTGCCTCACAAATCTGTTGGTTCAGGATTCATTTATCTACTGCATTCAGCATTTGAATAATTTTGACCTTTTACTACCCTTAAACAATTCAAATAAAAGGTTTCCTGTTGTCAACACAGCCTCCTTGGGGCCTCACTCAACAGTCTTTATCTGTCAACTTGCATTCTAGGCAATCTCATTTCTCACTTAAGAGTTGCAAACAGAGTTGCTTTCTCATGAAGGCTCTGACTTTATTGATAATTCCCTTCATACTATTCATTTCAAAGTGGCTAATACAAATATCCAATGAGTCATTTTCCCACTCACCATTCTCTGTTTCTGCAGTCTTAGGCACATTACTGCAGGTAAGCAAACATTTGGTAACCTGGGGACTTCTGTAATTTTTGAGATCTATCTATGCAGGTATTTTCTGTCTCAGAAAGTCTATAATTTTATGTGTTTATAAATGCTATCCTGAAAAAAATTACATTGCACTGGGATACAAAGATATGCTGTGGATGTTCATAGAGAGTAAAAGCTGAATATACTACTTGAATTTCACCATTGTCTACACAGTCCACATGAAAATTGATACATTACAAGCTGCATTTTCAAAAGCATCTTGTCTTCTAGCTTTCCACCCACAATTTTCATTCAGTTCTTCCCTGTATCCTAACATTTTTGCTCACATATCCCAAACCCACACAGAATGGCTGCACAACTCAAGCCTTGAGTGATATTTTTGACACCTTTAAAGACTTACTTGTCTCTGTTCCTTTTTTGAAACAGAGTCCTGTAACCCTTGGGAGATCTACTGAACTCCTACATCTCCTTTTCTAGAAAACCATCAAAATAGAATTGATAGGCTAAATTACTTTTAAACATGAGCATAGCTCCTTGTAGTTTAAATTCTACATGACTAACAAACAAAACTATTCTCTGGCCATAGCCTTCATCCTTTCTTACCTAAGATACTGCAATGAGGGCAATGGCCATGCACTCACTTCCCATAGCAGCATCATGATTTGATCACACAAGTATCTGTTCTTTTCATGTAGCAGGCTTTATTCACCTCAAAATCATTACGTGAAGCTGAAAAGAAGCAGCTATTTCTGCTGACTTTTCTGAGAGTTGGCCTGGACTCATAGCTAGTTAGGACATCACTGGGTAGGTCAAAAGGCCTAACCTGGGAGACTCAAAGGGAAGAAATGAAGCTCTGAGGGAAATGGGTGAGCAGCAAAGCCACATTTGTTTCACACACTGAAAACATCTGTATTTCACTGGATGATATTGCAGTCTTCTTGGTTCCTGTGGTAAGCCTGGATCTATGTCAAATTGAAAAGTTTAATGTAGTTTTCAGTACTTGGGAAAGGAATATCTCCACTGAGTTCACTAAAGTTAGAAACTGGGAGAAAAAGTGATTTGTCACTATAATAATTTTTAGAAACAAACAAAAGGGAGATGCTTTAAAACAACAGAAAAAGTATTTGTCTAGATAATTTCTTAATGTATGCTAAATCTTCATTGCTAGAAAAGAAACTTACAGAGGTACACAAAGGCATGAGAATATTCTACAAAGGACACAACATCTCCAGAGGCAGACAAGGGTTGGTTGCAAGAACTGAAGTTTGGAGTCACACTAACTAAGAGAGCAATGGAGACAAGATGATGTGTGGGCTAAGCCCTTCAGCATTTCTGCTTTACCATCTGATCTGAAAGCCACACACAGTCCTCCTGTGTAAAGTGCAGAGGAGATTTTGGAGGAGCTAGTGCAGGTGTTAGGAGCACCAATTCCTCTCTGATCTTCCATGCTATGGAGTGTTCCTATGTGCCTTTATATCTGATATTACCAGTGGAATCATATCAGATAAAATCATCAGAACAGGAGCATTCCATGGGGTAAGGAGGAAGCCCTGAACAACTACATGTTTAGCTCCAGCAATCCCTTTTTTTCTTGGGTTCTTTTTTTCCTTTCCCAATCTCTTTTCATATTTTCTGTCTTTTGTAGTAGGGTGAAGCATAAGGACTCCATGTGCTAATAGCATCTTATTTTTTTTCATAGCAGACTGCATATATACATATGCAAATACAGTTTTGATTTGGGATGATGGGTTTTGTTTAAAACTGTCAAAATGAAGTCTGGAGAATTTTCTTGATGATGAAAATAGATGAGTAATCTGTTTGGTAGTATCTGTGTAAACAATATGCACAAACCCACTTTCTTAAAGCTTTTCTGCTTTTAATTCTTAATGCATACTTCTCAATTTGACTACTTCTTTCAATTTCTGCTGGCTCTCTGGTCCTGCTGAGATATGCCCCCTTCTCTCTTTGTTCCTTCTGCAGATTGGAAATACATTTAAACTCATCTAGCTTCTTAAAGTAAAAAAACCCAAAGTGTTAAGCTTAAATAAGACTGAACACAATTCATCACATCTTCTTACAGCTAAGACTTGATAACAAGCATATACATTATCAATTACTCTTCTATTCAACTGCTGGAACTTGAGTACAGGATTTTCCAGTTTCGTCCACTATATTCAGGTCTTCACCTGCAACTGATTGAATCCAGTGAGACAAGGAGTACATATTTAAGCACTGTAGTCTTCAGCACTTAATTAATATTTAGGAAAGAGTCTGACTTTGCTGTCTCTGCCTATGATAAACCTGTTTTGATGCCAGTTTTACAGCTATGAGGTGAAATAAAGGACATGGTTCTGAAGGGGAAATACAAAATCCAGACCTTTCCCTTTCCAAAAGAATTTTAAATTCCATAAATAGTTTCAAGATATCTATACTTTGGAGCCAACAATGTCTCCTCAATTGCAAAAGCCATGTTTTCATTATTTCTGGTTTTGTTGGGTGCTATAGAGAAAAAAACCCACAGAGTAAAATTTAAAAGAAACCTTTGCCAAGCGGGATATTATATATCTTCAAAAAGCAACCTGAAAAAATTCTTTTTCATTTTTCTACTCAGAATTGTAGAGTTAGAGTAGGCATTTGAAGGAGTGAGTATTAATGAATACAATAGTGAAGCAAATTAATGAGGAAATGAGAAGGGTAGAAGATGCAAAAACCTAGGAAACCTAGGATGAAAATTAAAAACCATGCAAACAGTTTTCTGACTCTGAATGGCAAACTGAAGAGAGATGAAAGATGAATGCATCAAAAAGAACATCTTTTTGTTCCTTGAAAGAATAGGTTATTGTCTACTTGTATTTCTTGGAAACAAACACTGGTAGTGCACTCACAAAAAAAACAATGGAAGACACATCCCTGCCCCAAGGAATGTACAATCAAAAGAGCCAAATGGAAAAATGTCCAGTCACTGCAAAATGAATAGAATTAGGTCCAAAATTAAGCAAATGTACTTAAACAGCAATGCCTCCCAGCATATTAGCAATATCTCAGCAAAAGACACCAGCCAGTCTAGCCATTCAAAGACAGATGTTTTGATGACAGATTAAAAAAAAATAGACATGGTAATGGATATAAAGAAAATAAACTGAAGTTGCAAGGAAATGTTTTGATTTAAAAGCTGAAGTTCTCAGGTCAAATATGCTGTCAACAGGGTATGACACTTAAGGTCTCAAAAAGCACTCAAAGCTAAACTTCAGCTCTGTGCATGCAAATCACTGGTGTGTGTGGCTGTTTATCACTGTCACTTGTACAAGCAAATGATAGAATTTACATCTGTAAAAGCCCGTTTGTGCTTAGTTTGTATTCAGTTAGCACATACAGCTGAGGTTTGTATGCATATCTGTATATTTTATCATTTGCTTGCAGAAAAAGCAGTGCTCAAATTGTACCTGAAAAATAGATGTCATATTTCGAAAATCTGGTTCTCAGTAGTGCTCAGGAAAAGCAAAAAGACCCAATACAATGCTTCAGATAGAATCTAATCTATTTCCAGCAATGACACCAAACTAAGATAACACAGTTTACAATCAAACAAACAAGATGCCAGACATCATGCAGATGTTAGAGTGTGTTTGTCTGTTTCCTTTCTCATGCCCTTTAATTGGCAATAAAGTAGTTTATCATTTTGACAGTCTTTAGGGGCCATTTTACCTCTGAGAAGGTTCTAATACTTTGCTACAGGTAGACACAATTCATAACTCTCAGTACATCTTACCATGAAGACTCATGGTATGTCTGTTCTTTACAATGGTGTCAGTCATGTACACAGAAACAAAATTCCTGGCTCAGGAGAGCTGTGAGACTGAATTTGTCAGCTAACCTCTCTCTGTGCTATCTTTGGCATTGAGCTGGGCCCTTCACCAAATTCTGCATCAGCACAGTCCAAGCTATCCCCAGTGAACAGGGATATTTTGTATTTGTGTGTATATGTGTATTTGCATTAATATATATTATTTTTATATTTATTCATGTTTGACAGGGTATTATAGTAAGAGATAGATAAAATTTATTTAGAGTAAGTGCTTAGATTCTGAAATACAAGGCCCAACTTCCTAGGAGAAGAGTGGGACTATAAAGCTGTTCACTGTCCAGTTTAGTTCTTGCATTTGCCTCTAAGAGACAATGTTAGCCCTCAAACAACAAACCACATTCACTTACAGTCTGGGAGTTTATCTATACAGCTATTCATCTCATTTAATGATTTAATAGCTTCTGGGAGCACCAGAAGAACTCACAGCTGCAGAAATGAGTTGAAGTCAGAATCCAACAGCAGTCCAAGAGATTACGTTTTTACTTCTTCATCAGCCACTTAATCTATTATTGACTTCCAAAAGTCAACTATCTTTGGATCTACCTGTAGCTACCTCAATTGAAACTCATCTTCCAGATAAGATAAATGGCATCTCACCATATCAGAAAGCAGTATACTTAAAAATAAAATTCAAGTTTGAGAACTAGAGGGTGTGTCCGTGAAGAGAAGGCCTATGTGAAATAGATCTAGTGAATGTTTTTCTGGTTTAACACTGGAAATTTGTCTGGAAGATAGTCAATGTACTAAACAGCTTTTACTAGAAACAATAGAGCTGTTTAATAACCTGTGCTGGTTTGGTCCTGGGAAAATCCCTATTTTGTTAGAATTAAGCCAACAACAAGATGCCTGTTGTTTCTCGGGGCATTACCGCACTGATGTCTCACAATAAGAAAACAATTTTGCAGGGAAAAAACCCTATTCTGAGTGCCTTCTATGAAATCAATTTGCATTTCTATTACTTTCTAATGAAAAACATCACAGTTTACATACTTCGCTATATTTATACGGTTTTTATAAGCTTGTCAAGTTATCTATTTTGTTAGCCCTCCATTAAGTGCTCTGGAATAATTGTGTTTACTGTATTAGACATTTCTGTCTTTTCTAAAGAAAAATTAGATGAAAACTAATAGTTGATATCTTATATAAGACCAACAGGCCTTCTACTCCTGTACCCTGACAGTGCCCAGTGTCAAATACACTTCAAAGGAAAATAAGTAAATAAAAGTGTCAGATAAACATGCAATAACTAGTTGGTACTAGACTTTCCTCTTAATTACCACCACACTGTCATTAATTTTTGCCAAAAATAACAAATTATATTTAGAGTATAAAAATATTTTTTGTTATAACTCCTGTAACTGTTTTTCTCTTTACCCACATAAAGGTCTAATACTCTAAGAATTTAAAAGCCATTTTAAAATTCCTAAATAAGGTACAGCAAAGCAAATGCAAATCAGCAGACATTACATTCTCAAACATGAGTAATGACTCAGCGTTGTTCAGATGTGCATTTTGATTTCTACAGCTGCATCTGGCAGTGCTATCAGTCACATTGAAGCTCTAAACAATCTGGTGATTCTACAGTTCTGTGACATCTAATAGCTCATTTACTTTTTTCTACCTGTCACAGCAACATAACAATCTATTTAAAGAGCTCTTATTTAAGATTTGCCTCCTACTAAAAAAACCTGTGTTCTGGGACATGATTCAGAGAGATGGGAGGATTAAATAGGTACAAGCAGATAATATTGCCTTTCTGAAGAAACTAACTTCACAAATTCCATTCAGAGTGAGAACTTTCTTATTCTCTGTTTAGGAAACAATATGGTTCAAGTATAACTGCAATGTACAAAACAAAGAGGATGAGAAAATATTAAAAATAATCTCTACATTTCAATAAAAGATCCACTCAAAACATCTTGTGTATTTGCACATTTAAACATATGGGTATGTATCTTTATATAAAGCACAAACATATGTAAAGCATGTAGTTCCCTATCATATGGACACCCATCCACCCATATGTAACATGGAATAGTGGGTAGATGGTAAACTAAAACATCCCTGCTTGTCATTTGTCTTGTTTCAGGATGAACTAGAAAAGCATTTACAAGCAAGAAATGCTAAGGTATTGGGGAAAAATCATATTCTAAAAATATATGTAAATAAAATCAAAGGGTGTTTATCAATGGCAATTGAAAAGTTCCCTTTGAACACAAAGGCCAACTGAAAACAGCCTATGGGGGAGAAAACAAAACCCAAGAAAGCCCAGAATAAAATCTTGATTGATGAAAAAATTCTAAAATGTTGGAAAAAGAAATTAATCTGAACAGAAATTAGCTAACTGGTGTAGTTGATTATGGACAAGTGTTAAAAGAATAGCAGCCTGATTCAGAAAGCTAAGACTAAGTTTAAATTAAATGGATGCAGAAGACTGGCTGGAGGACAAGCTTATGATTCAAGAGCAGCAGAGAAAAGAGATATAAATTGAAAAGATGTAGGACCATATTGGCTGTACATGCTCTCAAGTGGAAATTCAGAAAATCTGGAAAGTTAAAATTACAGGTATTGATTTCACTAAAAAGATAAAAAGTTACTATTATATTGGAAGATCTCATTTGGCTTGTTCTGGGTAACAAGTTTAGTATGTATTACTTGTCATAGTACAAAGAATTCTTAATTGCTTGAGATGCAATTTCACAGCTCAAGTCTTCAAGTGAATCCATGATTGCTTATTTAGTGCTGGTGTATATTTTAAGAGTTGTGGGAAAAAAATTCTCTGGAGTAATTTCTTTTTCAAAAATGAAAACTTGACTTTTCGGCATAGCAACCAAGTTATCTCTACTGGTAAAAATACAGCTCCTTGTTATGTTTCTAATACTTGGCTAGATATGTTTTGTTTTCAGGAGGAAACTGAAAGGAATCTAATGTATGAATAGCCTTTATGACTGATGGTGATGGTTTGGTGAGTGAAATCTCATGATAAATGTTCTTCTTCATAAGGAATTTTACATCAATAAAGTTTTTCTCTGCACTGAAAAATAGGGGCTTCAAAACAAAACAGTTCAAAGGTGAGAGAACGTTTTAAAAATTTTTGTGAAATGCTTAATTTGGAGAAAACAGCTTTGTCCTAATATTCAGGTGCTCATTGGTAATCAAATTTTGGTTTTCCTTCTCATTGTTCAATATTTTAATAACCTGGATGCACTCAATATTGTTTATTATCTTGAAAACTTTTCAGGTACCTGATAGGCCTAATTTTTAGAAAAAAATATTCATTGTAAATGCAGAAGACAATCCATTGAGTACAATTCAAGGCCAAAGGAAATGCAGCTACAGTATATCACTTAAAAATGACTTACAATTAAACTATCTTTAAAAAATGCTCACAATGATATTTTTGCATGGGCTGATAAAAGCTTTTCTTACTTACTTACTTACTTTTCTTATTGTACTTAATACAATATCCAAAGAGATTAAGGGGGATTCAGTTTTTATAGACATAAGATCATCAAAGGGAAACCTTTTAGAAACTTTAATAGAAGACTTCAGAAAAAGGTAAATATGATCCAGCTTCATGGGCTTCAGCCACCAGAGGATGATACAGCCTATTTGTAAACAAATGGTTATTTATTAGCTGTGATATTGGAGAGATGATGATTGTTAGGGATTTATGAATAAGTCATCTCATTTCTCTTAATCGTCGCAATGACTCTATTTTCCTAGCTAGGATAGAGTTTCAGTATGTTCCACCAATCTTATAATACACTTTATCACTTGAGTATTTTAGGTTTTTTCTTAACTCTAAGCAAGAGTGATCATAAGACATGATATCCATGGGGAGCATTTACCGTGACAAAGCACTGCATACTTAGCAGAACTATAGTCAAAATACTCTTTTCTGTTTCATAACAAAGCTTCATTTGTAATTTGAGGTAGAAGTAAATATCACTGATATTAAAAAATTACAACAGGCAAGAAATGGTAAATAGTAAGAAAAAAGAAAAGTATAAAGGTTGCATAATAACCCAGTTAGATGTACTGTAGAAAGGCAAAGGAAACTTCTAAATGCTTATTAACACAATCAGTTTTGAAATACAGACCACCACACAGTGTGTGGGAATGGGTCAGTTCCTGTTTCCAGAGTTCTAGCAAATTGGGCAACATAGCTGAAATCACCAGAAAGTAATTCACTGGATTTTTGTCCTTTGACCTTGCAAATTTCTCATCGCTGAACTTTTCCAGGCAGCTGCATTTTGAGCTTATACATACACTCCTGTCGTTTAGCCTCATGAGCTTATATATGTCTCAGATACTTTCATTACTTGGATATTCTGATTTAGACTTTTTCTCCTCAGAGACATGTGGTGACAGAAATGCAAAGTAAAATGTGGACTCTTGAAAGTATGATAAGAATGACTGATTATGATTCATGTCATGTCAGGTTTCAGTAAAAAAATTGCTATTATTAATTTTTGTGGAAATAGGTATATGTTATTCATAAAAGCCCAAAGAACAACAGGACTATGTTTGGAAAGTCAGTGCAACTGCCTAGCTTTTAAAAGCAAAAGTTCTAAACAGACATTATATCATATGCACACACTCTTGACTGGTTTGTGTTGTGGTGGGTGCAGCACAGACCTCTGACGTGTAACCTAGGAAAGTATTTGAGTTATGAAAGGCTGTCCTTCTTCTGTGAATCAGCCAGAAGAGCAGGTGAGACCTGCATGTCATCTGGCCTACAGAATTATTACCTGTCAGGAGCAAAACACTAGTTCTAGGGGCAGACAAAGGTAATACCTATCTATCATTTTCTAAACAGAAATCTTCCACGGGTGCTATTACATACATATCACAGTCATGGATTCCTCGGTGGCCTTCCCAGTCAAATAATTTCTTTCTGAGATCCAGACTGTTCCCACATTTTCTATTAACTTTGCATTTGAACTCCACTTTTCTCTGCCTTCATTTCTTTTCCCTAATAATTTCAGTTACTGTTTCTTGCCCTGTGCTTCATCGTTTTCCCCATCCTTATAACACTCAGGCCCAGCTTCACTTAGGCAGTTTTCCTTTTATTGCTGTGGCATCAGCAGGGGTTCTTTGACGCTAAAAGAGAGATAATCTCCTGCTACAAGCTCTGTTCTCCAAACCACAATACTTGTCAAAGAGAGGAGGAATTGCACAAAGCCCCATTTGGCCCCTTCAGTCCAGGCAAGGAGCAGATCCAGTGAAGACGAAGCTTTGGAGAAGGTAACTGCCAAACCCTAATGGCTAAATACATGAAATACATGGCAGCTTTTTCTTTTTCTCTCTCTCTCTCTTATTTTTTTTTTTTTAAATTTTTTTTTTCTAGGAGGTTATAAATGCAAACTAAATGTAGGCAGATTTTCACAGGGTAGCTCATGCCAAGCTTTAGGCCACTGCTCCAGAACATAAAGATAATTCAGTTTCCTTGGTAATTGTAAATATTTCTCACAGGAGCAAAAATATTTTCCTATGAAATCTATTGTGAGGCATGGACCTGCTTGCTTAAGCTTTCTAAAACAAGTAAATTACTACATTCATTTCAGCCTGAGGCAGACACCTGCCATGGAATACTTTGAGCTGAGTATTTAAAATTTAGCAAAATCGTATTTTATCTGAAGACCCTTAATAATGGGAAAAGACAGCGTCTTAAATAAGGGGATTTCTTATGTGGTTATTTTAGATTTTAACTGTACCCAGCATTGTGGGGTTTGAGTTATTTCCTCTCAAGGGGATGAGAGTCATTTTGCAGACAATCTTAAAAATAAAATTTAACTACAGCTGTCTGCTTTGTTCTTCAAGGGCATGAGCGATGCTTCAAAAAGGCTGAATTGTGAACTGAACAAAGCTTGTTTTAATAATTTCTGTATATGCATTTGCAAGGCATCTGAAAAAATACCCATGTGAATTCATCAGATGCAGCGATAGTGGGTGTGTTTCTCTGGATGAGATTAGGCAGATTGCCTTGGGTTTGCTCCACAGGGGACAGGTCAGTTACCTTTATTGCATGCCATAAGCAATATGCCACTGAGACATTTCCAAAAGATTAAATACTTCTCAGGATTAAGAGGCCTGGTTAAAACAGAAAATTTCCTTTTTTTTTTTTTTGCTACATGTAATGCCTATTAGGGGGTTCTAAAGGGGATTATGGAATCATAAATCATCAACAGTATTGTTTTCTGAGGTCTTTTTGTTCTTATTGCTTATATTTGCAAAAGTACATGCATTTTCAAATTGCATATGCATGTATATTTTTTTTAAATAAGTGTAGAAGAAGACACCTGCTGCATTTCTCAAGTCACTGTGCCAGTTAAGCTTTGTGGTTAGAAGTGGCAGTTGGTATAATTATTAAAGAGAAGAGAGTTTCGAGGATTCAAAGGATTGCTTATCAGCAAGTACTCTTTATGTGACTCCATAATATTTCCCTGTTCTGTAGTAGAGGTTTCTTTAAAATTCCCTCTACAGTCAAGAAGAATGACATTTAAGAACTATGCTAATAATGGTAAACTCTATTTCTTGTTAATTATTTCTCAGCCTCACATAGTCACTCAGATTATATTATCTGAATATAATATAGCTTATATGACTGAATAATACAAGATTCACATATTATGGAATTTATTCTTTTTGATCAAAATGTTATTGAGTACAAGATACAGAATCTCAGTCAATCAAATAATTACTAAAAAAATTACCAAAGCCTCACATGACATTTCCATATTTTTAGTATTATGGTTTTTATTTTCTTTTGGAAGCATTTATAGCCTTCTGTCCTTGTGTTTGCTCAACATATAAATGAAGGCTGGCAAGAAGTTCATAATTTCACAACATTGCAGGTCAGTCTCAGAGGCTGCAGGACTATGGATGGAGTATCTTATTTTTGGCTAAAGCCTCACAGAGCCCCCACTTTATCTTTCCAACTATTTTGCTCCTGAATATGACCCTGTCTTTAAAATGGGTGTCATGCAGTGAAGCACAGAAATTCAGATGGCACAGATCTATTTTGAAACTTTTACTTCCAATACATCTCCTCTAGAAGTTTAAGAAAATCAGTCTCAGATCAGGGTCCCATTGTGCTAGGAGTGTACCAAAAAAAAGAACAAAGATGACTCTTACTCCAAAGAACAAAAATAAAAAGGAAGGCTGGGGAGGGATGTAATAATTCTGGTAGATTTTAATGAGCATTTAGGTGTTAGTATAAATATTAGTAGGCATTAATGCTGTATAGAAAGATGAATTCTAACATTAGAAACCATGCCATATAATTTAAGACTTTTAAACTAGGTAAGAAATACCAAAGCAAGTGCCAATGGAAATAGTCTGAGATCAGTAAAACTGTACTTTCCACTTCTGCCACACTTAATCTCAGAGTAACTGAATTAGTCTTAGGTTTAGCTCAGCCTATCTGGAGAAAGACTGACAAAAATAGATACATCCGCTTGCCATATTTGTACTAAAACTGGTTCAGATTGGGGCTCAGAGACAAAAAAGAACCCTGTTCTGCGAAAACATTTCACTGCCACTGATTCCATGCTCATACTCAGTGTCCTGGCTTAGGATGCATTAGGATCCTTGCTTCTTTGCAGCACATTGTTTAGAACTAGGATAAGGTTTTTCGCTAACAGCTGCCCAGCTGTTGACATTTTTCTGCTCTTTTAGAACTTTTTTTTTATCATAAAACTGCTGTCTTTCTGTCAAGCTTATCAATAATGCACTGCATATGTGTATCTTTTACAAAATATTCATATTGCACTGTTTTTAAAATTATTTCTTTTGTCTAATGTCTCTTGCTTTCAACATTTTTTTTTAAGTCTCAGTCCTCTGAAATATCTTCTCTCTTTGAGGCAGGAGCATTGAACTCTTCCAGATGCCTAACTCAAGTGTGTAAATCAACACGACATATCACATACACTAAGTCTGGGATATTGAAATGTCAAGTGCAATTCTGAAGAAGGTATGAAGGACACCCAGTGCCTAAGGAGACAGACTGAACCACCATTTCCTGAGATACCTGCAGCCAGAAAGGATGAATGTGATCATGGAATAAAATAAAGCTATTAAACCTGGCAGCACCCTTGGAAGACGATAACTGTGCAAACTTTCCATGTTTGGCTCAACAAAATGACAAGCAACTGCAGAGTAGTCTAGTGACAATAGCAGTTGAGATTTCCAGTACATTCAGCATTCTTTGGAATGTAGATAAGTATCCAAGGTCTCTTAAGAATTTGCACTCAGTAACATCCTAACATTGTCTTCTCATTTACCATTGCTCATGTTAAACTGCACAGTACTGCACGCATGCCAGTTTCCATTTTATTGTACAGGATCCATTTTGTTAGGGAATGTTCATTAAGTTCTTTTGAGTTAGCTATTAGGCATATTATATAAGCTTTGTCTCTGTGTGGAGTGTATATTTAAAGTCCACTTCTTAAGGCTCGTGGTTGTCCCAGACCCACACTCTTTGGGTATGAATGATGTGTTTCTTGCATACTGGAAGACTGAAAGTGAAATAGACTTGGGGTGTGTTGCAGGCTGCAAACTTAGATCATGTCTAAGCAAGCTGGGACATGCTTCTGTCTGAATCACACGTGGCCAAGCATCAGCTGCCTTACAATACCATAACATGGCCAACAACAAGTCAGCCATGTGACTTTCATAGGAGGGTCCCAATGTTATGAAGTACAAAGACAGATAGATTTGTAGACCGTGAGCTCCAGAGCCTTTCTAAGCCTGTAGAGAATTCTACAAGTGTCCTGAATTTGACCATGAAAAACACTAAGACACATCAAGGGTATCAGCAGCCTTAGTGAGTTCCATGGTCCAGCCCCTAAGGTGCCATGCAGACATAATCATATTCATTAACATATGTCTAGTTCTTTTACCCTCTTCCACAAGCCAACCCTTCCAGTATCAAAAAGTGTTTTGATTTTGACCCTTCCTTACAGAGAAAGAAAGCTCTGAAATACTTAGAGCAAATAATTATAATAATTAGTTGACAGCGTTATTATTACAGTGTTCCACTTGCTCTCTCATTCTCCATCACTGCACCCACAACCCATTTATTCAGTCTGGACTTGAGTGAAGCACTGCAGTTTCTTTCCAGCTCCTCCAAGTGATGGAGAGAAACTGCAGTGCTGTGCAGGACTTTTAAATGTGAGTGCAAAAAATATGCTTTGCAGCTCTTTGGTTGGCAGAATGCCCCACCGTATGACCCAGCCTGCAGAGAACAATCTGAAACAATGGAAATGGGACACAGCCTTTCCCTCTGCCATGAACAGCTGTACTGCACCCACCTCTGGCTGCAAAGATAGTGAGGGATTGTAGATCTCCTGCTTATAGCAATGTAACTCACATCCTCCATTAACTTTGTGCGCATGATAAAAATGCTTCATTGTGGTGAAACATCCTCTCTTGCAACCAGCTCACAAAATTGGTAAGATAAACTTGAGAGAGCAAGATGCACCATTCTGAAAGATGATACAGTTTATTTACATGCTCTGCAGATCAGAGAGCTCGAGAAGGGAGTTTGCCTCCAAAATAAAATTGCTTGGTTTTGTTCCATGTTCCAATTCACAGTCATATACTATTTGCTGTTCGATTATTGTCCTTGTCGCTTCTTTATTTTTACTGCTTTACATATTTCTAATGCTGAACTTTTTTCATATTACTTTTCTCTATATAACTAACTTCAAATTTCCTAAGCAAACTTTCCTTGGTTTACTTATTTCCTTCCTGTATTTTCAAACTCCTTTCACTCTTCTCTTTTATCTCTGTTTTCACCAATATTTTCCACACCTTCTAATTTAGCATCATCTATGAAACTTGCTATCTTCTTTTTAAAACTCCTCTCTTTCAGATTACTAATACTATTAAATAAGACATGTTTAAGAGATTATGCTGCTTTCTTTCTTGCATTGGCAATAGCTCTTTGCAGCATGCAACCTGAAGAAATCTGATTCCTTAAAGATTGATATGAATAAATGGTAAGACAGATTGGTTAGGGAGCATATTGTGTTCTGAGGAATTGGTACCTCTTTGATCTTTCAACAAAAAACACTCCTACCTTACACTCAGAGAGTTCACAAACTCAAGTTTTACTACATTTAAGTAGAAGATTCACAGACAGTAGATGTAACTAGACATTTTTTATAAATCCACTGCTCTGAAGAAATGGTCCTATCCAGCCAACCTCTTAACTAATCAATCTATTAACTCTAACTTGGGCTCCTTCCACACATGCTAAACTCTTGCTCTGCATGCCTTTCTTGTCTAAGTACAGCCACCTGAAACAAGATGATGTGCTGTTTATCTTCCTGCAAGGTAGCCAGGAATGGTACTGTGCCCATACTGCTCATAGTATTTTGGCTGTCAATCATCTGCTAAGTATCTGAACAGTGAAAAACTCAGAGATAACTCCAATATCCATTTCCAAAATGTCCAGGTGTAATCAAGATAGCAAGAAACCAAAGGATTTTCTGTTATAACTTTTTCACCTCTACATTAATTTTGCTAAAACATAAATCTATTTATTTGGTTATTTGTTTAATTTTGAAATTAAGGTGAAATTTTACTGCTTTGTTAAGACATCTGCATGGCAGGAAATTCTTAGTCTAGCATTTAACTTAATTAATCAGCTATTTCTGACTCTATTCCTACTAAACATCTGAAAAAAAATATTAAAAAATCTTTTTTTTTAATGCATGTGAAATGCTGTATTAGGAAACATATTTAATACAGTACATCATGCATGCTTATATTTTGCTTTGTAAATCTTCAATCTTCAACCATCCTGTCAGGTTCAAATTGTATTTCTCATAACAATGCACACAAGACTGTTCCAACTCAAAAGAATTTTAATATTTTTTCTTAGTGAGTACCAGTATTACTGTTGATTCAGTAAAGTGAAATGAATCCCAGCATAGCTGTCTAGTGAGAATCATTATATAGCTTAAAGATGTATCATATTTTATTACAGACCTTTTAGGTTGCCTATCATCATTGCATTTATTAGAAATGTCTCACCATTTGTATTTCTGTCTGAGCTAGCAACTACTACAGCTCAAGTTTGAACTGAATATAATTGACTTCACTACCTGATCTACTGCCTAAAGCTACCTGTTTCACTACCTGAAGCTGTTAGACACAGCTTCAAAAATAATGTGAAGGACTGATAAACAGGTATTGTCATCAAAAGAGGGAATCTCCTGCAGCCACTGTTCCTGCCCTTGTTCTATTCCCTCTCTTACATCACCAGATGTACTTATGTGACTACACAGTGAACTGGATAAACAAAGTAACCTGGACAATCTCTAACTCCTTGCTGAAGGGATATGGGATTATTTTGATCCAGATTGATTTTCTGATCTAATTTACTAAATACTCAGACAAATACTTCACTACATCAAGGGACACTGAAAAAAAAAAAGCACCAAAGTCAGAAGGACTGGGCTGCAGCAATGTTAATTCAATGCTTTGAACCTGAGATACTAGAAAAGTGTGATTAAAATCAAATGGCACCTAAAATACTTCAGTGGCTCTGGTGAACTGTGATGAAAAAGCAGTCACGAGAGATTTTCTTGAAAACACCAATCTATGTAACATATTTACTGAAACAAGATAAATTATCAGCTAGTTGGAAAAAGTATAAAATCTTCTTTTTCCTTAAGTGTTACATATTGCTTGATAAGAATTCCTCCCTACTCTGTGAAGAAACTATTTATTAAAACTTTGCTTGTTTTGGCTTCCTTACTTACTTTTAAGCCTTCTCAGACTTTTGGCTTTACCTCTTGGCTGCTTTATTTTTCTTTCTAATTTCTTCTGAGAGATTTTGTCAAAAATCCTTTTGAAAAATCAAAGTAAATTACTTCCTCAAGATGCCCTTTATACACTGTACTGTTAAAGAATTTAGCTGGTCAAGAATGTGTGATTTACCCTTGTGGCAGCTAGGCCGGTTTGATCATATCAGCATATATTTATCCAAGCATTTCATTACTTTCTCCTTAATTATAACGCAACAGTTCTTATAATACTGAAGAGATGTTTGCAAGCTGGTGATACCTGGAGTCATTCTTGAATCCTTTCAAAGGTGGGAACAATGCTAGACATTTTTCAAACATCACATTGTTTTACTATAAGTGATGTACAGATTTTAGAGCTTCACTTTCATATTTTATGTTTCTCTTTTGCTCTGAGTTCTTTTGTCTTTTTTGTCGCAAGCAACATGTAGCAAAGAAGAAGTATTTTCAAAGATAAGTTATGTTTGCTTGAGGCCATAAAAATATTAAAAGATGACTGGCCTAAATGAGGTTATTTATTACTTAAAATATTTCTTAACATTAATATGTAATTATGTGACACTTTAAGAAACCTTAATAACAAGAGCTGTCAGAAATAAAATTGTTTTGAGAATAATTTCAGTAATACTTTCTTTATAAAAAGTCGCAAAAGGAATAAAATTATTGCAAAAATTGCACAAAATAATTTAAAAGGGCTTTTCACTGAAAAATTAATGTGAGGATGGTGACCATTTATCCTGTAAAATAGCGAAGAGAAGGCCTTTATATTTAAAATTAATATTTTATCTGTCTCTTTCTGCCTCTTTCTTAATTCCATTTTTATCCACTTTGTTCTGTTTCTCTTTTCCTTCCCTACTCCTTAGGGTGGGAGGAAAGAGGTTTGCTTTGATCTTTATTATATTTTGTAGGTTTTTCTTTTTTAAGTATAGTTCTAGTTGTAGGACAGTGAAATGAGCATGACTTGGATGTTCTCTACCATAACTAAAAGCTGTGTAGCAGCTAATAATCCTCTGGACAAACATACTATATTTGAAGTGAAAAAACTCTTAGAGACTACTTAGAGTTAATTTTTCTGGTACTGAACTTAATGTTAACCAAAAGGGATTATATATGAGGATCAAAGGACAATTAAACCCCATTATTGTTTAATATTGGAAAAAAGGAGCTTCAAAACTACACAGTTGAAATGCAGTTTCTAACAGCTGAAAGACATGTGTAAATCAATTCCAAACATATAAATATCCAGAATTTTCCTATAATGCATTGAAAATTGATTTACAATCAGAGAAACCTGAGTGGTTGTATTTTAGCAGCTATCTAAACTGTCACATTTCAGTTATCTGCAGTTTTCAAAAATCTGAATAAAAATATATGTGGTAAAAAATACTATTTCAGTTTTCAATTTCAAATTAAGAAATACAGCAAGCTTTTTAGATATTGTCTTGTAATGATCACTTAAAATAATTATTCCTTTTAATAGTTCAAAATATTCTGCTTCATGAAAAACCAGTGAATTTGTGAGAAAGCGGGCAATATCTGAGTACAGCTCAGCAGAATAGTAGTGAGAGTGTGGTGACACTAGTTAATAGGTAATTTTCCATGGCTGAATCCCAAGGTATATTATAAAGTAAATGTAAAAGATATGGCTTTGAGCACCCTGATCTAGGAAAAGATGCCTCTGCCCATGACTGGAGACTTGGATTCAGTGATATTTAGAGGTTACTTTCAACACAAAGCATCCTATGGCTCTCTGAAAAAATAAACATAATAAAGTAACATTTCTTAGATGCTGTCATTATTTTTGTACCATCTAAGCTTACAAAAAATTATATGCAAAACCCCCCAGCATTTAACAAGAATACTGTGAAAAGTAGCTCATGATGAGCTGCAATATTATTCTGGACTGTGAAAAATTATTGTATTTTATTGTATTGGCTCTATCTCATATGCCTGGGTGGCTCTACAGTATTTTTCCTGATACCAGATTCCAATAAAGTTTTCAAAGGTGAGGTATCATGGTTCTGAAGATGGTGTCAACAAAACAGAGTAAAAAAAGTGGCAACTTAGATAGCATGTGCTTCTGAAGAGAACTGTGGTAGGAAACAGTATTCAGTTCAGCTTGAAGACAAGAAGGCTCGGGGGGAATCTTACCAATGTATACAAATAACTGAAGGGACAGTGCAAACAGGATAAAAACTCTTCCCATTTGTGACCAGCAACAGGACCAGAGCCAATGGGCACAAATGAAATACTGGACTCTCCCTCTGAAAATCAGAAAACACCTTCTCACCATGGTGGTGACTGAGAACTGGCACAGGCTGTCCAAGAATGCTGTGGAGTCTGTCCTTGGAGACATTTAAAAGCCACCAGATCATGGTCCTGGGCAAACAACTCTGGATGTCCCAGTTAGAACAGAGTGGTTGGACCAGAAAACCTTGGGAGGTTATTACAACCTTTGCCATTTTGTGTTTCTGTAATAATCCTTTCATGATGGAGTAATTTTCACCAGGAAAGACAAAACAATGTAATAGTGAAAAAACACAGAATTTTTATCCAGATTTTCTGGCATTTCAAAGCATTCGTAAGTCAGATGCTGCAGAAGTGCAGCAAGAATATGTTGAAATAAAATATGAATAACTGGGAGATTGAAAAATACTACTTCTACTGCATAGAAATAGGAAAGGTAAGACCCTGTGAATGCAGTCACTAAACTACTATGAATCATTACATTTTTCATTTTCAAGTGGGTACCTGGAGTACAGTCCCTTCTGGTACCACTCCTCCTCCTAATTTCTTTAAAAGCGCTTGTGGGAAGAGGCCAATTTTCTAAACAAATTCCAGATAATTTATCCCTAATTTTTTTCATATACATGATCACTTTTAGGAAATACGTTCAAAGTCTGATATATGAATTTTTCAATAAGAATTTACAGTACAAATAATCTTGACAGAATAATTTTTAAAAACAGAGAGTAAATAATCAGGAAATAATGTTCTAAAAGAATGTAACACCACATCAAAGTCATTCAAAAGACAAAGGTAATTTGATGAAAAATTTCTAATTGCTAGAAGACTTTTGGAAATGGTGGAAGATACCAACTTTTTTTACAGGAGATAATGTAAGTAGTAAATAACAGAATTTGTATTTTATCCAATTTTGCTTTTAACATTTGGAAATGGTTTACTTATACTCAGAAATAATGAAGGAACAAGAAAATTTCTTCCTTACCAACATGGGATATGCTGTTACCATCAATTTAGTTTATTTTAAGTCAATCATTGATACAAGTTTCCTCTGTCAAAATCACAGAATTTTACGATAAACTCTGCCCCAACATCTGAGTAAGTAAAGCTTAAAAGATGATCACTTCTAGATTTTAATTTCTGAGTTCCATCCCTTTGGATGATGTCTTGGATCAAATGCCTTCAGAAAAATTGACTTCAACTACATGGAAATATGTTTCATGCATTCAACTGAGACAAACATGCTATTTGATATCGCGAAGGAGAACTTTTGGTTTTGCAAATTTTAGAAAAAATTTATAATAAATTGCAGCTGAAGAAATGCCTTAGGCCAATATAGCTCCCCTCAAAGCACACTGCACTAGTAGACAATGCACAAGTCTAAAGTTTCTCTTAAAGCTAAAGTTATGACCCATTGCCTTATAAATAATACTAATTTCAATCTGACCTTCCCTCTGCATGTAAGCACAAAACCACCCTGTGAAAAGAATCAAGAAAATTTTCAGGTCATGCAGAATGGTTAAATGCTGTAAAGCCCTTCCCAGTCACTTTTTAAAATAGATGTAGATTCTGTCTTACTCTGGGAAAAAAAAGAACATGAATTCATGACCCAGTTCTGGGGGAAGAGTCAACAGGGAGGTAAATTTCTAAACTTTTCACAACAACTTTGACTCAAAATGAGGCCCTACAACACAGGTGAAACAAAGAATGCCCAAGAGGCTCTAGAAGTAGTGTGCACGAGGGTGCATTTCAATACTAATAACATGTAGATTGTATAAACATAGCCTTATTGTGTCTGATCTAAAGAGTCATGAAGACAAGAAACAGATGAGAGCTGGGAGAGTTCAAGTATGTCAAAATCATTACTCTTAAAGGGCTTTCCTGTAATAAATAGTATAATGGGAACCAAACAGCCTGGCATAAGATAGAACAAACACTGGGCTTTCCTAGGATAATGCTCCCAGGAGGGAGAGGCAAAAGAAATGTATTCTCATGTCCAAAGACAATGCAGACCACTAATGTTTCAAAGGCTGTGAAAGGAACAGAGTGTAACAGAGTCTAAAAAGTTGTCCCAAGTGACAAGCCTCATTTCTCTGAAAATAAAAAAAATTGTCATTTGAAAATTATCCAAAATATTTCTTTTTCAATTAAAAGAAAGTTAATGGAACAACAAATAATAACAAACACAGAGTTATAATGTAGCCTTTTTTAAAGTAGGCTGCAATAAGCCGAGATGTCTTTATGAGGTATGGAAATTTCTTTCTTCAAAATCAATTAGAAATAAATTGCATCAAAAAAGCCAATTATACATCCCTACAAATTCCCATCACTGAATAATAAGTTTTGATGCCAGTGAAAGAATTGGAGATTTATTCTGGCATTATCTTTTCCAGTTCAAATGTTGTAGTTGTGTTCAAATTCCAGTGTGTGCTTACTGTTGTGTTTGCAACTACCATTGAAACACCAGTTCTGTGTAATCAAAAAAGTTTGCTGTGAGACTGTCATTCTCACTTGATTCTTACACTTTATCATTTCCACAAACTACCAGATATAGTAAGACTATGCAAGTTATCATTACTCTCTGCAGTTCTATAAATTAATTTCCTATTCACAAGACAGAACTTGTATTGAATCCAGTTGAGACTTAGAAAGGCAGATCTCAGGTGAAATATTTTAGCACACAATGAGGCAGAAGCTCTGAATTTTTTCCATAGAGGTCTGACCTTAGAAGTACACTCATGATCTTTATGAAGACTATGATGGCCCACTTGAAAGCTTACAGAAAACAAACCACTAGCAGTCCAACCTATGCATCCTACCTTGTCTGAGAATATCAGCAAAAATGTCAGTACAATGTGAAAATTACTTTCCATATCTGATTCTTTGTGAAAAACTGGACACAAAATGAGAAAGTAAAAAGTCCGCCTTAGAGAAGAATACAGACAGGATGATAGGATGCAGCCCTTTGAATTGCAACACTCTGGACTTGATCCATGTCAGAGTGATCAAATCAATCAATTCTCACCGAACAAGTGAATTACAATTAAATATAAATACTTAACTAGATATATGGATAGAGCAGCAGTTCTGACTAACATGGTCCATATTAAAGGACTAAACTGGGCTAAGAGTGGTATTCCGTTTTACAGGTGGATCAGGCAAGTTACTTTAAAATGAGTACCACTGCACCCCTTAACAGACCTAGGATTTCTGTAGGCCAGCAAGAAAGGATTCAAATTTTAGTGTTCAAATTACGGAGCTCCTCATAGGAGTAATTATTCACCATATAAGAAATGCTTGGAGATCTCAACATTATCTGCGTTTAGAAATCATTTTTATTAATTGAAAAATAATTTTAAAATTTTATTTTGTAATCATGAATATACTTGCAAAATGCAGGAATTACTCTAGTCATGAGTTACCAGCAAAAATAAGTATAATTTATACCTTTTTCCTTGTATCTCTCCTTTTTCTTTCTACTTGACTCACAAGCTGTTTTAAAGCAACAGCTCTGCAACATACCTGAATTCCAGATATATTATGCAATATTACTTCTATTATTTGAACATTCAAAATAGTATTTCATAAGGGCACTATTTGTAAGAAAAAATTATTATTTTAACAATTATAGAAGAGTTTCACTTTATCAAAGTATATTGAACTAAAACCAGCAGACAAAAAGATCAGCTCTCATTGATACTAAAGTGAGTGAGGTTAACTGTTTTGGGTTAGGACATAATTTATCCCTGAGTTTTTACTAATTTGAAATAAGTGAATAATATACAAATAACTGCATCCAAATATGAAAATATTGGGTCAGTACTATAACTGATGATAGTACAAACATTATTAAAAGTGAGTACTTAAGAAAAATGTATTATTTATACACAGAAATCAAAATAGACACCTTCACCTTTTTGGGCAGAACATTCTGGAAAAATTGTTACGAAACACCACAAGAGAAAATAAAGTTCCTGAGGCTGAGCTCTATGGAAAGGGCTAAGAATTTTTTAGTTTGGTTGATTTTTGCTCATCTGTCTCTCAGATACAGAATTATGATAGCTTATGAGTTCTATGTGGAGAAAAGAGGATTGGGGGACATACACAGCCATCTTCCATATTTCCATACACGGTTATAAGACAAATATTAAAAGGAAATAAATTATTTATATATTGGCATATACATTAAGAAATTTGGTTTATTTCATGTTTACCACAAATACTTTTTCATTGTTTCTACTGAAAACAAGATAATTTGAATCTGGTCATACTTTACATGGTTAATATATTTCTTCACAGCTAAAATTTATTTCTCCAGCCAAGGCTCAGAGTGCCATACAGGAAATCATTAAGAAGTATTTCACTGCTTTTCAGCATGTTTACATGAAGTAATTTTATAACATACCTGCAAAGATGGAAGAAGCCAAAGAATTATTGCTGTTAGCTATTTTTAATACAATGTAGTCAGCAGATAATTGTGTTTTCCTTAATGTTAACTAATGCCCCTCCTACTGTGTTTTAAAAGGAAGTGGATCAGCAGGAAACATTTAATTTACAGCAGCTTCTTGCTGTTTATGTGAAAATCAGCTACCAGAATACCAAATGGTTATTTTATGTATGATTTATTTCTTCCTTATTGATAAAAATTCCTCTTTTAGAAGAAAACACACATACCAAGGAACCGGGAGAAATATTTTAAAAATACATGAAATGTCAGAAGTTCAATTTTTTTTTTTACCTATTGAAATCTATTGTAGTCAGACTATTTTAGAGTATTAAGACTATTTGTGAAAATGTGTCCCTTAAAGCTGTAGCTAAGGAAACACAGTTGTACTCAGCAATTCTATATCCAAAAGTTAATACTATTAATCACTTTCAATGTCACTGCTAAGAATGCTCAGCAAGAAATCTGAAAAGCAAAAGCAGAAAATACTTTGAATTCTGTTTTAATTATTTCAGGATGTTTGGTTTTGCTTTCTTTTGGAGGATCTGACTTCATTTTCTTTTTGTCTGATTGACAGTACATATCTTCATAGAGACCGCCTATAGATGTACTTACACAAAATTCCATACAGTATTTTCAAGGACTTCTAAATCAACCGACAGTTAGCTTGTTGAGAATTCCAAACAAGAAAACAGGGAAATAAAACAAATAGTTGCCAAAATTAGTCACTAGTATAATTTTAATATTACACTAAAGTGTTATTTCACCTGGTCTTATTTTCTTACACTTTTAGGTACTGCATCTCCCAGTCACTTCATAGGTTTATCTACCAAAACCACATACTCTAAAACTGGTTGCGAAATCTAGTGTTTTTAAGAAATTTTTAGTACAGTTGAGAATGGAATTTGGTCAATTATCTGCTTTGATTTCCTGGGTTTGCCTGTTAAGTTTCTCCCTGGAAAGCACAGGGATATCTAGCAAAACCAGGACTGGCTAAAGAAAATTATACAAGCAGTTGAGAAGGTTTAGAGAAACCTTCTCTGTTTTACACAGAAACAGCTGGAATTCCACTTGGAATCAGTATGACAAAACAACTTTTGAATACATACTCTGGTAAAATTAGGGAAAAGAAAGCCTCATATTGTTACTGAAATTTCTTCTGTGACGGTTGTTTATTTCAAAAATGCTTTTATAATTAACAGTATAGATGAGGTTCAGGTTTCCTAAGTTTCACTTCTTTGACCTCCTAGATAAAGAACATAGATAGAGATAGAGGACCTCTTAGAGAACCATATATCCAGACAAAGTAAGAGCAAAGCAAGTCCTGCTACTCTTCCCACAGCCCTGCTCCTCCTTTACCATCCTATCCTTTCCAAATGCCCTGCAGTTTATATGGAGATGAATTTGGCTGGGAACTGTAGCACGGCCTTTATTAGCCTCATTTTTTCAAACCAAGATCTAGATTTAAAACTCTTTAATTTCATAGCTCTTTCTGAGTGGAGTTTTTTCACACCATATAGCTTATAAAATAATTAACTAAATTAACTGATCATCTGAGATGTTGCTAAAACAATGTGTGGCATGAGAATACCACAAAACCTAGCAGAACCTTTCTTCTGGATACTTATGGCACCATTTGGATCTTTTGAAGGATCCAAATGCACCATTTACTTATATGTTGATTCACTAGTTTTAAACTAAATCTAGTCCAACAGACTTATCTCAGCTAAAAAATATGAGGCAAAGTAAATGTTGTAATCCTTCCTTACACAATACTTAATAAAACAATAAGGTATGCCAGTAGGATAGCAAACCATCCTGTGTTCCAGTGCCAAAATGAAACTATTACTTATACTGAAGCACTAAGGATGTGACTGCTGAAAATTAGGGGTTTACTTGCTTTTGTAATTTATATTGTCTCGAAATTATTAGAAGTAAAATGTGGTATGGGAATAACAAAGCTCTTGGAAATTGTTTTTTTCTTACACCATTTATATATACTTACTGTAACTATAGTAGTATCATTAAAGTTGTAATCATTTGAACATATTAGAAAATAATAAAACCAAACAAATCAAATCTTGTAAGAAGAAAATCTTTTTTAGGCAAAATAATATAGCTAGGAGAAAAATAAAACAAAAAAACACCAGAAAAGCTAGTTCTGAAGTATAGTGCCTTGACTGCTAAAATATTGCTATATCAGAAACAAACTTTCTCCTCACAGAGAAAGTGTTAAACATTTCAGATGTATTATATGACTTGTATATAAATAATTTCTGATGATACAGCCCTCATAAATGAGGACTTCTATGTGTTTCACCTCCCCACAAGAACTGTTTCAACAGAGCATCTTAGCATACTTTTCCTTTAAAAAGATTGTATATTTTTGACATAGTGAAATGTCATTAAATACCCATAAGACTAACCATTTCAAAAACTGAAATATTATTTCCAGACATACTACTTCATGGAAGAGTTTGTGGCTGGAAATTGACTGTGGAAAAAGAATCATTTCACTATTTAGCAATAATTATAGTACTTAGCTTGTTCTGCTTATGTTTTTTTACAGGGAAATAATTCACAGTTCCACACTCTGAAGAACAGCTTTTCTATTTTAGGGAACTCTGTTACCTAAATAGCTCACAAACTACTCTAAGTTATGTAGATGATTAAGTAATTACTTTCACTGATAAATGAGACACTGAAGGTATAAATGGCCTGTCCTATTACTCAGTAGGAATTGTATTTGCTGTTGTTTCCATTAACATAGCTTGGATCAGAAATTTAAACCTGGTGAAAAATCACAATGAAAATCTAAGTAATTAGAAATAGCAATAAGTTGTTTAACAAGGAGCAGATGTGATATAGAAAAAAAAAATAATTCTTGTGTTTCTAACTTCTGAATAAAATAATTTTATATTTACTCTGAAGATCATTGCAACTTTTAGCTATTACCTTATCTGCATCTTCTTCTTCAAAATTCATTATTATAGGGATCTTGCAACCACAATTACCTTCTTCCTCTCGACAGTGTTGTGAAATATTTGGGTTATATATAAGGGGTTAGATTTCAGTGCATTTCTACAGCATCCCATGCAGCAGGCTTTTTGATGCACTTAATACCTTAAGAAAAGTTGACTATTATCTATTAAGATTCTCTAAATTAGTACATGCTAAGGAAAACCAGGTAAATTTTTTGTGATATTTCCATTGAATGGTAGATAAGTAATCATTTAAATTACTAACAGGTCACATTCAGTCCAGAAGCACAAATCAACCAAACAAAAAATGTGCTTACACTTAAAATCTAAAGCAATTTCTTGATTTGTCAGCCTGTGTACTGAAGTCAGCTTGAGGAGTTACTGTCCAAATCAAATATCAAACCTGTCTGCACAGCTTTCTCCTTGTAACTGTTACTAAGAACTTTGATATAAGCCCTGCAAACAAAGAAAAACCTATGCTCTCTCACTTTTACCTGTACTTACATAAATATATGCAGTTCTCAGAAAGGCTCTGTTTTAATAAAACTTATTTGTGTCTTATACTTTGTCTTATGTATAAACCAGCCAGGTTTATTTTCTTTTTCTCAAGCTTTTCTCTCTCGTTCCCCAAATCTCATGAATTTAAGATATTATCCACCCTGTCAGAAACGTCTTTGGGCTTTTGGAGACACTCAGTAGAGAAATTCTGTAGTCACCCATACTTGTTCTTGAAATGCCTAGAAGGACAAGAAGTCCTGGAATTTATACTTAGAAATTCTACCAAATGAAAATGCATTACTGTTCTTCAGGCCTGTTTATTGCAAACCTGCAGTCACTCCAATATTACTGGCTATAAAAATAATTATTACTTCCCCTTCTTACAGTACTAACAATTATATACTTAGAAGAGTCTGTTTTATATGTCATTATAACTTATCTGATTCTCTCAGTCTTACAATATTGTTCTATTAAGTTCTATTGTGAGTGCAGCCAGTAAGCCTTTTACTTATCGGTAATACTGTATTCAACAACTACAGCTCTTGTGTTCACATGTAATTTAAGAAACAGCAATTTAAATATTTTCAACATGTAAGTTTAACTTATTTTAAGATGATACTAATTTTATGCCTTTTTAACATTCTTTTTCCATAATACATTTGAATGCTGCAAGTTCAAGTGAACAAGGAGTACCACATAGTATTAAGTCCTGCACTCATTTAATAAGTAATATTTATCAAATGATTCTGTGTGAAGAACAAGCATGTTTAATTAAGAGCAGCAGAAATTGCTACAGTAAATTCCAGGTTTGGATTGAGGCTTGTTTTTAAAATTGTGCATTTTTTATCAAGAAATTATCTATGATTTAATCTTTCAATTTGTCAATTATTTTTAAAACATCTATTCTGAGAATATACTTCATATAGCCTAATATGCTTTAGTGCTTGCTGCTGTACATTTCCCCTAAACATTTTCCTATAGGGCAAATTGGAGCACTGAAAATCTGCTGAAGCAATATGCTACTATTTAGCAAGTTCAGCATTTAAAAATGTAGTAGGTAGTATTCATGTAGCCTCTACAAGATCACTGTAAAACCCACCAATCTGGCATGATTTAACATGACACATAAAAGCTGCTGAGAATGGAACAGCAATAGTACTACAATTTCAAAGTTATATAATGTACATTATACGGAAAAACTCACATATCTTCAGCATTGAAATAATTTTCTTTTTTTATAGCTATTTCCACTTCAACTCAAAACATGAAGCTTTCTAAATCCTCTGTTTAAAGACTAAAGTAATTCAGTATTCATCTTGGACATCTGCTCTAACAGACAAATCCAGATGAACTTTGTACTTTTGCTTCAAATTTGCCCTTACAGAAAGAAATTATGTAATGATATACAATTATGTTTCACCTCATCATTTTTCAAACACCAAGTAAATGTTTCCTAAACCCTTTGTATGTTCAAATAAATCATCATAAGTATTCTGGACCAAATAAAAAAAATAAATTCTCCAGATAAATATTACAGAATTCCAGGCATGGATTAAGTACCATAGTGGCGATTTACACTTTAATTACTTAAAAGGCAAAGGCAGATTTTTGCAGTAAGGTTTTATACCATATTTTAATGTTCTTGAATCAGATGCCAAGCAAAAAATTAGTGTAATTGTTATTGAACACCTAAGAATACTGTATCCTCTTTATAACAATTCTGTTAAACCCCATTGATTTCCTGTCCTTAGATCTTCAAGATTCATGACAATTCATCAGTATCAACTTTCTTCTGGAAACTACCCATATATTTTTCTCAAAACAGTGCAGTAATTTAACAAATTTTATATTGGAAGTGTACTAGATGACAATCTATCTGTCAAAGACTGCTTATCCATTTTTACTTTGATCATCTAGCTTAAGATTTCTCTTAAAGATCACAGTTAATTCAGTCTTCTGAATTTTATTTTGTTCACAATGTCAAGAAATGTTACCACAGTAATCAGTAGTTCTATGCTTCTAAAGTGAAAATGTTCCTAAACTAAAACAAACAACAAAACTAACAATGAAAAAACCCAGCTATGTTTATCTCTCCATTCATGCTTTATTTCTCAAGTCATGCTAACTTTTAAAGTGTTCAAAAAACACACAAACAAGTGAAATGACATGGGGAAAAAAAGAAACTGATATAATGAAATATTTTAAGATGCAATATCTTTAACCTGACTCAGTTTTATTTCCTGTTTTCTCTATCTGTTTAATAGAAACCTCTTCCTGAATTATAACTAATTAATGAATTCTGGAGAGATATAGAGGGTTAATTTTTTTTTATTTTTTTATTTTTTTTTTTATTGAAGGATAAATGTAAAGCACAGAACTTAGACAATTTTTAAAAACTCCAGAAGTCCTCATGCCAGAGTCACTTCAAGCACTGGTCCATCCTGTGCTTTGTATAACTAATAAAATCAGCAAAATCAGCACCACTGCTATTCTCTGTGTCTGCCCATCTTTCTTAATTTTTGTCTCTTCCCATAAAAGTTGGCTCAAGAAAACCACAATACTTCCCTGTCTACAACTGGTTTCCCACATACAAAAGAAGTGCAGTGTTTTTTCTTTTTAAGTTCAATATTCAGCGTATGGGGTTTTTTTCTTCCTAGTTCTCAAAGCGCAAAGAAAGCAATGCTCATTTGAAAACAGACTGACTAGGAATTAATTCAAGCTGAAATAATCTTGACTAAATAACAAACTCTGCTGTATTATAAAAATAAGATAGCATTTCCAACATTTTATGGCTATAAAATGCCATCATTTACAGATTACCAAGGCAGGAGGGCAAGCAGATTTCATTTTGTAAGGTCTTTTCCTCCTAAGTATAGAAAATGAAGATAAGTGCATTGTACATGGCAAGCTGAGAGGAGAGGTTAATGTTATTTCCATTCTTGCTTGTTTGAGGGACTAGTTTTATGCATCAGAATTTTTAAAAAGAAGAAGAAAAATATCAAGGCCAAAAGGGACTATAACTAAATTAACATGACCACACCTCCTCTGCAGGCCAAAGAACCTCCTGCTATTACATCAAACCTGAATGTCTTTGTAAAGATTCCAAGTAAAGACAATTTAAATCATGTGTTCCAAAGGTTAGTTATCCTCATTGTTAAAAAGTATGCATCTTTTTTATTAGTCTGGATTTGTCCACCTTCAGTTTCAAGCTTCTGGACCTTATTACATCCTATACTGTTTAAGGCCATTAAATAAAGAAATCTTATTTTCATGCACCTATTTGTGGCCTCTGATCAAATTACATCTGAATCCTCACTTGAACATACTGCACAGACTGAGCTTTCTAAGCCTCACATTATAACCCACATTACAAGTAGCACACAAACGTTCTTATAGCTATTTCTGAATATTTTTTCAGTATTTTTTTTTAAATATAACAACTATAACTGAAAACAATATAGTCTAAAAAAAACTTATGCCATTTGCTAATGTTGTCCTAAGCTATTCCTATACCTATTTTATGTCAGCAAACAGTACAGAAAAATATAGTGATCTACACACCTGAACACTGCTCTGATCTCAGAGCACAAAAAATCTGAAACAATTTCTGAAGAAAATAAACCATTAAATATGTGAGAGTAAATGGAAAATGAGATAAAATTACATGACTAGAAAAGCAATCCTGCTAGAATGACTAGATACCTTTAAAAAAGGAGCAAATTCTACAAGCAAATAAAAAGCAGAATAGTTTTTTTCTAGATCTCTGTACACTACATAAAAAGTTTTATAGAAAATTGGGGGTTGTTGCAATTTTAAGAAGTAAGGAACTGGCTGTGGAGGAGATGTCAACTTCTATGAGCTAGACCTCTGCCCTAGAGTGAAGTTAGTAGTGGAGTTCCTCAAAGATCATCTTTGAGAACAATCTTATTAAATATTTTTAAAACTGCCTGGCATAAAAAGTAGGAGTGATGTCAATGCCTCCTAACCATGTGTCAATACAGAAAACTGAACTAGGCTAAAGGAAGAAACGGGTGACTCGGGGACTGGAGTAATAGAAGTGTCATGGCATTTAATAATACGAAGTATGAGGTTGGGGCACAGGCTCAGTGCTCAAGGCTTCTTAGCAGTGTATACTAAATTGGATTTTGATGCCCTCAAGGAGAGGATAAAATTACTTATTTTCTCAACATGAACAGGCTTCAAAACTATATTTTGTGGTGATGACAGAGGAACTGAGACAGGAACATCTTCCCCGAGAAGTTTGTGTTGCTAAGCTAAGCAACATCCCTACCACCAAAAACAAACAGCCATGGTCCCATTGCCTTCTGCACAAGCTTCTCTCGGTCTTGGTGCTGGGGCTGTGCACCCTGTCTGAGGAGAACAACCAAAAGCTAACAGCAGAGGCAGAGAAGTACACATCCCAGGTGAAAAGAACTTCCAGTTCCAGCATCAGATAGCCAAGATTCCAGTTGGCTCTGTGCTCACCTCTGTCAATGGCCAAATCCTCCTCAAACACTCTGTTGTCTCCATTCTGAAGAAATTAAGAGGAGGCAAGAAAGGTCACAACTGAGGAAAGCTTTCCAGTCCCGTTAATACGTGACTATGAGACCTAAACCACCCAGCCCTGTTAGAAGCAGGGACGAGCATAAACTCTTTAATCCATCTTCCATTCCCCCATACTGAAATGAACTCTCTTCTCTTTTGTTATCCCCTCTAGCAACCAAGTTGACAGTGTTGGGGAAGAGGTGTGAGCAGGAGGAGATGAGTACACAGCCAGCATAGCAGCAGCCACATGAAATTAATGCTCGCGTGATCTTGGCACCCTGAGCTGCTAAGAGAGGATGAAATATGGGAGCAATTCTGTACCATGATGATTTCGCAGACACATCAGTCTATCACCACACACAACTATTTATGCCTAAATCTAGTTCTGTGACAGTTCCTCAGAAACTAATACACTGAAAACCTATTAGGGAAATGAAGATCATAACCTATTAGTCAATCTCAGGACAACTGAGCCACCAATATGATGCAACCCTACAAGGCAAACATGACCTTAAATCAGAAATGATCATTTCAGTAGAGTAAGAGAAGTCCTGATGCTATTTTACATTGAACTAATGAGTATACTCTGTGTATACTGCCATACAGAATTCTGGCAACTTATATTAAGGAAAAATGGATTCAAACTGGGACACATGGAGAACTGTTACTAGGATGATCAGAGAATGGAAATTTCCCTGTTTTGTAAGATCAAAGTTAAAGAAAGTGATAGTACACTACCTTTTTTCCTTACTTCCAATTCCATCACAGTTTGTTTTGGCTTCTGCCTCAACTGCACCATTCTACCAGGCCAAATGCTCCTGTATCTATTCAGTGAACTGGGTAAAGGAAATCATAATCAATAAAAACCGTTTAATCATCAGTTTCTTGATAGGATTTCTTTTCTGAGTATGTAAGTTTATGCTGACACACAGAAAATAAGGCCTGAAGCTAAAAGTAGCAATGCCAATTTATGATGCAGATCATTGTTTGCTAATAAACACATGTTTAAAAGAAACACCAAGAATGAGCATAAGTGTTTAAACATAAGGACAACACAAGCTTGGCGAAAATGCTTATACATCTATTAGAAATTACATTTCTGACTGGAAATCAGAAATTTTAGCTGGTCACAGAAGTACAGTTGTAGTTCCAGTAACAGGAACAAAGACATAACCTGTTCTTAACTACTATCTGCAAGTAATTTGGAAGCTCTTTTTCAATCCCATACTTAACAACTTGTATATTTTTAATGACAAGTATGCATTTAATTGTGTTGAAGTATCTTTTAAAATTAATTTCAAGAAATTCAGAGATTAGTAAATTAATAAATAAAAAAGTAGTACCACTTCTACATCTGGACAAAATGTAATATCTGGATATGTTACTAATAGTAGCAAGGTAAAAGAAACTTCAGGCAGAGTGTAATTTCTCTAAAGTTCCAAAATTACTCCAACAGCTTTTTTCAAAGAATTGACTCCTATATGTGGTGTGAGACTTTCAGATGTGCCTTGTACACCCTGAGACCCATTGCAATACTGTGGCCTGATTTTTAACAGAGTTTGGTACTTAGTATCTTGGGGTTTTTAAAACTTGTCTACCTGTTTATGTGCCTGAAGCCATTATTTGGCTGCAAAAAGGTGAAGTATGCAAAAAATATAAATGTAATTAAAACATTTTTTTAAAATCACAAAAAAAGCTCCAAAATGTAGGTAATCTGTTTTCATGGACGTTAAGTGGGAATTTAATCTTAGAGGGGAGAAAAAAAAGGAGGCACCTTCCAAAATCTTTGATGCTAGTTCTGAACATGGTTAGAGTTCATGATTTTGCATGAGAAACTTGACAAATTATGTATTGTGTGGAAGTTGACAGTATGAATCAAGAAACCGAACTTTCGCAACTAGCGAAAAGCTGTTAGAGCTGTTGCTTGAAAGCATCATCAAAACAAATTGAACACTGAAACGATTTTCTATATATTTACTGAAACATAAAAACTCTCTGGACATCTTTAGGAAATCCAGCACAGATCTCTCTCTTCCATTATGAGCACTATTCATCTCTTAATGTATCATTCAGGGAGTATCAGGCTAATGATAAAGTTTCATCAGGTAGAATGACTTGTGTGCTCTGGCCATTACCTAAGCTAAATTGTGGATTATTTTCCTACAGTTCATATAATAATAAGGTGTTACTTATGAAAACTAGTGATTCTGAATCTGAAAAAATTAAGCATAAAAGAGAATACAATTTAAAATTTAAAGTTTTAGTAACTATTTCTAAATTTGATACAAGTCCAAATACAAACATAATCTTAAATATAAGATATTAATAAAACAATAATAAAATCTATACTTGTAACTAGTATATAAAAATACTTCTAGATTCAATATCTACTTTATGGTTTCTGTTCAAATCTCCTGTCCTTTAGAGATTTCTTGTTTTACAGCTTTAAAGAAGCCTATCTGAAATTCTCTGTATTGGTAAAAGAGCACTGAACTGGAACTTAGTAACTTGATTGAAAAATCTACCATGAAGGATCAGATATTTTTGAGATCATCCTTTTCACTTTTTGACAAGAAAAGAAAGTGAATGCCTGTAAGTTTTTGGCTTCAAACCTTAAGCAAATGTTCACATCTGAAAACAGAGATAATCTTCAACATATTCATGGCCTTCTTGGATTTTGCCATATCCAGATACCAGGACTTGCATCTGAAGATACCTAGCTCAAATGAAGTGGAAAGACCACTACAAAAACATGGACCCTTGGACTTTGTATTTTTTAGATGGCCTTATAACTTGATGGTGCCTATTCAACACAATATTCACCTTGACTGGGACGTAGCTCAATTACACTGGGCCAGATACACAGCTGTTGGGCAGTAATGCAAATTCCATTAAAGCTTTCTGAGAGTAGCATTATCATGATGGTTTGCTGTTGTCCAAGATCTTTCCCCTCAGAATCCTGAACAAAATCTCTCTTCTCCATACCACTCTTTAGGGCTAAGCTTTTCATGAACTTCAGCTCGCCAGCAAATTATGAGAAATTAAGACAGTTTTGAAATGGGACAGTCTCAGTCAATGAGAGAATTAAATTCTTGAGCATATCTTATTATGAAGATTTACCATTAAGGGGTACTTCTGTATATTGCTGTTTGTGGAATTAGCATCCTCTGATTATAAGCTTACAAAATCCTTAACAAATCTCAGGGTCACTGAAATGAACATTTAAAAGTTAAATGTTTGTCTTAAATCCTATTTCCAAGTATGAGTATACTGTGAACTGGCATAATCAACTGGAAATTCACTTTTTGCCAGCTTTAATTCAGTCTTCCTTTTATTTTAGAGAAAGGACTCAAAAGGAAGGATGGGAATTCCTCCTCCAATGGCATTGTTCTTAAAAGCATTCATAAACCATAATATGGAAACATCTGAGAGTGAAGTGACCACACATTGAGTTAAATCTCTTTGGCTGTGATGTTACCTTGAGCAAAGTAAACTTTGATGCAGAAGATGAAGTGGCAGAAAATTTGTGGTGATAATTCTTAGGGAACCACCATTATGAACAAGGAAATTACATTTCTACAAAGACCTCGGTAGATGTTATGCACAGAACATAAGGAATATAAGTTGCTCTCCAGTTAAACACATGTGGTGGTTTACACAGGAAAAATGTATTAAACAAAAGACAAAACATAGAATTTAAGCGGAATTTCTGATTTAGGTGCTGGCTACTGAAGAAGAGACATTAGCTCTCTCACGGCTACTCTACATATTCTGATTTGTGTTTCTGCAGCTAAGGCAATAGTATGTAGAATAATTCAAATCCAGGACAGGAATTTCAATCAGAGTTATCAGTGAAGATGCACCAGCTAGGTATATGTACCTAATATTTGGATAACTCACCAAGTTTTTCAGGAAAATAGAATAGAATGATGCTCTATGAGAACCCAACATGTCCCCTTAAAGAAAGTCCAACTGATACTTCAATTCTATAAGCAACCTATCCAGATAAAATAATGTCAGTAGTAATGAATATTTTCTTTTTGAAGTCTGATATTTTTAAAGCATTGGGAAAATGAAATGATATGCACAGGTTAATGCTGAATGAGCCTTCAAGATTTCAGAAGTTGAGCTATTCACCCAAAACCCAGGAATAAAACCCACTTACAGGGATCAAACAATTCCAAAAAAACCAAACCAACCACTAACCAGACAACAAAACACACAGAAATTTTTACTTACAAAATAATTTCCATCAAAAAATAATCTTCCTGTTTCATTGCTTTTTCTGTACACTGAAGTTGTGTAACTGGGATAGATAATGCCATGGCTGAGGAAACATCCACAATGAGACTGTAAAGGCTGTACCAGATGAGTTTTAGCATACAGTGTTGGGATGATGATACTAGAATGGAGCAAATGGATCTATGCAATGCTGCTGAGTCACTGCTTTGAAAAAACACTGCTTTTCAAAGATCCTTCAGATGATGGGCATACTGAATCAGATCTTATCACAGTGAATGAATATAGATGTAAAGATTATTACTTCCACTCAAAATTCCTGAAGAAGTCTGCAAATATCTTGACAAAGAAATCAGGTTAATACAACCTTGAATTTCTGAAAGGCACTTAGTTCCTCACTATAGACTCTTACGACATGTAAGAATGTCATGGTTTATGGATCCTCAAATGACTAAGCCAATGACAAAAAAAAAAAAGAGAGAAATGGGTAAAAGCATATGTGGTCTGTTTTCTCAGTAATGGCTTTTCACTAATGGAATCCAAAAATGGTCTCTGCTTGACCTTTTTTTGTGCAACATGTGCATAAATTATCTGGAAAAGTGAGTAAACATTGAGGAGAATCTCGCTCCAGTATTGATACTAACTTGTTCCAGGAAGAGGAAAGGGAGGCAGATAAAGAACTGAAAAACAACACCAACAAACCGATCAAAAAATAGCAAAAAGCTCTTATACAACTTTCTAGTCCTGGCTGGGCAAAAAAATGGCAGATGAAATACAATTAAAATTTAAATTAAAATTTAAAAGTGATTAATATGTGAAAAAAAAATACCCTTATAAACATGAAAAGATGAAAAATTTACACTTAAACATGACCTTGAAGTTATGACAACTCTATGAAAACATTGGTTCAATGTTCAGGAACAATCAAAACAGGAAATCAAGTATTTGGAATTATTAAGATGGAACAGAGGAACACATCACCATGCCACCACATGAATTCACAAAGCTCCCAGATCTTATAGGCTGCATGCTTTTTGTTCCACAAGTACACGACAGAACAAAAAAGAGAGAGGTAATAAGGAATCAAGGTAGAGAATACCTTTCAAGTACTGCGATGTAAGGTTTACTTTAGATAAGGGATGGCTGACAAGATCATAAAATGGAGGTATACTAAGTCTTGACTGGCATAGAGAAAGTGAAGAGGTTTTTTATTATTTCCTATTTTGCTAAGCTCTCACAAAACTACAGCCTTACAACAATAGGGGAAGCAGTTGCTTAAAGGAGAAAAGCATAACAGTACAGCTGTGAAGGAAGTCCAATGAATGCTTGTCACAGAACAGACAAAGTATTTTGACTACCGAGTTAGCAAATGGAGAACAAATGATAAAGGCAGCTGAAGACAGAAATACTTGCCATTAGGAAACGAATACTTTTCCGAAGACAATACTGGGAGAGGGTGGCGTGTGATGCTCCTCGCGAACAGGGGCAACGAAAGCAGTCGGTGGGGTGAAGCCGAGCTCCACACCCGCAGCTGGGCTATGACATCTCGTGGTCACACGGTCTAAGTGCAGGCCAGAACACCGCGCTGCAGAGCACTGCTTCTTTTGCTTTCTGTATTAAAAGCAGAGACCCTGAAGACGTCCCGTGATTGTGGGCAGGCAGAATAAAATCAGAAGTGTACACTACTTGTAGTCTCTATATAGATATAGAAATGGATATGCTTCTAAAATTTAAGAAGTGAGGTTATTAGTGATATATGAAAGAGTAGGTTGACTCAAACACTGTTCCATCATTGAAACAGACATGCTTTCATTAAAACTGTTAAATGTGACTTCAGTTCTTGAGGAAAACAGATTAAATTTTAAGTTTAATCTGAATCTAAAAAATCACAGACTACCCAAATAATGCCCCCTCAGCTGTGAATGGAATTGGATTTGGGTTTCATGACATGCAAACTTTATGGTTCTAGCAGACACAAGGACATGGAATCCTAAAGATTCATGCCTCAGAAGCAAAATTTATAACTCTTTATTTGAAAACCCTACTGGAATGCAACTTCCTTCTAGCCCTTGTTTTGGCTCTGTGCAGCTTTTAAGAGCAATTCAGCTCATCATCTTCATGGCTAAAGCAATACTGAAATTTTATTTTGAAATCCTTACAAGAGCAAGGTATGTTGAATTTCACACACATATAGTACAAAATTTCAAGTCTTATAGATACTCCCACTCACTTTTAGGTTTGTGAAGAGGTTGAATGATTTAATTTTAAATCATAATCACAGAATCACAGAATATGCCAAATTGGAAGGGACCCAAAAGGTTCATTGAATACAACTCCTGGCCCTGAACAGGACAATCCCTAAGAGCCACATGTTCCAAACACTTCTTGAACTCTGTCAGTCTGTGCTGTGACCACTTCTCTGGGGAGCTTGATCCAGTGCCCAACCCTATTAAAGTTAATATTGAACTTCCATATGAAAAAATAATATATTGGATAACATGGTCACTGAGATGCCTATTCAAGTGAAAATTTCTAATATAAAAAATAAATAAAATTACTCTACTCATCAGAAATTTTAAATCAGAAAAACAATATTTCTTGCATAAAATATGAATAAAGTAACAGAAGGTGTTTTCTAAAATCCACACTATTTTATCTACTTACAGTCATTTAGATTTGAATTTCTCCTATTTTATCTGCTTACAATAGCCACAAAAGTTTTCACTTCTTTAGAATGTCCCACACAACCTTTTATAAGGGTTTTTTTCTTCTCCTTAAATAGTTAGTATTTGGTTTAACAACCTAGAAGAAATTTATATATGACAAGAGATCAGTAGTGTTGCAAATCATATTCATCAACTTTTTAAGCAAATTACAATTTGGTAAGAATATAATATCAACAAAATAAAATGAGTATAAGTAATACTCCCTAGTTATTAAGTTGCAAGTAGGCTTTCCCTAGATGAGAATGAAGTACATTTATGTGAAATACAACAAAGTGAGGATTAAAGTCTCCCAATTCTACCTATTTTTTTTAAAGTAATAAAAACGCAGTCTTCAGGAACATAAACAAAGCACATTCTGAACATTTCAGAACGAAAAATCTAATTCTCAGCAACATGATGAAATCATGTAACAGAGTTACTTCTGTGAAAAACATTGAAGTATTATGACCTTTCATAAAACTCACAGTTAAGGCATAAGTAAGTTCAGAGGGAAAACAGAAGTACCCAAACAAGAGGCCAGAGAAACTAAAGATATTTACACAATAAATAATGTGACTGGATACATACAGAAGGAGGGGGATTAAGTTGCTCTGCCACAAATAACTGTTTTGTCCCATACATAAAGTTGTACAACACACACATTTCCAGAGAGCATCTTGACTTAGAAAGTCAGTTATACTCAGTCTTGCACAAACTAGGCCATGATGTAAAGATAAGGATCAGACACCCTTTTCTCCATGTGGAAAGGAGATACTGCTGAAAATGTGAGTGCTGCCACTGTCAAATCTGTATAGAAGAAGCCATTTTGATACATTGTGATTCACTATGTATCTGTCTGATTAACACTTCAATTGACAGAAACTCACAAAAGCAAATCCAACACAAAACTATTCATGACCAAGTTTCCATCCAGTTATATCTGACAGCAGAAACTGCAAATACATCCTATCCATTTGGTCATATTTGTCTACAGGTAGCTCGAGGCTCCTCCTGAATAGCAAGCTCAGTGTAATACCACAGTCTAAGCAACACTTGTGAAAACCTGAAAGCTGCAGTTGAGACCTGCTGGTAGAGTTTTACACACCTTTGGCAAAGCTGGCATCAAATGTACTTGAGAAGGTAAACATCAGTCCCAAAGTCATACGAGAATGAAAATATATATACTCCTTTATGTTCATTGAAGCACAGTGTTCTTATTTGTGCCTGCAGGTGAAAGATGCACCTCTGGCTCAGAATTGTGGGGAGGACAGACGGAGAGGGGGTCAGAGCTCTGGAACACTTATATAAAGCTGCTTCTTGTACCCCGCCCCTCTTGGTCAGCGACAGCCTCTCCAACAGGGAGATCAGATGTGTCTAATGATCAGAACAGATGGATGTGAAAATTGAAATGAAGTCCTGAAGCATGTTATCTTGGAGTTCTCACAAGCAGATGGTTCTGAGGACTTTTGGTGGAATGCTCCACAGACCCCATGTATAATACCTGTTTGGAGTTAATTTTGCTGCCAATCAATGTTGTAGGTAATCACCTTCTCAGAGAGGTATTAGCAAAAATTATATGAAAGAAGTCAAGAGGACTACTAATCTCAGATGTAATCTTGATTGTCTAGCAGAGCAATGGCAAGCTTTCTCACAATCTTAGCTGTGAGATATACTTCAGCCAAAGGCAAAACACAATAATTCCTTTAAGAACTTTTTTCCTCTCTACAAGAATGTATACATCTTTTTTGAGAAAAAGGAATCAAAATGTCTGAAAAAAACCAGAAATGAGTATATTAAGAAATACATGATAAGCTGGGTCAATTAAGCATAAGTCACATCAGGCACCTAACAAATATTTCTGGTCCATCATAAAGGCCAAAGGTTCAGTTTTTCTCCAAGCACATAAAAAAATAATTTTGGCCAATCTAAGAAAAACTGGAAACTATTTAAATTGTCAACTCTGCTTGGGAGCCTATCTGTCTACACTCTACACCTGTACATTTAATAATCTGTTGTAGGCTCTAAAGATCAGTGACAACATGCTATCTTTCCTAAAGAAACCACTCCAATGCTTACCAGGGACATAAAAAGACAGATGGCCTTTTGAGGTGGTTGACCCTGGCTGGTTTCCAGGTGCCCATCCAGCTGCTCTGTCATTCCCCTCCTCAGCTGGAGAGGGGGAGAAAAACATGACAAAAGGTTTGTGGTCAAGATAAGGACAAAGGAGGTCAGGTAGCTGTTACTGTCACAGGCAAAATAGAGTTGACACAGGGAACTTAGTTTAATTCATTACAAATCAGATCAAAGTAATTAGAAATAAAACCAAACCTTAAAACACCTTTCCCCTACTCCTCTTTTCTTTCCAGGCATAAATACTGTTTTTCCTTATCTTGTGCCAGCAGAGTAGGGGGACAGGGAGTAGGGCTTACAGTCAATTCATCACACACTATTTCTGTCACTCCTTCCTCAGGAAAAGGACTCCTCACTCTCTTTCCCTGCTCCAACATGAGGCCCATCCCATAAGAGACAGTCCTCCACAAACCTTTCCAACATGAGTCCTTCCCACAGGTTGCAGTTCTTCGCTAACTGCTCCACCATGAGTCTCTTCCATGGAGTGCAGTCCTTCAGGCACAGGCTGCTCTAGCATGGGTCACCCTTGGATAACAAGTCCTGCCAACAAATGCGTTCCAACATGGGGTCCTGTCTCCATGGGTCCATAGGTCCTACCAGGAGCCTGCTCTAATACAGGCTTCCACAGCTCACAGCCTCCTTTGGGTATCCACCTGCTCTGGCATGGGGTCCTCCAGAGGCTGCAGGCGGATCTCTGCTCCAGCATTAACCTCCCTGGGCTGCACCATGAGCTGCATGGGAACTTGTGGCAGTGCCTGGAAGCCTTTTCCTCCCAATTTCTCCAGTGACCCTGCTATCTGTGGTTGCTTCTCTCGTGTATTCTCAGTACTTTCTCCTACCTTTTTACAGCAGTTTTTTCCCCTTCTTAAATCTGTTATTCCTTTTTTTTTTTAACTTTTTTAATCTGTCATCCTAGAGGCACTACCACCATCATTGATGGGCTCAGTTGTTGGCAGGACAAAGGCAGTGGCAGTGGCAGGTCCATCCTGGAGCCAGGCTGGCACTGGTGCTGCTGTAATTGAAGGAAGCTTCCAGCAGCTTCTCACAGAAGCCAGCCCTGTAGCCTCCCCACTGCCAAGACCCTGATACACAATCTTAATGTAACTTTTCAGATTTTTCCTCTTATGGTGGTAGTCTGAAACCTAAATAAAACTAAATAAAACCAATAAAAAAGGACATTCATACTTGGGCTAGTAAACTTATACACAAATAAGAAATGCTCATGGTAATATTACAGAATGTTTTTAAAAATGAACCAGGACTCCCTTCTACACAAAATATTACATCTCTCAGGACTATTTTCATTTAAAACCAAATTCTTTTTGGTTTCAACATTCAATATTCCAATTTATTAGTATGCTTGTATACACAGGTATATATCCATAGACAGAAAGCTGTGCTGTACCTGAACATTCAGAAATGACAGCACTTTGACAGTTTCTAGCCCAAATAAGTGAATATTGAGACTTACAGACCTCTGTATGAATATATTGGCATTCTGCTGTTTCTATCAGTATAAACCAAGCAAGCATTGGCTATGAGTAACATAGCAACTATCCTGCAAGGCATTATTGACTTATTGAAAATTAAGGTCATCTGAAGAATGGTTCAAATAGTATTAAATTTTTAAAAATTGCACTTCTGAGCTCTCTGTTTTGTATTCCTCTAAGTGGGATGTAAGGAGTAACATCTTCCAGAAAAAACATGCTTGTCACTGAGGAACATGCACTGATACACTGAACAGAAGGAAGAAGAGATTATAGTTGATGACAGCACACGGAACATACTCTCTTAAAATATCCATAAGCTATATTACATTCAGAATTCCAAAATAAATAAGACAGAGATTTCATATTTGATTTGTTCTGGCACAAATCTGGATAAACTAGAATGCAGGGCTACCCAACATGAAGTTATTAAAACAGAATTATATCCACAGTTTAATCTCTGGCAAGCACTCAAAAGCAGTCAAAGCAATAGTCATGAGATAGTTTTATTTTATGGTAAATATCTGACATTTTCATTAGTATACACTGGCAAGAAATGCATATTGATGTTCCAAATGCCTATAAAAAGCAAAAATTAATACACACCCCAAAAAAATTGAAAGTTATTTAGAAATTACTTTGTATTTCATATTCGTTTTAAGCTCCCATGAGATTGCCAGCAAGCACAAGTAAAAAAAAATATTTTGGTGAGAAAAATTGAAGGTTTTATATGTAAATACTGAGAAGTCAGGCAAAAGATCCACATAGCAGAGCTCTTCAAGTAGCAAAAGGAAATGCTATGTAGGGAGAACACACATTCAGCCAGTTTCTCCCAGCACACTTCCACAGCACCTACAAGTGTTGGGTGAGGAATGTTAGAAAAAACACACTTGCCTGCTTCTGTTCTTATTAAGTAATTACTTTGGTTATGACAATTCTTTTTGGAACCCACTTGTACTACTTGACTACAGAATGTTGAGTAAATTCCAAGAGTTCAATGCGTACTGCATAAGGCAGCACTTCACTTGTCTGTTTTAAATTCACCTCCAACTACCTTAATTGAACGCCATCTCGTTTTAGTACTGTGAGATTTGGCAAGCAACAGTTCCACATTTCTTTTATCCACTTCCTTCATGATCATAGGAACTTCAGTCATACTTCTGTACTTTCTTTTTTGCCAAATTGAACCTACAGCTTTGGTGACACTACTGTAGGCAGGTGTACTTTCAGATAGACTGCGAGTGTAGCTTTCATTTTTAAATCTCCTTTGTACTTAAATTTTTGCTTTGAATGGAATTAAGTCACTTCTAAAACCTAATTTTACTTTTCAACTTTTGTCAGCCGAAAATCTAAAAATTCCCAGAAGAATAATTATTATTATTTAATAAATAAATATTATTATGTCTGTTATTACCTATGTAATATGAAAACATGAAAAAACAGGTTCCAACTACCTTTAAGCATAGCTATATACAGCAACTCATATCTGAAAATATTCAGTCAGTCATGTGTACATAATATGATATTTTCCCAACCTTAAAGGAGTTTGAAATAACTGTTAATGGGTTTTGGTACAACACAAACTCTGGAAACAAAGAGTAACCAGGAATTCAGCACTAGCTTTAACATAGACATCTGAATTGTACACCATCTTGTAACTGTCTGTTAACTGGATTGGAACAAAGTTTGTCAGAGCAACCTAAAAAGTAACTTAAAAAAAAAAATGCCCTCACAGGAAGTCTATTTGAGAGATGTATCCATATCTCTGCTGCCATCAATTACTGCATGGAATGCATTAGGAGGAAGAAATAAAATCCTTATCTTACATTGAAAGCTCTCACAGGTGAACAATTATAATCCACATTGGCTTCATCTGAATTTTGTGATAAACCTCTGTACCAACAGAGAGCAAGTCCAATCTGATACATTTAACAAATTTAGTTTTTCCATTTCATTGCTATTCCTGCTGTAGCAGAACACACTAACTGTTCATTTTTTACTTTATGCTTATTATAACTTAAAAGCACAGAAAGTAGAGATTAAAATCTTCAAAGATCCTTCATTGATCAGTTTTCCAATTGTGATTGTCTTTATAGACATTCAGAAATCTTTTTAATGAATTTGAATAACCTGTTAAAGCTGAAGTCCAAAAGTACTATGATGCAAACATCACAGTTGTGCAATTTTTCTCAAATGGAGATCATCCTGCCCAAAAATAAACAGTGATTGTAAAACTTCAATTGAAGGAACTTCTACTGGAGTAACATGCAAGATGCACGATTTGTATTTTCTATGTTCTTAACTTTGTTATAAAAGCAAAATTCACAGAAGGACTTAGAAAGCTTTCCCGTTCCACAGCAAAGGGCCAGGCATTCTGTCAATGCTGCAGCTGGCAAGAAGAGGTAATCTTTGTTCCAGAAGTGCCGCAGCTATTTGGAATCAATGCCAGCAGGCTTGGGAACAACAGGCCAGGGCATAGGAGTGTCTGTGAGCTCTGTACAAAACTGTGCTGTGGGCACTGTGTGAGAGAGAGAAGTGCTGGGAGTGAGGTTCTCCAGAGAAATGGGCAGAGAAAGTTCTCTGCTAGAGAGCACCAGACAGAGGTTTGCAAGAGTTCAACATATTCATTTGTGGGTAAGATTATGGTGTGGTTTCCAAGAGACTAAAATTAATAGAAAGCCCTGAGGAATAAAAAGCTTTGGAAAGTGCAGGGGTGGGGTGGGGAGGTCAGGTCAAATTTCTCTCTGTTGAAAAGATGAGATCGGTTTGCATGTTTCTCTTGTTTCTGTACACCTTAACCCAAGCCTTAGATCATCAGAAAAGTCAGCTTTGCTCAAAGGCAACTGGTATTAGAAGCTGGAAATCACAACAAAGACTTCTTAAAAACATTAGTCAGTAAAGTTAAATAGGTATCAATGGAGACAACATGAAGAACAAAATAATTAAAAATACACTGGTGCTGAAAATTTTATATAAATCATCCTGCCCCCAGTAATGGAGCACAGATTCAACAGTGATTGAAATAATATTAAGTGGTTTTCTACAACTAATTTTTATTTTTCATACTCTTGAGTAAAAGAGCACATCTAAAATATTCCTGCATATAATGTAAAGTAAGTATGTGCATGCTTTGACAAAAAAGAAGACGACCAAAAAATTAGGATTATAACCCTTGTAATTTTACCTTGGCTATCTGCATATTTTTCCAGAACTGCTTCCTAGAGGAAGCTCCAGACAGATATAATTACTTCTACACTTATGGGGCTCGGTCTCTTCAGGAAAATACTTGTCAGAAATCTAACACTTAAAATATGGATGCATGGCTGAGTTATATAAACTTGCATCATCAATCCTTGCTTTAAACACTTTCCATTTTTATTATGAATCCACATTTTATATAGATATTTTTTTCAGCCATAAGAAAGTAAAAGCTTTGAAAATCCTTTATTATAAAGTGTCAAACTGTATTTATTCTAAAGTTTTTTTAAATCCCTGTGTTATAACAAATGCAACAATTTTTTATTTTTTTTCAAAGAAGATTTACTTACCAGTAAAGTTATTTTTAGCTCTTTTCATGATCTAAAAGTAACAAAAGCATTTTATCTTTAGACACCACAAGGATACCATGAAACTGTCAGTCAGTGCATATGCAACAGATTAGTCCAGCTACTGACTTCTTTATTACCTTGTGAAGAAGGTAGAAGGAAGAAAAGGCAAGAAAGTGTTGTGGAGAAAAAGTAGGATTATATAAAATATATATGTCAATACAGTGCCTTGACATCTCCATTTTTCCATAGTTCTTACATCCAAATGATTATCACATATTTAAAATGCATAATTAATTATACAAATATTAATGACATTTCGACAACAAAATAATTACATAACTTTCTATTTTTGCTTATTTTTTAGTTTACAAAACTAGGTCTGTTTTCTTTTATCGCAGAAGCATGACTAGACCTTAAAAGATTTTTTTATTTTAATTTTGTCAAATCAGAATATTGCACAGAGGAAGAGAGTCTTCTTAATAAATTAATTGCTTTGATAGTGAAATCAAGCATGACAGCAATGACCCTTGCCTGTATTACAAGGTCAGTGCAGTGATCAGGGGTCACAGTAGGCACAACTTGAACCCAAGACTGGTTTAAGTGGTTTAACTTCAGAAAATGACATTGTTGGTACAGGTGTGCGAGAAATCAACAATATATTTTGATATCTGGATGACATATCAGGATGCCTGCTCCATACTGTTTTCTTTTTCTGCCATATTGATTCCAGGTGATCAGGAAAGATGTCCATAAATGTATTCTCATACAAGAGCCAAGTAGAAAAAAACAGAGGAAGAAGAGAGAAAGACCCAGGAACATAGAGCCTACCTTCAGTACAGTATGCCTATCTACAACTGTCCTTCTTCTCACGGTTCAAAAAAGATGGAAAAGCCCCCAGGAAAATGCTTTCCTGGGAAGTACATTATTCTATCCTGAATTGTGATTATTTTTCCAAAATTAACAAAATGAATTATATTTCTTGGCCTTCTAGAACATTCTGCAGACCCATCAAGGAGCAGACTGGACTGGAACATCTCTGCATTACTTTTCACATCATGCTTACCAATTAATGGCTTTGCAACTGCATTCCTGGAACTTGACTGGCTCATCAGTATTTAATTGATAGGAAACACAGATGGAAAATCATGCCAAAGGACCTTCCCATTCATGAAAGAGATCTATACCTCTCTAATAGGACAATGGTTTTGTTATCATCCAAAAGCCCAAGAGTTATTCAGCCTTCCTGTGCTGAAAAGTGACAATTTTCTTGAACTCATCTAAGATATTTAAAATATTGAAGCTGTTGAAAAAGAGTTCCATTGGTTCCACTGAAAGACTAGAGAATACAAAGCATTTACAGTGAGTATCACTGAACTGGAGGCTTATTAAGCCAGACTCTAATTAATGTAACTATCTCAGCAGAAAATTATTCACTCTTTCTTTTTATAGTACCAAATCATCTATTTATCACAGTACCCCTTAATAACTTCCATGAATAAGGAATACAAACATTTCCTTCCTATAGCCTACTTCCCCATGAAACACCTCTTTCTCCTCTCCAAAAAAAATGAAAAAGGAAAAAAAGAAAATCAAATAAACAAAACCACAAAATAAACTCTACAAATTCTTCTCCTTACTCTTTGCTTACTTTCTGTGTTTCACTAAGGTTTGTACAAGAAATCGATAAAGAAACAGCCAAACAGCAGGGAAACCTGCATTTGAGTAAGTTCTAAAGACATTCAGCTAAAAAAGCAGTTAAATTTCCAATTCTAAACTCATAACTGAGAGACAAGATGTTTGGGATTAACACTGAAATAAAATTCAAAGGCTCTAGTCAGGAAAGGGTAACGGAGTTTTAACTGGTTTTATCATCCTGGCATATGGAAGTTCAAACTTGTTGCAACTAACAAGAACAAGTTCAGTGTGCTCAAGACCAGCTCCATTTGCTTAGCTGAAACTCTTCCAGAACACTGCCCTGAGAGTCAACAGACGTCCCTGGCTCAGGTACCTTTATTACCACTGCTAGACAGCAACAAAACATTAGGTACCATCTACTGCAGTGCCATCCACAAGTGAAGTCAGTGCTTATGGGGCAGGACATGGCAGTTTTTGAATTCAGATAATTTAATGTCTTCAGAGAGCTGCAAGTTCTGACCATTTCTCTACCTTGTATTTTGACATTTTAGCAGTCTGCTACTGGAAATGACAACAGCACTCATACAAGGTAAAAGCTTATTGCAAGAAGGGTTATGAATAAGATGACAGAAGACGCTACACAACCCTAAGTCATCAAACTAAATGGTAATTAAAACCAAGAGTAATACAAAACAATAAAAATATTTCACAAGAAATAAAGAAAACATCCATTAAAATTCTGACTGTAGAATCAGGCAAAAAAACCAGTTTGCTACAGAAAGCTGTCTCAGCACACTAGAATGTTCTGAGGGTATTGTTTGCTCTTACCACTTTCTTCTGCTGTAATCCATGAAAGATAAAGTAGATAGACACAGCTTTAATTTAAGAAACAGACAAATTAACCCAAAAATAACAACTAGATAATAAAACTATTATTTATTTAGCTTCTGAATTGCATACTATTAATAGTTTTCTGTTTTCTTTATCATACTGAAATTGTCTAAGTGTGCTTCATTCCTGGCCCATTTGTGCCACATCCTAGTTGCAGTGTAGAATAAAACCAAATGTACATGTGAAATAGATAAGAAAAAAGTAAAATAACTACATGTCAATTAAAAAAAGAAATGCTTGATAAGCTTGTTACCATACTAAGCCAGGAGCAAAATTCTGGTCACATTCTAAACTTCCTCCCCTCATCCTTGATTCCTTTACAAACCAATTTTTTCTGTAAAAATAGTGAAAAAAGTTTATGGCAATAAATTGCCATATTTACAATGGCAGTGTAATTACAGTGCCTCAGAGTTTGTGCATTTTGTTGACAGGATTTTCTTTTAGAACAGAGTTTCCTTTAAAATAAAATGAGTGTCCACTCCAAAGCATGACATTTACCACCAAATTAGTTCTGGACAGATCTCTTTCTGTTTCCTTTCTCTTTTCTTTCACACAATTATGTCTTCTGGCAACATCACACAAAAGTCAAAACAGAACTTCCAAGACTTTTCCAGACATTTGTAAAATTGTACAAAGCTTCAAAGAGGCAGTTATTTCACTTGATATACAGAAGAAACCTGATATATGTGTCTTAGCTACAAAGAAAGAAAAGTTAGTCAAGTTTACTGAATGCAGTAAGGACCTAATATTTTGTTTTAAACTTCAAAGTAGAGAAGGGACAAAGTAGGAATAACTAAAAATAACATTTGCTTAAGCACAAACAAGAAATGTTCAATTTTAATGCACAAAACAATTTAATATTTCAAAATCTGTGTGATTTTGGGGACACCATTAAGGGGAAGGCAAGAGGAATTTAGCTAAGCTGAATTCAGTAAAATGTTTGACACTGATTTTGTCAATGAAAAAACACCCCTACTCCTTAAGATGACGATGAAAGCTGAATCTTCAATATTTTATATTTTTAGCCTATTTAAAGTACTTTTTTCCTTACTAGGAACTTAATATTTTTCATCTACCAAAGCACCTGTTCTTTGCAAGGATTCCCCTATTCAGCTAATTCACCAAGGCAGCACCATTAGGTTCAAGGAATATAAATATACATAGATCTATTGTGACTAAAAAAAATAACAATATTCGTCAGATTTACTGAGGAACCAGTTAATGGTTAGCCAAAAAACAAAACAAAACAAAACAAACAAACAAACAAAAAATCCAGAAAAACCAACAAAACAAAAACCCGCTTCCAGACACTAAACTCATATGCCCAACCACTCCTTCCTTCAACCTGTTATGGTTCTGGAAGAGGGCAATGAAGGGAGGCTTTTCCGACGAGCCCTCAGGGCGGGGAGGACTCTCGGGGCTGCCCTTTCTGCCTGCTCGGCCGGAGCTGCTCTGCTTCCAGAGCTGCTGCTTTCCGAGAGAACCGGAGCGGGCGCGGTACCTGCGGTGTTCCTGCAGCGCCCATCGCCTCACGGAAAGCCGCACCCGAGCACCCGTAGGCACCTGAAGCGACAGGAGGAGGCGAAACCGCCCTGTCCTCGGCCGGAGCCCTAGGGCAGCCCTGCTGAGGGGTGAACCGGGCATCACTGAGCGGCATCACCAACGCTCCTCTCCGCGCCCCCGGAGAGGGAGCCTGGGGCCGAGCCGGGCCCGCCGCCGCCGGGCGCAGCCCTCGCTGAGGGCAAGGGGCGCAGCCCGCCCTGAGGGGAAGGGGGCGCAGCCCGCCCTGAGGGGAAGGGGCGCAGCCCTCGCTGAGGGGAAGGGGCGCAGCCCGCCCTGAGGGGAAGGGGCGCAGCCCTCGCTGAGGGGAAGGGGCGCAGCCCGCCCTGAGGGGAAGGGGCGCAGCCCTCGCTGAGGGGAAGGGGGCGCAGCCCTCGCTGAGGGGAAGGGGCGCAGCCCGCCCTGAGGGGAAGGGGCGCAGCCCTCGCTGAGGGGAAGGGGCGCAGCCCGCGCTGAGGGGAAGGGGCGCAGCCCGCCCTGAGGGGAAGGGGCGCAGCCCTCGCTGAGGGCAAGAGGCACAGCCCGCCCTGAGGGGAAGGGGCGCAGCCCTCGCTGAGGGGAAGGGGCGCAGCCCTCGCTGAGGGGAAGGGGCGCAGCCCGCCCTGAGGGGAAGGGGCGCAGCCCTCGCTGAGGGGAAGGGGCGCAGCCCGCCCTGAGGGGAAGGGGCGCAGCCCTCGCTGAGGGGAAGGGGCGCAGCCCTCGCTGAGGGGAAGGGGCGCAGCCCGCCCTGAGGGGAAGGGGGCGCAGCCCGCCCTGAGGGGAAGGGGCGCAGCAGCGGCGCCTCCCGCCCGCCCGACGGCGCATCCAGACAGGAGTAGAGGCCGGGACAAAGGGCTGGGCAGCGCCGCTGTGCCCCCTGCGCCCCCGCCCCTAGCCGGGGTCCCTAGCCGCTGCCCCGCAGCCTGCAGAGACTTCTGCAGCTGTTCACAGGCCGCTGAGCCCGTCAGGCAGCGATCGTCCGGCGGGAGGAGCACGGAGTGATGCGAGGGAAAACACTGCCGGAGGGCCGAGTGTGAGGGGGATCCGGGCAGCAGTCTCGGAGCTTGTCAGCTTTTTGATTTAGAGCTTCATCTTTGCTGGCAGCTGGGTAAGACAGTTCTTAGTCGGAAACTTGTCTTCATAACCTTTTTCAGTGCAGGAACCACTGGTGCCCAAGTCAGCAAGCTCTGCCTGGTGAAAACCAGCTTTACAGATCTTTCTCAAATCGTTTTAACTAAACCTTTAGAAATTATTCTGCAAGGACGTTTGCTATTGCAATAGGGATAATTTATATGCTGTAAGGCTTAAAAGAAAGATGTTCATCCATGCTAGTGTCCATTCAGCATTTGGTTCACTGGAAGTATCACCCACGCTTGTCCCTCATATGGGACTCAGCCTGTGTGGGGGTTTTTAGTCATAGTTTTCTTAGGGGACTGTAAATCCCTCAGAATTAATTAGGGAAAATGTACCACTTTTGTTAAGAAAATGAAGGTGGGCTTTGGTTTTCTTTTGTTCTTAGTCTTCACTTGATCTTTGCCAGTCACAAAATTATCCAGTTTAGGTTCTGCATTTTAATTGTTAACAAAAATCCTTATAAAGTAATGAAGTATAAACATATCCTAAATAATTTCCCCCAGAGAGACTTATCTTTTGTTTTTATTTTTTATTTTTTCTTTTTGTGTTATCAAATTGAGAGGAAGGCTAATGTCTTTACAAGCGGTTTGCTGTGTGAAGGTATTGGTGTTACATCTTTGAAATAAATCTTAATGTCTCTGTTGGGAAGCAGGTTTGTTGTGGAGCCCAGACAGCTTGGCTCCTGGAACAAACAAGTGGGTCTGCACAAGCCTGAACTGAGCTTTGGGGTAAAATACTAGGTTCAAGGGGCGAATATGTGCTAGGTGGTTTGGGAAGGCTGTACCTTCCTAGTACCTCAGCAATGGGGAAAGGAAGAGGTCAACATGCGGCTGGGAATCCAGGATAAAAGGAGGCTCCGCCCTCCAAAACTTCGAGAGAAAACTCCGCGGGTGCGTGCCCCAGTGGACTCTCCCTTTATTCGAATCAAGTTGAAGGACTCTTCTTTTTGGACATAAACCTCTGGCATTTGTGGGTTTTCCTGACAAAATCCTTCCTTTCATAGCCTTCCTAATGAAGCCCTGTAACAATAGCCAGGACAGAACAAGTTCCAGCTGCCTGCCAGGGTCACCAAAAACATGAAGATTTGCCTTCCAGTATAGCCTGCATCTGTCGAGATAGACAGATAAAAATTACCAGTCTAGTCATCTCACGAAGTTTAGTAATTTTGGCAAGGATAGCATTGTTCCCATGATCTTGCATAGCACATGTTACTGCATGGACATTTTAATTTTCTTTTTGTGTCTAATAAAGGGCTTGATTTGTTACAAATCCATAAACAATGCACTTCAGAAATCGCACTGGTAGTGTTTTGGGCTTGGTTTGTTTGTGGGTTCTTTTCACAATTTTCTACCCTTACTGCTAACTACTGACCTTGAACAGACTGCACTGCTTTGTGCTGGGGCAGACTTGTTTTAAATATTACTTATGCTTTATCAGCAGTCTAGAGAAATACACAAAAAGGATTTTAATTGTGTGTATTATTGTTTAATACTTCCAATTTTTTACTGTAATGCAGCTTTGTGCCCTACTTTGACTGGTCCAAGATTCAAAGAGTATAAAGGCTGTTAAGCTGTTATCTTTGAGCAGGACAGGTTTTGTGATCTTTCTGTTGCTTCTGTACAATGTGAAGCACAGAAAGGGATCAGAAGAAAGCAACTATGACTTATTTTTGTATTTGCAAGGACTTGCACTGCATAAATAAATGTGTTTAACACAGCCGTTGCATCTGTCAAAGTGAAATCTAATGTAATGTGGTTCATAGAATGCTGACTTTTACATCAAGTTCATTCTGTTCTAATTATATGCAATAAGAATTTTGTATCATTTTAATTGTACTTATTTAAATCACACAGAAGTAGTCAAGAGAATTCAACAGAGCACAGGGAGTAAGCTGTTCTAGGCACACTTCTAATGCATCAATTATTTAACTGCCATAGAATCATCATGGGATGTTAAGGGCTTGGAATGGACCTTAAAGATCCTCTAGTCCCAACCTCCCTATGCCATGTGCAGGGACAACTCCCACTAGATTGGGTTGCCCAAGGCTTTATCCAACCTGTCTTTTACACTATCAGGGTTCACACTGTCATCTGAGGCCTCAACATTTCTGAATATTTTATCTTCTATCTACAGTTTTCTAGGTGAAAATATGATACGGTGTCATTTAATATTACTTATACCAAACAACAATATTTTATTGCTGATCAGTGGGCTTTTCTCATGATAGAATTCTAAACTTTTCTCTTTTGTAGCAAAACATGGTGTTCCCATTAATCTGAGAAACAAACAATGGAATTAGTTAACACACCTTTCTGATGGGTCATGAAACTGGAATGCATTTAGTACTGGAAAGTTACTAGTCGCAGTTAAAGACACGCCTTTCGACACCGGATGTTCTGGCACACATCCTTGTGATCATCTGTTATGGTGAGTTTGCTAAAGTCTGATTTGCTTTTGGTGGGGTCTTCTTGCTGTGGTTTTGAAGTCCAGTATTCTGGTTCTGCAGACCTTATGCTTGCCCCTGGCAATGTATTTCCTTTGTATGTGCTTCATATGTGCTGGGATTAGGATGCCAGATTGAAGTATCTGGGATAGATAGTATAGGGAAATGTCTTGCTAATTAGAAGATAATTCTTGGTAGCTTCCAAGCCCCAGGATGGACAGTTTACAAACAGCTGTGTAGCAACATGGTGGTATTACAGGGAAAATCTGTCAATCTAATGGTATGTTTCATTATCTTTATTTTTTTTTTTTATTCCATGGTTGTTCAACAGAACAATGCATGCCCATAGGCAGCTGAACTATGTATGTTTTTACACTCTCTAATTACCTTTTTATTCAAACCCATTTGCAAATGGGGTGGTAATAAATTCATTATTATCTCTTCAGGGATCAAAGTATGTTTCTTTCAGAAAAGATAAATGACATGATGAACCACTGTCCAAATTCAACATTTCCAAGAAAAACACCAAACAGAACTATTATTATATATTACTATTGGAAAATTCTGATGTTAATTTTAACATGACTGTCCTTAAGCTGGTTTCAAATGTGTAGCACCGGGTTTTAAAATACTGGCCATTGTTTGGGGCTATTTTTTGTTTAACTGTTCTGTAGATAGGATGCCAACTGTGTATTTTAGTGGGAAAAAGATTACAAATTAAATACATGATTAAAAATAAACATGATAATTAGTCTGTGAATGCTAGCCACAAAAATAGTGGGCATATTTGATAGCCAAAATCCTTATGTGCTTTCCTTCTGGATTTCATAATGGCAGTATTTCAAATCGATGTAAATTTATGTAGCAAGACCTCTGTTCTGTAACTTAATGACATGCAAACAAGTTTGTATCTATGTCATATAAATTGTTGCAAAGAGGTGTTAACTTGGAAATAGTATGTTTTACCCTTCAACTGAAGGCCACTGCTCTTGGTAAGAAATTCAGTGGAAAACAGCATTGTACTACTTCAGCTCATAAAATAAAAAAGCAGTTTACATGTAACATAAACTTCTAGTGAAAATCTTAGTAGTATGCTACAAACTTTTTAAAAAGTTGTTTTGAGGTCTGTGAGCATGATTAATGGAGAACTTGTGGTTTTGGTTTTTAAATTAGATTCTTGTCCAAATAACAATTCCCTACCCACAGCAGGGGTCCTGTTCCCATTTGGTCTTTAAGTATTTAAGGAGTACACAATATTGCAATATTTTTCCATATATAGATCAATTTGGCATGTTGGTACACACTTTGCTTGCTCCATCTGACTTTGTGGCACAGTTGCCAAAAGTCCTTTGGGACTTGGCTGAGGAACTCTCAGAACATAAAAGCAAACTGCTTGATTTTTATTTTTTTTTCACAAAGGAAATTCCTGTTAGTTTTAAATTAGTCTTGAACAGCACAGCTGCTCTCCCCTGTAGATCTACATTAGGCTTGTTGAATCAGCTTGCTTTTATTCCCTGTAACAGAGGTCCTGATCTGCAATTTAGATTTATTCTTGCTTCTTTTCGACCTTGGTGGAGGAACAAAAGCTGTGGTTTTGGCAGATGAGGTTACATGCAATGATCTTTCACCCCCTCTGTAGCAACAGAGTATCCACTGTCTTTCATCTCTGCCTCTGGCTTGTGGGCAGAAAAAAAAAAATTCAAAAGAGCATGAATGTAAAATATTACACCATGGCTCATTAGTTCTTTATCTGTGCACAAGTGTAACTTCTCTAGAAGATGGAAAGAGTTTGAAGAACATGAACTGGATGGGCTCCTTTGCTGAGGAGTACTTGGAGTAAGCTGGGGGCAGCTCCCACCAAAAGTCACTGATCTTTATTGCTCTGCTGCAGCTTTACTTTGAATGATGGCAGGGAGTGCAGTGAGCCTCAGAAAAGGGAGAAAAGTGGGTTTTTAGTGGCTGCCTGCTTGTGGCGATGCCCAGTGGTGCTGGCAGGGAGCTCATCCCTTGCCAGATGACAGTGGAGTGCTGTGCCCGGTTCTGGGCTCCTCAGTACAAGAAAGACAAGGAACTACTGGAGAGGGTCAGTGAAGGGCACTAAGATGATCCGGGGTCTCTCTTTTTAGGAGAGACTGTGGGAGCTGGGCCTGTTTAGTCAAGAGACAACTGAGGGGGGATCGCATTAGTACACTTAAATATTTCAAATGTGGCTGCCAAGAGGACGGTGCCAGGGTCTTTCTGGTGGTGCCCAGAGACAGGACAAGGACCAGTGGCCATAAACCAAAACACAAGAAATTTCACCTCAGCATGAGGAAGAACTTATTTACACCGAGGGAGCAGAGCACTGGAACAGGCTGACAAGAGAGGTCGTGGAGTCTCCCTCTATGAAGGAGTTCCAAACCCACCTGGGCACGTTAATGTAGCACCTGTTCGTGGTGGCACTGCCTTGGCAAGGGACTTGGCCTGGATGATCTCTAGAGGTCCCTCCCATCTGTAACAATTCCGTCATTCTGTGAGACCGTTCCAGGTGGGAACGCCGACCCGCAGCAGCTTTCGGGCCGCTCGGGAGCGGCGGCGGCCCCACCCACGGCCGGGCGGAGCCAGCCCTCGGCCGCGCTTCCCGAGGTGCTTGGCTGGGCCGCTTGCACGCCGGGATTTGCAGTCCGCCCTCCCTCCTCCCTTCCCGGTCAGGCGGCGGGACCGCCTCTCTCCTTCCGGGAGCGGCGCGCTCCCGTTGGCGGGGACCGGGAGCGGCGTTTGTTGACTTCCTCGGAGGCAGCGGGGGCGGCGCCGAGCCCCGGGAATTCCCCGCGGTGGCGGAGGCCGAACCCGCGGCCGGGCCGGCGGGGTGGGGGGCGATGGGCGCCCGAGCGGAGACCGCGAGGGGCGGCGCTGCCTCCCCGCCGAGCTGAGCGCCCGCCGCTGACCCGCCCGGCCGAGCGGGGCCCGGACAGGTTGGTCCCGGTGCGGGGGGGAGCGCGGGGCGGCCCCGGCCGGGGATCCCCCGGGGTGCTGGGGAGCTTCGTGCCTCGCGGAAGAGGAGCGACTTCCCTTGGGAAGAGAGGCTGGTCTTTAGTTTCTCCCCTTAAAATAGAGTCGTCCTCATAGAAGCCTGGAATTGTTAGGCTTGGAAGGGAGACCATCTAGTCCAATCCCCCTGCCAAGGCAGGGTCACGTCGAGCAGGATACAGGTGACACAGGAATGCGTGCAGGTGGGTTTTGAATGACTTCAGAGATGGAGCCTCCACGCTTTCCCTGGTCAGACTGTCCCTCATATAAGACCCTCATATAAAGTTCTTCCTCATGTTGAAGTGGAACTTCCTGAGTTTCAGAAGGAGCCGGATGTCGGTCTTGTGCCGTGTCCCTGCCCAGTCACACCCCTGCATAAAGGGCCATCCCGTGGCGGGACGGTTAGCCAGGCTTACCGCTACCAAGCTGGGGTTGGGCCTCGGGCAGGCAGTCAGGCTAGTAACAAAGCTGCCTCTGATCAAGCTGAAAAACTCTGTGGGATCTTGGGGCTGCAGTCTGTGCCTTGGTACACGGGGAGTCTGGCAGAGAAAATGAGCAAAGTAGGACTGCAGGTGTGAAAACAAAAACATGATGGAATATTGGAGCTGACAGGAATACAGGTGCTGCATTAGTTTGGAAGAAGGGAGTGCAGATGAGCATTGAGATAGTTGTGTGTGCTAGTGGTGCTTTCAACTTTTAAGAAATTGCCTCTTTAAATCCTGGTGTTTCACCTGGTAGGGAAATGCCCTTAGGAAAATCCCCTTTTTTCCTTAAATAAATTGGTCCCCTAGCAGTTTAGAAGTGAATGTCAACTGGTCTAGTGAGTGGTTTTGTGAGCTTTTTGTTTTTTAAGGAATCCTTTAATTTCCCCACTGCTTTTCACAATATGTATTCAGTAAAATCAGTGTGCTGGAAATAGACTCTGGAAAAAGTGGAGTTAGTCCAGTTAAGTCTGCTCTGGACTCCAAAGGTCAGTTTCTCTTCTGAGAAACTGAACATTTCTAGGAAATGTTGTGGGCTATAGGAAACATGTCATTTCCTAGACAGTGGTGTATGATCACGTGCTACTGCTGCTAATAATCCAAGTTATCTCTTCCCACATCTATTTTAGAATTCTAGTAATTCAACTAGAATTACTGTAGAAAGCAAAAGAAATCTAAGATTAGGACTACTTTTTGTTCTTTGAATAATTGCTGTTTACTAAGAGGACTTTTGTTAGAAGTGTTTATCAGATAATTGCTGTATAACTTAAGTAGATGACTATTGCCTCAAATTTTAAGCAGAACTTTTTCATCTAAGCTCTAATGAAGTCAGAAGGCAGAAAACACTGGTTGACTGAACTCTAGATTAGACTATATGAAGCGTTTAGCCACCTTCTCACTCCCAAAACCCATATTTTTTGCTAAAATTGATAATTTTTCAGAACCTTGTTTGCTGAATTTGCAGTTTAGAGAAATGTGAGCTAACTACTGCCTGAGCAATAGCAAGGTTAAGTTTTATTGTAAAATGATACAACATTACACAAAAAAATTACAGCTTTTTACCAAAAAATGTTTTTCAAAAGAGCAAAGAGGGTGAAGTGCCATCTTTGTGCAGCAAATATGGGTAATAAATTAGAGATAGTTTTAAGATTGCCTAAATTTCAGCAAGTATTCTACTTTGGTTTTCAGTATATCTCTGTTTTCTATCTGACACTCAAAAGGTGGGGAGAGAAATAGAATAATTTAATCTCACAGCATTGGAAAATCAGAGTTTGCATAGAGTTGCAAATGCAGTAGTATTTGTTTATATTACTTCAATAGATGCATTGAATTGGAGATGGTGGACTATAAAATGCTAAATGTGGCTTGCTTACTTGGGAAAGTGGAAACTCCCCTGTCACTGCACATGCTATCCATATCTAGTTTCTTTAGAACAGAATTTGAAGAAAAAAAGGGAAGATGTAGAAGGAAACAGGATCAAATACAATGTAGGTTTACCTTTTGATAGATGTTCTCATTCTTTTTTCTAGACAGAGGAAGTCTGACAGTCCATACTGAATAAAATAATGAGATCCAGTTTGCTAAGATGGCAATGATAAGATTAACAAACGGGTCAGGGTGGGAACCAGTTTGGTAGGAGTCAGTGGGGAGTTCTGCTAAGGAGACTCCATACCTGTGTGCATTATCCATGGTTCACTTTGGAATCAGTCTTGTGTTTTTGCTAGATGTTTACACTATAATTCCATTAATTAACTAATTTACATGATTATACAATGTTTTTATGTGGAGTTTTTAGTGTATGAAATTGTAGATGCAACTAAAATTTGACAGGACCTTTGGGGACAAGAAATTAAGTTTGAGAGGGTAAGTGAAGTATAAGTGGCTTGAATATTCAAAGTTAGCCACTTAGGAGCTGCTAAGTGAAACTTAGGTTCAAATTACCAGGTTTGTCTGAAATATTGCCATATAAATCTGAATACAGAATTTTTAGAAGACAGCCCAATTTGAAAAGAACCTGGGAAGATCATCAGGTCCCTCTGTAAAAGGGAGCTTTGGTCAGATTTGCTGGCATCCTGTCCAGTTGTGTCTTGGAAACCTACAGATGTTTTGTTAGTGAGTTGCAGCATGACCAAGAGCCATTGGTGAGACTCATTTTCTTTCCAGCAGCTGTAACAGGTGAGGCACATTTTCAGTTGAATTAAAAGTTAATGCAATTACATAAGGTTTATCACTGAACTTTTGAACTTAATGAGTGGTAATTAATCTGGCAGTTTAATTGAATAGAAGGAAACTTGTGATTGGGTGGTAGGACCTGCTGTTTGGGTTACAGAAGAAGATAGGAAAAATAAATCCAAAACAAATCCTCTAAACTTTTGGAAATATTTATTCCTTGCAAACCTTTTGAAATGAGAATGAATGAACAGCAAAAAAAGGGTTTTAGTAACCTTTTAAGATACTTATATTTGGTGCTAGAAAGGTTTAGCAGTCAAAAGTCATCTTGCTCCTACTTACCTTTCTTTGACAGTACTGCTTCTAATTAAACTATTAAATATAATAGTTTAATAAACAGGATTATATGATGCTGAAAGGATAATATTTTATTGACTCCTACTTCTTGGTTTTTATTTTCCCCTTTTCAGGTAGTTGTCAGGGAAAGTGATTATAGTGACAGCATCCACAAAAAGGCAGATTGAATACCTTACATTGATGATGCATAAGGTTTGCAAATTAACAGTGGAGGTAGTGGAGTCTGACACTGTTCAGAGAAAGTAAAATATATCAAGTGCTGTTGTCATGAAATAGGATTTTTATTACTTTTCTGGTTCTTGTGAGAGATTATTTATTGTAAAAACCTTGAGATCGAAAAAATTGCCTTTTGTATGTAAGGAGATTTTGCTTGGCTTTTGTAGCTTACCCAGATGTTCAGCTACAGTGATCTGGTGTGTGAGCTTAGAGACAGTGTGTTTCCATTTCCTGAAGGCAATAAAATGAAAGTGCTCTGGAGGTCTGATGTAGCTCACATGCTGACGTGTTTGGCCTGTGGACTTTGGCCATACAGAAAGATGAACAGCAGCCAAAGTAGCAGCTACTGAGATGTGTATGTGATTTTTTTTTTTTTTTTTACTCTTTAAAAATGGAGCAAATATGTGTAAAAAGTGATGTCTTTCTCTGTAGAACTGTCTGTTCACAACTTGAATCAAAGAGAGCCTAAGATTTCTGAAGGAGAGATGCAAAGTGATGGATGCTTCAAGAGTCTGGAAGTCTTCCTTGTTTTAACATCTTGTGTCATATGCTCCAAGAACTGTGTGGAATTTTTGCTGCTGGCTGCAGGAATTCTGTATTATTCCTTGCTGTGCTGAAGTGTTTTTTAAAAAAAGAAAAAAAAAATCTGTACAGCTTTTCTGAAATTAAGGTGAGGGCTGTAACACACTCACTCAGGATTGCTTTGGTTCAAAGGCATTTCTTGAATTTAAGGGGTTTTTTTTGTGTTTACATGCATATATGTATACCCTTCTCTGTGAGGCAACATAAATCAGTACAGAAATTATGCTGTTATCAACAGCTGGAAACTGTTCATACTACTATTATGAAGTCAAATCCTTTGAGTCTGGAAGGCAAACAGGAAAACAACCATCTTGAAATTATTTGCATTTGATACTTGGGAATATTTTGAAAACTGTTTTATTCCCCTTTCAAATCAACTTAGGCCAAAATGAGAGTCTGCTTCATACTGGGAAAAATTTAATGTAATCCTGCTTTTACTATCTCTCTCTCTGATCCGAGAATAAGATTAGCATTTCAAACTACAGAGCTCTCTGTTTGAGCTGTGGTCTGTTTGCTATTAGAGCCTCTGCATCCCATGTTCCTTGTATGTAGAATGTTTTATATTTAACTGCCTCCCATGGTGTTAATGACTAGTATTCATAAAGCTTTTTAAAGAGAACAGCTATGTTTCTGCCAAGCATTAGTAAAATATGGGAAAACATTGTTTTGCTCAATTTATTTATTGTATTGAATCAAAGCTGTTCTATAACCTATGCTGAGCAACAGAAGTGGTTCCTGTTAATTACTCTTTCCTTCACATTATGTGAAAGTAAGCTTAGGTGGTGCCACCTCTTCAAATTCATTTGCTTATAAACAGGGAACATAATTAGTCCTGCTAGAACTTAACATTGTTTCCTGTCAACAGTGTATTCAAGTTGGGTTTTAAACATTAGTTATTTAATACAAACAGTAGTACTGGTACTTATTTAATGTATTTATTTTTGGACATAAAGATTAAAGTCCTTTTAAGTAGGCTGTTTTGTGTGCAGATCATTATAAAGTGTAAATGCAATATATTTATCACAGGCAAAATATTTAGCTACTGTGCTAAATAAGTAAAGGGAGTAAAAAGTATTAGGGAGACCTTTCTCGGGATGGGATATGTGGTAAATGGGATTGTGAAGTTTGCCTGAAGGAGACTGAGATGGACATCAATTTTATTCATAGACATTAACTTGTTAGTATATCACTTGAAATATTTTAGTGAGAAATCTTTCACTTGAACTGGTTACTGGAGGACAGATTATCTCATGTATTGCAGCTCCAGAGAGGTTAAAATTCACTCAGGTGTTTCAGAGTGTCAGCTCTGGGGCATTTTCAGCAGTGCATACAAGTGTGACTTTGAATTAGGAGAAGTCAAACAGATTAAAACAGGGCAGAAGTCTGTGGCTGGACTTGGTGAACCATCCTGAAAGCCCTTCTGGCATCCTTCTTCCAGATTTGAGGAGTCATAACCTGTGGAATAAAACACTTCTTTGATTGTTGCTGTCAGCTCATATTTTTAAAATGAGGTAGTACAGTACTGGGGAATCTAAATTTTGATTTCTGTCCTTGAGTGAAATTAAAGATTACAACTGTAGTTGGGGATTTCTTACAGATATAGCCCCTTTTTCTACAGTGAGGGTTTCTGTCTATCCTGACAGCACAAAATCTGGGTGAGTTATTTATTTCACCATGGCCTTTTGTAGTACTGCTGATCTTGAACTGTTTAATGGCAGCTTGTCATGACTTAGTATGCAATACCATTAGTTAAAAATGTGTGTATTGGATTTTTCGAACTGTTACGTTGGATGTAGAAATTTAGAAAAGCATGCAAACAAAGTCCCTTTGAATTATGTGGAATTATATGCTTCTCTTCTAAATAATTTCCAGTTCTGGCTTAGAGAGCAGCATTAGAAAACCCAAGTTGAATCTAAAACTCCTCTAAACTAAATAAACTAAATTACTTTCAAGTAAAAAAAAAATTAGAGTAACTGGTCTTCCTGCAGGTGCAGGTTAGGTGTGTACTTAAATTTATAAAATAGTTTTCGTTTATGCTGAGTCTTATTTGGATGGTGTTACTCTCTTGGAAGCTCATAAAGGCACTTTTAGTTAACAAAATGCTGAATAAATATGGTCCTGTTTTCTCATATTGCCATCTCCTGGTAGCACTGATGTGTGCAAGAAATAGGGAATTATGACGCTCAGGTTTAGGAGCTGTAGGAAAGCAAGGGGACAAAGATCTATTTTATGTACATGGTCACAAATCTGCTGCTTTCTTCGAGAGATAATGATAAGCTGTGACACTTCTGTAACAACATTTGAGTCAAGTGTTCTGAGAAAAGGAGATGTGTTGCCTTGAAAGGGCAAGCTCTTGGGAATTTGATGAGATGGGTGACAAGACTTGCACGGCCTTTGGTGAAATGGGGGAGGATAAGCTGGTATGTTATGCTCATCTTGGAAGACAAAATGAGCAATTCCTTCAGTCATTTAATGCAGTTTGAATGATGTGGTGCTTTTGGTCAAGGTCACCTTGTGCATGGAGTGATACTGTTCTTACAGTGAAAAGGAAGCAAAACATTCTTGCAGGGTTCTTTCTACTTAAATGTCACAGAAATTGCAGAATATTCAAGGCAGAACAACAAGCAAGGGAAGCTTAGGCTACTTTTTTGTCAGAAAGCATCAAACAATGTAGAAGGTATCTATTCACCTCCTGAACATAAATATTAAAAGGAGTTCAGCTTTGGTTTGTAGTGTTCTTGTCTTCTTTTCACTGTTGAAAAACTCCACTGCTGTCTTATTTAGTAGAAATGAGCTGTCACAATTTTTTATCATGTTGTCTAACTGGCTTGGAGCAAATTGAGACAAATGTGATAACAGCACCATTGTTCAGCAGTAGCTGCACTACAGCTCTTCATAATGCTGCACTCTGAAAGCTTTCCAGCATGGTGAGAGAAATTTGACCATATAGACAAGCTCCAGGCCTTTACTTCTTGTAATCTATAAACAAATGGAAGTCTAGTTTGAATTCAAATAGCAAATACACAGTAGAAGCACCAATTGTGGCTGTGGGGCTTTTTTGCACTAACGCCTGCCTTTTCTGCAAAGTTCTGCTGATCAAGTTGGTTTTCTGTTGAAGTAAGTTTTTCCTGCAGTAGAAAAAGCTGTCTTCATGATGCTTAGTTCTTTCATTCCAGCACATCTGTTGGTTTATTAGCTATTTATTTATATATTAGCTATTTGTTTATCAGCATCAGGAACCTAAGGATTTGTTGAAGGGGAAAAAATAAGTCTGCTTTTTGTAGAAGTCATATCACTAGCTTGTTTAAATGGGGTTGATACTATCAGGCACTTTGTAGTGTTTCTTAGTATTGCATAGGAATACAACTAATCTTGATGTTCATAACTAAATGCAATGTGTCTTTTTTTGGTTGGTAGGTTTTGTGTTTTGGAGGTTGGCTTGTTTTTAAATAAAACCCCAGAACTTGTCCCAGATAACTTGTAACTCTTAAGGAAAATGCTTTTGGGGATTTTCCCTTGAGACCTGTTGCTCAAGAAAATATATACTATTTCTTTAAGATGGTGTTTTCTTACTGAATGTTTTGCTGTGCCTAAAAGATGTAGATTGTAACAGAAACTCAGTTTCTGACAGTTTCTTTTGACATCTACTTTGCATTTGTCATTCAGGTGGATCTGCCTGGTATTTTAGAGTGATATTTTACTAATTGTCAGATTATTGTAAGTTTTCTCCACGCATATTGAGGCAGGCCATGTCACTGTACATGTTTTCATTCTCATCATATTTTCAGTCCAAAATTACTGTAATTGTTGTTCAGAAGGAGGTTTTCTACTGTGACCAAGAAAAGAATAGCTGCTCAGGCAGTCTCTCTAAGGACAAATACAAGTGTACTTTAAGATTCCATTTTAAAGTTTGGGAAAAAACAAAAATAAATTATTCAAAAATAAAGGAACTTTGGCACTTGTGCTCAGGAATCACAGGAGTTAGTTGATTCTATACTCTATAGTTGGAACTATACTCTCTTTTACTGCTCAGTGCTGGCTTGCAAAAGCTCCAATATAGTATTCCTTTGGAGTTCAAATAGTTGGTACCAGCCAAATTCTACATTGGTGTTAAGACTTAAAAATGAGTTTGAAGGTTCATACATCGGATAGGTACACAAAATATTTTTATCAAGTAACAGTGAAATGAATCTTTCCTAAACAGTGTGTTTTCAAGGTGAAATGGATTTCAAGATTTTTCTGAGATACTAAGATACTTCAGGATTATTCCACCTTGTCATACTTAAAAACAGCCTGCAGTAATATTTTGGAAGGTTTTCAGACTCTTGATGAATTTGTCTTTGTGAAAACTTAGCACTTACATCTGTCTTTTTAACAGCTGTCATGGAGGAGTTGGTAGAGGATGACATCTGTATTTTGAACCATGAAAAAGCAGACAATGCTCACAAGAGAGACAGTGATATTCCTGTTCCATCATATAGTGGAGATGAGTCTGTTGCCTCACACTTTGCACTTGTCACTGCATATGAAGATATCAAGAAACGACTGAAGGAGACAGAGAAGGAGAACTCTTTCTTAAAAAAAAAAGTGAGAATTTTAGAAGAGAAGGTAAGAAAATAGTTGATGTACCAGTTTCTTGTAGCAGCTTCTTTCTTGCTCCTGGCTGGATGGCAGAGAAGAAGGTTAAGGATTTGAAGTACACTCTTGAAATAATTTCCATGTTAAAAAGTTTTTATGAATTGTTTTATTTGTTTAAATGAAATGCAGTTTGTTCCTCTGGTAGTGTAGTTGTGTCATACTGGCATTTTTGATTCTCACTGAGCACATATATGATGCAATGCCAAGACAGTGGCTTAGATTCAGATAGATGTGTAGTTGCATGGAATTTGTCACTGTAGTTTGGGTGCCTCTTTATGGTGTTTATTAGCTTGGGCACATGTGGCACAGTATTGTTGAACAGTGAAGTGCAAAGCTTGTAAATTATCAGAATCCAGGAACTGTCTATCAAAAGACTCTAGGCTTAGCACACCAAAATTATAAGGAAAAATTGTTTGCTAAGAATATTCAGCTAGGTCTAGCTAATCACAACCTCAAGTGTGAAATACAAAGTTGCAATGCTTAAGATAGATGTTGTCTGGCTGGCTTTTGATGCAGTAATTCTGAAATGTAAGTGAATCTTGGAATTTGTTTTATAGGCAGTTTCTCATGGTCATAAGCTAGTGAAGTTCATTAAATCTAAAAATTGACCAGGGCACAAGATTTTCTCTCCAAGTAATGAATGCTGTCGTTAAACATACAGCCATTTTTCAGTACTGAGTGTCTTTGTACTTCAGAAGTTCTTGATTTGGATAGACTGCTTTCTTATATAAGAAGAAAAGATATATCCTGGTGTTAGAGCTGTGACATTTTTTAGGAATTACTCCTAACTGTATGGTACTGACTCTTAAAAGCTTTCCAATTGTGTATTATTTTTTGGCAGTGGAATGAAGAACTTGAGTTACACTTGGTACAGCATTGAAACACTTATTCAGGAATTCGTGTTGAAGACAAGAATGACTTTTTCTCAGAAAGCAAAACTATCCCAGGACTTCCTTTATATAAAGTCTGGGGGGATGTTGGGAAGAGGAATAGAGCTTTAGACCTAATATTCTCTGAATCCTGAGTGTAACATCTTTTATGTGGCTACTCAAAATCTCAATAAACAGGATTTGACCTTGACAATTTCTCCTGCCTTGTCTTTTGATTTGGCCTTGTTCAGCTTAATTCTCTTGAAGATGACACTTTGTTTTCTGTAGAGAAAACTTTTTAGTTTTAGTTTTAACTCATTTTTCAAAACACAGTTTACATTTTTTCAGAGCCTGGAAAAAATACCATTAAGGGATTATCTATCAGTATGAGTAATCATGACTTATGAATAGTTTTTAAGTACTCATAGGAGTGAACTCATAGCTGTCTACTGGAAAGTGTCCCTGTCCATGGCAGAGGAGTTGCACTAGATGAGCTTTTAAGTGTCCTCTTCCAACTCAAACTACCATGATTCTATAAATTAGTGAGCATTAAGTATTGTTAGCGATTTCAGAATTTGTAGACAGCCTTTGATGCACTTCTGTAAAAAACTTCAGCCTGTATCAGTGTATTTGATTAATTTATTATCTAAACTAAAATAAAAGGAAAAGCTGTTAGATTAAGATTGCAGGCTGTACCATTGCCTTTTTAAAATTTTGCTGTCCTCAGCATAACATACCAAACTTCTTACATCTCCTGTGTGTTAAACATTCAGGTGCTTGGCTCCCGGCTGGAAGAGGAATGCAGCTCAGTTGGGCGGGAACAAGTCAATAAGGCCTACCAAGCCTATCGAGAGGCCTGCATCGACCGCGATCATTTGAAAAGCAAGCTGGAAAAAATGGTGTGCCTTTCTAAGTAATTACTTCAATACATGCTTTAATACTGCATAGTTAGTACATGTTTACTGTAGAATGAACTTTGCATACTTAAGATGTGGTGTTGGTTTTATCACTCTTTTAAAGTACCTGACAATACTTTCTGTAGGAATAACAATTTAAAGTACCTCAGTTTTATTATTGGGATAGAATAATGCTAAAAAAAAATCAAAGCAATATTTTTTTGTTGTTGTATTTGTTCTAAAATATTAAATTGTCAGACATGATAGAAAATTGCCTCACAAATTATTTTGGGTTGGGTTTTTTCCCCCCTATAAAATTAGGCAAAAGAAAGTGCGGAATCCTTGAAAAACTTGAATGAACAGTTGCAATCTAAAGAAGTAGAGCTGTTACAGCTAAGAACTGAAGTGGAAACTCAGCAAGGTATGCATTTGGTTACGTCATCTTAAGGTATGTTGAGAAGCTGTAGTGGTTATATTGTGACCTTGGGGCATGAAGAGGTTTAACTTTAGGTAGGGGCAAGGTAAGAGAGGCATGAACAGCAGTGAAGTACTTTGAACTTGTCTTCATTCTTGTGAATGATGATGTGTATGTTCTGAGGCTGTTGTTCTTCCTCTGTAGATGATTTACAAAGAAATGGACTCTACCTGACACTTTTTAGGCTGTGTCATCATGTACATCTCTGGACCCCACCACCTTTTCCTCAGAGCAGGGCAGAGGCCTGTTCAAGTATAAAGATCATTCAGTCAATACCACTTCCTCTGGCACCTGCAGAGGTCTAGTATATTGCTTTGTCTCACTGTTGGAATATGACAAATACAAGATGTTGTACAGCAGTAGCTGCAGTCACCAACAGTTACTTAGATGACTGTGAAATAAGAAAAGATAGGAAGATATTGATTGTAGAGAGCCTGGTGAAAAGAGGAAGGAGAAACTAACAGTATATCCTGGCAATTCCAAAAGCCTAAAATTCCAAAAGCCTAAATCCAGCTTCTCTTACTCTAATTGCTCTGTACGTGACTGACATGTAAAACAAAACACTATGGAAGAAAAAACCCTTGATTAATTTAATTACAAGAAAATGCCATCTGTATAAAATTAGAGATCTGGACTTCAGAGTCTGTACAAATGCAGTCATTTGAGAGGCACTTCTGCTTATGGCTGTGCTTGAATTGGATTACTCTCCAAGAGGACCTTAAGCATGTAATGTAAAACTGCAAGTAGTGCTAGTATCACTGTTGAGGACCTCATTGTTTCAGGAGGTAAGAATTGCAGAGTTTGTAAGGAGAGCTCTGAAAATGTGATGATTCAATCCTTATTTGTAGCTCAATTTTACTCATTAGTGGACTCCGAGTACCTTGTTTAAAGAAAAAGAATCAGTGTAACTTAAGGTTATTTAAACCATTAAATCTGGAAATAAGTGTACCATGCAGTTGAAAACTTGGGTTTTTCTTTTTGTCATGTTCCTCCTTTTCTTGCTTTCTCACTAGCGCCCTACTATTGATCTGATGGCAGCATCAGCTGAGGTTGCTTCTTACTGTGTGAATTGCTTCAGTCTAATAAGCTTGTGTAACTTTCATGTTCTTCACTTTTGTTTTGATTTTATTTTTCTGTTTGGAACTTCTTGATATTAAACTTGGGGAAAACTTAATGGTAAATGATGTAACAATACTAATCTGTAGGCAAAAAGGCTCGTGTTTTCAAAGCGTATAAGAAGTATGCAAGCTGGCATATATGGTGTGTGTTTGCTATAAATTGATTTTTCTATTTCCAGTGTCTTTATATGGTGGTACTTCCTTCTTCTCTGTGTCAAATCTCCAGTCCATTCCTAGAAAGTAGGGCTCCATGCTTTACACCCAGAAAATAGACCACCTCTGCCAACAGCATTACCAGTGTTGTATTTCCCTGTTGTCATAGACTCCAGTTTCTTCAGAATATGATGTTTTTGTAGGGCATGGGCTGGATGAGGAGTGTCTTGGATACTGAGTTGCATTCCTTGGACTGAGATTGGAATCTGATTGTCTTGCTTGTCTTTTTTACAGTGATAAAAAGTCTGAATTGTACTCAGGCTAACTGGGAACTAGAGAAGCTGAACAGTGACCTGAAAGTGCATAGTCTGGAACAGGATCTGGAAAAACTCAAGGAAGAGTGCAACAGTCTCAGGAAGGAGTTGCAAAATTCCAAGCAGAAGGTACCTTAATTTTTAAGGAAGTTTTGTATTAATAGTTAATTTTAAGTCCCACAGTCAATTAAAATCAAGGGTTAACAAAATATATACAGAATATATACAAAAATATACAAAAGTATACAATTGAGTGAAAGATGAGTATCTTGGTAAATTTAAATATTTTCACAGACTGACATATTTTTTGGAAATAGGGACAGGCTTCTCAGGGAAGTTTTCATGTCATCAAGCCTGTCCAAATTTAAGAAGTGTCTGGATGACACTCCTAAAGTTTAGTTTTAGGTGGTCCTGCAATGAGCAAGGAGTTGAACTTTATCCTTAGGGGTCACTTCTAACTCGATATATTCTATTATTCTATACAGGTGAGATTTCCCAGCCATTGCCCATATAACAACAGAAAATAAAGCTTTATGATTTTTTATAAGTAGCCACTGAAGTTCTGTGTAAGCTGGGCTGCTAAGAAAGTTTGGGAAAAAGCTGGTCTCTAATATTTTTAATTTTTTTTAAACAACGGGATGCTAATGTTAAAAGATGTAATGAACTTTGTTTAAGGAGGTCTGGCGCTTTTCTTTAGGGTAGTTACATGAAGCTTGTCAGGAAAGTACCTCTTTTGGCACCCTTCCCTGCCATTTCTGGGGCAGTTATCTGTTTTGAGGGACACATTTTGTAACCTAGATGTTGTTAGGATCTCAAAAAGAAAATTAAGATAACAGTAACAAAAAGCAGTAAGTTACTGTCTACTACATTCTTTCTGCTTTTCATCTTACCTTTGATGGAAGGCACAGTTACAGTCTCTAGGACTCTGCAGTCACATTGAAGTTACACAGTGAATGTAAAACATGTAAATGTGATTGTTTGAGGAGGCAGAGTGTTTAAGATTCCTTATGGTCATTAATAATGATGATTTTGTAATGTTGAATCACACAGCATTTGAGTCTGCATTTTTTCCACTAGGTGGGGATAAAGCACATGAGGTGTTTCATTGACTTGCCTTTCTGTTGGTTGTTTCACTTGTGTCTGGAGCTCTTTCAGGTGCTTCCAATAATTTGTAAAATCTGAAGGCTTGCTGTAACTTGTGTGCAGTTCTGGTGTCTTTAGGTAACTCCAGAACAGCTGCATAAATAATTGCAGATTGTATTGTGAGAGTGAATGATGTCAGAACAGACTGAAATACCAGTTGTAAGGAATACTATGTGTGACATTTTATTAAATAATGTTTATGCCAGCAACTTTTGTTGCACAGAACAAGTACAGGGAACAGCGTTTTGTTTTGGGGGGGTTGTGTTGCTTTATTTTTTTGGTTCTTGTTTTTTTCTTTGTCTTTAATAAAATTTCTTCTTGATCCTGGTAACTGCTTAATACAGGAAATAAAAAAGTGCATACTTTCAAATGTGGGGTAATACAGCACAACTTTTTTTTAAGCTATGAATTTGAATCTTTGGGAGATGGTGAGAAAGTTCAGGAAGAGAAAATCTGAAAGGTGAAGTACAGTCAAGTGTGGTGAATGGGCAATGACAAATCAGCATTATTTCAACTCAGCTGGCATTTTCATTACTACTTATTTTCATTAGTTAGTTTAGCTAACATGTAATGAAAGTAAGCAATAATGAAAATGAAGACAGGAAAACATGTTTTCAAATGTTTTCTAGCTTTGACGAGTGTACTTTCTGTTTCTGTGTACTTTTAGATATTCTTACTCAAGTTTTACATTGTAGTTGATGCAGTGTGTACATTGTATTGACAAGCTGCTTGAAATGTGTACAGGCTATCTTAAAGCTGCTGTAAAGGTATCAAATCCATAACAGCTTTGGCTAGAGGGAATGCTAGGAAGGGAACATGGAAAGAAGGGATATGAAAGGGAGGGAGCTCATCACAAGTGAGGGTCTGCTAGAAACACAGCTAACAAAGTGAGCCAAATGTTTGATTTGTTAAACATCCCTGGTAAATTCAGTTGAGGCTGCCTATACATGCAATTTTAAAGTAGTCATTCAGACTGAAGGGATAAATTATGTTCTGTCATCAAAGTAACCTGTGGAAGTAAATCCATACTGAAACAGTGTGCTTTAACTTAAAGATCTTTATATACTGTGATGGGGAAAGAACAAAAAAGACTGTTTAAAGAGCAGAAATTGAGAAATACTTTTGATGTCCATTAAAAAAAAGTAATCTCAGAGTTCAGCTGTTTAAAAAAAAAAAGGGTGTGAAATTGACTGAGCAATGCCTTTATATAAGTAGATAGTTTAAGCATTTTTTAGTGGAAATTCTTAGTACAAGTCTTTATTTCCCATTTGAAACTCACTGCAGCTAACACAAATGAAAACTATTTTTCATTTTTTAAAGTATTAGGGAGCTGGAGTTTCACTGCTGTTTCTTTAGACAGAAGATCTGAAATCATGTTCATTCATTGTCTGTCTTTGCTTTATTATGCAGGACCAGGCTCAAAAGGAAAATCTATTACATGGAGACCACATTCAAAGGCAAGACATCCAGAGGTATGAAATATTTTCTTTTCAGTTTACTGAGGGTCAGTTAGTTGAACAAGTAAATTATTCTTGCAGACTCTTTAGGTGTGTTATTTCAAATTAGATAATTTCATTGAAAGTCTAGGCATAGTTATTTAGCAAGATCATTTGTCATTTTTTCTTTGTTATGTTTGTAGTTCAGGATGATGATGACGATGATCACTCACATAGTTATTATGCCTGTTGGTGCACTTACACCATTTTCCACCAGAGGGAAGAGCGGCCCTTCAGAACGCCAGGCTTTAGTGCAAGGCACCTTGGTGCTTCCTTGGGTGTTGAAGAGACGGCAAGGGAGATCGGCCACTGAAAGAGAACATACAGACACTTCCCATCGTATGTTCTCTGGTGCAGTGATGATAATAGTGCACACACTACACACAAATCACACTTTGTCCTTTCACCTTGACTGGATACTTTGCTCCTGTGGTTCCTCTGGGAGCTTTGCAGTCAGCCTCACATACCTGATAAAAGATGTTCTTTCAAGACACAGCAGTTATCTCTTTGATCACTGCTCTGATCAAATGGATCATTTGATCAAATAATTATTGATCAGAGCAGATTTATTCCACCAAGTGGTGCTCAGGTGGCAGCCATCTAAAATAGCATATGGACAGTATAGTGTTTATTGTAATATAAATACTGATTATGTAATAAATATGTAAGTCCATCCAAAAATCTGTGGAGAAAACACTCGAAAAACCTCCTGTGAGAAACATTTGTTGCAGCAAGAAATCCTGCTTTTTCTAGGAAACTGAGGAATTTGCACTTAGTTAACTTTTTGGAAAGTAGTTATTTCATATTTGTGAGCAGCCTGCAAATCTGACTTTAAATTCTCAGTTTGCAAATCTAATTTGCTGTAGATTTAAACAGGCTGTCATAGTGAAGGTTCATATTACATATTAGAAGGCTGTATAGGATAAACTTCCAGGCACAGGGAATCCTTGGTTTTCAGTTACAAATTCCTTGAAAATTAGGCTTTGCAATGGGATTCTAGGTCAGTATTCACAAAAACAATTAAAATCTGTGGCATGTGATTTAAGTGGAATTCTGGTACCTGCAGCCCATTGCCAGAAGCTTGTAAAAGTGTTAAATGCACTTTTAAAAATCCATCCAAGCACTTTCTTTCTGGTTGGTGGCAGACACTGAGCTGTCCTTTTATTACCACTGCTGTGTTAAATATTGGACAGTTCTGGTTTGATATAAATAAAGTTTTTGATTTTATTTTTTAGACCATAACACAAGAATTAAGGAAGTATGGTTGCCACATCAGCTTTAAAATTGTCATCTCTTAAGAGTTCAAAGAGACAGAAGAAGTCTGCAATGGAAAGGCCACAGGTTTAGCTGAACTTCTTGAAATATCATTTCTGAAAATTTTAACTTTTTATCTGTCAGAATTGCTGCTGACACTTAATACACTATTTATTAAAATATCAGCTTTAACAGAGCTTTATGAATCTGGATGTTTGTATTCTGGGAAAGTGTTTCTGTGGATAGAAGTTCTATTTCTTTGTTTTAAGGGAAATCTCTTAGAGTTGACTTACACAATAGCTACTTCTCAGAGTGAATCTGAACCACACTCCTGATTGATATTTCATGCAGGAGTGATCCTATTTTGCTATTTTCAAAGGATAGCATAACATACAGTTATAAAACTTATTCTTACTCATCTCAATAGCTTGAGATGTTCAGCTGTTTTCAAATAAATGCCTTTTAGGTGAATGTAGTGAGGAAGAAAAAATTCTGGAAACTCTCATCCATTATATTTGTATTCAATAAATGTGTTTTGGTAGAATGTTAATCATTAAAAAATGTATTAAATCATTGAGTTAATGTTTCAGTTGAAGTAACTATATTCTTATGTCTTTGAACACTAAATTAATTATCAATCAACGTAAATGTGATATTCAGTGAGCCTTTGCTAGAAATTTTACCAAGAAACATATGGTAATGCTAACTTCTCTTTTTTTTCTTTTTTTTTCTTAATTTTCTTACCAGTTATTCACCTGAAACATTAGTGTTGGAACAGTGCTGCTGTTGCTAAATATGTTTCTTGTATTATGCTGTCTCAGAGAATGAATTGGAACACTATTTCTTACACTGTTTGATAAGGCAGTGTATTAACATAAATTGGATGACTTGAATATGAAACAGTATGGTTTCTATTTTAGTTTGGACTCAGTATTTATGCTCAGTTTGGGTCCCAGGTATTTAGTCTGAATTCAGTGTAGCAACATGTATGATATAAGACCCAAATACTGTTCTTTGATTATTTGAAATTACAATCAGTCAACATTACTAGGCTTATATGTGTCGGGGTGTGTGGTCATTTATTGAAAAGCATTCAGAGTTAACACTCTGCCTTTTTTATAACCTGGTGTCACTTTAAATAAAGTATTTCTTTGAGATGGCTAATTTTATTGGAAGATGGTTAGTTTCAGATACTGAAATGAAAAGTATGCTTCATATTTCTTTTCTTTGCAGAGTTGAAATTATTATTATTACCTAGTATGTCAAGATATATTACAGTGTATATTCTAATAGGCAAGAATCAAATAAAATATACAAAGGTCCATCCATTTAAGGTAATTCTCTGTACAGTTCAGTCCATTTCCAGTTACAATACTCTAACAAAATTTGCAGGCAAGAACAATTTATTAACAGTTAATTAGGTATTAACAGGCATGTTAACAGGCTGCTTTAGAGGCAACAATATTTAACTTGTAATCAATTTTTGTTTTGAAAGCGTGCAGCAAACATATTGGGACCTGAAGAGAGAAATGTCTAATTTGCGTGCAGTGACTGACAAGCAAGCTGAGGTCCTCCGAAAACTGAAAAGGAACCCACCAGGAGCCAAGAAAGGCAAGTCAGTGTTTGCATTAACAGTTGATTCAAGCTGTATCATTTTAAAAATAAACTAGCTATCGTATCTTATCAGAATCTCATCAATTGAAGTTGATAAGCTAGACTGTATTATGGTTCCAGCTTACCCATTTTCTGCTTTTGCTTCTGTCTCATACTGGTCAACTTCACACATAAAGGTGTTGCTGATGTGTTTTTTCTTCAGTACTGTATTCTGTTCCCCTTGTGGCTTTTTTCTCAGTCAAGTGTTGCTTATGTGCACAAGGCTGAGGTGTTAAGTTTACTCGTATTTGACCTTTTACCACAACTACTTCATATTATGGGGGGAAAAATCTTTTTGCAAATGCAGTCTTATTTTCCCAGTACAGAATATATGAAAAATTGGCAACATTTTAAAATCAAACTTTAAAAGATTCAAATTCCCTTACTGTTCCATACTTCTTTACGTTGTATTCAGAAAAGTTGTCTTTTCTAACAAAATGCTACACAGTGTGACATTTTCTGAATGTCAGAATACTGGGGACGCAAAACTGCCTTTAATAATTTTAAGGGTTAAATGTTTTTCACATAAAATATTTAAAATTTCTGTGAGCACGTCATCAGACAGTTATTCTGTTCCATACATTTGCTTCTCTTAAGTCAAATGCTAGCCCATCAGTCAAACAAACTGTGGTAAAGAGTTAATTACCTTTGTTTTCTGCTCACTTTAATTTACTGTGTTCAGAATACTGGTGGAAGACAGTGAAGCTGGTTGCAATGTACTGGGGACAGTCTCTGCTGTCCCTGTCCATTACCAGATCAAGACATTTTGTTTCTAAACAGCTCAGTGAGGTAATGACAGGATTCACCTCCCGAGCAGTCCCTGCTTTGTGGCCAGCAGTGACTAATGATCACTTTGTCTCTGGTACTTGGCTGATACAAACTGTCAACCCATTTTGTACTTGGCCATATTGTAACCACTGTGTTCCTACAATTCTAAAACACTTCTGTCAAATAAATTCAGCAGAGAAACTGGGAACTGAATGAGTCTAAATAATCTTAGATCTGTCAAGATTTGATGTGAGCATATACTGTCTTTATGTCCTTATTTTTAATTTGGAGTTACCTGTCTTACTACTACAACTATTGATTTTTCTCTTCTCCTTAGTGAGGAGTCTAGTTTTCTGCAGTCCTTATACAGTTGTTCATCTAGAGCCATTAGAAGTCATTCTTGATTGATCAGAAACTGGCCTTTTGTCTTTTCATCTGTCGACTTTTTTCAGTAATTTTTCAGAAGTATGTGAGAGTGGACAGGTCTGATCTCGGTCATCAGACACACTTATAAATGCAATACAGATATATCTCTTTGCTTATATTTATAGACAGATCTTGGCTTCTGCAAAATATGGGTATAATTGACTGAAGCCTTCCACTTCCTATACCTCCAGTACTGACTTTTAGCATCTACAAACCAACTGCCGTTGTCAGAGGTGCATTAATTCTGCAGAACACTTGTTCATTACTTTGTGTGGGATATGAACAGTATCCATTAACTTCTACTTCGCTGTTATGTATGGAGGCATGTTCAACAAATGTGTGTGCTTGTGGGGTTTTTAGTTTATTTTTTTTTCTTCTTGTGTTTTTATGTTGTGTTCTTTTTATTTTGGGGGTTTTTTTGTGTGGTTTTTTTTTTTGTACATTTTCAATCTATTTTCAGTGGATTCACGTTTTCTTGAAATTCTAAATTCTAAAGGTCTGTAGGCATCAAATTGCACCTGCCAGCACAAAGACACCAAATCCAGTGCCTTAGCATGTCTTTCAGACATGATGCCCATTGCTATTGCAAGGTGGTTTGGGCTGACATCCACAAATTTTAATTTATTGTGACAAACAGAAGTTATATTCTTTGACCAAGATATCAGCTGCTTTTTCTGTCCTTTAAGAGCTAAAGACTGCAATTCATGCTCAAGATTAACAGCTGCTCTAGAAAACTCTACACAGATGTGAGTTTAACTGCAGGAAGCATTAATCTACTCTGATTACACGATTATGTACATTATCACTCCAAAACAAAATTATCTGCTTGTATTTTGGCCGTATGTTCAGATGTGTGTTGAAGGTGCAGCCTTTCCTTTTCAGGTAGATGCTGTTCTGTTTCAAAATACCCCCCCTTCCTAGCAGTTTAAAACTCCTCTGGAATTTCACATGGCTGAACATTGCAGTCTGTCACTTTACTTTTGAAAGTCAGATAAGAGAACTGTGAAGACCACGTGTTTCCCTCTTACTGCTTCATTAGGGCAGTGAGAATTTGGGTTCTGGGTAGGATGAGAATAGGGAGCAGCATTCAGTCTTCTGCGTCTGGCTGATTTCTCCAAGCCTATGAAAATGGTCTCTGTCTCAGTATTCATTTCAGTCTGGTCAAAAAGATCCATCAGTTTATCTGTGCTGAAATGGGAGTTGGGAGATATCCTTTGAGTTGGGTGTGTTTTAGACAGTGATTTCAGGATTTTGGGATCATCTTGAGATTGGTGAGGGTAGTATGTTTTTTTGTAGCTTTCAAGTAGTTACTGAATATGGTCTGAAAACTTGTGGCTTGAAGAAACTGTGTTTAACATCCCTGCTAGACTGTAGTACATTCGGAGTACATGAAAAATGCATTAGATAATGTAATTTTAAAAATCTTTTTTTGTCTTCTTCCTTCAGCTGCCTGTACTGCACCAGTGCAATGTGTTGACTTGAACATTTCAAAGCTGAATTTGACATCTGGGGTAGTCTCTAAAAACCTCTCACAAAACGATAAAGCCCTTGGCAATGCTGTGTCTCCCCCTCTGCTGAGAGATGCCCAGGTCCCATCAGAAAGGGTGACCCTACAAGCTTGGACAGATGAGAGACCAATTCCAGCTGATGGCAAAACGTTTCAGGAACACCATTCTTATGGAAAGAGCTCTCTGGAAGATAATTCCTGGGTATTCCCAAGTCCTCCAAAGCCCAATGAGAATATGTTTTGGGAAATGAAAAATAATCCAACTTTGTTAAACTGTCCAGCAGATTACCTGGATCGGTGTAATCAAAACTGTCTGCACAAGAGTTAAACAATTTTTAGAATGAACTGAGGCATTTTTGGAGTGATTCTGAATAGGCACCTTAATGCTCGAACTTTTAAGGGGAGAAAACAAATTGCTTGAAATGTTCTTTCTTTATTTTTAATTCTAGTTCCAAATCAGAAAGCCTAGTCTTTCTCTGCTGTAAATTGGGAGTGAGTTCCTTGATGTTAAAGCTGTGCTGGTATAATGTAAATACAAAGAAATCTAGCATGGAGCCTAGATAGTCTTGTACTGCAAATGACATACATTTGCTAAAGGTTACACTGAAAAGTGAGTTTGTGGAATAAAACAAAATAATCTAGTTCTGTATTTGTTTGCTATTTGTATGTAATCAAGAAAATACTTGGTATCCAGTGTTAGAATTTGCACCAGCTCTGAGCTTATATTTTGGCAGTGTTCTTTTTCAGAAAAAGACATAATATGAAGAATTGGATTCTCTCTTCCTTCCTCCTTTCAATTAGCTTTGATTCCTCTCATTTGTAAATGCATTTTTCTGTAATTTCTAACCAAGAAAAGTGAATTTTTATTTTTATTTTTTTTTCAACCTTGGTTTATATGAGATAGTGGCAAGATAAAAATCACCCCTAGGCTATCCTGTTCTGTTTGCCTCGTTTTGGGCTTGATTGTGAATTGCAAAGGACCGTAAGTAATGCTGCTGAACACTGTGAATCCTGGAGGTTCATCTTGTTTCCCTCAGTTCCTGCTGAAGGAAGCTGCTGTAACTGCACAGTGGTGCTGCCACAGACCCAGCAGGCCCACAGTGCAGTTTTCCATATCGTGCCTCCTTTGCACAGCACCACAGCCCTGACTCTTTATTCCTGTGGTGGTGAAGGCTACTAACTTTCCTTTTGTTAAAGAAACAAAGCCTTAATTTAATCAGACTTGGTGTTGTTGCATTGTTGATTACAAAAATAAGTGTTTTTGTGGTGTCTTTAGTATGCCACCGAGAACCAGAGCTTCTGGAATTCCAACTAACCGCTTTATAGATTATGGGTGTCTAGGTACTATGTTTTCTTTTTTTTTTTTCCCTCTTAAGGCCATAAACTGTTTCTAAACAAATATAATTTATACTTTATTTTTTGTTTGTTTTGTAAACTTCTCTGCTTCATATCTGGATTAATACAACAGGGTTAAGTGAAATGTCTTGACTGTTCAAAAAAGTTGAAGAAAAATGCATTGTATTTTAGATGCATGATACCTAACTTGTAATGGGCAGGAAGATATTTAATACTGAATGTGCTATTTACAGATGTGTGGGTGGGTGAAGTATTCAGCTTCACAGATCCAGCTTAACATCAAAGTAATAAAAATTAATTTCACAGCTGTTTAGAAGCAAATTATCTTAAGATTGCTTGCAAATACAGGGGGAAGCTCTGGCTGTAGCACAGCCTTAGTAATGATGGGCTGTAGAAGTGCTATGAGGGTGCTATGTGATCTGTGTGGTTCCAGACACTCCCCTGCACAGTAAGTACTTCAGACAGAGCCCATCTTTCACTTTGTCTATCAAAGGCAAAAATATGCCTTCCAGATATCTTCTCCTGTAGTACAAACAGCATACATAAACAATGTTTCCCATTCACCAGGTATTGTTTTTATTTTTCTATTATCTTGCTCACGTATACTGGCTTGTCTGTGATTAATGGAAATGGTGTCAGATGCTGGAATTTATTCTGACCAATGAACACAGCTGACTCAGGGGAGTACAATCTCTTGGAAAGTAATAGAACAAAATCCAATATGCATAAAACAAATCCAAGTCACTAGGCTTTAGCTGATAGAACCAACTACCTATGTAATAACAAAGAAACATTTCTCATGTGGCTGCATAAGCTATATGGTACCTAGTTCTAATGTAGCTTACTTTTGGGGTTCCCCACCTCAGTGTTAGAGGGTTTTTTAATAAGGAATGTAATATCCAACAGGCATTAATATGATTTGTGCAATGAAGGAATTCTACTGTGTAAGATATTAAATAAATTTATTTTTGTTTGAAATTGGTTTCACTAACAAATCTTTCCCTATTTGGCACAAAATTTTTTACTGAAGTTTTAATTCCTTTATTGTGTGTAAATGTTATTCCAAATACAAACAATTAGATTTGAGGTTCATCTCTTTGACTCAAGGGAAAAAAACAGCCATCTGCTGCAGCCTGCTTAAACATCTTCTGGGAGAAGTAGCTTCCTGGAAGTTGAAACCTGAAGGATTTAGTTACTTAAGCTATGCTGCTTTGACTACTTCTGTCAAAAGGTTCCCAGTCAGCCTGTTCTGTCCTGTGTGAAATTAAAATTACGGTTTTCTGCACAGAGCCTGAGAATTTCCAGGTTTTGCATCTGACCATTGGTTTATATTCTGTGCTCCTTCCCATGCTGGAGAAGGGAGTAGCAATGTTTGCTGAGAAGAACTTCAGAAGCACTGCTGCTAACTAGGGAGACAGGAGCTGATGTCAGAGAGCTTGCTGCAGGCAGCATTTCCAATCCAATCACTCAGTGCCATGTCCAAGCTGTAACATTTGAAAAGGAAGTCCCCAGATTTGGAGTCACTTGGGAGCTCCCTGGCTTGTGAAGCATCTGTTGGTCCAAAGCTTACAATCAGATTTTGACTGAAGATGGAAAAGTCATTTAAATCCAAACCACTAATGGCTTACAGTGCTTTTTCCATTTGCAGAAGTGAAATCTTTTCATCAGTGACAGCAAATTACATGGAGAACTAGCTGTAGGAATGGGGCTCTGGTGTTAATGTGCATGTGTTACATGAAACTGTAAAATTGCATGTAGTAATGCCCAAAGTTCTCAAATAATTATGTGAAATGACCCCAAGAAACTTTTAACTTGAGTGCAAACTTTGAACATTTCAGAACTTCCCCCAACCCACCAATTTGACAATTTTTAATTTAAGAAAGCACTAACCCTATTTAACAGAAATTAAAGCCAGCTTTTGGGGCAGGAGGAGGTTGTTGCTTTGCAGATTTAAACGTGCAGATGGCAACCTGATGAATACGTATTTGGGTATTTCGTGAGTTGGATGAACCTTCTGTAACTTATATGTAAACTTGCACTGTTTGGTTAATTTCAAGTATTTTCATAATCTGATCATTTTAATTTTCCCTGCCAGTTTTGTGGTGTACAGCCGATTAGTTTTTCTCAGATGTGAACTAGCCATATTGAAGAAAGCAAACCTCCAAATTAGCTGTAATGCATTGTCCAATTTTTACAGCTGGAAAAAGACAAGAGCAGCATGAGACATATGGTGGAGTTACAGTAAAACAATACCCATTGCAAGTAATGAAACACAGGCCCATGTAATTATCACGTGAACTATACTGGTGGGATAAAGCAGAGTGAATTTCCTTCCAAAACCAACTTGAAGCAGACCTTGACACTCCTGTGCTGAGACACCTGTAGCTCCAATGATGCTGTGAGTTGGTAAAGGAAGACTGAAGAGCTCTGGTACCTGACTGACACCTGTATTGTCTTCTGTTCTCCAGACAGGCCCTGTGAAGGACAGTGGTACAGAGGTCTAAGGTATTTCCCTGATTCTCTGTGTAGTTTGAGTATAAAAAAGGATGTGGGGGAGGTTGATTTTTTATTTTTTTTTAAATAATTTTTTGAGGTTTTAAGGAGTCAGGCTCTTTAACCTTTTTTCTTTAGGGAGAGTGGTATTACTATTTGCAATTTTATGAACATAGGGTAATCAATGAAAGCATTTTATTTTTTTATGACCTCAGTAAAGGTAAATACTAATTTTAACTGAGTTGCAGGTGAACCATTAAAAAAACCACCCTGTGCATTAGCTGTCCAGCAAAATTATTTTAATTGTATTTTAAGATGGAAGAGAGCAAGTCAAACATTAATATACAGTAATGAAAGTGGTAAGATGATCATGTTTGAGTATGGCTGTTTGATCTAGAGAGAAGCATGCAAGAAACACCCAGGTGCTTACTGTTACTGTACCAATTTTTAACTAGGCGGAACACTTATATTGCAAGTGTATTTGACCATTTTTTCATCAGCAGAGTAAACAAGATGGAGGAATTACTTGCAGGAATTAACTGACAAGGAGTATGGCCATACTAAATGTGGAGCAGAATGGGTTTGTGGCTTCCAGGTTAATTTCTGGGTGATATCTCAGATTGCAGTGGCTGTTTCACTGTCCTTTGAAAACCCTGTGTGTTACAAACTGCCCCTCATCTTCCCTCCAAGTCTGGGTTTTACTCTCTGAAGACAAACTTTTAATTAAGTATATGACACCTTCTCCCTCTTTCCTCTCAGATCTTCCATTTGTAAGGGGCTCCCTAAGGACTTTGAAGAGACCTTTAATACAGCCAGCAAGTGCAGCCTCTAGTGAAAAATGGGGGTGTCCTGGGTGCTTTCCAAGTGCTCTGAAGAGGACAGATAGGCCCCTGTGCTGTGTTTTCTTGCACTGATTAGAATCCAGGACTGCCTCCAGTTAACCTGAGTAGAAAGGAGTTTACAGCTGAGACAACCAAAACCGAAAGTAATTCAGTGGTATGAGTTTGTCATGTCATGGTACTCATTCTTTCATTTAAATTTTAAATAAAAGATGTAAATGCTATTCAAGTACAGGATATGTATGCATAAGATACTAAGAAAATGAAAGGTGTGAAACCAAGAATGCAAAGCTAGAGAACATCACATTACAGCCAAAGGTGTATTATAGAGGAAGCTGATCCATGTCCGAGGGCCCATCCCTGCTCTGAGTGCATTACAGAGTAAAATGGAGGAGCTCCAACAATCCAGATGTAGGAGAAGAGAAATAAATGGCTGACTGTAGCATTCAGTAGATGGAATTTCAGCTGTGACATCATACAGATGTGAGTTGTGGCTGCCATTCACATACAGCCTGTATTGAAGGGTGGGGAGCGATACCTGCAGGTTCACCTGAGTTTTGTTCCATTCCACACATCCGTTCCTCCCCTGCAGTCCTGGTCACTGCACTGGGGGGTTCCCCTCACCTGCTGCACACAATTTCTGCTGAGGCAAAAAGGAGACCTCCGTTGCTGGTGTTGTTGTCTGACTCAGACCTGAGTCATAGCTGAGTTTGACCCAGGTGCGCCCTCAGTGCAGGCACACACCACTGGCAGCACCCAACACTGCCTCCAGGAGAATGCACAACCCCCTCCCCAATCCTCTGGGTAAGGGCTTTTGCCAACACTTTCAAACACCTAGGCTGGCTTTCCAGAGGTTGGAAATACAGCAAATTTTCCTAGTGGGACAAAACCCAGTCATTGTCATTAAAAAACATGTGTCACCATCTACCTTAAATTTCCTCCTTTTTAAAGTACATACAGCACAACAACTAATTGGGATTTTTGTTTTCCTAAACACCTGAGCTAAGAAGCTGAGAACATGTGTAGGACACTGTTCCACATAAGCTGTTTCAAGGTGGTTAGCTTTAGAGCTGAGTGCCCCTTAAATTTGCCTAACAAGGCAGAATGCTAGACGTTGTTTCAGTTTGTCACCCACAAATCCAGTCTTCCACCCAATCTGCTGAAGCAACATTATTAATGATTAATCCAGTAAAAGGCACAGAATGAAGTGCAATGACTAACCTGCACCATAAAGTCCTTCATATACACGTGTCAATCTTAATTTCCTCCTTGAACAGAGGAATACTGTTTGTGGTGAAACAGTATTAAAATAAATAAAATGTTTCCTCTTCTAAAGGAACAGTATCAAATCCAACTCATTACTCAGAAAATTACTTTTTTTCTTCTCTAATCAGGGCATTAGAGTTACCAAGTTTAAGAACTTAGTTTTATTTCAGAATGCTTGGAGGATACTCCAAGATAGTGTCTAAAACTTTATATTAGTAATCTCTAGTGAAGATATTGAAGCATTTTACAATTAAGCAGCTTCAACTATCAGTACACGAAAGATCATTTGTGTGATCTTTTTAAATTAGGGACATGCTTAGTTCCTGCAAGCAGTGATCTGTATCTTCCATGCCTGGTTGAGTTGTTTACTCACCTCTATCTGGAATAATTTTGCAAGTGTGGTCACTCATTCATTCCAAAGCATAGCAGCTTATTCTCTGTTCTCAGGGAAGGTCTGGCCGAGATTACTTTCTCCTCTAGAGTTGAAATGGTCAGTCTGGGCCACGCACAAATGCAAGGCATCCATCCCTTCTGACAGTGTAGGCTTAAAAGTGAGTCACAATGTAGACTTAAAAATGAGTTACAGTGCAGGCACAGGTACTACCAGGCTCTCATCTGACAACATTTTAATGAAGAGGGTAATTCACATTGGTTTGAGTAGTTCTTCTGCATTTGCCACCCTTCTCTTCTAGTAAGTGCATCTCCATACACAATCAGCTTCAGATGGTGACTAACAGACCAACTTCAGTGTACACCCCATCTGTGATCAGCTGATACAACTTAACTCACCCTCGAGTTTTTATGTAGCCTGGCTCATGTAGCTAGATACAGGCTTTAAATTCAGAATGGACATTCTGGAATTGTAAACTCCAAATTGTACACTGGTAACAAAATCTCAAGTCCAGATAAAGGAACACACCTTTGTAATCTCTCTTGCTAACTGTGGTAGCATGCTCTAGATCTTTAATTACAAAAAGGTTTTAAATTGACTCTTAATTTCAGACATTATTTTATTCTCCATTCCTCTCATTTTGCATGTTTCAGTTAAACGCCACACAGAGTGGTACAGACAATTTAAGTCTGTTTAAATCAAGTGAAATCCAAATTGCATATAAAAAAAGTTCATTTTAAGTTTTAATCACACATTTTGAGTAAATTTCTGTCTTTTTTTCTTAATTCCAGTTGCTCTGTATTCTTCTCTTTGCTTCAAATATTCTGCTTTGCATTCTTCATAGAATGATGGATCAGAATAGCTACAAGACAGAAAAATACATATTGTTTTTCATCTTGGAATATTGAACAGATATTGCATGAGTACCACTCATAACTGATCTTCCTTTCACACACATCTGCCTTTAACAGTAAAATACCTTTAACACTTAGGTACTTTATAAAAAGAGGTATCTGGCATGATACTGTTCTCTTTTGAAGCACAGTCCTTTTCAAGCCTCTGAAGTGAAGCCACCAAGAGGAAATGCAGAAAAAGGGAAACACATTTGGTATTTAAGTTCAGCTGCAGAATTCATTTGTGGTTACCCTCATGAGCATGGGAAGCTGCTGAAGTTGACTTATTTTTTTAATGCACCCAAGTAACTACTGGGAATAAGTTCAACTGTATGTCTTCAACAGTAGATATAGAGGTCGTTGATCATTACATTAAATTCCTTTCTCTCATAATTTTTTTAAATATTACTATTCAACACTAGAAACCTTTTTTTGTAAGAAGCATTTTATTTAATTATATCTTTTTTAAAAGCTGAAGGAACAGACAAGTAAAACTGAGTAACTCCAGCAAGTTCTAACTGCAGTTAGGCCCTAAATTCTTGCCTAGCTGCATATATTTTTTTATCAGTTCCTAAATACTTGAGAGTAACTCTCACTAATTCAAAGGCATTTATTTTTAATCTAAATCACTGGTTTAGAGAGGAGGACACACCAAAAACCAAACCAACCTCCTTTTTCCTCCCAGTCAAACTCAAAAATTTCACAGCCTGCACCCTGGGAAATTCAAGAACCTAACACTTCAGCCTAATGGCACTGGGGGTAAATTAGGACTTCCAAAAAAGATGTTTCAATCCACCATGGCATTGAGTTGACTTCTCATATATAACAATTTCCCATTGCTCCTGCTACTGCTGTTCGCAACAGCAGGACACTTTCAAGACAGACTAAATCTTAAAAAACAGAAGCAAAATGAAAACAAACTTATCCTGTCTCTAACAGATTATGAAGAAGCTTCACTGTGTGCTCCTATCCCCACATCTGTGATGTACCAGAGCAGATAAAGGGCTGCAGGTCCTCTAGACTGAAATTTGTTCTCAGGTGAATCAAGAAGAGAGTCTCTGTAGCCATATATTCATATGGGAAATACGATCTTGTCAGTTAGGGCCCTGACCAGCATGGTTTTAATAAAGCAAAGATACCATTTTCAGAAAACACATCCAAGTCTCTAACCCTGCACAGCCCTTTTCAGAATAGTTAACATTTCTAGATTAGTACAGGCATGCACAAAAACCCAGCAAAAACTCATGAGGGACTTACTAGCCAACCAGACAGTCCTTCAGTGCTGTGTTCTCCTGCCGACACTTGACCACCATCAGAACACCAGTTTCTTGACAGCATTTAGTAAATGCTGGGGGGAAAAAAACCAAGACAAATTAAATTGAAGTTAGAAAAATGACAATAGGTGAGAAAGCCCTATGTGTAGGAGGTAGCAGACCAGATCTGATTTATTATTTATATAATCACAGTTGGCCTACATTCTCATACTGTTTGCAAGGTCTTTGTCACTTGTTTAGCAACAACACTTTAACTGGGATTCTCCCCTCATCATGTAGCACATTCACACACACACTGCTGTTGCTAATACCATTTCTGAAGTTATTCTTGCAGCAAATCCATGATCCTCATAGTTGCTTTTCATATGCTCTACTCAGGACTATCACCTACATCTCTGGCATTTAAGAACAATGAAGTTGCTCAATGAAGTGAAAGTACCTGGTCTGTTTTAAGGATCTTAAGACTTAAAAACGAGTCAGTGAGATACTAAAACAGAACAGCAAAGTCATGGCTAAGGACATGGGATTTATCTGTGAGTAACCAAAATTATGTCTCATTGTTACCAGAACCCCTTACGGATGTTTCACTGAATAATAACCCTAGATAAGAATTGGTTGTTATTTCTATCAGGAGATATCAAATTGTTCTGTTTGAAGAGGTAATCAGCTACATTTAGCAAATGGAAAAGAGAGAGAAAGAGAAAGCCATGTGTCCAAGATCAACCAGGAGCCAGATCAAGAACAGCGTTCCCCCCTACCACATCCCCTTCATTTCTCCTCCTCTAAGGTCTTCCTGGTAATGATTTTGTATCCAGCAATTTTAGGGCTTAAAGAAATTGTTAATTTTCTTGCATATACTTAGCAAAATACAATATACAGCTAATCTAGTAACATCAAAACTTAATGGTACTACATCATACAACAGGTAAATCACATTACCTATGCTCAGTATGTATGTACATCAAGACTTAAATAAACAAGAAAGCAGAAATTTGTGCCTATAAAGGCACAACTTCTGTCCTGTCCTTTGCTCATAGCAGATGCCTACTGAAATGGATATTAAGTAGTTGATGTCCATGGAACAAAATCCACCTTCTAGGATCCTGGACACTACTGGCAAGACTTTGAGAAAGTGAACCAACAGCTGCAAGCAATCCCTAGGTGAGATTAATCTGCTTGTCCACAGGTATTATTAATTAGGCTTTCACTAAAATAATTTACAAGACAAGGTAGTATTTGTTAAAAGTGTTGATGACAGATTTAAGTGTCCTTATACTGCCAAACTTTGCAAAGAACTGACTTCTTACCTACTTCAAACACATAATTTATTGATGAACACTTAAAAACCTTCTCCAACACAGCACCCAGTGTTACACACTGGCAACTCCACCATACTCCACATGAAAACCAGATGAAAGTGTGCAGAAATTTGGTTTAAATTAACCATTTAATTACCATCTGGGAAGACACTGTAACCTGTGCTCAAAGGTATCTATTAACAACCACACCCAGTTTTGAAGATCTATGTGTTTTGAAGTCATCCAAATGCACAAGCACAGCTTTGAGGAAACACCTGGACAGCTCAGGTTTACTAAGCCGTTTAAGCTCAGAACAAGGCAAACGTGTTATTAAGCTATCAGAATATTTCTTTGTTCTTAAAGGTGAATCTGACATTTCTTCTGTTCTTTCCTGGACTGTTTATACTGATTGTTCCCACATCAGCATCTCAGAAAAATCATACCTATTAGTACATTTCTAAAAATGACCTTTGTATTTTTCTGGGAAAAACATCCAAAGCTTTTGAAAGCTTATGGTCTGTCTAGTGACCAGTTTGATTTATACTCTCTACAGGCACTTCTTTAAATGCTGTGCTGAGGTTTTGGGTTGAGGTTGTTGGTTTTTTTTTTGTAGTAGTAATCATTTTTTCTGGAAGCTGTGAAGTAAAAAACCACTGAAGACAACAGGAGGTCCCTCTCACTTGTTAGCTCACCAGTCTTGATTGGTTAAAGGTGTGATGTCCCAGTGAACAAAAAAAGCCTGAACTGCAATTGCCAGCATTCCCTGGCTTCAAAAGGCCCACCTGTGGTACACGGCCAGGCACAGTTGCAAAGTGATAAAACTGCTTCCAGCTGTTTAGCTTTAACATTACTGATGCTTAACAACACAGAGGAAGAAAGGTTAAAGCAGATTACGCATCCTTATATGAGCACACAAAACTTGATTATCCATCTCTTCTCTTTGGCAGTCCTGTAAAGAGTGCAAGACAGGTTTAGTTACAGACACCAGCAACCTTCCAGAGTCTGGAAAATGTATTTTTTATATTTAATTGTGCTTTGTCTTGCTCACAGAGGGGCAAGTACCAATCTCTTCACTCTTCTAACCAGTGTCAGGACTCAAGGAAATGGCATGAAGCTGCTAGCCAGGGCTGGTTTAGGTTGGCTATCAGGAAAAGATATCCATCCAGAGGGTGGCTGTGCACTGGAACAGGCTCCTCAGGGAAGTGGTCATAGCACCAAACCTGCCTGAGTTCAGGAAGCATTTCAACAGTGGTCTCAGGCACATGGTGTGATTGGGGTGTTCTGTGTAGGGGCTGGGCTTGATGATCCTGATGGGTCCCTTCGAACTCAGCTTAGTCTGTAATTCTATGACTCTTCCATGAAATTAAATGTGTCAGTGTTGAGCAGCACAAACAGTGCTTAAACTACTGGTCTGGAGAATAATGTCAGAAATAGTGCTTAATAGTTCCAGATATCTCAAACCAAGAATTAATCTCCATGTCCAACAAGCCTTACTCATTCCTCACTCAGGCAATATATGCACTGTTAACCAAAGTTTCAGGATGTACAAGAAGACACCACAAAAGAAGCAGATACATAGGATCTGATTACAAACCTATTGTAATTTAACACTTCAGCAGCTATGAGGGGTAATCAGAACACTAAAGAATCCAAACAAACCTTCTTCCAATACACTGCACATTATAGAAAGAACAGAATTGATCTTTTCATAATCTTGTGTATGATACTATCTTTACAACTTCAGGAAATGGCTTTCCATGACTTTAGAAGTTCATGAGCTGGTATGTTTTTTCTTCCTGCAAGCAGCAAGCTACCAAAACAAAACCTCAAGCAGCTACAAAACAAGAGGTAAATTTGGGCCAGTCTGAAAATTCACTGCAAACTGTAACACGAAAGAAAGTCATGTTTCAAACAATAAAAGTTATGCCAAATATTTCCAAAAAAGCCAAATAAACAGAGGAACAGAGCACAACACAACACAAGTGAAAATGCCTTGCTAGAAAGGGGAAAAAGGCTTGCCCTCCACCAAATCAACCCTTTGCCAAGGCTTTTCTAGGACAGCTATATGTGTCCATCACTGAATGCTTTGTGCACAGACATGGACAGATCCAGTACTGCGTCAGCAAGCTGCAGGTTACCAGTTACCACGGAAACTGGCTACAGACCCCCCTTTCACCTGCAGCAGTCATGGTTCATGACATCATATCTGACATAGGTTACCCCACAGGCTCTGTCTGAGGGGATGCACACAGAGCAAAGATCTCTTCTCGAGACTACAGCTTGGAGAGACTTCACTGGACAGCTCATCATTGATTTGAGGATGGACTTATTCTTTATCTCTTATGAAGAAAGCTTTGCATTTCTATTGTAAGGCAAATCCAAAATGAGTTTTGGCCCCAGTTTGGAAAATTTTAAGTCTCATTACATTTTGGCCATTACAGACACAGTTTAGATTTTAACTGCTAAAGCAAGCCTGCAATTTAGTACCTTTTCTAAATCAACCAGGTATGTGAGGCCAAAATGTATCTTTGCCAAGACAGGTCTGCTGTCAGCTGAACAAAAGCTGAACAGTCATGTCTGAATACAGAGCAATTCAGTTTTGCCAGTTCTCACCTGCTCACTACGGCATGTTGGCATGTGCAGGGGAACTGCCTGTGATGGGAAGTCCACATTTTTAGGGACAGACAGGAGGGCTTTTTGGCTAAGGCCAGAGATGAATGAGTCCTTCCAAGGACTGACTCATCAGCAGGGAGTATCTCCGGCCCTGAGCAGCTCAGCGAAGTTGAGTTTGGTCCCTGGCATCTCCAGATCTGCCCTGGATCCAAAAGCCTGATTTCACTGGGTCTTCCTATCCCAACTTACCCACCTGACAAAGCATAACACAACTAGAAGAAATTAGATCCTGACATATGTAAAGTCACAGAATAGAAAAAAGAGAGCTTTCTGAAGTGTTCTAATTTATCTACAAAGCTGTACAGATACTCATTTCTATAATAAAAATCCTATTTATAAAGTCTTTCTGTAATTCCCTTCAGATACAGAATTATACTAAGTATGTTGGAGGTATAAAGAAGAAGTTGAGTGCCCAACTTAGTATATTTGATGGTTGATGAAAAACTTCTTTAAGTTATAGAGCACTCTTTTTATTAAGGTTTCTTTGATAAATAGCTACAAAGTTGGCTCAGTAAAGAACACTTTGTTTACAAAGATCTTTACAGTCTACATTAATCTTTGCTGAACAAAACAGTATCTAAGAAGAATGCTTTTTTAAAGTATTTCTAATTGCTTTTTCCCCAACTCTGTTTTATGACTTTACAGCAAGATAATATGAGAAGCAGATGGAATCTGAGGTGAAACTGGCTAACAGTTCACTTATCACAGAATAAAGACTGGACAAATTATTTCCCTGTCTATTCAAGCAGTCAGACAGGCATATGCAATACACACTAAAGTATTAATTTTAAAGGATCAGATGCATTGCCAGAAAGCTAAAACAAAGTTGGTGGGGGTCCACCACCAGATGTCCTATAAGTCCCAGGACATACAAGTCCGAATTTAAAAAAAGGAGATAAAAAGCCAGTGTGTCCTGCCCGTTTTAACTTTAGAATATATTCGTAGGTTCAAGAAATATTTTCTCTGTATGACAAAAACAAAAAACTTGTAGGATTTTGAGTCAAAGGGACAAACCAACATCTGGCATAAGACAAAGGCACAGCTCTGCTGAATAAAGACGATGATTTTCTTCCACACCATTAAACCAGATGAGGTTAAATTTAACAGTTAATCTCAGTGTCTGCAGGACTACAAACAGTGGACAACAGAAACAAGGCATCATATTTATGATTCATGTGCTCTTTATGTACCCTACAATACCACCCTATACCCAAACAGAATTAGGCTGGTCTCTTCACTGTGCAGCATTCAAAATGAAATGGTGGAACAGGTGTGTTGGACTGCTGAAGTTTCAGTTTTGTGTATGTAAAGGAAAGACTTAATGAAATGTTATGTTATGTCCTCCCCCAAACTCATGAACAAACCGAAAGTTGTGGGGTTTTTTTTCCAATTTAATAAAGAGAAACAACCACCATCAGATTATATTTGTAGCAGATTTCTAAAGGATTTTTTCTCTTTACTTTAAATATTTTTAAATATTAGATAGTTAATTATTTCTTCCTGCAAACATCAAAGTCTTCCCGTGTGCAAAGAGAAGAATAAAAAGAAGGATTTATCTCCAGACAAGCAGCTGCATGGAAACTGTGTTGATATAACACCAAGGAATCATCCTGGTTATTTTCAATGTATGAACTGTTTGTAGTGTGAAGGCTATTTCTGAAAGTTCATTTTTTTGCAGATTCAGATTATAAAAATACTTGGCACTTTCATATTGCCTCATATTGTGAAGTGTCGTACATTTCATATAATATTGGAACTGTATAATTTTATCAATTATAAGCATGCATCTATTTTGCAGATGTCCTTGTACACAAAATAAATGAAATATTCCCCATTATCAAGATAAATTGATCCTCTCAGGTCTGGCTCTCGTTTATTTAAAGACTTTACAATTTTACTACTTAAGAGAAAGTCCTACAGAGGTGTTATCTCACCATTTATATTTTCTCAACACTTATGATACTGCTATCACACTCTTAAAATAAAATAAAAAAAAAAACCAGCTTGCATCATGATCCAGACCAGACTTATTCTGGGGTAGATTTTTCCCTGTACACAAAATTTAAAATAAATAAATAAATAAATAATGAAATTTAAAAAATACAGTTTTGTCTGATGTTTGGGTCATTCCTTGGGCTGTACCACTAAGTAGAGAAAAGATGCCCAAATAACCATGGGGATTTGAGGGTGACAGTAGAAGGAGGAGGAAACAGTTCCCTTTAAAATGTAAACAAGGGAAAAAATTTAAAACTTATATTTGTAAAATGTGTACAAAAACATTAAATGATCCAAAACATTACCAGCAACATTTTTAAGGGAAGTTATTATGCTTTTCATTTTGTATTAAATTATGATGCATTAGCTTGCTACTTTGAAGATTACTCAGTATGCACAGAACAGATTACTGGTGCATTTAATGAGCCAGAGGAAGTAGTTGCATGAACATGGAGAGATTGTTTTACATTGTAGAGTACGAGCTGTTTGATATTTCCAACACAGTACAAAAGAAAGCTTCTCTGTAGATTGCTCATGGTTCAGTTAACATCACTGAATATCTAATACCTCCAACTCAATTAATTCTCACCTGATTAAGATCAGTCTGATATTCAAACTAAATCATCTCTCCAGTCAAGTAGAAATCAATATTTCTGATTTTACTTTTAAATTACAACAACAAATAAAATACATGCATCGTCAGTATGCTAGGAGTAGCTTTCCTATTCTAGCCTACTATGGCATGCATAACACAGCTGATTAAAGAATTATTCTAATTTGAACAACAATATATATAAGACAGATTAATTTGAGTAGAAGGAGATAGCATGAAATAATTAAATGCATCTTATATAGGGCAAAGAGAAAATTGACATAAAATAACCTTGATTCTTTCAAGTGAACCTCTGTTATCAGATCAAATACTTTGTCTCCACAAATATTCATTTGCTATAACAAAAAAATCATATACTTTCCATTTTCCTGCTCATCACCAGCCCCCCAAAATCTGCTCCATTTCAGCTTTTGTAGCTAGAGGCATCTGTCCTAGGAGAGGTGATCAATATGTACCAGAACAGAATACAGGAGCAGAGAATCCCAGGAATTCAGGAATTTTAAGGAAGGGATATTCATTCTCCTGGCCAGTCTTTTCCAGGGCACTCTCAGCATAGAAAAGCAGCTTTATCTTAAAGTATAGAGTGCAAACAGAGGATCCCCCAGCAGAACATAGCATCTCTGGCACTCCAGAATGAAATGCAGAAACCTCCCTCATCTCGTGACTGAGGTGAACATACAGCAGGAGAGAATCATCAGGAAGGCAAACAGCACAACTGTGATCTGCAGAGGAAGAATGTTTCCCCAAAAAAACTATACACTGTTTGTCTAAACACAATGCCTTGGGATAAAGAAAGCATCTTATCAATATCCTAGAAACAAATCTGAAGACTTTGCTTTAGGGGACATTTAGAGATGAGAAAATGACATACTGAATAAAAGGGCCTATATGCCCTGTACATCATCTTCCTCAGAAGCCTGTAACAGCTGCTTTTAAAAAATGAGAAGATGTTTTTTTCATAATGTAGACTGTGACACAAGTGAAGTTTCTTCCTGATCCATATCAACTGTAAGCTTGGCTTACACCTTGAAGCATGAAATTCTCACATGCCCTTCAAAATCCTTAGGATGCCTTACATGGAGTCTAAATGGACAAGCATCCAAAAGAAGAGGAAGAAAGAGGGGAAAATCCTCCTGAAATCAGGAAAGTATATGCTAGCCTGGATTCCTTCAACATCTATCTGCCCTGGCCACTCAAGTCCTGCTAAATTCCCAACTATTGCAATTGTAGTTATTTGTTTCATAGCATGCGTGCTTTTTTCATTAGCAGGTTTTCAAAATCCTGCTGTAAAAATTAATTGGCCTCAAAGCATCTCTCAGCTGGATACAGAAACAGGCCAGAGCAGTAGGGAGCAAAGGCACTCTGCACAGATCAAAAATGTTTGAGGGTTGGTTGGGGCTTTTTTCAGAACATCCAGTTCCTCATTCTGTAAATGCCACCTACCTACTTAGGAATAAGTCTCCCAAGTTTTCATGTCCTACATACATTGATATTACAAAGATCTAGGTTTGGTCAACTGCTTACAACGGGCTTTTAAAAACAATATAGGAAATTGATGGTTTATTTAAATGTTCTGTTTCAAAAATGACTAAAAATATATTGGGTTTTTTAAAACCACAATAGCACAGCAGTACTGAAAACTCATGTAAGGCATGTAGGGATCCTCCAACATCAGTTAATTCAAATCAGAAGTCACTGCTCAGCTGCTGATCTTTTGATTATAGAAATATTAGCAGGGTTTCTCTTGTTTTCAAACCAAACAATCATTAAAGACAGAATTGGTGGCAGAAAAAAAAAAAAAAAAAGCGGATCTACCATTAAGGAATGACAAGAAATGACATTCATGAAAGCCATGAACAATGAAGTCCTGTTCCCATGCCATGCAGAGGCTCGTGCTGGGGGAACCTCTCTCGCCAGACTCACTACACGTGTTCTGCAGTTCAAAATTTGCTACAATTCAGACTGAGAACTGTGGATGCTTCTAAGAGGCATAACCAGAAACCTCAAGCAACAGCAGAGAAGCACTTCTGTTTGTCCCAAATAACCCAGACTTATCCACAACAGATCTTTGGAACTTTTCTTTCCAATTTTATAATAAGCACCAAGAAACAGAGAATGGAACTGAAATGCAAAGTTTAAGAAAGAGAATTGTTTTGTTTAAGAAAAACACATAAAACAAGCTGAGGAACACAGCCAAACACAGTAGTTCAAGCCAACCCAATCAGTTCAACTAACAAAACCCAGACAAATACTTAAAAGTGTTAACAAAAATATGCCAGATTAAAGTAATTAAGAATTTTAAAAAAGAGTTCTGAAAATAGTATACACATGTAATCTCCTTCACTTTCAGGAGTTTTTAGTTCAGCCATTAGGACAAGGACAGGTCACCTCTGCTCATTCAATGTCCTGCCCACATGAGATCTGATCAAAAAGTCTTTTTGGGGACAAGGATTGGAAAGACTAAAGTTAGTTTTCATTTTGATAAGAATACTCAATGCTGACATGAAACTTGACTGGGAAATGTGTTTTCCTAAGAGTCACAGAGTCAGAACAGAACATATACTTTCAAATGTCAGGCAGTGCTTTCCTGATTATTGCTAAATGATGAAATACTGTGGAAGACAATTTATTAGCGATATATGTTTAGTCACTAGAATTTCAACAGAACTTGGACTTTAACAGCAACAGGAGCTTTGGCAGAGATGATACAGAGAGATGTCTACTTGTTAGTTTTGGTGCCATAGGCCTGATCTGATCCTCCATCCTGCATGTACAGAGTTGTCAGCATTTTCTGTATGCATGAGTATACACACCTACCTACATATGTGTGTGTGCATTTTGCCTCAAACACACAGAAATCTAGTATGCTGTCATATTTTTAAAATGAATTCCAGCAACCCAGCTCTACAAGAGCTGCAACACAAGTCCTCCTGCTTCTGACTAAGCAAGACAGGCAAAGCACAGCAGCACACAAGAGAGTTATGTCCTCAGAAGACACAGAAGCAAGGATATAACTATTATACATAAGGCTTTACAGCAACTACTTTGTCAGTCAAGGAAGATTTAAATGCTCAAAGATGACAATCTGATGGACTATGCAGGAAGATTTTTCCAGAGAAGTAGACCTCCTTTTCTCTTAGTGAAATTACAAAAAGCTACCCTTTTAAGCGAAGTAAGCACATTGCTGTGAAGCACTTTATTTGGGTAAATCATGATTTGCCCACTAGAGAAACCTGCCTGAGGAATGTTCTTGTCAAGTACAAGTGTTACCTTCCCTATGAGGCTTCAGGTAAATCATGCCCAGCAAGCACAGCCACCTGGTTAAACTGCAGCAGTTTTAAACAACTGCTTCCTTTAAGACTGACTCGATCTAATTTTCCTCTCACCCTGCAGTAAGTATCCCTGACATCAAGCGTTACCATACCAGGCACTGCAAGAGGCAGAACGGGAACAAATGCAAGCTCCCCCTTGGCTACTGTCTGTCACTGCCTGCTTTTATATAAACAAGTGCATCCAGCTTGAGCTGTGCAGAGCAGCCTTGCCACTGCTTATCCTCCCGCCTCCTTCGGGAGCTGCTGAGCCACTCAGGGACAGCTGAGAAGTTCGGATAACAGATCATTTAAAGAAACAACATCCCCTCCCTCTACCCCATAGCGACTGACTCTTCAGCCGAACTCCAAAGGCAAAACATATCTATTTCTCAAAATCAGAACTTCACGGAGTGGAAGCAGTAACAGTAATGTCCTTCTGCCACACGGTGGGGGTAGAGCAGGGCATTTCTGTCACTCCTGAGGAGGCATTTGCCCAGCTATTCCACCATGACACTAGCTCCCAGTTACACCGTGCTTTTTCAGGGACTCTTCCGTTCCCTCTGCCCCGGTTCAATTTAATGGACTTCCAAAATCACCTATTTAACTCAGAGTTCCAACACCGAAGGTTGGTGGTGGTAGCAGTAATAGTAGTTCTCACTCCTCTGAATGGAACAAAATATGCTCTAAGCAAAGTGAAACTGGCTTGGAGCCAGCTGGAGGGTGAGATGGGGCACACAGAATAGGTTCAAAATCTCAGGTCTATTGAAAATATAGAATATTCCCAATATATAGAATACAAAATATTTATAAGGTTATTAAAAGAGGAAGTTACTTTCCCTCACAGGTCACAATTCATCCCCAACCACTATTCCAACATCTCCAAAACAGTTATCATGTGCTTACCCTACTCTGCAATATATATTTAGTCCCTTTTTTTCAAAAGTGACTACCCATAGACTGGTGTAGACGCAGGAATTCTTCACCACAAAGAATTCCTGCTGAATGAGTGCTAGTAAGGATGATAAAACCAAAGTGCAAATCTTCCATGAAAAAAAAATTCTGCTGTGTCCATATTCTGAAGTGAACAGTGAAGAGTAAGTCAACCCTTTGCAATTGTGGCCATAGTGTGATAAAGTATGTAAACTTACTTTTACAAATAAAATTGCATCATTGACTATGGAGGCATTCAGAATTTCAGAATACCCTATTCATTTCATGATTTTGAAGATATGGCTTTAAACCATGTGGCAAGAAAGCACACTACCAAAACTCAGCAATGTCTGGAAATTTGGTAGTATCTCTGCAACATTTATGTTTCATCTTCTGTAAAACGTTTTAAATAAAGGACTGCAATAACCAGGTACATTTCTTCAGAGCAAGAGTTGTCATTTTGAAGACAGTAAAATAAAATACTGGTAGACAGGGGATTTACAAACAAGTCTTTGATAAATCTACAAAGCAAAACAAAATGCACCAAAAACTAGGTATGAAAACCCCCCAAAAGAGAGAAATTGTTTATCAGTGTAATGCTTAGCAGGCAAATGGCATAAAAATCTGTATGAGACCATTGACTTTACTAACAGAAATCCAGGTGTAGTTTGGCACACTGAAGCCTTGAGGACACCGCTCTACCTTCTGAAAGTTGATTACACTGTGCTCCTCAAGCTGTATGTAGAAGGACTCAAGTTTGGAAGGAGGGGGTTGTTCAAGTGCATCTATTCTGCCTGCTCCAATTATCTTGTTTCTGATGCAAAAACATTTTAGAGTAATAGAGCATCAACGGTGTTATGAAAGAAACAGCAACAATAATCACATAAATGTGGTTTCCATTTTTAGAAAAACAACCAAAGTCTTATGAATTTATTCAGCAGTTGTTCAGATAAGCATGTTTATAGTGCATCTGCTACAAAAGCATTGGCAAAGGAGATACTAAAAGTTAAGACAAGAGGATATACGTATATAGCTCCAGTTTAGAAGCCATTTGTCACACTTCTTCCTATGGTATGAGGATATTTCCAATGAAATATCACACATCTATCCCAGCAATCAAGAAGTACTGGTTTTGTCAATTTCTTTCTAAAGTAGGAGACAAAGTTTATTTCTAACACATTCAATCACAGACCAATATCCAGGGCTCAACCTGCTGTAAGACCAGAAGTGACAGAAGACCCCTGTGCATTAGTCAGTGGCAGCTGTGGACACAAGACTTTGAAGCAGCATTCAGCAGCTAGGACATGAACAGAAACTGACTGAGGGTCCTGGTGCTGCCATTACAACCTCCTGTGACTTTTTGTCTTCTGTTTACTTAGGATTGAAAGTAAGGACTTTGCCTGGTTGGGACTTCAATGACTGGTTGACTCTGAGTGCATTCTCCACTGGTACAACGAACTTAAAAAGAACCTAATCTGGCTAAAAATATTTCCTCCATTTTCTGGGTTTTGAACTAAATGAGGTTTTGCTCACTGAATGCAGATGTACACATGCCTCTATCACCACAGATTTGTCAGCATGTAAGTTTTTTCCAAAGACTTGTCTCACCTTTATTCTGAAAGAAGAAAAAACCACCCAAAAGCTAGCATATGCTGTATTAATGTAAAACCCCTAGAGGGCAACTAAGCTTCAATTTCAACCTGCATAAATATTCAGCTCCTTAACTAGTTTACAGATTATGTAAACTATTTCCTTCAACCCTGGTTTTTTTTCCCTCGTTTAAAAGAAATGAATCCTTTTCATTCTCAAATCACATTATTGCTGCCTATTTAGTGTAAGTTAATCACTGCCCAACCAGAGACTGAGTTCTCAACCCAACAAAGCTCAAATGTGCGCAAAAGAGAACAATAAAGAAAACACATGCAAAGGCTTCATTTAAACAGACAGAAAACAAGCATATGAAAGTCTGAAATCACTTTCTTTGCATTAAAGACCTTTGACAATACATCTTGTTTATTATTCAGCTTAGTATTAATTTATTGCACGGCATCTGTTTTCTTGTACAGCAGTCTGGTTGCAAGTCTCAAATTTATGAATCGAAGTTTACACTATTGAGATTATTTGCCTGTTTCCCCCTACGTACCAAGATTTCAGCCTTATATATTTGGTGACAAAAAAAAAGTGATGAAATAGGAAACAAGATGTCAATTTAGTTATGAAAAATAGCTTCAATTAGATTTCAGTCTTTAGCTAGAGTCCAGGACTGCTGCCAGTGGTCAAAGTAAAACAAAAAAAGGAAAGTAATTGGAGCCATAATGTAAAAAGCCTACATTCAATTACAAGTGCTCTTCACAAATTTTAAAATTGGTCACCAGTCTCCAGCTGAGCCTTGTTTGCCATAAACCAGCAGGCATCAACTGCCTTTCCCCTACTCCCACCAGATCTTGTTGGGAGCTGAAAGACGCTATCCTGCCAGTCCACAACTGCACAGAACCCACAGATGCACTGATGCTTAATATTAGAGAAGGCAGTAACAAACCAATGGGATTCCCAAGATATGGAAGCAACCAGAGACAGTGAGGAAAAAAAACAGCTCAAAGGAATCCTTAGGAAATGCTTGCAAAATCCAAGAGTTTGTACATGGCTTTTGCAGGAGACCAAATGCCCTAACAAAAACCAAAACAAAAGCAGTGCCATCCTTGCTTTATGGATATCAAGTCAATGTCCCATATGCTCCGATCATGACAGTTCTCTTTCACTTATGGTCTTATCTCCATTTACATGTCTGAAGAGAGACTAAGAATCACTACCAGTAGAATACACTTTACCTCAATTTAGACACCCAAAATTCTGACTGCTGAAAATCAGAAAAAGCTGATTCTGAAAGTACCTTCCTGTCCTTGTTGGCTTGAGCCTTGATAAGGAAGTGGGGTAAGGGGACAGGGAAGAGAGAGAGAAAGAGAGAGGACTGCAATTGGGATGTCTCCCATCCTACTTAACCAAAAATCAAAGGAGGAGTTTGAGGAGCTGACGTAGTCTCCAAGGTTGTTCCACTTACAAGGGTCTCCTCTCTGAACACTGCAGAACAGGATGGAGTAACTTCTATCCTTCTTGAGCTTTGAAAGACTGCAAAAGGGAGAAGAGGAAGGCTAGACTGTTTCTTGCTCACAGTCATCCCCTCTGATTGCTTGAAATACAACAAGTGTTAGGCGTTGATTTTTGTCACAAATTCAGCCAAGGCTTAGAGACCTAAGCTCTTGACAGCTGTTAGGACAAAAAATCCCAAGTAAAATGTTATTGTATAATCAGTTCAGATGTGGACACACAAAAGATTGCAAGTACCAGATCTCTTTATAACACAGTAGAACCCAGACAGCAGTGGATCAACCTTACAATCAAACTGAAGATGGTGACTGTATTACATTAGAAACAAGGGGATTCTACCTGTTTCACACAAAAGAGTTATAGTCAAGTTACAATTTACTGCTTATGTGAAACGTATCTGGCTGAACCCGATACCACAACCCAAACAATGTTACCTTTAAGTACTTTTAACACATTCACAGAGGTGATTATTTCTCCGCTTTATTAGAGTGGCTGAATTAGCTTTCAGGCAAGTCAAGCCATTGCAACTCAAACATTAGGGCCACAGAGATCTGTAATATCAGGTCTGGAAAAAACAGCAGTGCAATGAAACCACTGCAGAAAACAAAATCATAAACAGAACAGAACTGTTCATCTGAATTACTGGTGAGAGCAGATAGCTGAAGCAAAAGTTTGCAACTCTGTTAAATATCTTCCTTCTATAGAAGCAAAAAAATTATTTTTTGGGATTGTAGCTTACTAAATATTCTTTGCCCAACAATCAATGTTTCTCAATGGTTTGTGCAGTCAGTAAGTAGTATTTGCATGAATTTGACAGCAGCATGAAGAGGACGGATCCCCTCAGCAGAATTTTGGTTTAGAACTGCTAAAGTCTTATAGTTACTCAACAGATGGAGCATATCAAAATAAACTTACACAACAGTCTTGCTAAAGCAAAAGAATCTTTTCCACACCATTTCCATGCCCCACAAAGGACTCAAAACTTCCTCAAGCTGTTTGGAATGTATAAAATAAAACGTAAAAAATCATCACACATACATGCACGAATATGCTTTTTAATGTCCTTAAATTTGGAATAGTTTTCAAAAGTATGGGGACATCTCTATTACAAAGAAAAAAGCTGAAGAACCATTAATACTATCACTGAACTGTGATGAAGCATTGTTACGTGTAGCTAATATAAAATATTTTAAATATAGGACTTCTGGTGTAAGTCACTGAAGACACTGAAGAGAAGCTGTGAGCTCTTCTAGCACCCCATTAAAGATTAGTTAATTACTAATTAAATCTTAAGTTATATAACCCCAAACGCTATACATTCTTTTATATTTCTCTTGTCCATGTTCTGTGGAAAGCAATGGCAAGTTTCTGTTCATTAACTAGATATATGCTGAAGCCTACATTTAACATAAAACAAACCAAACCACTCAGAAAAGACATGCAAAGAAGCACAAGGAGGAAATCAGGACAGATCAGAAATGACAAAGATTATTTACACCAGAGAAAAATAATGAGTTCTTTTCAGCACTGGCCTTATGAATCATTTTGACTGGGCTGTCAGAGTCACTGTAGAAAATTATCACCCCAAAGGCAGGGAAAAAAAGTAATAAGCAAGAAAGTTTGAAGCTGCAGACTGTGATCACTCTTGTTTACTGGATCTAAATTTCTTCAACCTGAAAGCATGAGTTCTGCTTGTGAATTTAAATGTCATTTTTAACATCACAGCATTAAAGATTTTGGGGGTTTGTATTTAAAATTCTTCATGCTCCTGAAAACAACTCTGGAATCTCAGGGTTCAACACCTTCCCTAACCCACTTCAGTGACTTTGATAGAAATAGTTTTCCAGGATGGTTACCGAATAAGCCTTTTATCTTTATTTTTCCCTTTTGCCTGTTTAACATAAATCAGATCATCCTATTTCTTCTGTTTAAAGTTCTGCTTTTATTCAGATCACTGCCAGGAATTTCCCCAGTATCTGAGAACATAAATTGCTTGATATACAAAGAAAGGTTTGTTTAGGCATTAAATCCCAAAAAAAACTTAGAATGCAAAAAGCATTCTTTGAATGCTAAAATAAAACTAAGCACTGAAACATTAATCAAATTACAGGACAAACACAGGCATACTAGGTATGGCCCCAAGAGAAGACGATGTCTTCCCAAAGTCCTTTGCAGACCTGCATCCCTTTCATGTTTGATAAATGTGCCCCCCAAGGGCACTCAGGTTTGATAAGCATTTCACAGAACTGAGGATCATGCTTTCGAGGCATAGCTAGACCAGACTAGATTGCATCAAGAAGTCCTACTTTCAACTATCTTTGTCTTTACACATTACACACTTTCTGTACATTCCCCACATATTAAACCATAGCATTCAGAAGCTCTTTTTGCAAACATTAGCTGTGTCTCCCTAAAATAACTTTTTTGAAGTCTGACAGTTTACAGCCATAGGTGAGATTACATCTCAAGGCACAACTTTGCAGCGCTTTAGTTTCACCAGCATCACAAGCATCCCATTACAGCAGAGTATGGGACATTTCTGTCACCAGAAAACAAAGCAGGACCTGTATCAAGCCTGGCATGCAAATGAAACAATCATTTTTTAATTTTGTGCTTCAAAAAGAACTATTTAAACATGCCTGAAATATGTTGTTGATCTGAAAGCTTGAAGGGCATATTCTGTGTATGGTGAAGAGGAGGGAAAAGAAGAACTAGAACCTCCTTGAGAGATTCTAGATCACAGCCAGAAAGAAAGAAAACTATAAAGTACACAACATTATAGGTGACGAAAGTAATACAAGGAAATCTTGAACTTAAATATCAGAAGCCAAATAAAAAGGCATTATTGACTTAAACAAACCTTTCTTTAAACTCGTTTTAGGGAAAAGGTAAGAAGGCAGATATCTTAATACCATAATTAAAGTCCCAAATTCCCTACAACCATTTCAGCTCCTTCCCAATACAATGGATAAATACTAAGAGGAGAATCTGTTTACTCCATCCAAAGGAAATTTTCATGCCCAGGTCTTCTATATTATCTTCTTCAAAACTCCTCGTATAAGTTCATTTCCTACTCATTATTCCATCAGAATGACTACCTTCCCTCCTTTCCTTCCAAATCCTTTACTAGTATCCCTCTCAAATCTAGGATACAGCAGCTAAACTGCTTTTCTTATTCCCTGATCATAAATTTAAAGCCTCATCCATATTTCCAAAGCACTGAACAGCTCTAGGATTCCTTGATCACCCCCTTTCCTATCCTATCCTCTGACCAGCTCTGCAGCTCTTGATTCCTCATCCAAACAACCTCTTGCCTTCTATTACATGATTAAACTTCCTGTAGAGGTATCCATCCTGATTTGAAGCAGTAAATGTTCCAAGCACTCTTTTCTGAAGGACTGTTAAAATTCAGAGGGATGACAATACAGCACAAATGTTTTATGACTGTTCAATACCGTAGCCTTTACTCCCTTCTTCGGCAACAGACCTTTAAGTAAGAAACTCTTCAGAGCACAAATCTCCCCACTCTTTTTCTATGCAGCACCACAGAGACAACTACAGGAAAGCAGCTATAACAACAACAGAACTAAATTCGAGGGTGGGAAAGAGGGGGATTATTTTTTATTGTTATTAAGCAGACCTGAAAAATAACGTATAAGAACATAGTTCTGTTCAGCAACAGACAACATATCTCTACCATAAAAAAAACACCTGTGCATTGTCAGTGCTGTAACCAGAAGACCTGTTAACTACTACATCAAAGAAAAAGTGCTAGAGGGACAACTCTGTTTGAGCTAAGAAATCTTTAGAACTACTGCTCTACATGGAAAAAGAAGCTGATAATGTTTTCATCCCAAAACAGGATGCAAATTTGAGATTTCATTGTTTTCAGCAAACAATGAAGAACACTTAGACCAAAAAGCATGAAGAACACTTAGAAAACCACATCTTATTTCAACTTTGTGTTCCCTTATTGCCTGATAAAACCTGTGATTCCTGCCCCATTTTTTTTACCGGTTCTGCTGAGTCACAACATCCTACACAAAGATATGTACAACAGGTACAGGTCTCCAACATACAGGAGATTGAAACTGCGATGCTCATAATCCCGTCTCATTAAATCAAAGCATGTTAAGTAAAACCACAACTCCTGTTCTGATTTCCATTTAGTATTAACTCCTGTTGAGCTTCATTTCAACTTCTGAGATTTTGGATAACCAATTTTCTTTGGCAAATGCACTTGGTCAACTTCATGTGTTCAATGTGTAAAGAATGGACAGAAGCTTTCCCCTATCACCTTATGCTGAGTACAAGGCCAATGTATTACTTTTAGGCTGCCTGAATGCTCACTATTTATTGTATTTCTGAATACACAGTAGCAACTTTTTGACCAAACTAAGTTTCATTTTCCACTGCTGAACCTAATGGTATCTATACAACACATTCTGACTTCAATAGTTGAAAAATAGCCTCTTTTCTGTGTGAAACTAACCCCAGGGTAATATTAATAATTCATATACAACATAAATATTAATACACAGGCAATGGGAATATAGCATGACCTCTTAAAAGGATTAAGATTTATTTACACTAAGTGCTGCGTAACTGTTGAATGTAGTATCTAAGAGGGGTTTATAATGCAAAATTGCAGAGCAACTGCTTCATACATTGTTAAGGACAAGCAGCTAAAAAAACAGCTACTGTGAGTCACATGAACTGCCATTGCTCTGTCCACCTACACCACAGTAACACCTCACTGTAACACTCTAACACTGCACCCATAGGTTATTACCACCATCAACTGAATGGATGCAGAAACCCCCTACAGAATCCCAAGTTTGCATTCATTTGCTGGTAATAAAAATGACTGACACAGAAGAACCAAAATGTGTCAACTGCGAAAGAAAACTATGAGATCAGCAAGCCCCATATATTACATCTGGGAAAAGGTATTAGTCAGTGGCTGGAACAGTACCCTCACCCTTTTGTTGGGGGAAGAACCTGACCATGTCTCCTCCACTATGGACACTCACCTCACACTGTGCCATAAATACTGACCTAAATACCATTAAATACCCCAAGATCAGTAGATACAGGCAAGATCAAATTTTTCTATTTTTATGGTTTGTGCCAATCTTACCTTACAAGGATCCTAAGACACAAAACCAGCTATTCAACCTAACACTGTAGAACTGTACTACTGGAGAACTGGAAACAGAGCACATAAAAGGCATATACATCAATGCTAGCATCATTTCTGAAAAAAACAAGTTTGGAGAAATTATGACAGAGAAGAGACTTTTAAACTTTTGTCATCAGTGGGCAAAGAATTTCCAGGTACAGAAGTCAAATGAAGACAGCAACAATGATTCAGTTTTAATGGGGAGTTTGTCAGGGAGCAGTAATATGACTAAAGGGTAGAAATAACTGATGATTCTGATGCTTAGTTTCAAATTCAACTCTTCCAACAATCCAACAAATGATACAAAAGCACAAAGGCAATTCGTTTTTTTATTTCCTTATATACAGCTAAAGTATTTCCATTCTGCAGATGTTACAACACATGAATCCAGCCTGGAAGAATAGTTTTCCTCTTAAAACTGGATTACCAACTGACCTGGATAATACAATAATTGTATCTCACCATACGAGCTGTGAAAGAAGCAATCCTATGGTTCAACTTTCAGCAGTTAGCTTGGGGAGCTCTTGTCATGGATATTACTACCATGTACTACAATAATCCAAAACCACACAGGTATCCCCTATTTAAACCAGCATTTGTTAAGAATATGTAATTAATCTGGGCTATGTTAATGTATTTATGATGGGCAGGGAAATCAATTTGAAATTCAGGATCTTAGCTGGAAACCAATAAAATCCGTAACTTGAGAAAAGCAAATTGAACGACTGGACAAAACACAGGTAACCTCTTGAGGTTCTCATTTGTGAGCTCTGAACTACCAATATCACTTTAATATCTATACATAAAAATCTCTACCAGGTAAGAGAATCAAAATCAAGACGGGGATTGTAAGATATGGCAACCTGGCTGAAATTGATATTCATTAGAGTACTCTTTGCATGAATAGGAGCATTTGGACTCTGTGGTCTTTATCAGAGCCCCAGCTGGTAATGGTTGAAGGTTAATGCCTTACCCCATTCTGTTCAATTTTCTGTCCTAATTAGTCCTCTAAATCTATAGCTGTGAGCACCAAGTGTCTGTGCTCAAAAGAAACTAATTAATGCTAGCAAATTAGATCAAGTCCAAAGATCCAACAGCCAAACTCTTAAATGCTCCTTGTTAATAGGAAGTGTAGCTGTCAATAACTGCTGTTGGTGGCTATAATGAGGCCTCTTTCTTTCACTGAAAGTGATTTCATTTCTCTTTGTCCCTGTAAAAGCTGTTCCATTCCCTAATAAATAAAAAAATTTAAAAAAATAAAGAAAAAAAAACCCCACACAACTAAGTTGCAGTGGTAAAGCTAGCAGTCTGACCCATTTCTTGTCATCAGCTGGGCTGAAGTAACATGGACGGGGGGAAGAACAAAAATAATCAAACCAGGCAAGTTCCCTCCCTGAACATTTTCTTCAAAGTCCTAAAAACTTGTTAGAACACTGAAATTTCTATCACCAAGCAAGACAATATGCCCTCATATTTCTTTTCAATAAATTAGCTTAGAGTAGTTAATGTTGTTATCATTCACTCAAATAAACAAACAAACAAACAAACCCACACAAATCTAGACTCTAATTTCTTCAAATTCTAATTTACATATAGCTGTTTTCTCTGCCCAGTTTGTTGGAGCAAAGCTCAATATACCATAATCCCTCTAGAGATTGCATTAATTCACATAGTTAAATGTGACGAGAGTAAATGTTCATTGAAATATATAGCATTGAATATTTTTCCAAAATAAAAGCTATTGTGTGCAAATAAGAACATCGTATAAAAACTCAGCATCTTACTCTTGAGGAATGCTAGCCAGAAAAAAAGCTCATAGCAATTTACTAGCAGTACTAAATATAACTGTACACTATCAAAACATCTAAAATAATTTAAATAACTGACAACTGCACAACACATATAACATAATGTAATACCAAGAGTTTCATACAGGGCCATGCCGTCGCACACAATGTGAATATAATATACTTCAATATTCAGATAATAATATCCAGATAATAAATACAGCAACAGAAGACGACAGTTTTCTTCCATTCTCCACCTTCAGTTTTGTTGCTGAATTGAAACTCCATTCTCAAATTATACTAACCTTCTTCTCACAAAAATGGAGTTGGAGATAATAATGCAGCATGGTTTTTTTCCTTCTCCTAAAAGAAGGCTATTTTGGCCATAAAAAAATCAGTGATTCTTCCACTGTAATCTCTCCAGCTTTCCACCAAACTCTGAATAATATGGACATAAGCATATGTCCATGATATGGACATGTAAGCAAGTTCTGATCACAGCAGCTCAATTAAAAAAAAGGGTACCAGCAGCTGTCATGTTAACTCATTGATTTTTATCAGTCACTTGATCTTTTTGTTTTGGTCAATTAGAAGATCACTTTGTTCCCAGATACTCCTAGGAGATGTGAACTTGAAAAAAAAAATTTGGAAGAACTATATTTTCATAATGATGCAAAGTGGATGAGTGAAGTTCAGCTTTAAATGGTGATTTTAGTTTTAATTTGCTATAAGACAAGAACACTCATCAAAATTTTTAAGTAGAGCTGTCATGTAATTTCCCTCTACTCTGAGTCTTAGCATCTTCTGATGTCAGAACTGTAGGTACCAACAGGTTAATCCTCCCTCAGCATTCAACAAGGGTTGGCAACAATAAACAGAACTCCTTTTGCAACACCGAGGAAAGTAAGCAACATCAAGCAAAATTTGCTAAGGATTTCACACATTTCATTATCTGCATTTCTGATAGGAAAGTATATATAAAAAGAATGGATTTTTTTAAGAAGGAGTATCTAAAGGTGTGCTTGGGCATTTAAATGTACAGCACCACATGTAGTTCAATCAGAAATTTCTTCAGATTTATGGACCTTGCTATGTCAGGTGTAAGGGTCATGGTCTAGAGCAGGTGGCCCCTACGGGGACAGAGATAATGTCAGTGACAGGACTGTTGAGTAACTGCACATTATCAAAACTCCGGATGACACTGGTCATGCTCAACTGTAGAGAAGCCTGCAGTAGTGTTGCATCCCATCATCTTCACTAAGTATCAACACGAGCCCTGAGGAGGAGAGGGCTAATGGGAAATCTGGAAAATGGGAGGAGGGTGGTTGCTTGGAAATGTCCTTTTCCAGCCACACTTTCCAAACCATTTTTAAAGCCCTGCCAAGTATCATGAGATTTTTTCAGCAATGTAACTCCATTTGCTTTAATTACACAGCTCCTACAAACAGCAGAACCAACACAACACTGTTCTCCAGTGAAGGTCCTCAACTTGGCACAAATAGAAATATCTTCCTTGTGTGTCCCTCGTAAAAATTTTCAAATAGACTAATAAATTTATTTTAAAAGGACAGAAGAACTTGTCATCTTGATCAAATGGATGTCTCCCACAATATGCTTAAAATAAGAAATGGCTACATTTACTGCATGGCAGAACCAGGCTGAGTTGTTCCTGCAGTCACCCTGAAAAGCATCTAGGTCTATTTCCTACTTGAATCCTTCAATCTTACAATAGAGTCTCAGTTACAGAAAATGTCTGCAGGTCCCTCTTTTTGACCTTTAAAATCCAGATGATGTGACACTAACAGACAATAAAATTCAGAGGAAAGAAGTTCAGAACTTAAGCCCCTTGTCTCTGGAGCAAGTTGTCCTTCTTCTAGGAAAAAAAAAAGGTTGTGAGGTTTTGGAAGGTGGGCAGAAACACTTTACAATACAACAAATACACAAAACATCTACAATAAATATAATAATTAATAAATAATAAATCTAATACATAATTAATTTCATTATTGTTATGACTCTGTGACCCAGTAATTTCTTTTTGGAATTTCGATTCAAGACAACTTCTTCAGAGTCTAAACCCACAACATCTCATGGTCAGTCATTTCTATTTTCCAAGCCAAGCCACACAAAATTAAACCAAATTAAGCTGACAGTCCAAGTTTGTGTATTTCTGTTACCAAAAAAAATGCCCATCAAGTTCAGTTTCAGAATCTGTAACTTTGGACAGCACAGTAAGTGCTCTCAAGAAATTAGAAAAACTTTTCTGTATAAATGGTCAAGAATCAGCCACAAATCTTGCAGGTTTTTCCATGACTGTCCCTACTTTTAGAGCATGGAGTTGCCCCTAGTTTTAGAGCATGGAGTCACGGAAAGCAAAGCACAGCTGGATGAAACTACAGAACTTTTGATGTATTAAAGCCCACCATTCTGATGAAAAATGCTAACTCCAGGTTCCTGAAATTTGCTATGATTTTGCCTTGAAGAAGCTTATTCATATTTAAATTTTGTAACTGGAAATTAAAGCAAAACAGCAAAACAATTTGCTTAAGAAATTATTTCATAAAAGCAGTTAAGTGAGTCAATGACTAATAGATGATCCTTTTAGTTACTTAGGTTTGAAATGCAAGGACATGCTGATACAGAAATATATAATTTAATATTATTTCAGGCAAACTCTTACTACGGTTTGTAAAAATACAGTGAAACATTCCTGTATGACAATGTTTTGGGGGTTTTTTTTTGATTGTTTTTTGACACTTTTGCCCACAATTTCATGTACACACAGACAGTTCATGGATATGAACACAATGAAGCATATTTACATAATGGTCACAGAAAACTGACTAGTGTTTCCCAGAAAGCACGCTAAAAGAATTACTACCCAAGTTACTAAAATTACTAATACATCCATTTTCACTGAAAAAACTGCTTGAAAATCTTAAATCACACAAAAATCATTTTGATACTGAGAGCTACAAAATTCTTAAGAAACATGCACCACACAAGAACTCGAACAATCTGCAAAAAAAAAGTTGTAAGCAAATTTAAATAATCTAAGTAAAATGAAATATGATCAGACACAATACTTAATTGTTCTTAAAAATTATCAGTTGGATATACTTTCCATGGCTATTTCTTCCCTAAGCCATTTTGGTAGGCTAACAGCCAAGCACAGCAATGAGCCACCCATTTAACTGGGTGGCAGGCTCACTTCTTAAGTTAACAAAACCTTTATTTTTTTTATTTATTTTTGTAACCCTTGGGGTTTCTTTTCCCTGGACGGCTCTGGAACACGTGCTGGACAGGCTGTCATTACTTGCATTATTAGCTCTGATAAGCACACAGCTCTAGGTGGTATAGCTGCAGGCTAAGGTACCGGGCTGGGTACAGATGGACCCCTGTGCTCACGCAGAGCACTATTGAATGTATAGGGGCTCCCCATAGGGACACATGTGAACCCAGCCTGATCAAGCCAATTGTAAGGGCCCATATTTGTGGAACAGCTTTATTTCCTACACTACCGATGCATTTATCACAATTTCCTAAAGACAAAAAGAAACAGAGGTCTACTAATAGGAGTTTCTGAACATGAACTTAACATAAAGCAGAAAATCCTACATTGAGAGCAAGTTAAATGCGTATCCCTGCCCTCAGTGTAAACAACTCCATCTCAGGCATGTATGTACACTCCACAGCACACAAACCAAGTCACAAGAGCTTTGATTACTTAATTACACAGCTTATGTTCATAGCTTGTAATTGTTTACAGCATAAAAAGCATAGCCTATTTACTCTGATTAACACCTATCCCTGTGTACTAACAAGACAAATGTATTCCAGGAATAATCTCACAATGGATTTCTAAAATGGTAAATCTACTGATCATAGAACTGCTTAAGCTTCATTTCCCATGGTTTGGTCTCTCCTCTCCACCCAGATGAAAAGGTGTACAACAGAATAACTGAAGCTTTGCTACCACCATTTTATTTTAATAGAGGAATTAGTGTGGGATTTTGCCTGCCTCTTTTTAAAAAATATGTTTCAGAAATACTCAGTTTCTACTCCTAACTTTCACACAATTTGATCAAAGCTGGCTCACAGGTGACTGAGGAATGACGGGGAGATAGATGTATCCACAAACCTTATTTTCCTAAAGATACAAAACTAAACTCAATACAGAAGAAAGAAGGAAGAAATTATACTTTTGCCTACCACCACAGAAAAACCATAACATTTGGCTTTAAAATTTATGGAGGGAAAATGATGGAGAAGCTGCAAGGTCCACAGTTCACAGCTCATGAACCTCCAATATTGGTTGCTGCCACAGAAAATGAAGATGCTGAAACCAAAGTCCTCCTGTTACACGAAGTTCAGAGGAGAAAAACACATACACAGTGTCCCTTTGGTTAATCTCAAACAAGCAAGCTCCCAAAATACTTTTAACCAACATCTTTCAAATGACCCACACTATTGCAATTGCTTTTCATCTTCATTTTTTCACCAACAGGTATATAGTTCAAAGTAAAAATGATTCAACTATTGTTCAAATGGGAAAAAAGGTCTGTTAAGTCCTTCTGGCAGCACTGGAAGGCACCTGATGCCACCTACCTTTGGCAGATACTATTGTAACACTTCTTATTTATATTTTTTGGAGAACCTCTAAAAGCAGCTGCCTAAAAATACACTAGTCCACTTTACCTAGACTTGATTCTAGTCACAGAGTGCTTTAAGGACAAAACTCCAGAAACTTCTTTTGAAGTTTCTTAAATAATATCGAAATGCAAAAAGCCACATGCCATCAGGGAAACAACTGTTCTTACTGCCATGGTAAAAGTCACTGAAATAATTCAGGTAAAACAATATGGCAACAAACTAAAATGAACTCCTTTGTTATTAAATACTGTTGGAAGATGCACAGAAGACACTGATAAAAATTTGAAGAAACAAATGTTAAAACAAGTTACACTGTGTGGGAGGTTTGCTATACAGCTGAGTGAAAGTACAGAAGTTTTTTAACTTCTCACACCTTGAGGTATCCATTTCAACTATGAAATGCCTTTTTTTTTTTTTTTTTTCCTGTGAGCCACTGAAGGAAGGATGTACTGAAGAAGATCTATCCTCAACAGGAAGTGGCTTCTCAAATAAAAAAGAATGTACTATGGAAAAACTGTGCAAATGTAGCTACTCATGGACTGGCTGCTTTGACTGGAATAAAAAAGGGATTCCAGTCTAAGGCTACAGATAGCACTGCACATGAAACTCCTTCACTGCACCACTCAGAGGTGAGCTACTCCAAAGTAGTTGGAGCCAGGAGTGTACAACGTGCTACAAGATGACATCAATATTACACATATATACACACACACACACATATATATGTATAAAACTTGACAAAAACAAGCCCTTCAAACAATGGCAGCTTTACCAGACTTTGTGTTGAGATGGGATGGGGCCACAAGCATCCCTGGCACCACGCAGAGGTTCATTCTCCAGACAACTTGTGGCAAAGCGCTTAAAAGAGTTGTCATTTCAAAAAAAAATGTGTCAGGTTTGACAAGTGCTCCAAATCCACTGACCTTTTCAGTTATGACAAGTGGCTGTGAGTAGTTTGCTACCTAGCAGAAATTTCCAAAAATTAAATACTCAATGTGTCCTTTCAAGGTGAAGGTGTCATTTTAACAACGAGTGAGAAAGTAACTCCTTTGCAAAAAAAACTTGCGCTTTGGAGAAAGCATTTAGAAAATAAGTATTTGGATATGTTTACCTAGTTATGTAATTTTTGGTTTGGTTTCGTTGGTGAACAAAATGTGTGTCACCTACAAAAACCTCCTATATCTGTACACTTTAAAAGGATATAAACAGAACTTTCTAACATACTAAAAATCTTCCCGAAGAGAGTTTTAGGGGATTGAAAACACTGACATGCAACACCTTGTAGTTTTGAACGAAAAGCTAATTGACATCAGGGAAGAAGATAATTTATTAGCCCAATTTTAAGCAAAACAATTGCAAAACTCATGGATAGGACTGAAAAATGAGTATAATTAAGTAAAATTTAGTAAGTGAAAGTAACTATGCAAATTCATAGATCCCCTTCCATGGTGATCAATGCATCTCTGTAAGGTATCTTGTCCAGGCATGACACCCATTAAGATCAAGTGCTGAAATAAACTAAACTTAGAACCAGATATTCAAATTACTGTGTCTCAGTGTTAAAGATTTTAAAAATTATGATGCATATTCAGTTGTACGGATCTTGATAAAAAGTACTGTTACTAACAGTAATCTTGTCAGATTGATAAACAGCTTAAAAACCTTTTAAAGTACTGATTGTTTCATCTTTATCTGATCTTTTTTAACTTCTATTTTTACATTTATAATGTGCATAATATGTAAGTACATTTGCATAATTTATAAATTAATATACCTATACTGGGATTGTGCAGTCAGAATTTTTTTACTGATGGGGTGCATGAACAAAAGAAGTTTAAAGAGCACAGATCTGGATGACCAGATGCAAATGCGCTCTACTGAAAGCTGACACTTGTACGGAATAATTCCATGGCTTTTCATCCACTCTTACAGCAGCATTCTTGGCTAACCTGTGTGTAAGTAGCTCTCAGCAGAGGTGGTTACACCACTTTAAAGAGTTACTGTCCAGTACTCTTCAAAAGAAAATGAAAGCAGAAATACACTGCATCAGTCTATTTCAACATTTGTCTAGTAACATGTGTGTTTATGTGCATGGACCATTTCAATGTTGGGGCAAGAAAAGGATGCAGTAAGTTGGGAATATTTAAACAAATTTATTATAATGAGAAATGCTTTAACTGGAGGTTTGCATGAGACAATTGAATTTATATAGGTAGTAAATACTTAAATACAGTAACTCTTGCACTGCTCTGTCACCACCAGACTGAGATGTGAAAAGTTTTTTATTATTCATACTAAATTCTACAGCCCTTAAGAACAAGTCATTTTGGAAAACAGTCCACATCACCAAGCAGCCAAAGCCAACACAGCAGATTTGTATGTTTCAATACTGGTTTCACAGTGAACTGATAGGATGGAGATCACACATATTAATTCTCTGACTACGTGATTTCAAAGATAAGGATTATATCCAGGGCACAAAAGTGAATACATATGATCTCCTAATGAATATTTGACTCTTACCTTGCACCTTATCTGAACACAGCTCCTTGGCTCGATCCCTCATTATTTGTGGAATCAAAACATCTTTTTCTACATGTCTCAGCTTAGAGTTTTCTGCAAGAATGAAAAAAAGATAATTTTGAAAAAAAAAATTGTTATCTATACATCAGAAAAAGTTAGTCTAAAGAAATAACATTGTTTATGTAACATACAAGACTACACTAAAACTGTCACAAACAGCAGCAGAAAGTACCATGAAAGCACCACACAGTTTAAAAGAATGGAAAGTCCTAAATTTGCTCATACAAATATGATATTATATAATAATAGATAATAGTTTATTATTATATTATTTTGATAATTATTATTTAGATAATAATAGATAATAGATAAAAAATATGAGCATTATCCTGAATATTTCTACTCTGTTTAATGAGCACTATGAACCAAAAATAAAGGAGTAAATTCTGGCAGCACTTTTGAATTTCTGCCTTACTGAATGAAAAAATCTGCATACAGATAGCACAGCAGTTAAACACTTTTATTTCTGGATACTAGTATTTTTCCATGCACATGATATGTATGTACTCTTTCATTCACTGACACAAAGCTGAGAAAAACAGCACATACTAGAGCACAACCTAGAATTTGTGCAGTTTTGTGGGAAGACTTCAGTTCTTCAGAAGAAAATGTAGTCTCTTCAATGGAGGATCTTTTTCACTGAGAAATCCAACTTAAAAGGAAGAAATGCTGCTGCCTGATTTCTATACTTAAAAGTAAATTTGTAGTTTGCTTTCAGTTGTCTCCAGAATTCTCTTCAGTACAGCTAGTGATTTGGAATAAACAACACAGACCATTATAAAAAAAAAAAAAAATACTGCTTTTCCAAAACCACTTTATTCAAAACAAAGGGATGAGAATTTATCAGGAATAGTTTGTTACTTCTCAGTTTCTGAGTTTAAAACCTTTTAAAGAACATTTGCTCAATCCAATGCAGTTACACCAAATGCCTGGTTTTCATCTTCAAACACACTATTTATTCAACCTTTGAAGTTGATATCACATTTCAGAATAGCACCAGTTAGGATGCTCACACATCAGAGTTATTTTGGGTGACAATCATTTCAATTTAAAATCGCTTATTAAAAAGGAGATGAAATGAAGAAAAAGTAAAAGTGTAATGTATTGAAACTAAGGAAAGAAGCAGGTTTTCCGTTACCTGCAGCTTACAAACACTTATTCAGAGCATTTTTGGTTACCTCTCCATTAAAAACAAGCAAAACCAACATTTGTCATTCTTAAGTCATCATCTTTTAGAGTTTACTAATGCTAAGAGATTACATTATGAGATTACACAGTATTACATATGTGATACTACTAGTAGAATCTGGCAACAACAGAGGATTACAATGAGTAATATACAGAATCTGAACTAAAGACATTTCTCCTCAAAAATATCCTTCTTAGCATTTCTACAGCAGGGAAAAAGCCTCTATTACATGTATGTACATACAACAAAAACACTAAAAACAAACAGCTCAGGACTTAGATTTGCTTCAATGCTCTGATTTTCATATTAAAACATTGCAAATTTCAGATTTCTACAAATACATTATTTTACAGATAAAATATTATAAATATCCTTCATTTTCATTTTCTGCAGAGCATCAGTGCAATGACTGTACCAAACACTTGGTACAGTACATAGGCAACAGACAAGATAGAGCTGTCAGAAAATGTCCATGCATGTTTTATAAACAGGACAAATCAGTTCAGCTGAATGACATGGCAGGAACTGGCACCACCAGGCTACGTGCCTCAGCTCCATCCATTCCAGTCAAAGCAAGCTGGCATTGCAGCCTTCCTGTCCTCTCCCCATCCCTGTGATGCTCTTTTCCCTCTGCCCACACAGATAGGCTCAGCAGCCCTGTGGTGAATGAAAGAGGAAGTTAATTTCCTTTAAAGGTAAATACATTTCCTGTTAGGCAATTTTTCAGCTAGGCAAATTTACTGATCCTGTGAACAAAAGTTCCGTGTATAACTCCAAAGCTGCCTATATGAGGGAATTCTGTGAGACTAGGACAAGAGGAAAAACTGAAGTACCATGAGTACCACTGGCTCAAATGACAGTCTGAATTTCTGCTCCCCACACTTTCTTTTTCTAAACTCAACTTGGCTATACTGGTGCTTGGAGTAACCAGAGTACAAATGCAGATACAGTTAAACAAGTGGGTTGCCACCTGTCACCAAAAGGGAAGTTTTACCAGTCCCACATTGCCCTTACCCACACCCATCACATTATCATTATTATGTACCTAACCACACAGAAAGTGAGCAAGTCAAAACAGAAAACTAACTCAAATACATGCAAAAAAGTGCTTCTCGGCTGATTCACACTTTGGAGTAATTAGATCTACTTATCTACTTCCCATAATTAGCATAACAGAATGTCTTGAGTTGGAAGGGACCCACAAGGATCATCACAAGACCAACCCTTGGCTCTGCACAGGTTCAACATGGAAATGTAGCAGAGAGAAGTCCTTAGGGCCTGGGAAGAACAGCTGGGCTTCCCCTGCTGGCAAAGCTAGCCAGACGCGTCCACGATTTTCACAATGACAAAGCACAGGGCTTCAGTGCAAGGATCAGCTATCCCACCACTGACAAAGAGAAGTGGGTACAAATTCAACTAAAGGCTAAAAAGGAAACAAGACACAGGGCCATCTGGAAAAAAACAAGCAAGCAAGCAAAGAAAAAAACCCAAAAAGAGAAGATATCACTGATAGCCAAAAACGGTCAAAAAAGAACATTGAGTTTTCTCTTAGGTTAAATACCCAATCTTCTGTTTGATTATTCAAAGGAAAAGGCGCGTAAGATTGATAGCAAGGAGTAGCTCTACTGGTGTTAACACCAGCACAACCAGAACCATGACAGAACAGTGCTCCAGGCAAATTCCTTCTTTTTAGTCCCATGTTGTCAAGTCTACAAATGTTGAAAATGCAGGAAAGAGAGGGCACATCAGGACACTGGGCAGCATGCAGTAGGAAGAATGAGAAGAGAGCTACAACAGTACTTCAAAGATAATTACACAATAGTATAAAGGAAACTACAGTAAAGACTGTTTATAAACTCATCTACAGATTTTAGAAGAATCTCTGTTGTGAAGTATCAGTTTTAATTTTTTTTTAATTTTACAAATGTTTGTATTTACTGGATTTTGCCTTTGTATTTTTAATTAGAAAATATTTATTGCTTAATAATGGTTGGACTCAATGGTGTTAAACTTAGCCTAAGTGACTCTATGAAAAGCCCAAGCAATTTTAATTATTTTATCCTGTCTAAGTTTCAGGCTCTGGGTGGAACTACCTCTCCGAATAGCTCAAACGCAGATGTTCAGTTTGGGCAGTACTGAATTTACCTGTGAGTTTCAACTGTAACATCTTAAGTATTTGAATATTCTTCCTTTATTCTAAACTATCCACTGCATTACGATTAGAGTGTTCACTAGCTCCTTGAAAATATAAGTCTACAGGCAAGGAATCTGTGTGACAGAACTACTGAATGTTTCCTAAACACTGATCAGCAGATTCCAGAATGCTCCTCTTGGGGAGAAAGAATAGATGAGAAGATGAAGAACAGTTAAAGAAGTTACAAACTTGCAGAGGAAAAAAAACTAAAAGGGGAGAAAGCTACAGAAAGGGGGAATAAATTTGTGAAAGAGAAATGGTTTTCCATAAAACCTCAGCCCAGTGTAAAGAATTGAAGAGAGAGATGACTAAACTGGGAGATATCCCTCTTCACCAAATCGCTAAGAAACATGTACCACTTTTTTTTTTAACAAATAAAATCTGTGGAGTTTGGCAAATCTCAGTGCTTGTGGCTCTTTGTTGCATACAAAATGTAGGGCACAAGACTGCAGTTGTAATAATAGCTTTCTGTGGTTGATCAGAACTCTCAGCTGAAAAAGCTCTTTACTGCCATGGAAAGCCAAGGACCACAGCTGGTCAGTTTAATAGTTTTCATTATTTTTGTAAAAATGACTAAACCCCAAAAAACTAATATACATTAATAGGAACGAGGACATCCCAACCACTAGAACACATCAAATTCACTCTGTATGGCAGCTGGGAAAACAGATGACAAATAATTTGCTGGCTTTTTAGCCTCTGACCAAAGGACCCAGGATGGCCTTGAGAACAACAGGAGCACAGTGCAGAGCTGTGCTGAAAGCAGCAGACCTTTAAGGGGAAAAGGAGAATGAAATACAAAGCTTTACAGTCCTAACAACAAAAGGGACTGTAAAGTTCTCACATTAATTAGGACACTATTACAAGAAGAGGATACCAAGACAAAAGCTTTCCTAGAAGAGTGATCTGAGAGAAGTCATATCATCTCCCCGCTTTGTTCAACAGAGCTGGTAACTGACTTGCTCACTCACCTACAACCTGCTGGTAGTTAACAGCTCTGCTCTCAGATCTTTCATGACTTCGGGTAGCAGGAACATAGATTACTCAGGAAAGTTGAAATCTGCTCTACCCAGATACTTAAAGAGGCCTCATACTTTCTCCATCCAAGGGGAACTGAGTCAAGCAATTCCACTAACAGTCTTTGAAACATGCATTTATTTATACAACTTATAATTTGGATTTTCTTGATTTTTTGTTTGTCCACATTCAAAAAATGCTCCAAATAGTACTTTAAATACTATTGTTCTTTCATTAAGAATCACAGTATATAAAAAAAACAGATAAAGCTTTAGTAACTTTTATCATTTTAATTTTAGTAACTATATAATTTTAATTAGCAACTGTACTACCTCATGTTTTTCTTGAAATCCCACTTCTATCAACTTTTAAACATCAGTTACATTCCTTTCTAGCAAAAATGCTGTATCCAAGTGAAAATACAACTTCATGAAATAGATAAATTTTAAAAGCAATCACTTTCACTGTTTTGGAAGACTGGTTGAGAAATGTGGAGCCATAAAGGGGGCCTTCTTGTTTATTGCACTTTAATATGTTTTTCCTACCAGTTGCCATCAAAAGTAAGCAGCTGTGAGTAGACAGATTTCTAAGATACCTTTATTTTTTTAAGTGAGAAATAAAACTTGAAAAACTATCAATAAGAATTTCAGCACTAGAGAGAGCAGTTACTAAAGTGAAAAGGGAAGAAACCCAAGGAGTTGCATGCAGAATTACCATCTCATCACATTTGAAGAAAATTTCCCCTGCAAATTATGTTTTTTATCTTGAAGGGAAGGCCTTGTTTTCATCTATGATGAGTCTACTAAAACTTGAATTTAACAGCCATTCTGTGATTTCTTCCATATGCAGATCTACAGTATACACAACACTTGAGATGGTTTGGAAAATGAGTAACAAGTTTATAACTAAGTTGCAAAATTGCATTAATTTAGAGGATTCAGTTATTTCTCATGTCACTCAGTAAAAATTGTTTCTGTAAGGTAAATATTCCATTTCCTTAAAAAGGTTTTGCTTTAAAGCACTTGCCTATGAGCTAACTAAAAAAATACACTGGAAAAGTAAACTTTTCTTAATAATAGAAGGAACAGCACAGTGTCCACTGCCTGCTTATTGGCAAACATTCCTTTCATCAATCAGACTATTGGTTCTAGATGTTAATTTTTTTTTCAGAAAAATCAGCTCTATTTTAGTGCACCTATAACAGTGTTTTGAATAAGCAAATATAATTAGAGCTTATTCTTATTAGTACTCCTCCAGGAAAATAATGCATTCGATTGAAAATTTTCATCTCCATTATTCTGCCTAGCTTATTCCCCTTGTATTAAACAAAAATTACCATTCTTAGGTTAATTCATGTGAATCATTTATGTATATGTGCATCATAAAAACTTATCCAAAAAGTCTGTATCATTGAATATATTATCAACTACTCAAAACCTCAATTTGAAAACACTAAGTCACACATCAGAACAACTTAATTTAGAGACAGACCCATTAAAGTAATGGGAGAAAAAAAAACTTATCTTTCTAAAATCTTAGGGTCTTTTCCTACAGTTGTAATTTGATGCATCAATTAATTCTTTAAGTATCCAATCCTGTGACCTTTGGGAGGGCTTCTGTGCCTTAACTGGCAAGGAATTCATGGGGTCAAAGCTAAATTTTAGCATCCTGCTTTGTAAACCTCAGTCCTAAAAAACCCTGCAGAATCCTATCAAAAAAGTAAAGAATTTTATCAGTCAAAGACATCCAGTGTGAATTGACAGATGATGGACCATGACCAAATAAACACATTTATATTTATGTGAAAGGCTACTGAGTTTGGTAATTTCATTTGCACATTGGTGTTTGCATACAAACTAGAGCCTTAAGTAGTGAGTTTCTACTGAGGTTTTAAAGTATAGAAGGACAATATGAAATGACAGAAGTGTTATCATCCAAGTGAAACTAGATCTGTGATACCCCAAAACCCTTATTTAAAAGCAAAAGAAACTTATCAATGCAGCTTTTCTATGCAGTACCCTTCTTTCTTTTTCTTTAAATGTATATGAATAAATTTATTTGTATTTAAAAAGTTCCAGATTTTGAGATCTTTCTAATACTGACATCATTTTAAATTAAGATGGAGTACAGAGATGACAACACCAGGGAAAATTTCCAAAGCTTTAACTTCTCACCATTCTATCATCACCTCAAAGTCAATTTTCACCTTTTTCACTGGCTGAATTTGTTATCTTACATTTTGCTTTGGGGCTCATGTTCCTGCAATATGGCAGTACTGGATTACGAGGATGCTGTTTGCTAAAAGTGAACAATGGCAGCAAGTCTGTAATACCTAGAAAGAAAAGGAAAAGCAGACCTGACAAAGCACGCTTTCTTGTTAATTACATGCAGATTGCAAACGCTCATACATCTAGTGAGTAATAAGTAAAGCCAAGCCGACACAAGGAGATATTTTTACACTGCTGATCACACAGCAAATCCAGTTACAGGGCCTGAAAATTAATTACAGATTAGGACTTAATATTTACTACTGGAAATAATGCAGCTTCATTAACACATGGCCTGTACCATTGCTCAAGTATGATGGACCTTTCTGTTTCTTACTCCATGTGAAAGTAAGCAATAAATTCTTGGACACTGTTCATGGTTAGTTGGAAAGGATGTAAAAGAAATAGGGATTATACACTTGAGATTATACGTACTTGCTCAAGTATGATGGCCAGTTAGAAAAACTTAGGTTGTGAGCTACCTAGAAAGGGAACACCTCAGCCCACCTCAAATCCCATTTGACAGCAGATGAGAATTTCAGCAAAATGCAGAAAACACAGACTAACAACTAGGGCTGTCAACTGACCAAGGATTAAACTAGCAGAGCCAGCTCAAATTCCACCACCACTGAAGAACTTCTGAGTGCTTCACTTGGTAACTAATGCAAAATCCTCAACACAACTTTCTGTCACTTAAACAAAACACCATGCAGCAGGATTTCAGCAACCAAATTCACATTCCAGGGGTTTTTCTGAGATGCCAAAATATATTAACAGCACAGACACAATTCAATTCCTACATATAGGATAGGGCTGCACACTTTTTAAAAAGTCAAGCCCACACATTTGAGCACCTCTTGTCTGAAATCAGTCTCAAGTGTATAATCCCTATTTCTTCTACATCCTTTCTAACTAACAGTGAACAGTGTCCAAGAATTTACTGCTTGCTTTCACTTGGAGTAAGAAACAGAGAAAGGTCCTGAAAAAAACACAATCTGAATCGTATAAACCAAACAGATCACATAAAATAGATCTAAACAGTGACATAAGAAATTGTGCAATAATTTGCACCAGAAAAAAGAGATGAGTAAGAGGTAAATACAATGTAGAAACAGCAAAGTACCCAATATGGACAAGGAAGGGATGCAGGAAAATCTAACAACCAAAGAACCATAACAACATTATTACAAGAGGAGATGTTAACCACCTAAGATTTGCCACCATGCCCAATACCATTAATCAGCTGCTCCAGCACTACATAGTCCTCCTCACCAATTTTCAGAAGCGTGTGACAAGTTGTAATGAAAAACAATGTAAATCACAAATAAAAGTTTCATTATAGAAACAGATCTGCCCAAACTCCTTGACAGCTTGAATATTTAGCTCTTTAGCCACTTGTTTCAATATAAAATTTATACGTCTCATTCCAAATAAAGAACATCACACACAAATAAAGAACGAGGCTTATGAATAACAGGACCGAATACCATTCTTCCTGCAATTTTTTAAAAAAAATTTCTTTAACTGCAAGTAAGGATTAAGAGACAAATTAAAAACAATGCCTACCTTTGACTTCTGTACCTATGTAGTAAATGAGCAATCAGTACGTACAATATAAATGAATGAACATCTTGGAAACTAACATCAGGGATATGATCAAAACACACCAGTGTTCTCTTAAGTTTTGGAGCATGAGGTGACAAGGCTAAAAGCCTTTCAATTACATTAACACAAGGATTGCAGATGTTATTCTGGCAACTTATGTTACTAATCACAAACTTACCTAAAAGATGTTTAATTAAAAGTTGAAACAGAACAGCTGAAAAGCAACTTTTCCTTTTACTTCTATATTTTTTCCCTTTAAATTCGACATTGCTTTATCCTCCATTATTTTATCTTTTTTATCTTTTGAAGCTATAATTTAATAATTTTCAATGTATTCTTCTAGCTCTAGCCTTACTGTCCTTGCCACTATGAAACAAGTCGCATCCATTCGGCAAGCCAGAATTTCTCCATCCACTGATAAAAATGCTGTTGTATTTAACAACCTAGACTTCCACCTGAACAAATAGACATGTTAAGTAACTTAGGAAAAATCAGTCTTCAGACCCTCTGCTTTTAAGCCCTATGTCAAGGATAGGCACCAAAACCTGTATTGTCTATCTCAGCTATTGTCCATGACTCCATTTTACACATCTGTGATTCTTCAACTAGGGATCCAAGCATCACCGCCTGAAAATGACAGCTATAACCAAGTGCACATTAAAAATAAAATGAGCTTTCTCATAACCCATGGCCTCTACTACTAAAAACAGCACCCTACATAGCTTTGGAAGTGCTGCATACAAAAACCAAATTCAAGGCTGGGCTGCAGCACATTCATTTTGGAGAAGGATAAAAGGAAATAGTGTAACGTTTTCCTGAACTGAGAGGAGATGCTGACTCCCTCAAAGGCAGAGAGACCCTCCAGGAAGACCTAAACAAATTAAGGGTGGAACAATCACCAACCATGTGAAGTTTAACACAGTTTAGTACCTGGGATGGAGCAATTCTGGATGTATAGACAGACTGGGGAAAGAGCATCTGGAGAGCAGCACTGCAGAAAGTGCTGGTCATGGTAGATGGCAAGTTGAATGTGAGCCAGCAGTGCCCTGGCAGCCAGGAGGGCCAATCCTGTCCTGCGGGGCATCAGGTACAGCAGCACCAGCTGGGCAAGGGAGAGGATTGTCCCGCTCTGCTCTGGAGTGGCCTCACCTCAAGTGTGGTTTGTTTTGGGCACCACAATACAAAAAGGATATAAAACTTCAGGAGAGCATCATAGGGAGAGCTACAAAGTTGGCATGGGGCCTGGAGGAGAGGAAAGGCCTAGAGCCTCTCAAGGAGCAGCTGAGGTCACTTGTTTGTTCAGCCTGGAGACTCACTGCAGTCTGCAGCTTTCTCACAAGGGGAAAACCAGAAGCTTTAAGCTGAGTTAGGGAAAGCTTTTTAAGTTGGATATTAGGAAAAGGTTTTTCACCCAGATGGTGGCTGGGCACTGGAACAGGCTCTCCAGGGAAATTCTCATGACACCAAGCCTGACACAGCTCAAGAAGTGTCTGGACAACACACTGAGGCACATGGTGCAATTCCTGGGGAAGTCATGTGCAGGGCCAAGAACTGGACTTGAGGATCCATGTGGGTCTATTCCAACTCAGGATAGTCTGTGATTTTATGAACATAAAATCTTGTGAACATGTTTTCTGCTGGTTTATTTATTTGATCACTTAATGACACAACCACAGTTTCTTCCCAAACTGTGGCTACCAAAGAACTCCTCCCATAAAAATCACGACATAATTCACAAGTTCTACAATCTGAGATTCAAAGAACTACTTGATATTCACTCCTTACTGCCTTTCAAAGCCATGGGAATGCTTGTGTCTTTTGTGACCCTAAAATGAAGTATCAGTCATGGTAACAATTTACAGAACTGTGATCCTCCCTTTTTTTTTTTCTCATATATGAGCCAAGATGCAGTTAACAATGATGACATTAAAACCTACCACACCACGATATTTGGGTTAACACCTCACTAATACAAAAAGGGCAGCTCACACTTCTTGAAGCTATTGTTCCAGTTTCTCTACTACCTTACTTAGACATCTCCACTTTTAGATCATTCTGAGGTTTTCAGCAGAGCTGTATAAGCCAGAAACTGATGGGGAGTGGTGGGAGGGAAGCAAAAGATAGTGGATAACAAGGCAGCAGATTTAGAGAGGTGTCAGTAAGCAATGCCACAGCTCAGGAGATGAATCTCAGTATTGGTGTCACATAGCAGGTACCCTAAGTACACCCTCAGCAGTCCTACCACAGCTAACACACAACCACAGTATGGTTTGGGAGGGACAGATAATGTCATTATATACATAAATAGGGAAGCAGAATGCTGATGACTTCAGTGTTTGGTGCCATGCTTTTTGTTCTGCACTGAAATCACAACAGGTTGAATCTACTGGGAGTAGCTCACTTGGTTAGAGCATGCTGCTAATAACACCAAGGTTGTGGGTTTGATCCCATTATGCACCATTTATTTAAGAGTCAAACTCAATGATCCCTGTGGGTCCCTTACAACTCAGAATATTCTGTGAATCTGTGAATTAACAAATGTAATAACTAGGCTTTTTCCCAAAGGACAACTGGGAAGCGATATTACGCTGTAGATGAACATCCACCACTTGAAATGTCTCAGTAAGTTTTATAACATTGCATTAATTGAGTAACAGATCAATGCTTAGAGGATACAATTAATAAACACAGAACTTGACTACTCTATGAACACCTTGTTTGCAAGGCCTGGAGACCCAGGTCCAGGACAGGTTTCCATGAGAAACCGAGAGCCTGGCCTTGACCAGCATCCTTTGGCTTTTGGAGAAGCAGCCACAGGCGGCAGGGACCGAGGTGCACAGCCACGACCACCGCAGGTCCCCACCATCTACGGGAGACTCAACACCTTGCATTAACTGAAGGGAATGAATGGCCTTTTAAGACATCAAGCCGAAGGCGCCTGACTCGGGAACTCTGGGCACAATGAGCAAACACTACATGGGTAAAAAAGGCCAGGGACTTTCATTCACTCCTGCGGACACGTGTCTATAACCATTCGGACAAGACCTCGGTAGCACGAAGCCGAGGACCACGTAACCTTGGTGCTTTGCCTTTACCTTTGTTACACAGCCGGAGAGGCACCTGGACGCCCGGGAGCTGCCTTCGCCCCGCGTCCTGCCGCTGGAGGTCACGGCAGCGGGGCGGCAAGGAGGGAAGGACGGAGGTGGCGGCGGGAGTCCCTGAGGGCGGCGGGGACGTCCCAGTCCGCCGGGAACCCCGCGGAGGCCGGGCCGGAGCCCTCCGGGGTGACCCCTCCCAGCACCCACCGGCAGTACGCAGCAGCCCAGGCCACCGCCTTCTCCGCCGGCTGTGAGGGGCCAGCGGAAAGCCACGGGGGGGTTCCCACAGGAAGCCCTGGAGAGGCGAGCGGCAGTGGGGGAGAGGAGGGCGGGGGTGAAGTGAGTATGTGTGGGGGGTGCTCCGCAGCCCCGTCGTCCTCCCTTCTTCCCTCCCGCTTTCTTTTTTTCTTTCCCTCCCTCCCACTCGCCCGCCCGTCGGCCGCCCCTACCTGCGGCGCCGGGGGGAGGCTCCATCTGCGGCCTCACGCAGCGGCGGCAGCTGCGCACACCGTGCGCCGCCACTTGCCCGGCCCTGCGGCGCAGGCGCGGCACAGCCCGGCCGCTCCTCCCGCTCCTCCCCGCGGCGGGCGGAGACCGGGGCCGGGAGCGCTGAGGGTGAGGGTGCCGTGCGTGTGTGCATGTGGGCACTGCGGCGGCCCTGAGGCACCTGCACTGAGCCGCCATCGAACCGTCACCGCGGTGAGCGGCGCCCAGAGACCGTGGGTGGGCTCATACTCGGTGAGTCACCGAGGGATCACAAAATCACAGAATGGGTCAGGTTGAAAAGGGACCGCAGTGGGTCATCTGGTTCAACCTACCTGCGCAAACAGGGTCATCCTAGAGGACTGTGTCCAGGTCGTTCTGGAGTATCTCTTGTGGAGGACACTCCCCACGCTCTCTGGGCCGCCTGTTCTAGTGCGTGGTCACCTGTACAGTAAAGAAGTTCTTCCTCATATTCAGGTGGAAGTTCCTGTGCATCAGTTTCTGCCTGTTGCCCCTTGTCCTATCCGGCACCACTGAGTGGAGCCTGGCTCCATCCTCTTGGCACCCCCACTTTAGATATTTGTATGCATTGATCAGGTCCTCTGACAGATGTTTCTTCTCTCTTCTCAAGACTGAACAGGCCTAGCTCCTTCAGCCTTTCCTCATAAGAGAGATGCTCCAGTCCCCCACTCATCCTCATTGCCCTCGACTGGATCCACCCCAGGAGCTCCGTGTCTCACTTGTAGTGAGGAGCCCAGAACTAGGCTCCCTACAGGCCTGGGTGCTGAGCACCAGGCTCCTGGGGAACCTCAGGGAAGCTTGTGTGTGTGTGTCTGTGTGTGCAGCCTCTGATGGGGATGTCACGTCCTCCAGCCCTTGGGGTGCCCGAGGCTTCCACAGCAAGGACTTGAAGTGGCAAATGAGAGTTTCATTGGTGGCTGTTTTCATCGATAAATTGGTTTCTGACCATAAAAAGGCTTCCCAGTCAGTGAGCAAGAGGTCCTTTATCATGCTTCAGTGTTGCTGGGACCACATTCCTGTGACAGTGGTGTGATTGATGGAGGAATCAGGAAATCTAGTGTCCCACCTGCAACTCTTATTTAGGAGTCTGCAATATATTTAAATGACCAGCCTTTAGTTATTACTTGCATGAGGCAAGAGTAACCACTTCGGGACACAAAACATGGATTAAAAAAATAAATTTTAAAGGTGATAAATTGCCAGAAGTTGTCATACATTTGAAAACACAAGAACATTATTCCCTAGAAATTAAGAGAAATGAGAAGCAAGGAGACATATCTGAAACTCGGGACTTGTAAGAAATACAAACCAGAATTTTCAAAAAATCTACCCTCTTTTCCTATCTTTAACATTTTAGACTGAAAAGTGATATGAAAAATCAGTCATTTTATTCAATACACAGCCTCTTACAGGAGACTGCAAAAATTCTTCCAAATGTAGCATTTCCTCTGTTACCTGGCATTGTTGCTTTCCATTCAGTGGAAGGTGAGTTTTAAACATTACACTCTCAGGGAAGTGAGAAGCCCAGGAGCCTTCCCCAAATACCAGATAGACCTTATATGCCTCTGGAAGATAATAAGCAGTCTAGAAAATTCAGTAGAAGGAATAATGCCATGTTATTTATTACTGAAATAGTTTCCCATCAAAGTTTCAAGTGCAGTTTTTCCCCAGATTGACATTATTTCCCTCATATGAAATTTTTGGCTCTTTATTCAGAAATACATTGTTTCAACTAAGAGCCAAGTTCTTCGTGTTGATACATTCACAGAAATTAGTAGAGCGTGATGTAGGCAAAATCTTCCACACGAATGCTTTTGGCCTTACTGGTCTAGAGCATTTCTGCTTTATACCATTAAGTGCCTTTATGTTTTTTTTTTGTTTTGTTTTGTTTTTTTTTTTTTGTTTAACCACAAGTTTGATCTCTTTCCTTAGAGTAAAATGTGAATATTACAATTGTTTTCTGTAATTTTAAACTATACCACTTCAGTTAATGTTTATAAACTGTTTTGAGAATTTTAATTGAACAAAGCCATGCAAATGCAACATGTTAATTTTTTTGTTTTGTCTTTTTTTTAATTAAGGGATTTTGGCTATGCCACTTCTGCAATGAATGTAAGAGAGTGTTAATAAAAAAAAAAAGTTACCAGCCAATCTACAAAGAGTTCTCATATAATCTGAAAAGAGAAAATGCAAGAAAACACATGATACAAAGAGGAGCTTTCAGCATGAGAGCCAAAAAAAGGGGAATGTATGCTTTCAGAGTAAGTTGAGTTTTTTTTAAATGGCATTATTTAAGTTAGTAATTATTGCTGGTTTTAAACTCTTGGCTATTGAAGTTTATATATGCCCTGCAAATCTTGAACTCTGAAGATTTCTTTTACTGATGAAGTTCTTTGAACTTACATGTCAGCTCCATGTGTTGTGTTAATTTGATCGGTTTCGGGCCAGAACTTTGCTGCTTCTTTCATGGAAAGAGTACATGCAAAAATAAATGTCCATTAGCTTTGTAGCTTGGAGAAATTGTCCTCTGCTGCTGCTTTTTCCAGTAGCAGATCTGGAAAGCAGAAGCAGGACTTTCTGGTAGTTTTATTTCCAAGTCTAACAGACAAGAATGATGAATGCTGAGAAGTGCAAAAGGGAGTGAGTCACAACTTCTCGAGGAAATAAGAACAAATACAAAGGAAAAAAAATTGATAGAACAACTTTGTACTGGAGATTTAATGGTCAGAAATAGTTCTTGAGGGAGGGCATATGCAGCTGTGAGTCTGATAACAGTCTCATGCTATTTGGGGCTAGTAGAAATTATCAGAGATGAGAAAGCATCAGAGAAATTGCCAGATAAGCAAATGAGACTGACATTATGCAGAGCAGGAATGGCATAAGATGGTAAGGTAGAAACTGTCCACAAAGGGCTTTAAATTAGGATAAATACATTGTGTCTGACTTGGAAGCCAGTGCAGTGATCCCAGGAAGTGGCACAATGGCTGACTCAATGACACAGGAAAATTATTTTCTTACAGCAGCTTGAATGAATAGAAGCAGAACAGTTCTCACCACCAGAAAAGAGAAAGTTACTGTGTGAGAGATGTGAAGTGTTAAGTGCCATATCAAGAATTTTAGTAACACAAATAAAAAAGCAAAACACTTCATAAATACATGGTCTTCATGCTTTTATATGGGGTCTTGATGTTAATAAAATCATTGACTTATATAGAGAAAAGATAAATTTACTTCCTTCATTAATGTGGAAGTGCCTGTGAAAAAGAACTCAATCTTCTAGGAGCATCCAAGGGTATAAAGGAATGGTTTCATTTAAAAAATAAAAAATAAAAAATAAAAAAAAGTGCAAAGTGGGTCTTAAACATGAGGTCTAACTTTTTTCTTATCCCAAGAGAGAGTTTTGAAATGACATTTGGAGTATGCAATTTGTGTTTAGTCAGATCTTTTTTAATATGAATCTTGCACAGCTTGGGCAGCCCTGTGAAGTTGTGCTGAAACGTGTTGGGGCTTTTGCCATGCAGCACTTTGATACAAGTTCCCACTGTGTGCTTCGTTTAACTGAGACACTTATCCAGCAAACTTGCTTAATTGGGGCATCTCCTGAGGCACTGGTGTAAGACCAGTACTACTTAATACACACAGCTGCTGCTTAACAGGGCCCTATCAGAACAGTGGCTACTGCTTAGTGCCCCTGGTTATCTGGTGCTACTTATGTCATCTCTCTGACACAGTTTCATGGAACTTGTCTATAAAAAGAAAACACTCCCTGCAATTAATTCCATGAGGGTAAAATACTGGGTGCAGTAGTGGAAATAGACTGATGATAGTGGTCACAATTTCTGCACTGGTTGTTACAGTGGAGAAGATATGATAACTTCCATTATAGTCTTAAAGGATGCTTGAGAGAATATTTTTCTCATAAAATTTTAAAAACCCTATATAGTCAGTAGTGTTGAGTTACAGTAATTTCTGTGTTTCTAAGGTTCATATTGTCATTTGGTTAGCTAATCGCCTATTTTCCAAAGTGTGAACATATTTTCACACATCAACCAAGACAGTGTTAACAAAGAAACTATAGGTAGCAATAGAGATTAATTATCCATCCTATGAGTCTCCACACCTTATTCTTACCAGATAAAGAGAGCCTATCTGTCTGCACACAGGTGTGATTTATTTTTTTTTTAAACAATAGCCTTGGTCAAATGGGTTCAAAGGCTTATTTTCAAATGGCATTTCTTTGAAATGTTTGTTCACTGTTGATGTTTTTGATCTTGTTTCATGAAATATAACTTCCAGTAAAGGGTTGTGATTCTTTGCTAAGCTTCCCCATGTGAAATACATTCATTCATAGGTGTGAGATGTGGGGGAGCTTTAAATGAGAATATTTAGAATTAAAGAAACATTTCCTTCTTTTCTGGAGGGAATGTACCCTTACAGAAGTCACTGCAAAGTTGTTGAGGGCCTTATTTGAAATTGCCGTCTGAGATTTTCTCTGACTTGAGAGATCTTCCAGAAGAGGGAAAAACATGAAGGAGGAGTTTTAGTGTCTTTCTGTTATACAAGTTTCAGCATTTTGTATTTATTCCCCCACAGAACTAAACACATCCATATATCTGTTTAAGGAGAGGAGGTCTTTACAGCATAATCTGTTACTGTAGGAAGAAACATTAGGAATACTGAACTATTTCTGCTGTGTCTTGTGAGCCTCTAATTCTGCCTGTTCTGGATATTAGTGGATGCTAGTATGTTGCAGACCTCTGAACCTGCAGCCTGTCAAGCCTCACACAAGTGGCATGAGACTTCTGCAGTGTTTTCACAGTGAAGGCAGTGGCACTGCATTGCCTTGGCCTCTCTCTTGCTCTCAAAGAACAACTGGCACATTGCTATGTGGCAAGTTCTGTGGTGGCAGTGCCTATCTCAAGTGCTGTGGACTGTTTCTTACCATTACACCAAGAATCAAACCTTTCCCTTCATGGGATTGGCCTTTCCACTCAAGTTTTAGGGCTGTTGGCACCATCTAATCAAGGTGACTACCAAAACTTGCTGTCTCTAGCAAGATGTCACTGAAGTTGTATATAGGGAGCTGGCCATCTGCTCAAGTAGAATTACATTAAAAAATAATTCTTTTTGCCAATCACTACTAGATCTGATTGGCAAAGTGAAAAACAGTTCCATTCCTTTTCTGAAGTCTGCATACAAGAGCACACTCACTGGTTTTTGTTTCCTAAGAATTCCTCTTTTGTATCAACAGATCCAGATGTATCCCAAAGTTAAAAACTCTATAGCAGGTGTAGATCACTTGACTATCATTAAGATTTTTAAATCTTATTAGTTCAGTAGTAAAAAATGAAGGGAAGGTCTACCATCAAAACAAAGCAGACTGTAACCTTTCATTGTTTGATTGAACTTGCTTACAAGAACAGTTACTTTTCAGGTATCTTCACAACAGCCACAGGGTTACTCTCACTTGTATTGCAAGTTTTGTTTAGAAACTTATTTGAGTCATTACTGGCGCTTAGGATTTTCATTTTCCCTTCTTGCAGCTCTGCATCCAGTCACAGCTTTTATTTCTGTTCATGATGTTCTTTGAAAAACTACTTAGCCATTCTCTTGTTTTACCCTTTCCCATTTTTGTGCCACACAGAGAAGGACTAATTCTGGATGATAAATGTTGAAAAAGAAATGGTCCAGTGTTCAATGTGGCTTCTAGGCCACAGTAACCCCTGTGTGGTGCAGTCCTCTAGCTATGTGAGCTGGCACAAGAGCCCTCTTGCTGTCTTTCCATTAGTACTACTCTGGATATTTCCTAGTCACTCCTTGGTGTGGTTTTAATTTGTTTGGGTTGTTGGGTTTTTTTTGTGCCACAGCAGAGAACATCTCTATGGAGGCAAGCTCTGAAATTCTAAGCTAGTTTCATTCTTCAGTGCAGAGGTTACAGCTCCACCCTTGGTGTCAGGAGTTGTATTACAAGTACAGAAAAAGAGTAAGCCTTTAATAACTGAAATGCACTACATAGTCAGTCCTGTTTGAGTGTTAGTCTTGTTTGTACATACTCATTTTGTTTAGTAAATCCCTGCTTAGATATACAAATCCTCTTAACTGCTGGTTGAGCCTCTTAAGAATCATTGTCTGTTTCTTTAGTTCTGGAAATGTTTGTTTCTTGTAGGGCACATCACCCTGTAATGTAGGATCATCATTCTGCCTCGAAGTTCAACTGCAGTAGTTGCTTCATTCATCTCTGAACCACAAAGAACCTTAGAGATAGGAAAATAAGAGCTCCCAAAGAGCTTAAGCAGTTTGCCTGGAACTGTGATGGAATGCTAGTGGTAGAGCACAGATCGAAGACCAAGCTCCTCAATTTATAGTCCATTCAGATTACTTGGGATTGTAAGATTACTCATGATTCAGGAAATTATGCCTAAGTACAATCCATACTTCTACATTTGGATGGGCATCACTGGAAATTGTAAGATCTGAGTCATCGGGACAGAAGAAAAAAGTGATGAAACAAAAGCTACTTATTAATGTATGTAGAAAGGGCTGCTGAAATGAAAGAGAAAAGAATATCATTGCTGAATGTGATCATTATGCGATCTCAAAAAATCTGTCAGCAGATGGCTTCTTTTTGAATGTACCAAGCTCTCAGTATTTAACTTAGAGTAAATCCTCACACCTATCCAACCAGTAGTATAGTGTTACATAATTATCTATGACCTTATATTTGCATACCTATTTAGTTTATATTGTTGAGAAGTCATTGGTTGGTTGTCTTTTTCTCCATGAAATAAGAAATACAATCTGAGATACAGGGATTTTTTCCTTAACATGTACAATTAAATATCTATAATTTGTTTCTAATTCAAGCTTGTCACTTAAAGTCTGAAAAACAGAATGTGAGTAGAGGAAGACGCTTTCCTATCATGACAGATATGGTCAGAACATTTTTTTGGAAAAAAAAAAACTTTTTTAAAAAAAACTTTTCTCTCTCCTTTAGTTTATAGGTGCATAGTAGTGATCCAATAATGATAATGCTGAGCACTTCTCTATATTCACCACTCTGGAAAATTCAATGTGACTTAAGGTTTAACACTACTCTGCTAAGGAACCTCAACTGACCAGCCCTAATTCTCAGATTATAGTTACTGAGATATGGATGTTGTCAAGAGGAAGAACTGGCAGTCATGAAACTCTACAACCTGAAATTCAGTAAGGGGGGAAAAAAGTCTTACATGCTTCTTTGTGTTCATCCATTGCTTTGAAAATCAACTTCTTAGTTCCTAGTATCTGATCTATGTTGTACAGTTAAGCATTTGCCTGTTTGTGAGTAGGGGAGACTTGTTGGTGAAACAGTGAAATTATAATGTCCCATACTTTTAAGCTGAGAGATAAATTCTCATTGTACCTGCAAACAAATGTTATTTCTACCCTCATCTCCCTTTCTCATCTCCTTTTTTGTGTTGATGAGTGTGGTTTTACAGCTGCTGTACTTTAATCTACTGACATTCATTTCAGTGTTAAGTGAGCACTGAATGCAGGAGAGATCTGATTTGAAAACTCATCTCACAGCACGTATTTCCCTGCAATCTGACTCTGGTGTGTACCTAATTCCCTGCCTGGGATATTTGCATCCGGAAGTGATACAGGCTTTGGGTGACTCCAGTTTTGATGGGTGGTTGGTTGGGGTGCAGCAAGGGTTGGTCGCTGAAATGTGTCAAACCACAGTGCTGTCTAAAGAATCATGAGATATGTTTTTGACTGATTAATGTGACTTGTTGTAATGCACAGAATCCAGGTGAAAACTCAGGGATTTGTCCCATTGATTCCAACTGGATTTAGGAGGTCATAAGAGCCTGAAAACTTCTACATTCAAGTTCTTTGCTGCAAAGCATTTGATTAACCATGTCCTTTGCTTTACCAGTGTTCAGCCTTTACTCACAGCTGAAATGTAGGTCCTCAGATAATGTAATGTAATTGAAGCTTTATACAGAAATGGATACTCAAGAGAAACCCTTGGCAAAATTAGTAAAACAGATATTTTAAGATCTAGGAAGTGCTAGACAGTTCTGAAACTTTAGCGACAGTGGTAACAATATTAATTTATGGCAAACTGACACTGGGAGTTGAATACAGATACTACAATTAACGATTTCATGGTCCTCTTTTCTCTCCAGTTAAATAGGTAGTTATGGTGTATCCTATATTTCTCAACTTTTCCTTATAAGATGCAATGTTGGATTATGGATTTACTATTTTGATTATTTACTCAGCATTAGTCTGATCATTGTACATTATTAACATCAGTATGAGGGATTTGAGTCTGTTTTTTTGGGCATTGTTAGCATAGCTGTTCCAAAAATCTTGCACTATAAGCATTTGAAATGTTTGAGCAAGCAGAATTGAATAAGGGCAAAGAGAGCAAGAAGACATTACAAATGTCATATTTAGCATGAAGGCATCTACTGCATATCTGCATATCATTGCTAATGTATGTGAAATGTAGTAAAACTTTCATATATACAGATATTTAATTCTCTTTCTGACTTATCATGCATCAGACATGACTGACTGGGGATGTGTCAAAAGAAAGTGTAACTTTAATATTTAGCTTCCTGTTATGTTTTTACATACCTGGGACTAAGTGTTAATCAACTCAGAAAAGCAGGGATTTTTGGCCAGGTATTTTCAAATTCATTCTTTCTTGGAGTTTTTTTGTGGCTTTTTTTCTCCCCTACATTTTATAACACCTTTTATTTCATTTCGGTGACTAATTCACATTTTAGAGAAAAGAATATTCAATGCTCTGAACTTTCAGTAAGGTTCGTAACATCTCTGAGATTTCCCAGAACTTCTACAACAAAATTATGGGAGAGCAAATTTGGTATTTCTGGTAAGTTAAAAGGATGGAGATAAATGGAAAACAATCCTTTAAAAAATGACCAGTTACATTAATAAACATAGAGAAATAGAAAGGCAGAGAAAAAAAAATAAAACACCCATACTCTCAATCTTTCTGTGCTTTATTTTGAATGGTATTTGGAAATATAAGTGAATCCCTGCAGTAGATAAACCAACTTTTTTTTAATGACACAAACACGTAAATCTCGTATTGTAATTTGTATTCAGTTAAGTACCAAAAAGTTGATTGCAGTGTATGATGAATCAATTCCCATGCTGGGATAAGCTGTAGAAAGGGAAGTTGAAGTTTGAATTTCATGATTTTCTAATGCAGAGCAGCAGATTAGGAGTAACAGCAAGGTTTTAACCCCTGAGTTCGAAAGAAACACTGCATTTGGAATATCACAATAACTTTTTCACTTGGCTATGTATATGCTGTGCTGGCATCTACAAAATAAAAGTTGTATTTTTTCTGAGGGTCATTTCTTGCTGCTTATAAAAGAAAGTTTCAAGATGTGGAAATTTGCATAGCTTGGTATTGATTTCCTCAGGGAGAAAATCCTAACAAAATGAAAACAGCAAAGTTAGATGGAGCAATCAGAGCACCCTTAGAAAATTACAATTTTTTTGGTATGTTTTTATTGGGTTCTTAACAAATGCTTCTTCCACCTTCTTGTTATACTTCTTGATTTTTCATTTGAGAAATACATACTGTAAGTACAGTACCTTAATCTTGCATCTTTTCTTCCATCAATATATCATGCATAGGACAACATTTTTTATTCTTTTGCTCTGTATTACAATATGACATCTTGGCCTTTCGCAATGCATAAGGATCACTTTCAGTCAATTTTAGCAGGAGAAGAAGCAGTATGTAGAAAATTTCATCGTCTCTGACAAATGCTATTCTTGCTAGGGTTCCAATTTCAAACCCATTGGTATGCCATGGTTATACTGTCATTCAGTGTCTTTCAGTTCATTAATATAGTTCAGTTTTCATCACAGTTAATCTCCAAATTTATTGTATTAATTGCCTTTCTTGCCATTCTTTGTTGCCCGTGAAAGTTTTGATTTACTTTTTTACTTTATTTTATTTTTATTTTACTTATTTTACTTTTTTATATAGAAAGATTTGGTTGGTGAGTGATTGATCTTGTACCACCATTTACAGATGTACAATATTAATCAGATGTGTGGCTGAACTGCAGTTTCTGCCGATGCAGTTTTTACAGTCACTTCATATTCACTGCTTAGCTATTCACACATTAATTGGCAAGAAAAAGGAATCCAGAACCTGGAATGTCATTAAAAATACTGTATATGCATTGATGCTAACTTTCAGAAATATTGGATATTAATATTAATGGTACATAAGTACCTTTGTTATTCAGTTCTCATATTGTTTGAATTGACTCACAATTTTGTTAGCCAAAAAATTAGGGAAAATTTTGAATTGAATATTTTTAAGCTCTGTATGGTTTACACAAGCAGGAATATATGTTAATTTAAAAAAAAAAAAAATTAATCGGTTTGCTGTACCTTCAGGCTTCTAGAACAGCATGATGTTTAAGAATGTCTCACATTGATTTCAGTTCTTTATTTCATTGTGGAGCACAGAGCTACTCATATGTGAGAGACATATAATACAATCCTAACCAGGAGAGCCAGCACTAGTGCAAAGCCCTTCTAGGAAGGTGGAACCAGCTGTGGTGGCAGTTTAAGCTCTATTCATGTTCTAATCATATCTTCAACGAAGATCTAAATGTGAAAGATTGTTCCAAAGAAAATATTACGGTACCTAGTTATGTGTAATTAAAATACATTTTGAACTCTTTAGCATTAAACTGAAATGGCTCTGCAGATGATGGTTAGGACATCCATCTATTGAATGGAATTTGTGTTGAATTCTGTCTTACCCAACCCATGTTCTGCGCTAGCACTTGGCTAGAGCATGGCTACTGCACCAACATAATACTTTTTATATTGGGGCAATATACAGAGTCCATTTGATTGACTTTCTATTCATCAGGCATATTTTGCCTTGAACAGAAATAATTCAAAATGTCCACTACAGAATCATTTTTCCCCCATAATTTCCTTCCAATGATGCAGCAAAGAACCCACAGTGTGCCACTATCTGCACATTGTGATAACCTGCACAAGCAGGTTAGGGAGCTGCAACCTTCCAGCCAAGGAGTTCTGGTTCCTTGGTGGGGTGATACTCATTCTCCAGGGCCAAGGCCATAGAAAGCACCTTTGGGAGAGCTCCTGCTGTGGTGAACCAGCACTAGGAGGGTGGGAAGCAGCTGCAGGCAAAGCTGCTGGCCAGCCTGCCTGCTGGAGGGATGGGGCCAGAGCAGCACAGAGCCAGAGTGGGGAAAAGCAGCAGAATCTCTGTGGTGCGGTTCTTGCCAGGTTAGGGAATGTGTAACAGAGCAGCTGTTGGATATGCAGTGACAGCTACCACGACCACCATGGCTTTGCTGGCTGACAGCATGTCTCCCAAAGGGGGGTAAAGCATGGGCTACTCTAATCAGATGTTCATTCGGAGAAAAATGAACTTTCTGTCATTCAAGTCCTTGCGGGTACTGCAAAGAGAACAAAAGAATACAGTCATTAAAAAAAAAAGTCACTGGCTACTGACCTGCCTGTCAATAAGCATTAAAGAAATGTGATGCTACTGCTGAGATACTACCAAATTTGTTTTAAAGAGCAATGCTAATGTCAAATACAAAGTCAGAATTGGTGTTGATCTGTAACAATCATGTTGGAAATCAGAAGATACTTTTGGTTTTATTGTAAAGGAAAAATCCTCCACAATGGATACTTGCATTAGCAAGAGAGAAAATCTGCAGCTGAATTAGGGAGAGAATAGAGGAGGGAAAAGGTAACTTTTCATTCCATTCAGTTTGGATATCCTCACTGTTCACAACAGCAATTAGGCTTTTGAAATTGGCAATAAATCCTGGGAAAGGATGAGCATATTGTCAGAATAGGTTGTTTTTTTTAAAGAAGTGCATTCACTCTGAAACAGGGAGGAGCTGGAGTCTGCAGTGAAGGGAGAGCAGCAAGCACTAGCATGCTTAAAACTCTTGGGAGTTGGAGGCTTTGCTAACATAAAGGAACCATTTTTTAGGAAGGATCTGCAAGACCTTCAGAAGAAGAAGACATGCACATACCAGTTCTGTTTCAGCATAATTGAATTCATAACCTGTTTCAGAAAAGAAAGAGAGCTTTGAGGTCTCACTTCAGGTTTTACTGTGTTTGATGTACATCAGTAATACCCTCCTGGCTTTTCACACACTTCTAGTCAGAAGACTACTGTAATTCTGTAAATCCTGTGCTGTTCTGGCTATGGTGACTTTGCCATAACCTCTTCTCGACACCTTTTCAATCAATTTCTCTCTCCTCTGTAATTTACTTCAGACCACTTCTGACTTCTGCAGTATGAAAAAAAAGAACAACTAGTAGTGTAAATAAGTCTGAATTATGCTTGTTTACAACAAGTGGATTTTCACATCTGTCCATTTCTTCATCATGTTTGAGGCTTCTACATTTTTCTTGAATATTGGTGGTAAGTTGGAAGGACATATAGACATTAGGGCCTTTGGGAGAAATTTTTCCTGCTTTTCATTTGAAAGCAGGTCACTGCTCTTATTGATTTCTGGACTACCAGATATTGTATGTGTCAATGTCAAGTTTTAGGTCTCCTCTTATGTTGGCAGTGGTGATGAAGTATTTGGGTTTTACAGGGGCACACCTAGGTCATTTTACCATTAAAATTACCAGAGGGCCAGAAATACTCTCTTGTTTTCAACTAACAAATCTCTAGATTGTTCAAATACATTTAGAAAGGTGATTCATATAATTTCTTTGTGTGCTGGTGGGAATTTTTCTTTTGTATTTCCAGCAAAAACTTAACAAAGGACTTTTTTCATTATCTTACTATTTCATAAGAGCTAGGCTCATTCCTGGAATGTTAATATGGGTGTTATCCATTTTACAGAAAAAAAAAATGAAATTGAGAGAGAGTGAGTTGATGTAATTGAGTAATTGATGATGAATGATGACAAAAGTGGCAATAGGCAATATGTAAAATATTAAGGTGTATAGGAATTAAATGGTGTTTAAGATTTGTATAATTTGTCTGAAATACAGAAAACTTCAAATAATATTGCTAAATGTTTTGCTAGAAATTTATAATTTCCTCTCCAGCTCTTGTTGTAAATGTTAAAAGTAATTTTGATCCACGTTTAAAAGGAAATTTGTTGTATTTTTCATATTAAAATGTTAAAATGTTTGCTATTTTAATATTACCTGGAAAATTTCTTGATAAAGCTTATAAAACTAAATTCTATTTTGGCTGGGAAAACTGTCTTTTCCCTTTCAAGCAGCACTGAATATTTTGCAACATCCAGAAGTACAGACCAACAGCAATCTCTTTGAGGAGAAATTCTTAGAAGATTCAGATCCCTTGTATGTGCTCAAACCTAGAGTGCAGAAATATGAACAACAAAATGAATTTGGTGTGTTTATTGATGACAACTGTTGTTTTTTATTTCCCTTCTTCACTTTCCCTGTCTGGAGGCTGCAGAAGAAACCACATGACCAGACAGATGCCTTTCAAATAGGTTCTTAAATTAACCTGCTGTTCTTGAAAACAGGTACAAAACTAAGAACACTTTAAGCAACACCAAATGTTTCCAAATGTGCACATGGATTTGGTGGGATAGACATGTACTATTTCTTCTAAGCATAAACTATTACATTGCAAAAGTGAAAAGTAAACTTGTATTTATGAATTTAAAAAAATCCTTTTAAGCAACCTAAGAAATGGTCATTCAGCTGTCAGTGTTGAATGAAGTTTGCACATGAGGTGGAGTGTGTTGAACTTCTAGTCTGAGGTTCATGCAGAAGAGAAAATGCAACAGTTCCATTCAGGTATGGAGATAGAAATGGACACATTTTGACTTTCTGAGCTTGGCTTTGACTTGGGTTGTTTTGTGCTATAGAAGCAAACTTGTGCCTTATCAGTTTGCCCAGAGTTCACTTTCTCCAACAGAAATGGAATAAAGTTACCATTCAGGTACTCTGTAAGCCATCTTTATGTGGTTGGGTTGATTCATTCATTATGTTAAGGCACCTTTCTGGACTGCTTGGGAAGGAGCTCTGACAGCATTGTTGCTTTAGAAAGTCCAACAGCAGGGAAATCTGCCTACCTTTAGCAGCTGTCTTTACATTCTTTCATTCCCTCGTAAGCAGACTTTATGTGGCTCCTGCCTGTGACCAGCTATACCCAGTGGTCTGCTCTTCACAGTCACAGGCTTTGAAAAGTGTCCCTACACACTCACTGTGTGCAGCTGTACTCAGGAAAATGGCTTAAGGGCAGATATAATTATTTTAGAGTTTTCTGAAAATCAGAATTTGAACATTCTGGGCACTTTTTAACATTGTTGGCTTTTTTTACTATATTACCTTTTAACAATAGCTGGCTTTTTTAGTGTCGTCTTTCTGATGTAACTGTTCTGTATTTGCCAAGGGATTGTCCTTCAGCAGGAAATAAAACTGGTCCTTTGACTATGGGTTCTCTAATCTTAATATTGTGTATGTAGAAGACAAGAGAGAAATAGAGAAGGCATGTATAGCAAGGAACAAAGACCACTGAATAACTTAAAAAGTCACCAGGATATCACACAGCTCTAAAGATAACAAGACTACCTGTCTTGTTGAAGAAATTACATGAACCCCATATCCCAGCAGTAATTACAGTAGCCAGACAGCTCTGTTTTTTGGTGTGGAAGCATAAATTCTTCTACCAACTTAATTGAGCGATGCAATGTACTAGGACTTCTATTCAACTGGAGGGGAGAGCAAGGACCATTACTATCCTGATCCAGGAACTAGGTCATTCACATGCTTCTGTACACTGTTAAATGTATTCTGGAAGTGTTCCTGTTTATTGCTGAGGTGTCCTAATTTATGGAAGCAATGACATGTTTAATGTGCTTTGTAAAAAATCCCTATGAGCCCCAAAATCTAGTCTCCCTAAATCTGTAAAATTTACCAGCAGTTAATCAAAACACTAGAACATGTCTTTGCCATGGTATTGATGAAGGTGCCAAAACTAGGTATTAAGTGAGGTATTGCTTGACTATGGTATGTTGTCAGTGCTTTTAAGACCTTTCCTTTGCATGTCAGCACATCAGTGTTCTCTGCCACAGTGACCAGGCAACCACTTCATTTTTTCTGACAATATGTCCCCTCTCCCCCTGTAGCTTCATAGATGCTCTCAACCCAGCAGGAGTATTTGTTCTAACTGCTATGTCAGTCCACCAAACAAATATGCACTATGAAGCTACAGAATAGAGAGAAGGGATTTTAGGACTTTCTGCTCCCCTGAGAGGGGGCTAGTAACACAGGATGCTTTGGGAAAACATTCCAGGAGACTGGCCTGAGGAATAAGGGACTCTCGAAGTAAGTACTTCCATAAAGGTTCTGGTTTTTGCTTTCAAGCCTCCTAATGTAAATACAAACGCGTTAGGTGGTGTTGGTAAGCAGAGCAAACATTTCATGTACTCTAGCGAGTTTGTGGCTGCCTGTCACCGTAAATGCATGGATAATGTTTTCTCATTTAACCCTTTTTTGGTGATAGTTTCAGTTTGACTCATTATTGCTCACAAAAGGACTTACAGTAATGGAAACCTTTACAGTTATGAGAGATGTTATGTAATCTCATTAGTCATTTTGTGTTTGCAATGTATACTATAACTATTTTTTAATAATTTGAGTTCTTTATAGATACATTGCCAAAAGTTTCATATCAAATTTTAATTATAAATCATTACAAAAACCCCTAAGTTTCTCGAAGTTGGCTGGAAAAGCTTATGGAAAAAGCTTTTGGCAAGAGGATACCTTAGGACATATTTTGTGTGCTAGTCCAGGGGTAGCATGTTTTTTGGAAAAAAGATATTTAAAGTCATTAGGCAAATTGAAAGGCAATTTATTTTGAGTAGCAGCAGAGAAAAAAAAATCATATCTAATAAAAGATGGTTCAATTTTACTAAGTTTACTAAGTTAATTGTATGAAATATTTTGAGACTGTGTTGTCTTGAGATGAAAATGGAGGCTGAGAGATTTTTCTTCCATGCAGAAGGAGAGAGGCAGAAACAGAGGAAGGAAAGACTAGTGAAGACTTTGGCAGAAAATATTTGGCATCATAAAATTGGTAATACATGAACCTTCTTGTCTGAAAAAGCACACAGTATTTTCATATATTTACCATTTCAAATGTCTGTATTTGAATGTGTATGAGTTTTTTATGTTTCTTTTATGTCTGGTATTACTTTTTGACATTAAATATTTGTGTTGTATGTGCTAACTGAACTTTGGAAAGTATACCTCAAATACAGTGACAATGGTGGTTCTTTGAGACTTGATGAGATTGTTTAAGTTCTCTGCCCTTTGGATAAAATAATTTCATCTCTCATTTTTTTTTTTTTTTAATATTTTCCTGTTTTCCTAAAACACTAAATAGCCTGTGTCAAATTCTGGTCTTCAGGGCAGCAATAGTGCCCTGCTTTGGGAGCACTGATTAGCTGTGCAATAGGGAGCAGAATTAACTCATTGCCCTGTGTTTGTGTGCCATTGTCTGTTGCTGTTTCTTTGTATTCTCCATTATTTGTTTGGCAGCACATTAAGAAGAAGTCTTATTTAGTGGCTCATTTAAAAGAATAATGTACTTGAGTTTGTTCAGGAAATAACTACTGCTTCAGATTTGAAGATCCTGTCTGCCTACCCCAAGATGAGTCCCCCAACAGTTGGTTGCCTTACACACTAATGCCCAGTAGAAGAAGAATCTGTGCTACAGATAGTTGCCACATCAGAAATAATTCAAAACTGCAAGAAAGAGAAAAATAAAAAATAACTGAAGCTCCAGACAAATTGTCAGGCTGGGTAGTGTAAATAAAATGGCCAGCTAATTGTATTCCCTGGTGAATCCAGTCCAAATGGACCAGACGGGTTGAGTGCATAATAGAACACATGCACCACAGTTTGAAAATCTCTGGGAATACTGAGCTGTCTTGTGCCACCCCTGATGGAGCTGAAATTGTAGTGAACAGAATGCTGGAACCATGTTGTATTATCAGAGGACGTGGAACCACTTATTTGAACTAAACACTTAGTGCTGTCATGCTGGTGTGACAGAAAATGGCACTAAAGCACAGCTGAGTAGCTATTTTTGTCTGGATAAATACTCCAGTTTGTCAAGCTCTGTCTCCTGGTCTGCTAAAGCACAAAGGTAGAGTTCAAAATTAGACATTAACAACTTTATGTTATGTTAGCTCAGGAAGAAGAATCATCTCATTCCTTTTTTTTCTGTGTGCAATTCCGAATGTTGAGTAAATTAAAGTAGTGGGTCCCAGGTGATTCAAAGAGGATGCTTAAGCCGATGTTTCATTTTGTATTTCCACAAAAGTAAATTTTGTGTAAATTTGCCTCTTTCTTTATTTCAGTTCATCAGGTTTTTGCATTGCTGGTGGTAGATGTAGTCTCCAATTTAAAAAGCACTCCTTTTAAGAGATGGGCTTCACTTAATAAGTATGCTTGTAACTCCCACTTTTGCAATTATCCTTACTGTGGTGGAGCACTTCAGATATTTGCTTTTGTGTCCTAAAACTAACAGCAAAAGATAACAAAGAAATAGAGATTATAGATATAAAATATAGAGTCTTACTGACTGAGCAACCTGGCTTGGGGTCTAAGTGGGAGCTTAGGGTTTCCATTACTGAACTAAGTCTAAATTTAATACCTGGTTAATAATTGGGGGGGAGGATTTTTTTCATTAAACTTAGCTAAAGTTGGGGTTCAGGTAGATTGGGGAAAATTTTAAATTTAGGGCCCATGATTTCTCTGAAGCATTTTCTGCAAGTCTGGGCCATTATCTCGTTCATGGCACCTTGCTCTGTGGCAAGCCAAACAGGAACAGTGTGAAGCTGGTGTCTCCTATAGGGGTGGAGAGCTAATGAAGATCAGAGAGAGGGTAAAGAAGTATTTCAGGCATTTCCCAAGGCACTCTGGGGCAGAACTGTCAGGATACAAAACTTCAGAGGAGACCTTAGTATGTGGGCTACACATATGGAAGGACTGTGCTGCTATGCAGCAAATCTCCTGGCTTTCTGTCAGGATTGCTTGAGTGGAAATTTTTTATTTGATCAATACTCAGAGCTGTAATTTTATATTGAGTTAGTACAAAGAACTTAGAGGGCTCAATAATACTGTCTTGAGTATAACTAATGGGTGTTCTTGCTAGGCTTGTGAATGAATTCTGCTGATGTTGCCTTGAAGTCAGGAGTGCTATGCCCTGAGAGAGAGCAATGGGGAAAGGTGAAAGTAATGTTCTGCCTCTGTGGTCCCCTAAAGGCAAACTTTCACTACCCTTTTCCTGCAGATTAAGAGAAATTGTTTGGTCAGTGAGTGTTTAGAGGACAAGAGAGGAACAGAGGAAGCCCGTTCTTCAAGGAATGAAGAGGAGCAATGAATGACTTCTAAGTTCACCAGGGCATCACACAGTTTTTGAGATAACTAAGAGGGCTACTCCCAGTCAGTGAATAGTAGTTCTCTCTTCCTCTTTGTTTTCTTGCTTTCCATCTGAATATTTCTTTCCTGAAATTGATCCATATCATGTAAATAGTGGTATCCAAGATAGCAAAGTTAAGAGTTGAATATTGCTTTAAAAATGCAACTTCCTCAAGACCATTTACCCTTACAATTTTAAGAATTTTTATAGTACATTCTAAACTCTTCATAATACTCATATTGATTCACAAGTGTTGTTTCTGAATTTTCAGGTCAAAGCATGTTATGAAGGAGACTGTAGTCTAAAAAGCTTTGTTTTGGAGTGAAGCATACATTTATACAGCCAGATAGTGCACGAATATCTGAGGGGAAATTCTGGGGATAAAAAACAGCAAGACAAATGAAAATGAGCAGCATGGAGCAGTTTTTGATGAGCAAGATAACAGATTCAGTATCAGCTACTTTTCCAAACAAAATGTTTTGTGTGGGTTTTTGTTGTTGTTGTTTTGGTTTGTTTTGTTTTAGGGTTTTTTTTCTGTGTAGTTCTGTAGCTCAGTTGAGGACTTTAGTCTTTTTGAACTACAGTCTTCTCTGCTCAGGAAGTCAGCCACAGTAGCCAGAATGATTCCTTCAAAGTATGTATATAAATCATGAAAGTAGTGGAATAGGTGTATGGTCTGTAATAGATTCATTTCCCAGGTAAATCAAGACACCTTGGCAACACCGGTATAAGCAGTAGTGAAGCTGCAAGAAGGCTTAACTCTTGTGAATATCTGATTTTACTCCTATCTCAAGTCTGTAATTTTTCACTTGTATTTAAGTAATGTAATTTTCTACCTTGTATTTAAGAACAATATTCTTTCTTTAGTCTTTAACATACATCCAATTTAATAAGAAAGTTATTTATATTACAGTCATAGCAGAAGGTTCATTGTGCTGTGTGTGTTGATCTGGCCACAGGGTGAATATACCTTTAGCTATGAGATGTAGGAAGCCATACAGTTTGAAATTCTTCATGGTTTGAATCTGCTTTGAGTCTAACTTGTTTTTTTTTTTTTTTAAAAGCAGCAAAACAATCCAATCAAATCTAAACAAACAAATCAATCTGTTTTCTGGGGAAAGAAAACAAAAAAACCCAAGCAAACAGAAACACCAATACACAAACAAACAAAACCAAACTAAAAATAACTACAAAACCAATAACAACAACAAACCCCAACCAACCCAAACAAACAGAAAAAAAAAACCTCCCCCAGAATCCTACTGGAAAAATTGGTTTTTTTCACTATGTATTTGTTTGCTTGACTATTGCTTTCCTGAGAAATTCTGTTGCTTTAACATTTTCAAGCCGCTCTTCACAATTTTCAGAGATTTTTCTGTGGACAAATCTGTTCAAGTTTGATGGCCTTTTAGTTGGTGTATGCCTACTATAATCAAATATGTCTTACCATTTTACTTTTTCTATTTTCAAGATTCGGAAAAATTCTGAAATAAACCATAGTCTTTCTGGTGGTAGGATATATCCCGCCCCCCCCAATTGTGTACACAGCTCCCTTTGGTGCATGTTGGAAAAAAATTGCAATTATTTGAGCAAATAAGAGTACAAGACCCTGTTCAATTTAATTTTGATTTATTCTTATGATCAGGTCAAAAGAGAGTGGCCTGAAACTATAGCCTGTGCAAACCTAAAGAAGCAGATAGAAAAACCCTGGTTTCATTATGATTTTTTTGTCCTGCCCTGTAGTTTTAAAATCTACTAAATAATATTCTTTTTCATTAATTCTGGTAAAGCAGGCACTTACTTATTTTTAAGGGGAACCAACTGATAATATTTTGGGACAATTAACCAGTAAATATTTAAGTCCTTGTTTTCCCCTTTGAACAGGAATAGACTCCTGTGCTACTGAGCTGCATGTTGTAGCTGGTAACACTGGCAAAAACTGTGTCAGAATTGCTGTACATTCCTCAGGACAAATCCAAAGCAAGTGTAAACTTCATTATGTATTGTGCTCTGTACACAGTTTTACATAGCTTTTCCACAGGCTAGACAGACGTTTCCAAATGAATTTCTTGAGATGATTCACTCTTGAAGTACATGATGCCAACCTAGAAAATTGACAGGAAGCAATTATTCAGATTCTTCTAAATTTTTAATTTTTAAAGCACATTGTTATGTATTTCTCTACTAGGTAGGCTAAAGCATCTTCCTGGCAATACTGGAATGCCCTGAGGATCCCCAAAAGCCTTTTAAAGAATATTTTATTTACTGTGAGGAGGACTTGAGATAACCCTTTTAGGTGCCTGCAAGATTTGTAAAGTCTGGTGAGAACAGAGTGGCCGTGGATGCCTTCAGCTCAGACTCAGCGAAAGGTTTGCTGTGTATGGTTTCAGGCTACTGGCAATACTTGGGATATTAAAAGTGCCATTGCAGCATTAGTGGTGATGATATGGGAGCTCATATGCATGGCTGAGGCCAAGTCCTGTAGATACTGATCCACCCAAAACTCAGAAGTGGGTTACTGTCTTTCTTTCCTGCTGCTCTGTGGTTCCCCAGAGTCTTGTTTTACTTACTAAATCTAAAGAAAAAGAGATGCTGGACAAAGCACAAAGAATTTGGCTTTGACTTTTGGAACTCATGGCAAAGCACTTCTTATTTATTTGCAAACAAAAGTAAAGTTGCTTTCATTTTCAATCAAGGAACAAATTTTCTTACCAGTGCTCAACCCTTGGTAGCAGGTAGATCTCTTTATGGCAGAAGATCTGAGCTGGCACAAGAAAGGAGATTTTATCTGTGCATGCATGTCATTGAAAATTAAAACATTTTTAAGAGGAAGTAACTCTGGAATAACCTCTTTAAAATAGCAATGGAGAGAGCAAATGGGGTTGATTTAATGAGGACATTTCATTGGTTCATGAGCAGGTTTAGAGGGCCCAGCTGCCTTTAGCAGCAGGAATCTGATATCAGTCATGAGTAACATAGAAAGACACTTTTGAGGTCTGTGTGTTACCAGTCATTACAGTTCTGATTCTACCTTATCTGTTTTTTTCCAAATCTTCTGCTTTGGGATTCCATTTTAACTGAGCATTTGTGATCTGTATAAAAATGTATTTTCTCAAAGGAACAACTTCTGCACAACAGGATCAGAGCAATTCTATGGTCCTCAGGTCTATCAGTACAGAGCAGATTGTACTTAGTATGAAAACCCATAATCAAGGGAGTAGGCTGCTCTGTAAGAGTATTTGGCCATGAAACAAAAGATAGTCATTCTGTATAAAAGGCATTCAGAACCATCTGATGCTTCTCCTTCTGGTATTTGAACATTCTATAGAAAATAGGGGGTTTAAGTAACATGTCTCTTTTGTGAATGAGTAACAAAGTCAAAAGTTGAATGTGCCTAATTAAAGTATTTTTTCATTTAGTTTAGTCACAGGATGATAGAAAAGATTTTTGGAAGGAACTTATGGAGGTCACCTACTCCAGCCTCTTGCTCAAAGTGGGATGCATTTGACCAATGTTTGACACTTTCCTGCTTGACATCCTTGTCACTAAACCAGAAAGACGAGGATTTGATGGATGGACCTTGCAGTGGATAAGGAATTAGTGGGATCATCATATTTGAAGTGTTGTGGTCAATGGCTTGAAGTGGAGCCCAGTGATGAGTGGTGTTCTTGAGGGATCTATACTGGGACACTGTTAGCACTGTCTAACATATTTCTTGGCAACATTGGCAGTGGCATGGAGCACATTTTCAGCAGGTTTGCTGACAATACCAAGCTGTTTGGTGCAGTCAACACATTGGAGGGAAGGAATGCCATCCAGAGGGACTTTAACAGGCTTGAGAGGTGGGCCTGTGCTAACCTCATGAAGTTCAACAAGGCCAGGTGCAAGGGCCTGCACCTGAGTCAGGGCAATCCTGAGCACAAGTACAGGCTGACCAAAGAATAGCTTGAGAGCGTTGGTTCGAGTTTAAATTGACAAAACTGACTCTCAGGCTTTTCATTTCTGTTTGATTTCTTTAATGCATAGGGAGGAGTAATTTCCTGTATGAAATATTCACTTAAAATACCTACTGCCAGACAAAGTTAATTACCACTAATAGATAGGTAAGTTTCCTACAAAAAAAAAAAAAAGGAAAAAAATACTTCATATTCAAGATAATTTATCTATTCAGCATCCTGCTATATGAAATTTAATTGTACAATGTAACTGAAAAGATTTTGAAAAGATTTGTTGCATCCAATTATGCTTATTCTAGCAGGATGCAGTTGAAATTACTTTATTCATTCTATACTCTTCTCAGTATGTTGGGTTGGGATTATTAAGGAGAGAAGGAAATAAGAATCCATTCTATAAATCTCTTCACCTTCCTTTAGCCTGAGAAAGAGTCAGTTTCTAATTGTCCCACGGATGTTTTCTGTGCCAAACTTCATGCAGGTGAAGCAGCACAGGTGCTTGCACAGTTATAGATTTTGCAAAGTCTATGATCCTTGTCTGCCTTTTCTGTGCATATTGAGGCCATAGGGTTTCAGCTAGAGGATCAATTAAAAATGTCAGCTTGTAACTTAAAATATAAAAGAAACCATACAAAAGATGAAATCAAAAAAGGAAGTAAACTTCCCTTTCAAAAAAAAGTCCTTTATCTGATAAAATATAGTATGTCTGAGTATCTTAAGCATACTGACAGAAACAGATGTAATTTTTTAACAATGCAAGCCACAAACTAAATTTGATAGTTCTGTTGTGAGCATGGATTGCATAATGTATTTGCATTGTCTGAGACATTTTTGTAAATGAGCATGGACCACAGGAAAATACCTGAGCAGGTACAGAGATAATATATTGAGAGATTTAACCACCTCAGATTTACAGGTTTTAGCATCAGCAAACGGATGAATTGTCCCCCATTTTTCTAGTGTGAACCTACACATTTTGGTACACAGAATGTTGGTAGATTGATTGGGTTCATGATATGCAAAATGTGGAAGAGTGATACTGTTTAGATAAAAATCTCTGAACATTCTGTCCAAAATTCAGACCTTATTTACTAAGATTCAATCACATACAGTGATTATTCTGAAATGATACATAGTGCTTTATTTTCACTAGACTTCTGTCTAGAACTAAAAAGAATGAGTGACAAAAATGGTGGTTACTCTGACGTAAGCAGCAGAACAAATGGCAACCAACTTACTGGAATGACTCATTCCATTCAGTTTTGCAGATTCAAAAAGATTTTGTAGTGTGAGTAAAATTCATGGAAGTAGAATTATTTAGCTGAATTGGGTACCCATCAAAATCAGTTTAACTTGGATAATTCTTAAATTATTAAAAGTTAGACATATTAACAAAAATTAAAAGATCAAGACTTTGCATGTATGTTGCTTCTTTTATAGTAAATATTAGATAATCTTATCTGTGGAAAATACTGTTGGCTTGGGTGAACTTATTTTAGGCTCAATATAAAATCAAGATGGTCAACACAAGACACAAATTTAGTCATCTTCAAGTACATCATGACTTATTAGTAGCAGTCTAAATAATGTTTAAATAAAATTTAAATAATGTTTAAATAAAAAATTATGTATTTATTCAAAGTGATATGAATAATAGAAATACTTATGTAATTCACAGATTTAAAAAAAAAATAGCTAATGATTTCACAGCTGTGGATTTCCAATAGTAAAATATCTTCTGTTCATCTTGTTATATGGAATTGCTTGGAAGTACTTTTAGAAGAGTGTTTTTTAAAAATTCAAATATGCTTTTGTTCTGGGTAAATGTTCATTCATTTAAATAGCTAGTCTAGCAAGAACTTCATACCAAGAAGGAAAAAAGACAGAAAAATGCAAACAAAATGTAGGAAGTCAGAAACATATTCAAGGTACAAATATTTTTTGGGTTAATTTTTTTAAAGTTTGAAAAAAGAATAAAATCCATTCACTTTATTAATAAAGGGACCCTTTTTTTGTTTTTCTTGGCTCTTCTGAGCCATTCACATGTGAGTTTCAGAATCACTACAAATTCAGATTTCTGTATTTCTACCACTGTTGTGTATGCTGAAATACCTTCTAGAGTTTAAAGAATTGTCAGGACTGCCTATATGTATTGGGTATTTTTTTCAGTTTGAAAGCGATTTAGCAAGGAAATTTACCTCCCTGATTATTTGAATAAAGGCTGACACCAGACTTAGCTATGATAGGAGTAGTTCTAGACTTTATTCTACATTAGTTCGTATTCAAGTTCCATTTTAGTTCCAATGTATTATTTCACTGCTTATTTTTCAAAGATTCATATGCTTGCCAATTAATATAATAAATATATTCTATCTTATTCACACATTTGTGTATTAACACTATCAATATATTCCTTTTCAGCAGATGATGGCAAACATATCATTCCTTTTCAAATTACTATCTGTGAAAGGTTTCTTTAATTATAACTTTTAAATAAGCTCTTGGTAATAACAATAACCAGCTAAATGAAACATTCCTGTTCTTTAGCTTCAAAATTGTCTCTCAGCTGGCTTGCATGTACTGTATGAGTCAGATTTAAAAAAAAAAAAAAAATATAGATGTGCAGGTTCTTTGACTCGGGCTATACAGCATATGATTGAAGTAAAGAACATCATCTGCTTTGTTCACCAGGGAGTTTTATTATTATTATTTCTCTCTGGTCTTCTACTTTTCTGCTCCTCCAATAAGGCTAATTACAAAGCAAAAAAAGTTGAAACTGGTAGAGAGAGATCCTTTAAAGCCATTTCTTTTGCAGAATGGAACAAAAGAAAGTACCAAGGGCATGGATAGGCCTTGAAAAAAAAGAAAAGAGAAAAACCATCTAATGAGGATGCTGAGATAAGTGCTTGTGAAGAAAACTGGCAAAAAAGGGCTTTTAGTCTAAAATCCATAAATAAGTGGGCATTAGATGGGTACTAGAACATTTTTAACAAGAGAGGCCACCAAACTGTATCATCCTATGCAAGAGCTACTACCCTAAAACTCTTCTTAACAAGAAAAGGGTATTTTTCTTTGAAATATTAATTTGAAAAAGATATACTTGAAAATTAAGGAGTATTATTCACATCTGTGAATCCATTATAGGGGAAGACACCATCAAAGCTGCTTTAGATATAATTATGAATGCTGTAGATTTTCTAAAGGTCAAAGATCCTAAACGGTATGAAGAATTGTTCGCAGCATATCATGGTTCAGACAGGGTTTGACCTCCAGTCTCTCTTTGGGTCTTCTAGTGTGTGCTGAAGAAGAAGCATGCACAGCATCAACTACAGAAGAGTTTAAGAATCAAATCATTTGCCCATCCTCCAAACCTGTTTCTTAATACTCCCGGGTAATTGGGCACTCAGACGTGCTTGATATCCATAGATGTTCGGGTCAGGTGTTGGAGGCTCGGTCTAATTACCAGAGAATGACTGCCAGCTAAGCATTGTCCATTTCAGCTCTCAGTGCTGCTCTTGTAACACATAAAGGAGAAAAACAAATCTGAAAGGGAGAGAAGATAAAAGGACAGAGAAAAATAAACTATAGGACCTGATCCAAAGACTGTAGAAGTTAATGGAAAGTCCCATTAGCTTCGGTGAGGTTTATATTAATCTCGTTTTTTAACAAGACTGGCAGTTCTTTATCCCATCATGCATTAGATCTCCTTTCACCCATGTGTACCAGAAAGTTTGCATTTAGTACCAGTGATCTGATCTTGAACATGTTCTGACAAACTAATGAAATCAGTTGGGAAATTATTTGATTTAACTTTGGGTTTTTTAGAAGTTTCTCTTAATATGAAACTTTAAGGGCTTTGAAAAAAGGTTTCAGTACAACAGCAGTAGTCTCCAAAATAATGTAATGATAATAACAACAACAACAGCAACAACAATTTGTAAATCCCATGGCTAAAAATCTGATGTTTACACTTTGGAGCATTTTGATTGTGAATTTAAAAATTTATTTTAAACAGATTTATTAACTGTTTCTTAAACATGTGGTACACTATACTGTTCCTTTCTTGCTCACTTTTAGTAACACTTCTGGCACGTGTTCTGTGCTACAGATGGACCAAGTAAATACACATGTATCTAGTGATCAGGTGTTTGAACTTGATTGCCAGCTAGCAGCTTTTGGTGTGAGAGAGGATTCACCCACAGGTGTCCTACACTCAGGAGAGTAAATTTTTGGCACTAACTTTTCACAGCAGGTTACCTGTGTAGCTGGTAGCCATTGGCCATTTTATGTCACTTGCTGCAGACTTTCCTAGATTCTGTGTGGCTGATGAACAAATATACCAAGATACTTCCAAATGGTTTGGTATATGTCCCTCAATTATCAAATTTTATTTACTATGGTTCACAATTTGACTTATTGAGTAGTGAAGCTGAACTAATATATTGGGTGGTTTTCTTTGTATCAATGATTTTCTTTTTTCATCAGGGATTTTCCTGAACCATCACTCATAAAACTGATGTTTCACAAGCTTTTGGTAGTCTAGATATTATGATAATGTCTTTTTCATGCAGATTAATAAACCAGATACAGCTGCAGACAAGATGGTAGGCGGTTTTTTTGCACCTGATTCAAGCTAGAGAGATAATAGTGTTGTTTTCTTGTCAGGCAGTATTTTATTTTGCTTTACTGCACACTCAGTGTCAGTGAAGCATCAGACATAATTCCATAATTAAGTTCTATTGATACTTGCTTTAAAAGCAAAATTATAATCCTTCTGTTTCACACATTAAAGACTGAGTTCGGTCTCTGAATAATGCTGTAACTCTTCAGAGGACACTTGAATTTTCTTTATCACATTTTAAGAAAAATAATTACTGATTGCAGCAGAGAAAATTTATATAAATGCTTTCTTATTGAAATTTTTCACAGTTTTTTCACGTCTTTGAGTTCAATTAGCTAAATAACCACAATTCCCACAAACTGCAAACTTCATAGACTATATAAAATAGTGTCTTTGATACACTGAGTATCTTGAAACAAGTATCTGGCTAGATATAATAATATATACATTGATGGTATCAGTGAATAGTGTATTTGCATGCTTCTCACACTGAGAAATTTCAAACTTGTGATAGAGCCCTCCCTTCACCCCTGTATTTAAATGTCAGCTGTTTTTAGACAAACCAGACAGAAGATAAATAATTAGAGAGTTAATATTTTTTTAGAGGAAGGGGAAAATTCTCTTTTTATTAATCTTTCATATAAACAAGCTGGACTATAAATTGTCATCCTTACCTAGAGCAAGTTTAGCTAGTTCAATGCAGAAAAATATCTTGTTTTGTTTCATGAAGATGCCAAGGAAGGGGCTTTCTAACTGGAAATGAGCTTCTAACAACAATAGAACATGTCAGATACATGTCTGCAGAGAAAAAATCGATAACAGAAAATGAATACTTTTCAAAAATATTTCACTTCTGTAAAAATATGTGAAAAATGAGGATATATGATATTAAAACATACAACGAAGTTGTTGTTTAAATCAGAATGCAAATTTCTTCAACTTGATCACAAGGAAAAATGATGGTATGGGCCATTCCTTTAAGAGTTGGACTCTATGATCCTTCTGGGTCTCTTCCAACTCAGGCTGTTCTGTGATTCTGTGATTCTGATATGAGGTTGAATGAATGAGTGACAAAAGTGGCCTTGCTGGCAGCTTGGTTTAATTCTTAGCTCTAGCCTGCCTGGTTAATGGAACACAGTTGTGGAAACAAGCAGAAGTTCTCCGAGAGTAACAACCGAGACTGTGGTTAGTACTGTACTTTGTGCTTTCGTGGTAACTCAGATAGCAAGCTTACATATTTGAATTCAGAACCCTTAAGTGCCCACTGTTGGCTAACATTCAATCTCTTCTTTAGAACAAAACAACTGGTTCCCAGCAAGAAAGCTTCAACTGGAAATGCAGAACATACGGAAGAGCTGCCTACACCTTTGTGGTTCTCTTAAGACTTGAAAAGGTGGGTCAGTAAATCTGTCACAGGCATTCTGAAGGCTATCATGCAAGTCTCAGGAGTCTGCCTAGATCTAGACAAGTACAGAAGTGTCCTGGCTGGAGCTGTACTTAGGCCTATCAAGATGAGAGTAAAGAGCAAAGAAATTCGGTTTCTTGTAACTTCAGGAGTGTTGGCTTCAAGGCAGGGGAGCCGCTTACATCTCAGACTTTATCAGCTCAAAAATATTTATGCAGTTTGCTTGTGCAGGGAGTTCAGTCCTGACTGAGCCAGTAAGATTCTCACAGAGCGTGCTGGGAGATGATAAGATGTGTGAAATGCACAAGAATCACTTCAAGTTTAATCCTGAAAAGGCCTCTCATTGCTGAGTGCAAAAGCAAATGAGCCAACAAGCCTCTCAAAGTGAGTTGAATGCAATGGGCATCAGTAATGAGTGAATGTGGGATGACAGTGGGGACACAAATGGCTTTAGCCATCTGTCTTTGGGACCTTAAATCTGGCAGCTGAGAGCAGATAGACACATCCATAAAATGCTCCAAAAAGATGTAAGATTATTAGCCACCTCTCTTTTGGTGGTGCAACAGATTTACAATGGTACGCTGGAACAGATTCATTGTGTCCAGGCATATAGAAGATCTAAATATATAGTGTGTTGCAATCATAGAGTTGCATTTAAAGATGAATCTGCTGCATTCTAGTTTTTCTTACTAGAAGGATCTAACTTGCATAGTCTATATAATATTATTAGCACCTATCTATTAAGACACTTGCAGGTTTATTGCACAATCTAAAATAAGCAGAATTTTTACATTCTAAGTTTCACATTTTAGTTGCTGTTAAAGGACTGCAATAAACACTGCTTTACTTGCATTAAGACTGATGTCTAAAACAGCAATAGGAAAAAAAAAAGAGGGAACAAGTCTAAGACTGAGTGGCAAAATGAAAGAAAGTGGAAGACTTTCCACCTGTACTGCAAGGCTTCAGTCATCACTGCAGTTGAATCTCTGCATCTTGAAGAAGTTGATTGTGATGAGGTATTCAGACCTAGGGGTGCTTTACTTTTTTTAACTGACTGTGCAGCTAAATCTGCAAACATCATTTGTGGAGGCAAACTGTGTCTGTGTACACATGCTGTTGTACCAGAGGTATGGATAACTACACAGCTCTTGTAGTAACTGAAACCAGGAACCAGGGATACAGAAACTGTTTCTTGAATGGTATTTGGCTTGAAGACTCCCGGAGTCACAGTTCTTAGGTACAGCACTTCATACTGAAAATATATCTTCCAAGTATAATAGTACTGTTTTGTTTACAGGTATTCAAAATATGTACAGAATATATAGGGTAGATTTTTTCTTTATTCACAAGCTTACACGCACTATAGGGCCAAAAGCATATGTACATTTATATACTATGAAAGTGCAATTGGAGTCAGTGAATCACTGCTTATGCAGGCTAACATACCCAGCTGAGCTTCTATGCTTATGTATATTCAACCAAAGGTTTCAGAATATCATGATGTAAGAGATTTTCACTGACCATCCAAATATGCCTACTTTGAAAATAGAATTTGCATCAACATTAGCCAGTATGGTAGGACAGAAAGTGAAAGAAATGTCCTGTTCAGGAGGTCTGAAGAACTTCCCCTTTTGAAATTTACCATGTATTAATTATGTATGACATTTCAAGGAGTGAGAGTTGTTTGTAGCCTATGGCAATGAGTTACTGAAATGAGACAGAAGAAAATGTGTCAGCATATCAAATTACACAGATATTGGTAGTCTAGATGTTATTTGCTAGTTTGGAAAGCTGTGTTTGATGTTGTGAAATTAAGGTACTGTGTGCTGGGTTTGGATGGCAGTACCACATTTCTCTTAAAATGACAATACTGAAGTAATTGGATAATGTAATTCCTATTGTAAATGTAATTCCTATCTTGTGGCAACACTGCAAAGAGAAACAGTAAATAAAATATATTCTTATAGCATATTCTGAAGGTAATAAAAAGTGATGATAGAAATACTAAAATACATTTCAACTCCCTCCCGCCTAAAAAAAACTTAGCAACCTCCTTCTCATTCAACAAAATAAGGGAAAAGTTTATTGAGGATTATATGATGTGTGTAAATATTTTGTTTTTCCACTTTTTTTTGGGAAGATATCTTTGTCTAATAGTGATTTTAGCTAAAATCACTACTAGACAAAGATACTTCTTCTACTACTAAAAATTCCAAAGGAGCTCCTCCTTCACATAGGAGAAGGATCCCCAGCATTCTGGAAATCAATTTTGGTTTCTATAAAATTTAATACTGCTCTATTTTACAGTATGTTGGATGTTACATACTGTATTAGCTTTATTTTTACAGTATGTTTGTTTGTTATTTTTATATATTTTGATCCCATGGAAAGAGAAACTGTCTTTCTCACAGCTGAAGACAAGCTGTTGAAATGGCTGCCAGCAGAATTCTGGCGTTAAAAGAAAAACAACAAAACCAACCAAAAACAAAGCAAAAAATATCTTGCAAACTGGAAGTAGTTGAACCAGTCACAAATCTTTTGACATTCCTCCTGTCCTACCCACTTGGGTGCCTGTCTCCTCAAATGTGAGGTTCATGAGTATTAACCAGCCAATTTACCAACATCTGAAGAAGATTTTCGTATAGGATCTCTGATTTTTTAAGGACATAAAAAGGACACATCCTTTTTTATATTGCTGCAATCTCCATTGTCCATTGTAGGGGAATCTGGATGGGAGTTTCTCAAAGCCTCAGGATCCACTGCTGCAGAGTGCAAGATGATCCATCCTTAGCCTGGGTAAACATTCTCATCTGTGCTGGTACACGTTGTTGATAAGGATTGCAGCCCATCTCAAGGTTAAATCAGATATTATCTAATCAGTCTATCTGTCATTATCTAATGGATTCAACATTCCAGTTTATCAAAATGTAAAAGCAATGGCATTATTTTAGCAAGCAAAAATTTAAGGTGGGAATAGCAGTTCCTACAATATGTGCCAACATTGACTAGAACATCTGCCTTAGTGTTTTCTTTTCACTGCTGCCCCTGTTTGGAGTTTTCTGGTTTGTGCTGCCCATATTCAGTACTGCAACAGCTTTATGTCCACTATTCTTATAGGGGACTTCAGAATTCATCAAACACTAATAAATATCATTCTTGTCAACCTAGTTTTTAGATTTTGTAGCATCTTCTAGCTCATGGTTCCCTTTTTTTTTTTAATATAAATTAATTTTAAGTAATTATAAGCATTTTAACAGTTTCCAAAGCACTTTTGTTTTGCAGGAGTGTGTTGTACTGGAGTATTACTCATGGTTCAATACTCAGAATACAGGCTGTATGCAAGCCATGAGTGCTTTTAATTTCAATGACAGGTAGTACTTCACACTCAACAGAGGTTTTTCTCTTACATTTTGCTATGTTAATGCTCTTCCAGTCAATTATATATGTACTGAAGTATTCTCTTCTCCTTAGGTTTTACCATTTTATCCCTGTGCCTTCCATCAGTGTATTGAGCTGACTAACGTCTGTTGTGTTTGCTCTTGGACTCCAAAGAGGCAGCAGTGTGTTCAGTAAAGTGCCTTTATTTTGAGAAGGTTATATTAGGAAGCTCAGGAGTATCTACTCTAGCTTGAATAGGCAGACATGAGGTTTGTGATGGTCTGTTGTTCCCTAAGAAGTGGTGAAATGAAGAAGCATTTAATAATCTGCATCCTCTGTGCAAATAAAATGATCCTGATAGTTGAGATCGCCTCTGAGCCAAGCAGAAAACTCTTGTCAATTGTCATCTTCATGCGTGGGTATTAGGTCATCTTTCATACCAATAATCTTTGTGAGAGCAAGCGAATGCCCTCACTTTTGATATTCAGTGGCAAACCAGAACAAGAAGTGGAGAATAGGTTTAATGCACCTGGTGTATGGTAGCTGGGAAGAAATGCTGCAGTATTTTGTATTGTATGCAGTATGTTGTATTGGTAACCATGTGTGGACATCAAACCACATAGTTTATGGTATAGCTAGAGCAGTTTAACAACTACATGGTTAGTACTGTTTTGGGGAGCAGGTCATGATGGTTCAGCAGGATGGAGAAGTCACCTACCCAGATGAAGATAATGTTCAAAGGACTGGTAGACAAAAAAACTAGCATTAGCTCGCTATACCTAGCCTGTCAGTTGTACAATGCAAGTCATGAATTATGTGGTTGTACAGAGAGTGGTTTCTCTGTGATAGAAATGTTTACAAAGTGCTCCCTCTTTAATGCTGTTGGTTCTTGAAAACAACAGCAAAAATCTCTCTTCTATGTTTTTCTGTTCTAAAAGAAAATTTGAACACAATATGAGAGGAAAAGTGACACTTTGGGCATTTATACTGCATTCATCCCTATCATATGGAACTATTACTGTATTCTCTATTACATGTAAAAAATAAAAAAAAATAAAGCCTGGTTTTGATAAAAGTTAGCAAAATGTTAGCAAAATGTCTGTGAGGATTGTTTCTTAACAATGAAAAAAGAAAAATTGTTCTTGCTTACTTAAACTCCCTAGACTTTTTTGTCTACAAGGACATGCATTTCTTCACTCTTGTTACCATGTCATCTTCCTCCTCAGTCCCTGTTAATGTCTTCTTCTGGTCTTATCCTGCTGTGACTGAGCATTACAAAATTTTTCACGCCTCCATGCGCAAGTCTATCAACCAATTAGTTTTCAGAGCACATGATACATATAGATGGCATGGCAGTGGGTTCAGACCTAGGTCAACATACTCCCAGCTTTTAGTCAATATGAAAAAGGTATAGGTCTACATTATCAGTGGTATCGATTTAGAGAGAGGATTGTTCATTTTTGCTTCTTTTTCAAACTTACTTCCAGCTGTGATCACCACTGTTATTCTGATTTTTGTCTCAACAGTCGCCACAGAATTTCTCACTGTGACAAACACTAATTTTAAACAGGCACCTGAAATGTATCAAAGTATGAGTCTCATAGTGACTCTTGATGGAGGTTTGTTGCACATCTTGCATATCCATCTTTTAGACCATTCCAATAAGATATCCAGTTTTTGCATCTAATTACCTTCTGTTTTCCTTTGAAAAAATTTGAAGACTTGTTGGTGAGGACTTTTGAGGAAAGTCTGCCTCCAAAATACATCTTGCTTGTAAACTAATGTAAAACATAATGTGTAACGTATTTTAATTGAAGCAAAAGTCAGATTTTCAAAGTCTGAATTGAAATAATCAGGGATCAATTATTATCAATTTTGCTTAATGGAGATTGCAACAAATATGAGTAAAATGGTTGGACATCCTCTAACTAGAATGGACTGATCTTGGTATTTTGATGGAGGTAATGTATCACTTCATAAATACACTGAGGGTTTAGAATCAAGTCTATCTCAGCAGAAGAAAGGGAAATGCTTTTCAGAAATATATGTTTTCTGCAACTTTAGGAGACAGGGAAAAGCTTTTCTGCTGGTTGCTCTTTTATTTTATAGTAAAGAGGAACTTTATACCTCCACAGTCTCTTTAATTTTATTGAGTATGCTAGAGCATAAATCTGTGTCTGTGAACTACCTCCTTCATATATTAACTTGATTGTTCTTTCTTGTAGAATTTCCTTTTTGTCATTATAACTAAAATGAGAAATATGCCTAGTAGTTTAAAACAAATACACCTTTATGTTATTGTAAAGTTTAGATAATAGAAAATTAGATGGTACTTACTGTAGTAAAAGCAACATAAAACTAGAAGCATTATGGTAATGAAGAGGGGTGTTCACAATTAGAAGCTACTGCCAATTTGTTCTATATATTTTCATTTTCTCCATTCTTTTTCTGTTATAAGTGAGATTACAAGATCACCTGTAATCAATGGGATTGAGATTATTTATATTAATTTTGATGAAAAAAAATCCAGTAACTGGGATATACTGATATCAAAGCCACCTAGGGAAGATAAAAATACTATGTTTATTATATTTTTGCTTTATTTTTACCTATACAATAATTAAGCTCTAATGATGATAATGTCCCACTATCACTTATTTCAGTGGCAACAGAAGTTAGATTGGCCCTTCACTGCATACCATGAGTCAAAAGAGTAGGTCTGCAAATTTTCACATTCCAAAATCACATGAAATCAACTGATTTCCATCTTTTCTAGACAAATAGTCTCTGCTGCTTCTACTCCCTTTGATGGAGTTGGAGCTATTATAATTCCACATAATACCCTGAGTAACTGTATTGTAATGCAGCACACATTTTAAAATAGTTCTGATACTGTCAAAAAAGATAATGTTTTTTGTATCTTTTTCTACAGGAATGTTGATTATCAGTGACTGTGGTAAACCAAGGTTGGTAAAATATGTATTCTTTTGCAAGTTTAAAAAAATGGCTACCCAAGATAAAATTCTCGATCTATACTTGGGCATTCAAAAACTTATTTTATATCTTAGAAGTAATAATTTCTCTAGGCAAGGTAAATGGGAAACCAGCAGTGCTAATTATGAATCTTCCTGACTGAGTCGTTCAGTATCAAATGCAGGTGTTTAGCTTCAGACAGCAAGCAAAACTGAAAAAAAATGATGTCTTGTTTCTTTGTTTAGCACCAACTGTATTCTGCTTTGCCTAATCCCCAAATCCACTAAGCTGGATAGTTGTTACCAGTCATCTCCAGTCTGTGTGAACATAGCTAATTTCTTCTTTTTGACTAAAACAGGTGAATTTTGCCCAAAGATGTACAAAAAGCCCCCTATGGAATTGTGACCTAGATGGGCTGTCATTGTGGGAAAGGTGGTCTAGAGACGGGTCACTAAAGCCTTTTTTCTTTTTAGTTCATTTGAACTATTGACCTTGTGAAAATATTCAGCTTTCTGTGTGTTGGGGTTTTTTTTTGTTGAGATGGGTTTTGGTGAGCTTTGAAACATGTATGATCAGACCCAGCTTATCTGTGAGGCTGCTGGGTTTTCTAACTCGCAGTGCTGGAAAACACACCGATCTTGGGAAATCAAGCTAATGTCTCTCAGCTGTGCAGAAGAAGTGTGAACAGCTCTGTCAAATGAGCTACCCCCATCTCCTTTTTTTCAGGCAGCATCTTATACTGGAGCAGTCACTTCACATTTGCCATTTGAGCAGTTGTGATATAACTGCTGTTTTATTGCCTATAGGAGAGTTTCTGTGAGGAATCAGAAGCTGGTCTTTCAGCTTCCCTGGCCAGGAAAGGTTTTAGTCACAGGACTCCATTACTGGTGAATGCATAAGGAGTCCTGACAGGATTACGAGAGAATATGAACACACAGCTCTGGCCTAAAGGTTGCTAATTGACCAAATGGTAATACGAGGGGAAGTATTTTCCAGCCTTGAACCCCTGCCCCCAGATAAGTATATTAAATGCCATCAGTTAACCCCTTGAGTGCAATGACCCAGTGCTGCCAGGGACACTCCTGGTGTGATAGGCCCTTATGTGTCCTAATCAGTGGTGATGTATCAAGTAGAGTCATAGGTCCAGATGAGTTCCTTTGTTGGATGGAAAGATGTCTCTAGTCTTGCAAAAGTTTAAACACAAAATTTAAAGTGCACAGTTACAGTGGCTTAAAAACACGTGAAAATTGTGTAGCAAAAGAACAGTCAGGAAGGAAAATAGAACAATATAAAGTGAAAAACATAATCAAAGTAATTTTTCTTCAGAACTGAGTTTGGTTTTTAAAATTTGTTTTATTGGATTTTTCCTGTTTTCTCTAGGTAGTTTCTGAAGAGTGAATGTGCTTAGTTGTCTTCAGCTTGGTTCCTTCCTGCACTTATTCTCAGGTCATGAGGTGAAAAATATCAAAGCTATTATGCCAAGTGAATTTATGACCAGTAAGTTACTCTTCATAAAAGAAAGCAGTTCTATAAGTTATGTTCTATATCCAGTTCTGTAAGGTATGTTTTCTTTCCTTTTTTTTTCTGTGGCATTATTCACTGAATTTCCAGGCGGAATATTTCTGTTGTTAAGATGGTGTCTTCTAAATCAGTGTTTTTCTGTAGTAAAAACAGTTAAGTTCTTAAGTTAAGTACAATTTATGTGTACAGAAAGCAACAGTCTAAATTTCACTTCTGTTGTCTTCAAAGACGTTTAAAGTTAAATTGTCCATTAAGGGAGGTTATTACTGCCCTTCTAATTTAGAAAATATTGGGATCTTCTTTGTGCTTACATTATGCAGGACTTCACCTCTTGACTGATTTCGCTGAAATTAGTGGGGTTACTCGTGTAATATGGTACCAGTCAGAAGATATATCAATGGCAGACTCAGCCATGTGGAAGTTGTAGTTATTTCACAAAGGTTTTGTATTTACTGGCATAGAGGTATTTATCTATGTTTTTCAATGTGATGACTAATTCTTTCATTTACTGTGGCTATCTTGCAAATTATGTATATTTGGCCACCAGAAACCATCTCCCATTGCCTTGAGGCACCTCACATTGTTGCATTAATGGATGAAAAATTACATTTGCCATTTCATAATTTGTGTCTTTTTTTTTTTTTTCATGGTTTAGCATCAAGTCTGATAAACTTAGAAATCAGTAACTCCTAAGCTGTGTTGTTGACTCTTGGATGTTAAATGTGTTACACAGGCTTAATCAAAAGTAACACTTCCTGTTGGATCTATTAAAAGAGCCAAGTGCTGATTTTTCAGGCCAGAGAACAGAGCTAGAAGGCAAAAGTCCTCCTGAGATATGATGATGAGACATTGTACGTTTGAGTGTTGCTTTTGATCATGAGCTGGTACATTAATGGATATGGCATTGCCTTTTAAAGAAGGACACTGCAAACTGTAAGGAGGAGAGGGAGATACTCATGCTGTGCATTACACAGCAGTGCACAGCAGCAGTTCTATAGCATGGGAGGCTTTTTAACCTTTCCTTTTAAAAATCCCTCTTTCAAAGGCAGCAGTCATTCCTTTATTGATCATGTGGTTCTACATTAACCAAGGTTAGAAGAGGCTGTTCATCTAGCTGACTCTGCACCCGGTGTTGCCAGCATCCACTCTCTGACTACAATCTGAGATGAGGCTTCCTACAAACACTAGTTGCCAATCTGGCAGGTGATGTTCTAGGAGAGGTTTCTCTCATATACTTGGGCTCAAACTAAAAGGCATCATGAACTTGAGTGTTTCTTCTGTGTGGATATTGGACAAGTTTGGATATGAGTGTTTGGGGGAGCTATACTGCCCAGTTTTCTGCCTGTGATCTCTTCTGGTGTGTTACAACTTTGTACACATGCTCATAAGAAGTTTTATCCTGCCTGTAACAGCTGAGGTGGCTGGGAATCCCCAGTTGAGTTTTCACCAGGTGCAGGTCAGTTGCCACATTATATAGATGTGTGCCCATCCCTTACAAAATGCCATGCTGGTACCACATAAAAACTGGGTATCCCATCTCAAGAGAATAATTATGCTTATGTTTCACTGTCTGTTTTGCTTACAATACCCTGCTTTACAAGTGCAGGTCTATGAGATCCATGGTTCCCTGCCGTAAACCTGTTTGCAGTGGTTGGATTTGAGACATGCTAATAATGCAAATGAATGCTATCACAATACTAGTATCCATGTGTAATGTTTCTTGAAGTGCAACCTCTTAAAAAGGTGTGTTTTGTGTCTGGAGTGCTAATAATATTCATGTTAATCCTGTCTTTAATGTACTTTTTCTGTTTAGGGAGGAATCATCACTTCAAATGTAATTGATGCAACTGGTAGGGTGGGCATTTTCCAGGAGGAAAAAAATTGTTCTCTTTTTAGAATGTCAAGCTTTAGATTGAACCAGTTCTAGATTTGTCTTCCATAACCTGAGCTCCAGAACCACACAAGAGCTGCCTTCCCCAGTGTACAAGTACTACCAAGATCCTCTTCATGAGGCATCAGAGCCAGCCAGTCAGAAGTCATACTTTTTATATTTGTCTTAATTTGGTTTGGTTTCTGAATTATAATAAATTTAATTAGATTGTAGTCACTTGACCCTCAGGGGCTCAATTCTAATTTGTTCCTGCTGCCTGATAACTGGTTAACTAGGTCTAGACATGAACCATTCCTGGCAGGGTTCTCTACACATTAGCTTAAGTAGCCATCATTTTTTGTATCCATCACCTTTGCCTTCATTCAATCACACCTCTAAGGTTTCCCCAATTATAAAAGAGGTAGAAATTCCCCATATAAAATTGCCCTTTGCCATGTATGCCATCTTTATCCCATCACATAATACATATCATTCTGGACTCTGTTGTTTCTCCTGGGGGTAGTGTGGCTTGTGCCATTCCATGGGCTTGCAGAATTTATGTGCATATACTTGCACTAACTGCAGAGCTCTTTTCCATCACTAGTTTGCAATTCATTAACAGAAAGTCCCATCAAGCAGTGGGTAGACAACATATAAATTCAGCAAGTTGCATGAAACAGGGCATCTGTGTGGTGTGGTAGACCATGATCTGCAAGACAAAGATGACAGTGTAAATTCAACTAAGATTAGATCCCAGAGAACCCACAAAGATTATGTTATTTAGTAAGACCTATCACAAAAGAAGCTTTAATTACTGAGTATATGCAAAGAAAAACCAGGAGACATCCGTTCTACTTTTCCTGGAATTACCCTTTTTTCTTTTTTTATAAATACTATGTCTTACTATTCCAAATAAAGTTGTGTGGATGATCAGTAAAGAGTACTATCCCCAGCTTTACTGAAGATTTCATTACTTAGAAAGTAGCTTAAAAGATGACTTAAAATGTGAAAGAGTATTTTGTCTACTTTTTAATCCTTCTTGTTAAAAATATTGTTCAAGAAGGAAATACTTGACTACTGGGTCCAGTCCCTCCTAACAGTGGAAATCCCACTGTGTAATCCTTTTAAGTAACTGGCCAAGTTCCACATGCAGAATAGCAGTGTTTCTTGCCATGCATCTTGCTTGCTCTAAACTGGGCACACTTGATGCATTACCAAGTCTAGTTGATACAGTGAAATAAACACCATTTAGTAAGGTGTAAAACTGGTTCATGTTTGCTGCTAATGCCTATTTAACCCAAACAATTAAGAGGAATGTTTGCTGTTACAGTTCTCTCCACATTTCATCTCTTCATTTCAGGGCTGAAGCTTAGTCATGGGAAATGATTAGAAAAACTGAAGTTACAGGCATAGTTTCAAGGCATAAACCAAACACTCAAAAATATAAAAACTGTATGTATAATGTGGCAAAAATAAGAGAGGAAGTTACAGTGGAGATTGAAAGAATAAGGGGAAAGAAAATGTTTCCCAGTCAGTTGAGACATAATATGATAGAACTATCACAGTTTATTTTTTTTCCTGTCCAGAAATCCCTACACCTACAAAAAAAATCCATACTTTAAAAATTGTTTCTTACTTCAATAATATTTTATGCTTTTGTGTCACACAAGATGAGTTTAATTTTTCTGATATATTTTATTGCTTCCTCTACCAAATGTAATTAGTGAGCATGAAGTGCTTTGCTTTTTTTTTTCCTCATTGAGTGAACAGTTGAAAAAAAAAGCATTCCTGTTTCTCCTAGAACAGTCTGATTTCATTGCCTTAATTAGTGTTATTCCTAATTTATGAGGGTTAATGTATTTATTTTCTGATAGTTTATAATAGAAATTAACACAGTAACTGCCATTCACTATATTTCATATGTCTAATTATGAAGTAAGAAAATAACTTTGCTATCCAACCACTTAAATCATTGAGAAACCTTTCTTCCTGTTCTCTCTTTTTTTCTTTTCAGTTGTCTCTCCTCACTAATTTTAAATCTGCTAGACTCAGATTTCATCACGTGTCTCATCTGGCTGTTCCCTGTTTCTCTTATTAATTTGACCAATTTTTTCCTGATTTTCCAGGTTTCTGTAAACACATTTCCAAGCATACACAATTGAAAACTGTGAAATATCAAGTTCTGGTTAGTTTGTATAATCATGAGTTGGCAGTAGTTTTGTGTTCCCTTGAACAAATGAATCAAATTGTCTCAGCAAAAATCAAGTGATTCCTGAATGACTAGTTGTAGTAGAAGGATGAAATAGTCTGCATAAGGAAAGACAAAATAGAGTTAAACACTAAAATTTTGTCTGGAAGCTTTCAGAAGCCTTGTTAGTAGGTCTAATACCATATAATAGAAGCCAAAAGGTTCCTGGACATTTTTTAACTCTTCCTTAAATGTAACTCTCATTCAATGATCAACACAAGAAACTATAGTTGCTCTGGGCTGCCATTGAACAACATCTAAAAATGTTATGAATGGTATTCCAAAACCTTTAACCTTTAAAACTTTAACCTTTAATTTATTTTCAAATAAAAACTATTAATTTGTGCAGTGATATCAGATGTAGATGATTTCTACAAAGAAATTGACTGTCATGTCACCTAGCACTCTTAAGCCTGCTCATTCATTTATTACTCCCTTCAAAGCCAAAGAAAACCAAAAAAATAAAGAAACACTAGGAAAAATCTTGAGGGAATGAGGGACTATTTATATCACAAGACCCAATCTCATAACTCCTTGCATGTATTGTGATTCTTAAAAGTACAAGTAGACCTACAGGGCTATAATTTACAGGATTTATCAAATAACATTTTCCAAATATGTCTTTTCCGTGACCCTCAGTTCTTTGAGAAAATAATAGAGTACATTGTCTGTATTAGCAATGTATTTCTTTCTCTTCATTTAGCTTTATCAAGAGTTGTCACGCATTATAGTTTGGTGACAGTGCTAGAAAAAAGTGAAGACAGAACTGACCTCTCATAGCATTTTTGTGACCATGGGGCTCACACGAGCAGCTTGGCATCTGCCGGCACATCTTTAGCGAGTTGGCAGCCCCAGCGCCCTTTGCAGGTTGCAATCAAACCTGCCTTCTACAGCAGCCTCTTTCTGGCTGATTAAGTTTAATGTAATTTTAATTAAAAACCACAGTGTCAAAGGGTTTAGCTGCTCGAGAAATGAGCACAGATTGTGGCACAGTGGCAGCAGTCACTTGGAAAATGGAAATGCATCCTGACAATATTGTGTAGGGGCCAGATAAACAAAGCTGCAGCTACTGTACCTTTCAAAAAGCTAGGAGAGACCATCCTTGCAAGGAACCTTATTAAAAAATAAAGTACAGAGCAGTTCTGGTTCTTGTCTTTTAACTATTTTTAAATGCACCTCAGCAAATGAGTAGAGTAATAATTGCCAGGAATTAATTTTAGTCTTAACCACCACATTTTTACTTTTGCTCATCGGCATGTTTAAATATTCAGACTTCAGTCCTTATTTATTTTGAACAGCAAAATATTTGCTTCACACAATAGTCTTATACAACTTTCCTCCTTAGGCTATAAAGAAAAAAATCATCACAGATTTTATCAGTGCTGAAAGCAGCTTCCATTTTAAAGAGTTTTTTCTTTTATCTGCTTCCAGCTTTTCTTGTCCCTTGAAGCAGATCACAAGGAGATTTTAATACTTCACATACTGCAGATATTGAGCAACATTTGGAGAATGACCAAAAGAATCACTTCACCAACAAAAGGTTGCATCATATCTATGAGATTTAATTTTACTAAGCCTCAATATACATAGAAATATTGGTAAGAACAGTTTCCAAAAGAAGTATCTCTGCAATATTTTATTTTATTAGTTGTCATAGTTTTTTGAGTAAAGAGAATTGCTTTGGAGTTGTTAAACACCCTTGTCTTGGCAGAAGTTTCTATTTTTTAAACCTGTCCTTTGAACACATGTATTTCTGGAACGAAGGCTTGATCCAAAATCCACAGAGATCAGTGGAAAATCCCCAGTGACTTAGATTTTGGATCAGATCCTGAGAAGTATATGTGCAATAGGTAGGTAATGTAACATTGTTCCCAGGAATTCCTTTCAGCAAGAAGCCTTTTTATTGTTTGTAGATGCTACCGATGCTCGGGGGCCAGAACCCCAGGAGAATTCCACCTAGTGACGTCAATTCTGTAGAGGAGAACTTCCTCTGTCCCCTTTTAGGTTTGTGGGACATTTTCGAACAGATGGAGCCTATATAGGTGGGACGGGTTCCATCTGAACAGAAGGGTCACAAATGCACCAACTGAGAGGATAGACAGAGCTATGGGGGAGAGTTTAAAGGAGTGGACAAGGGGGATGGGAAGTCTGTACAGAATCCAGCAGAGAGGAAGAAACAGCTAAAATAAGCAGATGGGTAGACAAGGGGAAATAATGTTAAGGATTGAAATATGTAGAACACCTAGAGAAAAGGTTAAGAGAGAAAATCAGGGGACAGAATTGGAGTTGCAATACAGTTAGGAGGCATAGAAAAGTCATTATTCAACAACACCCATAAAAGATCTGACAAAGAAAGTCAGTTTTTCAAAGTAGTAATGTTCCAAGGGAAGGGCTGGATGTCCTGAGCATCATGTGGTTGATGCAGGTAATAAAATGTATTTGCAGGCATTTAAATTGCTTTGCTACATAGGGTACAACATGATAGAAAGTCCAATGAAGACTTCAATTAGGCCTCTAAACTAGAATTTACTGACAAGTAAAATGTCTTACCTGAAGTACATGAATGTATGATGGATTCTCTGTGTCTGAAGAGCATAGCAGGGAGGGAGAAAAAGGAAACAGAAGGAAAACAAAGAAACATCCCATCACAAAATCTGAAATGCAAACCACCCTGGAAGTAACAAGCCAGGGGATGCACAGAAAATGATGATTATGTATAACCAAATTATATAGGAGAGAGACCCTGAAAAACAGGAAAAAAAATTTGAATTTCAGCAATACAAACAAAGAAATGTATCACTTCTGTTTATACTGACCCTGGATCTAGGTGGAAAAAGATATTTGAATGCAGCTTCATTTACTAATGGTTTTGGATGCTGGTTTAAAAAAGACTTCCTCCCACCCTTAGCCCACCATCACTATTACTTAAATGAAAATTTAGATGAACATAACCAGCTTTTATTTAGTAGTGGTTATGATGTGATGATAAGATTAACTTCCTAATATATTTTTGTGAAATTCAGCAATTTTCTCATGAAGCAGCTATGAAACCACCAACAGCTTCAAATTAATAAGTGCTATCATCCATTACCTTACTAATACTATTGTTTTGTAAGTATATCTAGTATTTTGTTTCTAACTAAATATTTGTTTCTAACTAAATGTTTTAGACCAAAGCATTTATACCTTGTAATTACAGATGATTGTCAATTATGGAAAATCTATCAAGTCCAAAATTAATATCTAGCTTTATAACAGACCAGAGCAGAGCACTGCCAAACACTTAAGAACAGTAAGATATCTTCCATTATTTGTAGCCCACTGCTATGTACACAAGAACCTTCTCCTCACAGTTTTTATCTCCAAAATCCTTAGGGTGCCAGAACCACTCAGGTTTGCTTCTCAGTTCTCCCTATGTTTGTGAACAAGGTTCTAAAGGTATTCCATATGGAAATATGCAAGTGGTGCTTTTATGATCACCAAAGGAAGATGTTTCCCTGAAGCCTTTATATGTTTTCAGAAAAAATCTGAGCATCTGCCTGGAGCCCATTTGCATCATCTATGCAATTCACTTCTACATCAAAGTCTGACTGTGAACGTAAAGGAAAATGCCCCAAGGGTTACATGACACAGTAGCAGGTTATATACAGCACTTCACTGACATATATATAATCCTTTTATTTATGAATGCAGAATTAGATGTTTATCTAGGCTTGTACAAACAGCTAGTTACATTTGGTAAAGCAATGAACTAATTAATACCTTCATAACAGGTAATTTAAAAATTCTGAAGTGTCAAAATATTTGACTTCCAAAGCATGCTGAAGAGAAATGGTGCTATTACCTTGTTAAGAATGCTAGGATAAAAAGAGAGGATAATCAATATCCATCTTTATCTGGTTTAGTGGTGAAACAAATATAATATGTAAATATTTACATACATTTCAAAGGATTGACTGAATACACTGGTAAATCTTTGTGTTCTATGAAGTCCCTCAGATTTTGTTATGAGGACATACAAAGTTTTGTGTATTTCCGAACTACTATAGATCTTATACTGCACAATATCATTTTGGGTATGCCTAGTCATTCCAGTTCTGTTGCACAAGTAAAGCAAATGCAGGTTAACTGGGTGACCAGCCAATATTTATTGAATGTATTTAGAAGTATATAAATTACATAGAGTAAGTCTCAGTGAAATCAGGCGTTACTGGTAATGCAGTTCAGCTACTAAGATTGGCTGTAGACATGCTCCATAGAAGGCAAAGGATACGACTCTGAGAAGAGTTGCACTCTTTCCAAATTCCAGACAAATTACTTGATCTACCTCCTGTGTTTGTACAAGCATAACATTTTATAATTATAGAAGATATTATTATATAAGCAATAATATACAGTCTAAATAAGGTACTTTTTTTTTAGTGCTTATTCTTAATGAAAGTATTCACTAAATTGTTTCCAGCTTTCTATAGCCCATTACATTTTTTTTAAATACTTAACTCACATGAAGATAACATTGCAACATTGATGCAAGTTGAATTACTAGACCACTAAAAATTAGAAATTTTGACCAAAACACATGACTTCAGCAAAGCTTCTTCACTGAGGGGTCTTGGCTTTTTGTTTTGGTTGATTTCCTTGTATGTTTGGTTTGGGGGTTGTTGTTTTTTTTTTTCATTTCCAATATAGGAAAGTATTTAAAATTTATTTATAGTGTTAAATGAAAAGTTAATTTAAGATTTGTTTCACAGGTACCTCAGTAAGAGCAGGCTTGATGATAATGATTCTCTCTCTTGTGTGAGTAAAAATGTTTGTGTAAATGAAACGCCTGCTACTGTCAATGTAGCAGTTCTTTCTACTATGCTGCTTGCAAAGTGGACATCGTATTACTGTGATCTTATTTAAACTAATTTTTGAGGTTTTTCTCATTAGTTGGGCAACCTCCTCTCCTCTTTTCTACAACAATAACAAACACTTGGCAGATTGGAAAAGTGTTTACTGTATACTATTTTTTCAGCCCTTTCTAAAATTAAATTAAATCCACTCAACATAGCAAAAGAGCCCTCAGGCATAATTCTACATACTATGTATTTACAATATTAAATATTCAGTATTTTTTCTTTTAAAAGCATATTTTTTACAATTGTCATAAACTTCCATACTAAGCCATATTTGGGGTTGCATTTAACCTTGTTTTTTTTCCAGGTTGTCAAAACTAAGCTTTCCATATTCATCAGTCTTTCTGATACATAAACTCAGTTGATATGGAAGGGAATTTTTAAGTAGCATCTTCTATCTGAGCTTACATCCAAGTGTTCTTTATACATAATGTAGAAGAGTGAATAAATGGGTAAATTAGTCCAAGCAATAGCATAGGTCCAAGATGCTCATGAACATTCATGATTCTAAGCCACTGACTGTTAGGATCAGTCTGATCTATATATTTCATATATTCTCTTGAGTGACAGTCACTACTGAGTATTCATATTGGAATCAAACATACACCATTAGAACCATAAAAGAACCTCAATTATAAAATCAATTCAGTAGAGTGACAATGTAATATCCGTTGCTAAGTTTGAGTAATACTTGACCTTTATTTATGTGGCTAATTTCAGTATACATATTATGCACTGACTTGAAAATTTGCTTTCTGATTTCCTCTAATTGTCTTTCAGTTACTATATTAGTGGGATTTTAGGAGCAATAAGAGGTGTGCTAATAATCATCTTTGAAACAAAATACTGCTAAACAAGGGTATGATTTGGGTACAATTCCACCAGTGACAGCAGAACTTGTGTACACTCTCCAGTTAGAATGAGCAACCCTACTGTCTTTTACAATGATGAAAGTAATGGATTTTGCATGCTTAATCTATAGAAGAGTAGTTTAATATTACAGCATAAAATACCTCTTTGTGGTAGCTCATAAATTGCCTTAGTGACAAATTTTGTTTTCCAAATTAAAAGTGTGTGAACAGAAGCCATCTTCAATAAAACTTTTTTTATGTGGCTACTTTTTTCATGGAATCACAGAATGGGTCAGGTTGAAAGGGACCACACTGGGGTCACCTGATCCAATTTCTCTGCTCCTGCAGGGCCATCCTAGAACACATGGCACAGGACTGTGTCCAGAGGGTTCTTGATTATCTCTAGTGAGGGACAAACCATACCTTCTCAGGGCAATCTGTTCCAGTGCTCAGACACCTCCACAGTTAAGATGTTTTTCCTCATGCTCAGAAGGGACTTCTTGTGCATCAGTTCCTGTCAATATCTTTTTTCCCTGTTTCTGGGCACCACCAAGAAGAGCCTGGCTCCATCCTCTTGACATCCCCCCACCTCTTTAGATGCTGGTAGACATTGATGAGGTCCCATCCCAGCCATCTCTTGTTGAGACTGAACATGCCCAGCTGCCTCAGCCTTTCCTCCTCAGAGAGGTGTTGCAGTCCCATAATCAAATTTGCCACCCTCCCCTGGACACACTCCAGGAACTCCATGTCCCTCTTGCACTGAAGAGCCTAGAACTGGCTCTCTTTCCCCTTAAAATTTATCAGTAAATACTGCCATTGGTTCACTGAATCAGAAATTCAATTTTCTTATTAACTAATTTTTCATTAATTATGGATTTAAAACTTTAATGACACCACATTCCAGCTATCAGAGTGCAGCAGTGACCAGGGTACTGCAGGCTAGGAGAGCAAGGACCTTGTCAAGTTGGGTCTGTCCCACTGCCCATGGCAGCAGAGCAAGACAGGCACAGCAGTGATGGCTGGGCCCCACCATGAGATCAAAGAAGAAAAGTCTCTAAAGTACCATCCTCAAATATTCTTGACCTGTGGCCTTCTCTCCATCTGTAGCAAGGAGTGGAAAATAGTTAAGTGTGATCCCACTAGAAAATTGAAATGGAGATTTGAATCTTTCCTAATATTGGCTTACTTTGAGATAATGATAATTTGTTTTCATAATGTAAAGACATAAACAAAGACATTAAAACAGAGACATTTACACCTTTATAAATATATAAAGCCAAGCTCCCATTCACCAGTTCCTATCCATTTTAATTTGCTGACCACAGAAGAAGTTGTAGAAAGGATAAATTTGTTTTATTAGGTGAGTTTCTTTTTGTTAAATTCTCATTTTAGAGTAAAATATAAAAATCTGAAATTGAAATCCTCATTATTGGTATAATTTTATTACAGTAGCAAACACTGAACAATATTGATACTACATAGAAGAAAGATTAACCTCTCTCTAAGAATCTTATAGCAAAATTTCAGTGTGTAATATTGGCTCTTATGCTATCCAGTTCAATTCATCCATCTCCTGCCATCATCTTGATGTGCTCTGAAATAGCACCAAAGTATAGCTGGTCACAAATTTCACACTTACCACTTTAGACAAGTGAAAGGTCAAGGGCTTACAACAGTTGAGCAGCTCCTTATCACTACCACAAAGCACAGACAGGCATGAAAGTGACTGCAGGTCAGATCAGCTGTAATTTACACTAGCTCTGTAAGTCCACACAGATCCACACAGATACCACTACCCTCAGATAGCAGGGTATGTGAGTTTGAACATTGCTCACTTGTCTCATTTCTCATCTGCTCTGTGCAACGTTGGAATCAAATGTACAAGCACATTTAGTGCCATTCTTTTGTTTTCAGAATAAACAAGCATTAAGTAGCTCTTCCAATAAAAAGCCTTTTCATATTTGGAGGGACCAGTTTAAGACAGAACTGAGATTTAAACCAGCCAGCTAACAGGAGAAAAATCAGGAGATGGAACTAGAAGTGGTTTAACATCTTGTTAAAAATGCTGCTAGAGGGAAAATAGAAAACTACATATTCAGTACATTCTAAAACCTGAAAAATAGGCACTGTGTCTAGTCTACAATGAGAAATTGTACTCAGTATTGATCTGAAAATTATAATATGGGATAAATAAAACCTAAAATGTGCTGATTGATCTCCCTCAAATCATATTACCAGATCCCATTTCAGCAGGAAACACTGGATTTATGGATTTTTGTTTACAGGAAGCTAGCAGTGTAGGACTTCTATCAGTAATTTTAATTTTCACGACTGAAAAGACTGAGTTTTGTACATCTCCCTGGTAGAGGAAAAGCAAATTAAAATTGATGACTTAGCTTTCATTCCTGAATAAACTAAAAACAGCTACTGAAACTAAAAACTAAAACAAACCAAACTCAAAGAAGCAACAAACCACCAACTTCTGTTGTGTAGCTACTTTACAAGTTGGTTTTGCCCTACAAAGGCCTCAGCTACAGATTCACAATCATTCCTGGGCAAGGAGAAATTAAGATCTCTTCGTCCTGAATTAAATCCCATTAACCTATTTTATTATTTTTAATTAAAACTGGGCCTTTTAGTGTTCCAAGTATTAATTGGTTTCTTTCCTGAATTAATTGTCATGTTTTAAAAGTAATTTAAATATAGGATGTACACAGAATAATAATTTTTTTAAATAATCCCTTTTTGAGTACACCAACCCTTTTATTTGTTTTCTAAATATGCCACTCAAGTCAAACTGGCTTTCTTTCTTGCATGGTGACCCAACAGTGCAGTTCAGCTAATCCATTTATTCCTGATTAACAGAATCGGTTTTGCAGTTATCCTGTTTTTTGCTATCAGTGGCCTACTAGAATCATACTATAAACAGCATTTGTGCAAGCAGTTCCATAGTTACTATCAGACACTATAAAAAATTTAAAAGTTTAAATAACTTTAAATGGTATGATAGACCAAAAAGTTAATTTTTACATAAGCCATGCAAAAGACACTTAAATTATTTTTTAAATTAAAATTAATTATTCCCCCATATCTAAACTACCTCTGAGTACAAATAACAGTAACAGTTTAAACTTTCAGTGGCAAGGTCTGGTAAAAAAGGGCTTTAGAGTTAGTTCAAATTATAGGATTAGTATGCACCACATCCAGTCTCTTCATTGCATAATATTTAAAAATTCTGTTCAAGTAAAATATTTAGTTTGTCCTGAACACAAAAATTATATTGAGATTTCTTCAGATGTGATATTGTCATAGACTACGCCATAGTATCTGTGGACTATGGCATTACAAATCAATATTGATGAATCTTGGCCTTTTATGTCATTGGACACAGTTGAGGAATGAAGAATGAAGAATAGTTACAATGTACTGTACACTCAACTGGAATAGTTTCTGGAATTAGATATCAACAGAAAAAAAACTGAAGCCATCATCAAAAGCAAATCATGAACAGCTACTCCTCCAGCACTGATTTTTGGAACTCAGGAAGTACTGGATTTTTTTAAGCATGACTGTCCCTCTTTCACATCAAAATGGTGGCATAAGTACATGTAGGAAAATGTTTCCTAAGAGAACAGCACAAGGATTTGCCTCAGATTGTTGCTCCACTCAATGTGAACTTGATTAAAACTCAAATTGTGAAATGATAAGTTTGACATAAATTAAAAGTTTATTCTTTGCCTCCCAGTGCGTGCAGTTACTTAAAGCCAAACACCAACAAATTGGCAGCTGGTGTTTTAGTCTGTGAGGTGTTAGCCATCTGGTGCCATAAAATAAAACATTTATTTGATTTGTCTTAAGTATGTGAATTAAGAGATATCCAATATGCAAAGGTCTTAAGATTTTACTTTCAGAATGTTGGAACTGCTTTTTCTTGAAATTTCATCAAGAGTGTACATGCTCATTACTATGTATTCATCTCTGCTAGGTCTGATGAAGAACTTTAGAATAAAGGTTGTCTTCAGAAATTCCCATATGGTTTTGAGTAACAGCTGCTATAGCACAAGCCAAGTGGCACACTCAGCTTTATGTAACACTACCTACATGGTGCTTACTGTTCCAGGTTTGTTTTCATTTGTTCTCCACCTTGCAACAAGAACACTGGTCCCATTAGTTGGAATATCCAAAGGAATTTCTTCTTTCATGAAACTGCATTGCTAATGGTTTCTGCAGTACTCCTGTTGTCCAGTGATGTTAAAAGCTTATCTGAAGCTTCAGCAACAGCTTGGCTTCGGCAACAAAATAATTTGAAAATATTATCTATCCTTCGTATGACACTGAAATGCTTGAATACCAACCTAATATTAACAAGATAATCCAAAATCTACCAAGAGCATTTAATGCTGTCCAGAACATATCATTTTCCTAGGAATGTTCCATTGTTAGATGATAAGTTACAAAACTAAAACAAATTTCCCAAACTGAGACTTAAAAGAGGAAAAAATTCTTCTTTGGTAAGATCTGGCAGTGCTCTGTATCCATTCTTGCACAGGATGTTGGATATGCACAGGAGGACATCAGTGGTGTCTTAGCTTTCTAACGCGAGGCTTTACCACAAAGCAAAGCAAGGGCTTCTTACGGTGCCTTTTCACTGAGGTTCTGTTGAATTAAAAGGCTTAGCTGCTTCAGTCCATGCAAATCCTGGCCCTGAGAAGTGATCTGGGACATTGCTATTCTCTAAGGCTCTTGGGCTTATTTGCATGAAGCTGTCTAATCTTAGCCAGGAGTTTTTGCTGATATGGATTGTAAGTTAATAAAAGTTCACTTACTAGTGAGGAACAAAAGTTTGTATGCTTCAAAATGACAATGGAAAAAAAGTAATCCAAATTCCCAATGCCAGTGTGTTTACAAATAAATTCCATGTAATTTACCACTATAAGATATCTGAAGAACTTAGTTTAATGGTTATCCCAAAACATACTGCAGGGCAGAGTTAAGATTGTTCATTTTATAAACTGGTTATACTTTTTTTTTTTTAACCTTATGCTAAACTTGAACTACAGATGAACTACAGGTATGATTGGTCTTTACAATGTGCTGGGGTCATAAGGTACCACGTGTATCTTCAGCTCCCCAGTCTATTTGCTGTGCGAACAGGATACAGAAAAAAATCAAACTACTCTCAATTCTGTTGCCTACACAGAAGTGTCACAAATCTAAAGAAGGATGATGGGTTGTAATTTACTATACAAAATGTCCTGTCTGGGTTAGGTGAACTATTAACATTTTCCACAAAATCCACAAAGCGTCCCTTTTCAAGTGGAAGACTCAAGTCTGCCAATACCAAATTAAAGTGCTACAATTAGGAGACTGTCACCATAACAACATGGCAGAATATAACAAGGCACTGCAGAGAGGGCTTGAGGCAAAAAAACTAATACTTCAGTAGAGGCTTTCAAAGGTAATAGAGAGATCAATAGATATTAAAGTTAGCCAGCAGCCTAGAACTGTAGGGGAAAACTTACAAAGTTTTGCAGTAAAATTCCAAACGCTGCCTCTGCTGTTTTCACGGTAATGCTTTGGCTACACGCTTAGCTCCCAGTACCATGCCTTAAACATTTTTACAGTTTTCATCAGGGGCCAGCTAAGGCCAGAGGGCCCTTAACGGGAATGGAGCCAGGGGTCAGCAGGGCAGGGGTGTTGTCAGCCAGGGGACACCCTGAGCAAGGCAGGCCCATAGGCCAGGCCCAACCAAATGGTGAAATCACCAAGTAAATTCATGATGATGAAGCAGGTCTGAGGTCAAGCCAGGAAGTCAATCTGCAGGTCAGTCAGGTGCAGCAATTGCCAGGCAGACCCCAGGTTCAAGCTGGGAAGACAGTTCATAGGGTCAGCTGGACACATTGACAGGCAGGGGCACAGCAGCAGCTGAGCTGAAAACCAGCACTCCTCCAGAGAAACTTAGGAAAGAAGCAAACACTCAGGACTGAGCTTAAGTAGATCTTCCAGACTCGTGTGTGTGTGTGGAGATTCCAGTTGAGGCAGGCCAGGCCCATTTTGGCTATTAGTACACTCAGGCACCTTGACTACAGGCTGCATATTACCTAAAATTCTGCTGCCTCCTGTGTTTATATCATCTGACAAATGATGTTCCTACCTGTGCTAAGGTAGGAATATTTTTGCTGGTTTTGCTGTGTTTGCACTGAACTTGAGTACCTCTTAGATAGATTATGTTGGGTGATTAAAATAAGTCAATTTTTTTTTTTCACACAGGAAGGACTTTTCACAAAAGCAGTCCTAAAATCTCCATCTAAAATATTATTTCTCTGCATTTATAAAGGACACCTAGGTCTGTTCCTCTGTTTAAATGGTCAATGAAATGGTGCAGACTGGAAGGATGAGATGAGAAATAGACATGACCAGACAGAAGCAGTTGTAAGTCTTGGACTCAGACACTAAAGGCAGGATTTAACTGTCTAAATGCAAGTACTTTCCATTTGAGGTGCCCTAGAGTATCCAAAATATCCACACATATGATCTTTGCCAACAGGCTTTAAACCAGGTATGTCAGGGGATGGTGATGACAGTTTGCAGATAAGTGAGGGAAGAGCAGTCGGGGCAGTAAATACATGGGACAGGGTGACAGGAGCAAGAGAGCCCTCAGGAAGGATAAGACAGGTTAAAAGAAGGTTTGCCTCAAGTGTTTGTGCACAAATGCACACAGTCTGGGAAGCAAACAGGAGGAGGTGGATCTCTGTGTGCAGGTGCAGAACGAAGGTGCAGTGTAAGAATAATAGATGTGGCAGGATCTCTGCACTGTAAGGAACACACAAGTTCTTTGGGAACAACAGGCAGCAAGGACAAGGAAGAGGAATGCTATCTATACAAGGAGGCAGCTTGGATGTATTGAGCTCTGCTGCAGAACAGTAGGTAGGGTGATTGAGGACTTGTGAGTCATCATCAGAGGAAAGGCTGGTGAAAGCAACACTGTAGTGGGAATCTGCTACAAATCATGTAGTCAATATTGGGAAGTAGATAAAGTTTTCTTTAAGCAACTCAAATAAGTCATCAGATAACCAACCTTTCTTCATACAGATTGCCGCTCTAGCGCTGAAAGATTCTGTAAAGGACCTGGGGGTCCTGGTGGGCTGTAGTCTGAGTGCACTGGGAGATTTCAACAGGAGTGTAGCCACTAGATCCAAGCGTGATTGTTCCCCTCTGCCACTTTTTAAGGCTGCCTTTGGTTCTGGGCTCTCCAGCACAAGGGAGATGCTGGTAAATATCAGCAGGTCTAGCAGAGAGCTTGACCAAGATGGTCAGGAGGCTGCAGCACATCTTGTCAGGAGAACCTGAAGGGACTGTGCTTCTTTGGAAAGCAAGATTGTTTAGAGAAGGTGTGGGGCATCTAGTAGTAGCTTTCTGATACCTAAGAGGCATTTTTTAAGAATGCAAACACAATTTCTTTGCTAAGGAGCACAGTGGGTGAATGAGAGCTATAAATTTGAATAGGGAAGGTTATAACTTATAGGAAATAAGGAAAGATTGTTCCACTGTGAGAATAATTGAGTATCGAAAGGGGGGCCCAAAAAAATTATGGAATCTCTATCCTTAGGGGTTTTGAAGACCCCAGCTGGACAAAGTCAAGAACAACATCTTCTGAATGCTGTGTTGATCCTTTTTTGAACAGGGTGTTGGACTGAAGACCTCTTGAAGTTCCTTCCAGCTGGAAAAACATGCAATTCCATTGTATATGGGAAACATATATACATGTATATGGTGCAGAAACCAGAGGAGACACTAGCTCTTCTGGTGCTCTTCTGGTGAATATACAGTATAGGGGAAACCCAAAGGCATGTCATATGGCTTTAAGGGTCGTGTTAGGCAAAAGAAGGCCTGATGACTTTGAAAAATAGCCAGACTACACACTTATCTTCCCACAAGAAGTGAAGTTTTTGCAGAGGAGTATACACGTTCCTCTTCTTTTCCCATCTCTTTTTATCTGTTTTATCATTTTAGAATCCTTTTCTGGGGAATTTCTCATTATGGTCTGTTGGCCAGATGAAAAGACTTTGCTCGCAATTCTGACAAGGTATTTTCAAAATGCCATTCATATTAAGGAAAATGTTTCAAGTTAGTATCTGCACATTCCTGATTAATTTCAAGTCTATACAGTAATAGACACCACTGAGGCTAAAAATGGAGAGAGGAATAAAATAGATTTAAAATGTTCAATCATGTAAGTGGTAATCCAATGGAAAATATAGTCTGATTTATGATACTACTGTGAGCAGCTCACACTCAAATGTTTATTCTTCTTTAATTCAAATGCTATTGGGCATGTGGGCATGTGTTGCTACATTAAAGATGTGTCTGATACAGCTTCCTTGCCGCAGGTCTTGTCTGGGTTAAGATTTCGTGTTCACATCCCAGTATATACCAGTGAGATGGATAACTATTTCCAAATTATTTTTGTTATTTATGAAAATATAAAAGAGATAAAATGTAGAGCAGGAATTTTCTAACTTCAACAACTTTAAGCAGCTCAGAGCAGATTCAAGTTTCATTTTCCCTATCTATATATTATGCTCTAGTCCTCCCTATTAAATTCAAGCCAAGCAGAAGGAAAGGATGAATTTGCATATCCATTTCCATTCAGGTTATGGACTTTTAAATCCATGTTGCTTGTGTCTATAGACTAATGAGTGCACCATTATAGAGGAGGCTTAGTATGTCACTGCATTTGGAATGTCCACATCTTTGCTCGGCATATAATATTTTGAGAGCCATTTTTTTCAAGCATAGTGTAATAGGCTTTAACTTTGCTAAGCTTTTCTGCCAGGCCTCCAGTGCCCTGCTGTTCTATTATATTGAACTTGTAAGCAGGATGCTCTGCCAGGCTCACCCAGATTACTGCTGCAATAAGGGCCCTGCTGAGTGACTAGTGTCATGATAAGTGCTAGGGAGGGAGTTCACCATCTTGGCATACTGTTCTCATCTTATTAAATTCAGCTTTGTGGAAGCAGGGAGTCTGCCTCTCGGCCTCACTGGCTCTGGCTCAGTCCAACTGCTACTGTCAGACAATATGAAAATAGGAACCACCACAGTTAATGGCAGGTGCTGCACCACCATAGCTGAGGAAAAAAAAATAGAGAGATTTTTCTTTTTCCTTTTTATTTTTTTCCTCTTTTAATAGGTACTTGACTGGATTAATTAAGAAACATTTAGCTATTTAATATTATTACTATAGCCTTCATACCCATAGATACTTGCTGAGATACTGTTCTTTTTGAACTTATTCTGTCCACTTTATTCCTTTGTTCTTGCTTACTTACATTAAGGAAATGTAATATAGCAAAGCCCTTCGAATTGGTCAGATACCATTCAGATTTAGCAAAGGATGGTATTGTAAAGATACAGTCCTGACATCCCTCTTTAGACAGAACTCCCTACTGGGTACTGCTGGAGAAAAATTTCCCAGATTTCAGTCTTGGATTACTACCGGAGGTGAAATGAGTTAGCTGTTCATTCCCCCTAAAGTCAGTAACCCCTGCTTGCCTAAGTCTCATATTTCTTTTAAAAATCTATCTTAGTTTTGGGTGGAGGATTCAGAATCTTCCCAGTGCCCTGAAATTACCAGCTGTGATCTGGGTATAAGCTATGCTGCTGAATGCAGCAGGAAAAGTGCAATATTCATGGAGAGGAGAGAGGGAACAAGGGAATGAATATGTGTTTGCAAGCCATACCAATGGAGAAGAAGAAAATGAAAATCACTCATTTTATAGTATGAATTGCAGTAAAGCACATCTTAGTTCTGAATCAGAGAATATTTGACTGTCTATTTTTGAGCCTAAGGCTCTTGAGCTACAAATGAAAAAGGATTTTGCAAGGGCTTGTGGAAGGATAGATAATTACTTCTGCACTTGCTGGTGTCTGAGCACATATAGACTCTTCTTTGACATCAGCAAATACATTGTTTCTCCCTGTTCAACAATAAATGTTCAAATAACCCCATCATTGTCACTTCAACATTTTGTAAATTGAACATGAACAACACATGCAGTAACATTTCTGACAGAAATATTGACGAAGTCTAGCTACAGAAGTCACCTTATAGCAAAACCAAGTTGGAATCAATAGAAAATCCAGGTTTTCAACTACATTTGTGGCAGGAGCTGCTAAGTGTGGCAGGTTGCATTTCATCAGCACACTTGTTGGCCATGTCAGTCTTCATAAGACTGACAGATTTGATTAGACTCTTTTAGAGAGGCTGATTCAAAAATTCAGACAAAATAATATCTTTCTGCCAATTTGCAGTATCACATTCACAATCCATTCCAGACTCAACAAAGCTAAGGAATAAAGGACTTAAAATTTTAATCCCCCCTGAGAAAATGAATAAGAAAATTATGTCTCTGAAAAGTGTGATTTTTTACTTGAAAAAGAAGAGTGGAGAACTATTAGTGGAACTGACTACCATGGATGTTGTGTGTCAGATCTTTCAAATCCCAGGCAATTAGCATGTAAGAGAATTCTTAACAAAATTTGAGGGCAAATGAAGGATAAAACAAATCTATGTGGTCACATTCATATGTAAGGCAAGTCTAATTTGTTTATACCTGTTCTTCATTTCTATATCACATTCAGAGCCACTGTTTTTAAAGGTTTTCAAATGTTCCTTCTAAATTACAATTGTTTCCTCTTTTTTCTTTTTTTTTTAAAAAATTTCTTGGTCTTTCTTGTTATCCTGATTCACTGTGCTGTAACTCTGGGGCAGCATAGGTGGAATGGTGTTTTTCTTGCTCTGGTCACTGTGTGATCCACACAAAGTAAATTGGCAAGAAAAAAGTGATTCATTTAGAAGAGGTTTGAACCCTAACTTTCCTCTTTTTTCCATCTCTTTTACTATAGCCTTAAAAAGTTCAGTTGAAATTCAGAACACTGCAGCTAATGAGTGAATTACAGTGGAATGGCTGCTGAAAATTTTCCAGGAGAAGTGTAACCAAGAGGTAAGTAAAAAATGATAACAATCTGAAGTTTTGCATTATATGAAATCAGTTTTATTTTGTTTTACTTTGAGAAAAAAACAAAGATCACAGGCTCAGATCTCTGCTACTGAATGGAGGCTTGGAATCAATAAATGTGGGAGGGTTGTGGCATGATTCTGGAAATATTTTATAAGGAATGCATGGAATCTACTCCAACTTAGAGATGACTGATCTCTAGCCATTGTGCTTGAGAACATGGAACAAAGAAAGTGTTTGTTGCTGCTAATCAAACAGATTTATTTTTGGTTTTCATGCTATAATTTAAGTGATTCAGTGGGGAGTTGCTCCTCTGTCAGATTCTGAGGGATTAAATGGCCTTGGGACATGACCTCTCTTTGTTAGACAGAACATCATTTCAGAATTCAGTTTTTCAGATTTTTATTTTAATATGGAAGAATGCCTCTGAGAAATTCCAATTGAAAAGCAAAATTGTAGCAGGATAGCAGAGCTGGAACCACTCTTCTCTGCAGTAAACCTGGACCTTAAAACTTGTTTCCATCTTCAGTGATTTTGCAGCTAGATTTATTGCTCTTAAATTACAACAATCAAGAGGGAAGTGCATTAAGGTGAGCTATAAAAAATATTCATACTAGTCTTCCATCCATCACATAAAAGTAACATAGAGTGCTTCATTGAAGACAAGACTTTATCTTCACTCTTCAGGCATCCTTTGTCCTGGTTAGCTGACAAACTTTTTTGAAAAGGCTTTTGTCAAGTACATCAGATATACACCAACTGTGTAAACCAAGGATTGCCTATAGTATATTGGGAAAAGTTACAAACATAAAAATCTGAAACAATGAGCCTGTCATGTAACTGTTTTAGTAAAGTGAAGTTATTTGTATTTGGGGTTTTATTTATTTATTTGTTTATTTATTTATTTTTAACTGTATGAGAACAGCATTCTTTGGTTTGGCAGTCTGGAGATAAATATACCCCTGCAATGTTTGTAGCAGAGACACTGAATCATCATGCTAATACACAAGACTGAAAGAGAAAAAAAATTAATCTATTTTCACTTTCCAAGTTGAATGAAATGTGAAAAATAAACAAACAGCACAGATGGTGAAACAGTTTAAATTTTTAATACTCTCCCAGTGTTAATCATTTCCAATATTTATAACAGCATGATAGCAACATATATTAAAATATGTTATTTTATTTAAATAAAAACTTATTAAGCATATGAGCAATTCACTATTTTCAGCAAAGTCAAATCTAAAAAAAAATATTTTTGGAACATAATCAGTTTAAATTTTGCTGCATGAATATTAAACATCATGTTCAAATGCTGAATCTTTGGCAGGATCTTCTTGCCGTCTACTGTGGATAACATATCTGAAAACTTACAGTTCCGTATGTTCATTTCTTTTTCTTTATTAATTTGCCAAGTAAATGTAGACAAGCAGAACTAGAATTCTCAGTAAGTCTCTTCACTGTTTTCAGTATTCTCACAAATGGAACACAAATTTTGGAGAGAATCCCAAATGGCAGGTGCTGACACTAAGTAGAGACAGGAACAGCCTTCTTGTTAACATATTATCTACTCCTCACCTACCACTGCTCTGTTACAAAACTCATTGACAATGAAAGCTAAATGAAGTAACTGAAAACTAATTCGGTACTGTTACAAATATTTCAGATAGCTTTCTGCAGCTTAGGAGCAAACAAGCAAAGAAATCTTCTCTATGCCTAGCCCTGTTGGATAATATCCAAGCTACTATATTATCTTTCCAATTTAAATTTAAAGCATTCTTTGCAAAAAGTGGTGTCCTGGAGTGCTGAACTTGGGAAATAGAAAGACAGATGGAGGAAATCAAATTAATCAGGTGCTGCTGCTTGCAAAAGGAATTGAATGAGGTGGACAAGTAGTTGGTATGACCTTAGTAGAACTATTTTGCTGTGTAACAGATCCATTAATAAATTTTGTAATGTTGGGGTGCTCTATATGTTAAAATTGATCTAAGTAGCCTCATCCCAACATAATCTCTAATTTATTTCTTTCAGTAGGTTAGAAGGAATATATTAGTTTATGTGGTGTTTCAAGTAGTTTAGGTAATGATATTTATTTATACATAAACCTTTTCACTGTTCTTCCCTTCCTCCTGTCAAATCCCAGAGTGTGCCCATTGTTCTCATGGTCTGAAAAGCCAAAGAGCTTTTCATGCATAATATCAAAGACAGCTATGTGGACAGTGACTCTGAAGGATATCTTTTTATTTAAAGGTCCCCATGAATGTTTATTCTGTGAAGTTACTGATTGTATTGTCAGTTCACAGAACTCTCTTTTTTATTTTCTCCTTTAATTTAAAGGAGGATTAAATTTCAATACTAGTCTGAGGGAGCTAACATCTCAGTGTCCATACCCTTTTTGGAAACTGTGACCCTGTAGTAGATACCTTGTGAGTTTTCCTGGGTAAATATGAAACTGCATTATTAGCTTGCTTCTAAGCAACTGAAATAGGGTGGAGATGGTGCCTGTACCCCATTAATGGGTAGGCACTGCCAAGGTTTTCCAAAATGGTTAGCGGCTGAAGGAGTTTTGGCTTGTGGGTGCCACAGCTGAGATAGTTTATAATGAGCCTGATTTTTGGAAAATAGCCTTTGAAGCTAGGCCTTTAACAAAAAGGTTCTAACACTCAGATTTCCGGCAGTGTGCTGCCTTGTTTATCTCCTTGATTTTTGTAGCCCTCACTGTGGACCATCTCTGGTGACTACCAAAGGCCAACTATATTGAATGTTAATTTAAGTGGTACTCGTGATAGATTCACATCCTTTACGTAGCAGCCACAAGAGGGGGGTGTGGAACACTCACAGAATATTAGGGTTTAGTCCTCTCACAGTTGTCAGTGTTATCGATACTTTCTCCGATTTTTACCATCCATCCATTTTTAGCACCAGGCTTATTTGTCTGGAGATCACAGCTTACAACAGTTTATTTTTAGACAGGAAAAACCTTTAGAGGGTGTTCAGATGGAAATATTCTGTCACCTAAATTTAACCCCCTTTTACTCTTTAATAGAACATTACAGCTGTTTAACACTTTCAGAGAACTATGCAGCTATCTCAGCACAGATAAAGGGGTTAATGGAACAACATGGGTTTTTTCCAGTAAACAAATTCTAATTGATACATAGATTGTAATCACAGGAAACCCTTTTATTTTTTTACAGCAACTGTGCTGTAATGGACTATTTTAGGGGCAGAGTAGTACATACTGTAGAAAATTTGTACATGAGGGCAAAAGGAATAGACAATTGCTTTTGGGGACTGTGTAGATTAGTACATCATTGCATACTAACAAAGTGCTAATTGCTCCTTTTGACCACGGGCCCAGTTTACAGAGCTTTAGCACAAATGTGTCCTGTGCACTAAATTACAAAACTAACACTGCATTATTTCTCTCTACAGCTTGCAAATTCTTGCAAATTCTTGCTAATTACCCAGGTAGCAAATCCTGCATTTGCTTTGTGGCAGTAATAGTAAAAGCAAACAGTATACATATATTTATATAATTTTAGGATTGTTTTAATACTGTGTATAACTACACAAGTAATTTACCTCTACTCAGTATGTTAGCTAAGAACAAATAGGTGTGAACTACTTTGAACAGGTTTCTGGTACTGATTTTATAGAACTTTTAAAATAGCATCTGTTTAGAATATTTGCCAATTATTTAATGTTCAGTTAAGAACTGGGAAAAACAAAACCATGCAGAACAATCTTCCTTATCTTCATTGGAATCACACTCAGAATGGTAAATGTTTTAGTTCAGAAAAATAGTATCTCTCCTCTTTGCACCTTTTCTAGAAGTCCAGAATAATTTGCCACAGAGTCTTTCCGTCCCTCAAACAGGACAAAAAGAAGCACTGCAACAAGACACATGCAGAGTCAATAGGAGACCTCGCTTGGAAAGGCATAAATCTACAGGTGTCACTCCCATTCTGCTGTGCATCATTTAAGCCTTTTATGTACCAGCTCTTGACTTTGTTTTTCAGCTAGCAGGGAAATTTGAAGAATTGGCTTCTTTTACATGTCTCTTTTGGTCCCTCCTGTCCTTTCATGCAAGAGTTCTTAGAGGTCTGACTCTCTTTAATAAGCAGCCTGGCACTAAGTGAATTTAATATCTACTGTAGTTTAATTGTAGCTCTGCAGATTCTTCATTTTGGATCTTTAGAATTAAGTACTAGAGACTGAACCTGAGACTTCAGTCACGTGCTGTAGTATTTGAGGTTAGAGCATGTATCAAAGTGTTTTACTAAGGAAAAGGTGCAATTTGGTATGGGAAAAGAAAAGATGCTATAGGGGAATAATCCAGTTTTGTGAAAAGAACAGACGACAGTATTTCATACATTTTCCTTTCACACATTGTTAAAACAATATGAATACTGAATAACATGAATTCTACTCTCTAGTCTATTTTTATAATAAAGAAGATTATTTAAAAATATATATATATATATAATGTATCAAAAGTAACTGAAAAGGACAGGTATGTGTCACCATAAGGGCACTCTGTGTCACAAAGCAAGTATGCCTTAGTTCCAGCCAAAACAACCACCCACTCAGGGTACTGAAGGGTAGGCATGCTGTTATGACCCAGATTCAAATGGTGAGAGTAGGAGTGAGAAAATGAAAGTGTTAATAATATTTCAAGCACAGAGCTAATGGGAAGAGAATTTTTGGGATTCTCTTTTCATTCCTATTCTCTAGCAAAAGAAAACTATGGGGTTCCCTCTGGAAACAAACAGACAAACAACAAAAAAGTAGTCTCTTTGGCTTATCACCAAATGTTGAATATTTTGACTGAGTAATATGTGAGAGAACTGTGCACCTGTCCTGGATGGAAATATATGTGTGAGTATTGAAGAGGAATGGATGAATTGAGAAGTATAAAATATCTGAGGACTTGAAACATTGACTAGTGCTGAAACATTTTTTGAAAATGGGAAAAGATTTGTCATTTAACATACTGACATACTTCTTTGTTTTGCTGCAGCTGACATAAGTTTGAAAGACAATAAATCTGTTGCAGCCATCAACACCAAACCAGCAGCCTATCCCACCAAATAGCTTGCACAATGGCGTTTTGGAAAGGATGGAACATATGCTTACCATATTGCTGCAAAAACTCCTTCTTCTTACTCCTTGTTGTGCCTAATTCCGTTCATTCTTATTAGAACAAGCATTTTTATGTTGCTGGATTTGTATTGTGTATTTTGCATTTCACAGAAATATTAGGAAGCCCTCCAACTCAGATAGGTTTGGTATCATATTAGCATTGAATAGAAGAAGAGTTAACATTAAAAAATACAGTTGTTTTACAGAGGTTACCTTTTTAGTTTTTAGTTAAGTTTAATAATTGAGAAATCAAAGTTTTATCAGACTCTGTCAGCTCCTATGTCGAACAACACTCATAAATACAAATTACTTGATCAAGTAAACAAATTACAAGTGTATTGTAGGTAGATTGTCTATAAGGGAAATAAGGATTACAGCATCAAGCTCTCTGAAAACTTCTGCTCCTCTGGAAGTCCTGCATTAAACCCATTTTCACATAGTAAGTGTAGGACAGTAAAGATAATCTTCTGATAGTTCTCCCTTTAACTCATTCAAACTAAAGTGGAGGCTTTTTTACAAGGCTACCACTACTTTTTTTCTGTTCATGTTTTCTTCCTTTGATGTAGGCAGCTTATTGGTTGGAAAGAATGAGAATCATAAAGTCATAGAATTATTTAGGTTGGAAAAGATCACAAAGTTCAACCAACAACTCAGCACCGCCAAGTCCACCACTAAACCATGTCCCCAAGTGCCACATCTGCACTTCTTTTAAATACCCTCAGGGATGACAACTCCACCATTTCCTGGGCAGCCTGTTCCAATGTTTGGCAAAGCTTTCAGTGGAGAAATTTTTCCTAATATCCAACCTAAACTTCCCCAGGCACAATTTGATGACATTTCCTCTTGTCCTATCACTTGTTACCTGGGAGGAGAGATGGATTCCCACGTGGCTACAACCTCCTTTCAGACAGCTGTAGAGAACAATAAGGCTCTGGGCCTCCTTTCCTCTGGGCTGAACACTCCCAGCTCCTTCAGCCACTCCTCACAGGAACTTGTGCTTCAGAACCAGCTTTGCTGCCTTTCTCTGGACACACTCCAGCCCCTCAATGTCATTTTCGCAGTGAGTGGCACAAAGGATTTGAGGTAGCCTCACCAGTGCTGAGTACAGAAGGACAATCCCTGCCCTGCTCCTGCTGGCCACACCATTGCTGATACAGGCCACGATGCCTTTGGCCTTCTTGGCCACCTGAGCACACACTGGCTCACGTTCAACTGGATGTCAAGCAGCACCCCCTGATCCTTTTCCACCAGTCAGATTTCCAGCTGCCCTTCCCCAAGCCTGCAGTGTTCAATGGTGACCCAAGTGCAGGACCAGGAACTTCACCTTGTTGAACCTCATACAGTTGGCCTTGGCCCATCATTTCAGCCTGTTCAGATTCCTCTCTAGAGCCTACTATCCCTCCAGCAGATCACCACTCCTGCCCGATTTAGTGTCATCTGCAAACTGACTGAGAGTGCAGTCCATTCCCTCATCCAGGTCACTGATAAAGAAAATAAACAGGCCTGGCCCCAACACTGATCCCTGGGGAACACCACTTGTGACCAGCTGCCAACTGGATGCAACTCCGTTCACCACCACTCTTCAGGCTTGGCCAACCAGACAGTTGTTTTCCCAGCAAAGCATACACCAGTCTAAGCCACAAGCAGCCAGTTTCTCCAGGAGATTGCTGTGGTAAACATGGTCAAAGGCATTACTAAAGCCCAGGTATACAGCATCCCAGACCACAGCTTTTTCTCAGCCCTTAGATAGGTAACCAGGTGGCAGAAAGAGATCAGGTTGCTCAAGCAGGACCTGGCTTTCATAAATACATCCTGGTTATTCTGTACGTGTGATGGCCGTTTCATGAACCAATGGCATTCCCTATCACCAAGGTCAGGCTGACAGGCCTGTAGTTCCCCATATCCCTCATCCAGAACATCTTATGGGTAAGCCTTGCATTTTCTAACTTCCAGTCAACCAGGACCTCCCTGGTTAGCCAGGACTGCTGGGAAACGAATGGCTTCATGAGCATTTCCACGAGCTCCCTTAGTATCCTTGGGTGGACCCAATCCACCAAGATTGGATCACTTGATCCCCTCCATCACTTGTATTTGTCTAAGTAGTGTAGCAGGTCACTAACCATTTTCCCTTAGGATTTTGTGGGCCTCATTCTACTACCCATCTCCATCTTCCAGCTCAGAGAGATGGGTACCAAGAGAATAACTGGTCTTGCTATTATAATTGGGACAAAGAGGACATTAAATACGTTAACCTTTTCCTCATCCTTTGTCACTATGTTTCCTCCCACATCCAATAAAGAATAGAGATTCTCCTTAGTCCTCCTTTTATTGCTGACATATTTTTGGAAACATTTTTTATATCTTTTGTGGCAATAGCCAGATCAAGTTCTAGTTAGGCTTTGGCCCTTCTGATTTTTTACTTGCATAACCTCACAACATACTTGTAGTCCTCCTGAGTTGTCTGCCCCTTCTTTGACAGGTCATAAATTCTCCTTTTTTCTCCTAATTACCAGCTCTTTGCTCAGCCAGTCCAGTCTACTCCTGTGCTGGCTCATCATTTGGCACAGGGAAACAACCTTCTTCTGCTCCTCTAGGATTTCCTTCATGAAGACTCATGTTTTCCTGGACTCCTTTGTCCTTCAGGACTGCCTCCTAAGGGGCTCTGTAAACCAGGCTCATAAACAGGCCACAGTCTGCTCTCTGGAAGTCCAAGTCAGCAGTTTTGCTGACCCCTTCATAACTTCTCAGATAATTGAAAATCACTACTTTGTGATGTCTATGCTCAAACCAGCCTCCAACCACCATGTCACCTACAAGTCCTTTTCTGTTCACAAAAAACAAGAAATGTCAGTTTGTGGTTGGTTGCTTACAATATTTAGAATGACTTCAATAAATAGGACTTTTGTGCAAAATACAGATGATTTATTTACGTTATTCAGTTGTGCTTGCAGAGACACTCCCTTAAGATAGAGCATAAATTAATTAGAAGTGGGGCTCAGGGGTGACTCATTAGCCTGCTTTCCTCTGAAGCTTTTTGATGTTTGCGGGACAAGGTGATGGAAGGTTGAGGAGGAGGAAGAGCAAATTATCTCCTTTTGTGTTGCCTCTTGTGAAGGCTTTTTCTCCCACTGACTGAGCACAGATATTGAAAGTCTGTTCTATCTCCCAAAAGTCTGATGTCAACATCAGATGTCAACCACAACAACAGCAGCAGCAGCCGCTGTGACAGCAAAAGGCAAACAGTGGAAGACGTAGCCAAAATGTTGAAGTCCCTGCTTCCCTCCTCAGGGCTAACAAGGCATGCAGAGACCTATATTCTGAACTTGGGACACAGCTGTTAAAAGCACTTTAGTTTCCCAACCTGTGTGTCTGGAAAACTTTGTGATTGCAAGTGTTTTGGACAAGTCTGTCTTGTGAAGCAAAGCAAAAACTGAATTCTATAAGTTTGAGAGTGTAACAACTGAGTAAGAATGGCAGAATTTCACACCTCTTAGTTCAGATTTTCAAAAGAGGCAAAATAATGTGCCTGGTATTTTAACTCAGCTTTGTAAAAAATAAAATAAAATAAAATAAAATAAAATAAAATAAAATAAAATAAAATAAAATAAAATAAAATAAAATAAAATAAAATAAAATAAAATAAAATAAAATAAAATAAAATAAAATAATTATATGGATGGAATTAAATGAGCCCTGTAACACACCCCAGAAACCATAAAAAAATTGCAGCTGCATAGAAATTTTCATTTGAAGGGGCCGTTTGAAAATGGTTCAGTTCATGTAAAGGCTATTTGTTAGTCTCATCACACTTCCTGGTACAATGGAACTGTTAGTAACATATAGCAGTATTGGAAAACACTTTGAAATGACCCTTATCCAAGGACTGGAGTGAGTTGCCTTACAGTATGTTGTCATGCTGTTTCTTTTTCATCTTTTTTTTTTCAACTGCCATCTGTGCTCCAGAATTTAGGTTTTCATTAAAGCAAAAATCAGCTGTAAGGATTTCAGTCTCATTCACATTAAACCCTTGGAACAACTGAGAACTTGATCATATAGTTACAAAGAAAAACTCTGTAATTCCATCCCCTTCTTTTCCAGTTTATATGTGACCCTCATCAGTTTAAAATCTGGCAGTGCTAAAACTGTATGTAGTCTTCAGGAGGCAAAACCAGAAACCAAATACCAAGCATTGTAATGAAACTCTTTTACTCTTCTGCAAGCTTGCAGTTGTATCTCTGAGAAATCAGAAATGCCCCTTTAATCTCATTGCAGTATCAGCCTGGACATCTAAGGCCATTAACTGAACTGTCAATTTCATTAACCATTTCATTGTTTATTGAAGTGTATGGCCTTAGGTGTATAAAGAATGGCACAGGTTGCATGCAAGTAAACATGAGTAACTGGAGAGATAAATTACCATCAGTATGAATTGCTAATTAAGGAAAAATCTAAAATTTCCTGTGATGACTCTAAAAATGTGTTTATTTTAAATGGGTTGGGTTTGTGGATGGGCTTTTAGGAACAGTACTGCATTTTTCCTGTCCTTATGTTTGTATAATTTTGAATTGTAAAGAACTTCAGTGCAAAAAAAACCCCAAACCTTACTAGTAATTATTATTACACTGATACCATTATCCAAAATGCTGGGGAAGCTTGTTAGTGGGTCAGATGTAGGTGTTGTATTTCACATCAGAGGCCACCTGGTTGTGCTGGCATCACCTTTTCTCCAACTTGTCATTGGTGCTCATAAAGTGATGCCGTCATGAATTGTTACAAGAACAACTGTAGACTGAAAAATAATCAGTGAAATAAATTTCCTTCTCTTCTTGATGTTGGTATTTTTGGGAGGGATGGGGGTGGGGTTTAACCCATTTTAGTCTAAGTTGTTTGCATTTTGTTTTGTTGATGTTGGTTTCCCATACAAAACCACAGTCTTCTAACTGTTACAAAAAGCTTTTAAAAATGGCATTGACAAAACCAGGCTCAGTATAATTCCATGAAAATTGAAGTCTTTTTATTATTCTGGAAGTTTGCATTCTGAAATTGTTTCATCTCTTTTGGATAGTACTCAATTGTTTCTCTGAAGTATTTCCTTTCTGAATTTCTGCAATTTGGGGAGGCAGGAGGGAAGGGCTCTATTCAAAGTACTAACTAGGAATGACCTGATTTAAATTGTAAAACCTGACACTTATGAAGCCAAACTAATGTTTGCACAGCCCTTGGAAAGTATACAGTGCAGTATAATTGCTGAGTGCTACGTAATTGTTAATGATTTGGCTTCAGGCAACATAAAAATAGCAGTGTACTCACACTCTTCATCTGTAGGAGACACCAGAAATCACAAGATTAAAAAAATACTGTATTGTATAGGCCCATTAACAAGAAAAAAACAGGGGTGGGGGAGAAATCCTGGGATTCTGAAAGATGAGTCTGCTAAACAAGTGTTTTATGGGAGATTTGTGTGATACTTTAAGGTAAAATGCTCATCAGTAAATTTCATATTGCCTTGCAAATGGGCAATAGCAGTCTTATTGGCATTAGCTAAAGGGAAAGAATGCAAGGCAGGTTGATGGGTAGAAAACCATTCAGAAGATTGTTTTTCCTTTACTAATGCAACACGAAATGATGCAACACTGGTAAGGAAAAAGAGTTTTGAGAGCAGGAGCATCAGTGCCTTGTCTAAGAGGTGGTGCAGATCATTCAGATCTCCAAGTAAATCCTTTAGAAACTGTTGTAATTGGTGAATAATATTTTACTGAGTTGGTCTCTTTCGAGCTGTCAGTGGAACAGGGTGGGAAATTTTGATGCCAGCCACACACTGCAGGTGCAGTTCTTCGTGAGGCTAACTTCTTGCCAAATGAAGACTAGAGAGATGGCAGAGGCTTAAAGCTCCTGAATCTCCTTGCTAACCTGAGACAGAGATGTTCTGGGGTGAAATGCTGATTCAGTTAAGTCGGTGCCAAAGCTCCAGCTGGCTTCAGTGGGAGTTGTTTTCATCCAAATTTTTGCTCTTAGTAAAGGAGACACCATGAGTGCACTTAGACATCTTTGTGAGAATCACACTTAATTGTAGCTGGGCAACATCTGATCAACATGGGTCTGTGCTGTTTACCTGGCATCAATACCCATCTTGTGTCAGCTCCATGTGTTGTCTCTCAGTTTCCCTGCTATGCAGCTGTAACAGAGCTCACCTGCTCTGGGAAAGTCAGAGCTTGCTCTCCTATGGGTCTAGTGTGTGAATTCTGATGCATGGAAATGGAAGGGGTTTGCAGACCACACTCACCACTGTGCCACAGAAAATTATTGCAGGTTCTGTTTGCTGTGGATATGGACAGACCTGAAGTTTGCTACCATAGTTGCTCTGGTCTCCAAAGGGGCTTTTGACTTTCAGTCCATGAGTATCCGCAGAGCAGAAAGAGATGATATTAAACGATACCCAGAAAAGATTTGGTTCCTCATCTACACACACCACTGCAAAATGAAATAGTGAAGAAAAGCTATTTTCATATAGCTGTTATAATTGAGAGAGGGTATCGTTTCACACTATAAAATCCCTATGGAATAGTCAGGCCTTATATTAATTTGCTTTATATCACACAGATGACTGTGCACCAGTACAAAATAAACAACTTGATATTTTGAAAGGAATTATACATATTACTTATTTGTGGGTTTCATGTTGGAGACATTATTTTTTTTTTTTATATTGGAAGTAGTTTCATATGCAAAACTTCACTTGCAATAAATGACTCAGACCTAATACAGCAACCCCAGTGAGAAAGCTGCTTGGTAAATGACAACCTGCCAGAGATATCGATTCAAAGTAGTTTGAATACATCTCATGTGACCCATGATTTCATTCACTCTCTGCTGAGTATAGCAAGTGTGCAATATAAAAATGTTATTTATAAAGCATTTGTATATCTGAGAGATATTTAGCAGCACATTTGTGAATCTGGTGGAAATCTCTTCATCTAGTTACTTTTTTTATCTTGTAGCTTGTCCCACTTCAAAGTTTAACACTAATCCAACACAATGCATGTGTTCAGTGGCTAATATGTAATTTTACATTACATTACATTAGATCTGGTCAATCTTACACCTTATGTGGAAGCTTCATGGGGATCTTTCACTTAGCACAATAATTCTAGCTACTCTCAACAAGTTTATGTCATAGCCTTGCAGATTCCTGCATTTACTAAAGGAACCAAAGGGGAAGTTAGCTAGAACACTGCATTGCTGATGGGTTTAGTGAAGTGGGATATTCAAGGGTGCTTTTGATATTTTCCTTCTCTTTTTCTAATGTACAGCAGGACTAAGAATATCTAACTGTTACTGTAGAGATATTTATGGTTCAAAAAATCTCCCTCAAATTTAGCTGTCTTTTATGTGCGAAATGCTTAAATGTTGGTAGATTCACAGATTAATTGGATCAAATAGCTACAGACCTTTAAACAGTGGTGAAATCAAATATGGCCTATATGCCACTTACTAGCTAGGACAGATCAGCAGACACAAACCAAAAATGTCTGATTGGCCCATCCCATGTTAAAGGAAATAGAATTTAAATGATGACTTAACAAGGAAACAAAAAAAAATAAACTGAGCTTTAATTGGCTATGGAGAATTATTTAAGAGAAAGAAAATGAAGAGCTGCTATTTATTTGAAATTCCTTTGAGAAATATAAAAAGCAGAGATAATCAAACTCATATCACAGATTTGGAACATACATACCAATTCCAGAAGATAGTCTACATTTTCAGAGACAAGGATTTCTAATATAGTGATTAGAAAATTCTATGGGTTCACTCTAGGTTTAAGGGGAAGAACTAATTCTCCAAGTGGATAAATGTATTAGTCAGATTGAAACAGCAGTGACAGTGGGTATTTTAAATGCTAATGGAAAAAAATGGCTATTTGTATGAAAGGCAAAAATGTGTTAAAAGAATTTAAAATAGTTGAACAGTTCAAAAGTCTAATTTAAATCATAAAGTGTAAGTACTTTTCTATATAATCAAGTTTATAGCTATAGAAGTAGACTCCATTGGGTATGTCAGTTCAGTTATTGCTTAAAACATGAAGTTTAAGTTATTTGGAAGATACAGAAGTCCTACTTCTATGTTGACTGTTTTGGTTCAGTCCTACTGAATTCCCTTGGAATGTGATTGATATCATCTCAGCCATCAGAAAGCACTACCAGCAATGGCACAGTTCTAAGACAGATGAATTATAGGCCAAGAAAAAAAGAAATGCCAGCTGGCCAAATACAGAAAGTATAATTCTGTCAGGTTTTTAGTCTTTATGTCTCTGTTACAAATGAAAGTAGTATAAAGAAAGTCTGCTGCTTCTAGCTCCTGACTATACTGAAATATTGCTCCCATGTGAAAATGTTGAAATGCCTCTCTGCTATATTGGTGGTATTTTAATTTAATTTTGTTCATATTTCACATGCAGATTCATAGTTCTGTGTTGCAGCTTTGATCACAAAGTATTCTCATTTAGCAGTTAGTTGTCCAGGTCATGTTGCCTTACCTGATTTACAAGAATGTTGCAGAAAATAGTAGCAGAACATAAGTGACATTTAATTATAGCACAGGTACTGCTTCTATCCTTGTCCAGTGCTTGTCATAGATGGAAATCAGGTATGCCTGACCTGATTTAATCTTAACAAATGCATCATAGCTGTTGCTTTTCTCTTTATTAGATCCTGTACTTGTATGTGATTATTACTTGCACTGAATTAGGCTGGCCAACTGCTAGGTATGATCATGTGGTTGTGTTACCAAAATAAACTTGGGCTGTCCTGTTTTCCTCATTGCACATCATTTGCTTGTTCATTTTTCTCTTGCATGGCATTGGTGTCTACACAGCCACATGCTAAGTAAAATAAAGGATTTGTTCCAGCAGAACTAACACAGCTTTGAGGAGTGGAGTAAAGAGGGAGTGGGAAGAATTTTCAGATAAATTGGTTTCTTGACCTGGCTAACCACACAGCTGAAAACAGTAAAAATAACAGTGCTAAAACTAGAGAGGTGGACAGATGTGTGGGACAAAGTATGCCTGCCCTATCCATTGACTGCATGCACATATATTGGGTTAAAATGATTATCAGGTCTTCTTTCTGACTGTGCAAGCCAGCATGCTGATTACTTATTTCCAGCCTTTTAGCACCCCTTGTATCCTCAAGGTTTTAAAAAATAATTGCTAATGGGTTCAAATTACTTTATCCAGTTCCCTATGAGCTCTAGGCCATAGCAAATTTCACCAGGTATATGTAATTTAGTAACCTCTAACTTATCAAAGTAATTTCTGACTTGTTCTTTTCCTTTCCTAGCCTGAATTCTTGCTTTACATCACTGCATGAGCCCTCTGGCCATTGCTAACCTCCTGAGGCTGCAGCTTCATGTTTGTTGACTAAATAGTACTCCTGTCCCAGTTGCTCTGGTGTTTGTCATAGGACATCACCCTCCAAGTTGTCCTGGTGCAAGTGGTTGTGAGTCAGTTTTGTGGATTAAATCAGGGAGTTGATCCAAGTTGAAAAAGTCATGTTTTATTAATTGTTTTATTTTAACCCAAATCCCCAAGGGGAGAGCATGCCAATGAAAACAAGCCAAGGGGTTGGGAATACCTTAAGCCACTGACCACTTTCTATTGTGAAAACAAGCCCCTGCAAAGACTTCAGCAAAACAGCTTTAGATTTACATGATTACAGCTGAGATTAAAATCTGGCCTTGATGTATCCAACCATCTGTTTCTATCACAAGAAAAGAGACTCAGCAGGAATATTTGCAGTTTTGAGGACAGGATTCTGGTTTCATTCCTGTATTTATATATCACAAATAACTCTACTGCTGGTGTTAAGAGTTATTTTCTTGTTTATTCCAGTGTATATTATTTGGCAACCTCCTCTCCAGAAAATTTCAGAATAAAAGTGGGACAGTCCTCAATTTTAATTTCTCCAGGTTTACACCAACATCAGTGGACAGGTCCACTGATATCAATTTACCTCAGAATATGACTTTTTTTTAAAGTAGTATGAAATGTATATAATTTTGTCTCAACAGCTTTGGAAGAGCATACTTCACTGCTATCTTCATAGTCCTAATTAAATGTGACATTTTTTTCACTCCTTGAGTTTTGTGATCTCTGAAGTGACCTGCATAGTTAGTGTATTAAATCTATGAAGGAAAAACACACAGGTACCTGTGCTTTTATTTCTGCAAATCCATTTAAAAACATATAAAATAGAATTGAAAATGCATACAGTGAGATTAATTTCAACCAAATTCATCAACCCTTGGGGTTATCATCTTGCTGACCATTTTTTGTTAGCAGTTACAAGAAAAGTTTTACTCTCAAAAACATGGATAAGCATTTTGACTAACTTGCTACATTTTCTGCTGGTCTTTTTTATCTGTTCCTATGACTTATGTCTGGTGCACAGTGTCCCCCACTGATGAACGTCATCACCAGTATGAAGAAGTACACACTTCAGTTTCTTGATAAGAGTTAAAAGAACTGGGAACCAGCGTTTATAACACATGATGGAGGAAAATGTTACTCATCTGTTGACTTAATAGCTAAAATAATATAGCAAAAGATCAGGGATGAAATTCCCTATTCCTTTTTATACATCTCCGGGCTCATGTTTACATTAAAGGTGATGCACTATTTGGAATGGCTTGGCAAAGTTTTATCTCTTTGTCTGATTTGTATACCTCTTTGAACTTGTGCGTAGCATAGGATATATTTATTCAGTATACGTTTCTTTTGATAGTGTCCTTTTGCCACATCATTCCTCCTCACCTCATACCACAGTCCTGATTTTGCCTCCATTTTCAACTTTTATCTTCCTCCTGCTGTGGAGTAGATTTGCATATAAAGTAATTCATAAATGCATCAGAGAAAGAATGTCAGTTTTTTGCCTGTCCCTGCTCTGGAAGCCAAATATTTGGAATATTTACAGATGTTCCTCTCTTTACATCTTCTCCTCCTTCATCATCAACAATTCTTACAACCTTCTTCTACATGATCACACCGGAACCATCTGTCTTCCTTGCAGGCTTAGCTTCAGTCTCTCTGCTTCTGCAACTTCAGCATCATTCTCGAGGCTGAGAGTTTACAGGCCTGATTCTCCTACTCAATTTTCTAAAAAGCACCATCAACAGAGATGGCTTCTTCCTTCTTTATAGACCAAGACAGATTCTACACTGAATCCCTGCATGTCTCTCAAGGAGTGATACTGCCTGGATCTCATTCTGAAGGAGGAAACTTCACATGGATGCACATATAACATGACAGAGTGCTGAAAGAAGATACCATTTGTTAGTCTGTTAATCTACAGACAATTTGTTTAGCTATTTTTTTTCTCTAATACATCCTAGTACATTGTAAAGCACTGCTGTTTTCAGAGTCCTTTTTTTTCAGGATTTGTTGTGAGTTATGATTGTGACTATTGCAGGTCATCACTGCAATCCAAAGAACGTAAAAACAAGTATTATATTTGGTATTCATCAGAATATGTGATGTGTACAAATTTTGCCCATGTGCTATGGTTCTTTTTTTAATAGCTCCAGGGAATTTCCCAATAGATGTGTGTAGGTTAATGGGAAGATTTTGGTGTTTAGGTTATGACTAAACTAAGTGGTCGTATATAGAAATGTTGATATGGCAGTCGGATCCTTAACCATAAGTCAACAGTGTGCTGACGAATGCTAGCCCCATATGCATTAGTAAAACAGGACAGCAGGCTGAGAGATATTACTATCCCCACTACTTGGTACCTTTAAAATCCCTTGTGGGAGCCAATTTCCATTTTGAGGCACTGGGTACAAGAAAAATATGGACATATTTGGGGTCTGTACTTTGTTACAGTATTCATGTTACCCATGTATAAGGGTGATCTTTCCATTGTATACAAAAACCTGAAAGGAAGGTGCAGAGAGAACAGGACCGGGCTTTTTTCACTGGTACCCTGTGACAGCACAAGAGGCAGTGGACATCCACAGACACACAGGAAGGTCCCTTTGTACATAAAGAATAATTTTTTTCACTGAGAGGGGGATTAAGAACTGACACAGGCTTCTGCTTCTCAGAGAGATTGTGGTGCCTTCCATTCTTGAAGATATTCAAAAGTCTTCTGGACACAGCCCTGGGCAACTAATTCTAGGTGTCTCTACTTGAGCAGTGGACAAGGTGGCCTTCAGATGTCACTTCCTAGCTCAGCCATGCTGTGATTCTGTGACACGAAGGAGCATGATTATTGAAGAGTCAGAAAGATGATTAGAGAAGCCTCTGTTGTAGAAGGCTGTTGAAAAGAACATACTGAGGATGAAGAAGAGTGGAAATGGAGCTCAACCAATCATGGAATCTCCATCCTTGATGGCATTCAGAACACGATTCATCAAAGCCTTGAGCAACTTGGTCCAAATGACAAGTCAGGTCTCAGTGTTGATCTTTTAGGCAACCTTTAGGTTGAGCCCTTCAGAAACTTAAATTATTCTGATTCATTCTGATTGATTTTGTGTAAAATTTAAGCAAGACTTCCTGTTCTTTGTAGAAAGGTCTTAATGAATACAGAGATATTTTAAGCAAGATACAGCATAAACCCCAAGCTGCTGGCAAAGATCAGTAGTATGAGTGTATTTTGACATCTCTTTCATTATTATTACTTGGTATGGCATTTGTGCAGCAAGAACCACAGCTGTTGAATGTACTGCATTGGCATATATGATATGAACAATATCCATTTATAAGTTGTTTCACAGAGGGCTCTCCTGGAGATGTGACTACAGGAAGCTGGGCTATAGGATATGCCATACAACACTGTTTTGCTGTTTTGCCTAAGTGTTAATACCACAGACTTTAAATACATGACATGAGAACAACTTTCAGGAGAAAACTTGGATGCTTCTGCAAAAAAAGGTTATGGTAGATCCACTCCCTTCTGCCATTTCAGCTGTTCCTTTTCTACTCTGGCTAATATCCACACTTTAATAATACATGTGGAGGTAGCAAGTTCCCCTCCAAAGGAATTAGCTTTGGTGGACAGAAATGTCTTTGCACTCCTTCTACACATAAGCCTTGGCACAAAACTCAAGGCTGGACTGACTGAGTAAATACTTTCTCATAAGCCTGTGTTAAGTCTGGTAGATAACTATCTACAAGCCAAGGCAGGGAAAAGTAGGTGCTGAGAAGGCAGTTAGGGAAAGTTTGCTTAGGATAAGATCTGGAGACAGGGTAGAACTTGCAACAACCAGTAAAGTCAGGGCACCTTAAGTCCGCTGAATTGATAGAAGGCTACTTGAACATGCTGGCATTTACAGTGGGTTGTATAACTTGGACCACATCCTGGGAGACTGGCAGCTGGATGAAAAGGATACAGGATTGTAGGCTCACCTCATGAAACAGATGGACTCTCCGAATTGCTACCTGGAAGCCATCGATGCTTCAGCATGGTCCTTAACTTCCAAGTATACAGTACAGTTGTTAATCCTGCATTGCTCTGACTGGTAACTGAGTGAAAGCATGAGTAAGTGAATGTGTGACATAGCTATCTGCTATCAATTGTAGCAACTTAATGATCAAAGAAATATTCTGCATCTCCCCCACTCAAATCCCTATCAGAGAAAAGGGAATTTACAGCACTTCTTCTACAACAAATTAGAAATATAATGAAACAGAGAAGAGTTCAATGCTACTGGTTTCCTTTCTTTATCTTTCCATTTAAAAATAGGTGATACCTTAGTTTCAGATGGGATGGAGTTAATTTTCTTCCTGATAGCTGGTACATTGTTGTGTTTTGGTTTTAGTATGGGAATAATGTTGACATCACACTGATTTTTTAGTTGTTGCTAGGTAATGTTTACCCTAATTCAAGGGCTTTTCAGTTTCCCATGCTCTGTCAGTGAGGATCTGCACAATAAACTGGGAAGGAGCACAGCCAGGACAGCTGACCTGCACTGGATAAAGGGATATTCCATGATATCCCTTGATATTTCATGATACAGAACACCATACCTAGTATATAAACTGCAGTGAGATGGCCAGGAGGTGCCTGGGGACAAGCTGGGCATTGATCAGTGGATGGTGAGCAATTGTAGTGTGCAGAACTTGTTTTTCTTGTGGTTTATTCTTCTCTTTTCCCCCTTTATTATTATTGTTGTTACAGTTGCTATTATATTTTACTTTATGTCATTATTAAACGTTTCTTAACCTGTGGGTTTTTCCATTGAGGTGGGGCTTGTGAGTGAGCAGCTGCATAGCACTTGGTTACCAGTGGGGGTTAAAACCACAACAGTGGAAACAGATCAAGCAGCAAAATTTTGAAATAAAGTAATACAACAGATAGCTTCAATGTCAATATGGACTATATACACTACTAACCATTTTTATTCCCGTAATTTCTCATAGGAGTATCCAGAGTAAATCAGATCTAAGGTGTACTGTCTTACCCTGAGCTGTAGCTAGTACTAGATATGTCAAAGAAACTGCAGAAAGTCTGGCAGTATATTGCCAGGGAGTTGGTTGACTGTGTAGAAGAGTGTGCTTTCAAAAGCTGTAATTGCCGGTTGTTGAAATTATCTGTTGTGTAATATTTAACATTATAATTATATATAATTTTGCTTTGTGTGAAAGATTTTCTTGTTGCTGCTCTGAAATTGCCACTAAATTTCCATTTCAGTGGATGCTCCCTTGTTCTTGTACTGAGAACGTGTTATTTGTTATTGTGATTCTTTCTGTGTGCTCCCACTTAATTGCCTTCTGTCTAAGGCAAACATAGGAGAGTCTGTCAGTGTGTTTCTACTATTTTTTTATCTCAGTTAATTCTTCTGTCACCTTTTTGATAGGGGTAATTAAAATTGTGCAGTGTTCCGGATGACAAGAGATTTTTTAGTTAATTAAATTGCAATACATAGACATACATAATTTTATTTCTGTTCTATTACCCTTGTATTTTATGCATAGCCCACTAATTGCTTGATTTTTCCACTACTGTTTCTTCATAACTAATGGTCTTTTTTGATCTAGTACAGTGTTTGTTCTTTTTCTGAGGTACAGTCAGTTTAGAACCCAGTAAAGTGAGCAGTTCCAGTGATTTCCTTTAAAGAGTTCCAAAGAGAATTGCCAGCATTTGGTTTCATCTGCCGTCATGTTTTTTATTCACTCAACTTGCTTAAGACATTCAAAGTTTTTCACAGTTTCTCTGGTCTGCATCTTCTTGAATAGTTTTGGAATGTCAGCAAAACACTTTCCAGATAGTTGATAAACAACAGATGCCCTGTGATGGAACCTTGTGGCACACCACAGATAACCTCATGCCATAGCAACCATTATTCTCTCTTTTTGTTTCTTATTACTTCGCCATTTTTGATATGTGCAACTACTTTGTCTCCTCTGCCTTCTCCACTTTTCCCACTTAGCTTCTGTAGCTGCTCTTTATCAAGTTTGGACGAAGGACTGGAGAACTTATGTCAGCCCTCTCTTTTACCTGCTATACTGCTGACTCATTTAAAGAAATTTTACAAATTAGCTCCTTTGCAGAGCTCACAATCTATAGATCTCATTTTATTCTAAGTATTTTAAAGGCACCTCTGCAAATACTTTACTAGTTATTGAAAACAAACTATTGGTCTGGAAGTCACTGGCTAATTTCCCACTCTTTCATCTAACTGCTTGTGCAACACTATCTGTCCCTCAGCCCTCAAGTACAGAAGTCAATCCTGCTCTTCCACTCAGGACAGTAAAAAAATCACATGTACAAATGCCCTATCTTTCAGTGCTGAATATTTATATAAACACATGGTACTATCACATTTAATGCAACGAACACAACTGACCACTGAGACATTGGTTTATGCTGGTGTGATTGCATGTGTTGGCACTCACCTTTTACTCTCTTGATTTGAATCTCACAGTTTACTCCCTTTCTTCCCATATTATCTTCATAACAACTTTATGCTTTTCCAAACTACCTGTACAAATGGTAACATGTCTTAAGTTATGACAGGCATGAATTTACACACATCAATTTATTTGCAGCTGAGTCCAATACATTCAGCCACTTTCTTTCCCAAAATTCTTCATCCCAAGCAAATCTATCTGTGATCCACTTCCTACTCTTTGCTCTTTCTGAAGGCCCTGTTGCCAGCTTGTCTCTTACAGCTTGTCAGTGTTTGCTTCTCTAGTGCAGATAATGTAATGCCCAGTCTCTCCTGACTGCGGGGACGGGGACTAATCTGTCTGTAAGGGAGCCTTATGTACTGTATACCAACCAGGCTGTATTGACTTCATTGCTTTTAGATTAGTCTATAGCACCAGATGGCCTTCTGTCTTTTTGGCACACTCACAAAATGGCCAGTCTTACTCTGCTGCTCCTGGGATAGTGAGTATTTGCACATGGGGGATTACGGCTGCATTCAAAAGTCTTCCCTTCTCTGCTAGATTGTTTTGGATGTAGAGAGGAGACTCCTGGATGCTCAGGTAGCATATCCTGACCTAGTCTGCCCCTTCTAGATAAAACAAATATGCTTCTTATTAGAGTGGAAGAATCTAACTTGACTTTTCCAGTACATCTGGAGACAAGTGCATAGAGCTTACTTTTCTCTCTACATACCTAGATATACTGGAGCTCAGAATGAGCAAAGGTGTTGGGAATGTGCAGTTAGCAAAACAAGGACTAAAACTAGGAAGAATTTGTTGTAGACAGCTGGGGATCATTGAGCTTTGTGTGATTTGATCTGGTGGTTAGTTATGAGCAGAGACAAATCTGCTGTTGAAAAGTGATTCTAGAATAACTAGATTCATCCTCCTGGAGATCCTGTCAGAGAGGCCACTCCTATGACAGACACTCCATAGAACTCTAATTGCAATTTCTGTCTAGGAACATAGAAGCACAGCTCATGACATTGTCCTCTACAGCTGTCTAGCTGCAGCAGCAGCTCTTTGCTTTGCAGCTGTTAGCATTACAGCAACTTTGGGCATCTCTATTCCACAGAAGAAAGTGAAATTAGCTGTAAAGAGGACACTGCAATTCTGTGTGACAATTATGGGCCATAATGGTGACGTGTTTGACCTACAATTCTCTAATCTGCATGTTCGTGCTCAGCTGCATGTTCTTTTGCAAATGTTAAACATTTCTCCCTACCCACAGAACTAGGGAGAGATGAGCTCTAGCAAAGATAAATGGGCTAAAAGGGTGGAGATATAATTTATGACAAGGAATTTGTAAAAATGTAAAAATTCAGAGTGCAAACTTTAGTTTTCCCAGAAGGCAAGATCCTGAACTCTTGCACCTTGCCTCTTCAATGACCCTTACCTCAGCAGTCCTCCTTTTTCCAAAATGACCTCACACTTGTTGTCTGGTCACCTTCTTTAGAACCAAAGTGAGAAAATGAGATGGCATTAGGTCTATTAACACATTTGGTCAAGTGAAACAGAGAGATGAGGAGTCAAGGCCTTGTCATCTGTGCTGAGCTGATGCAATAGGCTCTGCTGGGGTGTTCAGGTCTGGATGAGTACCTGGCTAGGAACAGTTAAAACTTTGTTCTCCCTGTTTTCATGCACTGTAGCTAAGATGTATCGTTTTGTGGCTTCCACAGTATATGACAAGACAAATTATTTGCAGTGAGCTCTTCTTGTACAAGTGGTCAACACACATTTCCTTACAGAGCCAACAACTAGCATATCAAAAGTGAAGACCTGGTACTTCATTAATTCACTTTCCTTCATGTTTTTTTCTTTCTGGCTGTTCTTTTTTCAATGTTAAGTCAAATAAATCTCTTTGCTGATTTTATGGAGAGATAACTAACAAGGGATTCTTGGTCTGAGTGCTCATATATTAACAGATACCTTATCTTTGGTCCAAGGTTACAATGTTAGTGGATGACTGTCCTTGTGAGTTTTCCGTCTCCATTTCTGAATGATCTTGAGGAGTTTATAGCAGAATATCAAAATTGTGGATTACTAAATCTAACTTGTGGATTTCCTTCTTTAAGACTTTTAGGGAAAAGACATTAAAAGGAATTTGTAGTTTTAAAAATATTTTCTTATCACACAGGAGGCAATAGTTGATTTCTCAGTTGAGTTGTCTGAGATAATTCAAATGCTTTTAGAAGGAACACAATCCAGAAGACTTTCTAGCTGAATTAATCCATCATCATGCATGGGAATTTCAAAGTGCCCATGGGATATACAACACCCAAGCAGGGGGAAGTAACTGTTTAAATCACTCTTAAGGCTTTCTTTAAAACTGCAGTCTACACGCAGTCAATGTCATCAGAACATTTTTTCCTTGAGGGAAAGAGCTTAGCAGAGAGACTGGTGTTCTAATGTTCTGAAAAGTTCACTGAGTTATTTTGCCTCTGTAGGGGCAAAGGTGCTGAAATAACTTTAATTTTACATCTGTGTTTTCAAGTTCATTTGGACATAAATATTGCTGTTTGCCTTCTTTCTTTCTTTCTTTCTTTCTTTCTTTCTTTCTTTCTTTCTTTCTTTCTTTCTTTCTTTCTTTCTTTCTTTCTTTCTTTCTCTCTTTCTCTCTTTCTCTCTTTCTCTCTTTCTCTCTTTCTCTCTTTCTCTCTTTCTCTCTTTCTCTCTTTCTCTCTTTCTCTCTTTCTCTCTTTCTCTCTTTCTCTCTTTCTCTCTTTCTCTCTTTCTCTCTTTCTCTTTCTCTCCTTCTCTCTTTCTCTCTTTCTCTCTTTCTCTCTTTCTCTCTTTCTCTCTTTCTCTCTTTCTCTCTTTCTCTCTCTCTTTCTCTCTCTCTTTCTCTCTTTCTCTCTCTCTTTCTCTCTTTCTCTCTCTCTCTCTTTCTCTCTTTCTCTCTCTCTTTCTCTCTTTCTCTCTTTCTCTCTTTCTTTCTCTCTTTCTTTCTCTCTTTCTCTCTTTCTTCTCTTTCTTCTCTTTCTTCTCTTTCTTTCTTCTCTTCTCTTCTCTTTCTTCTCTTCTCTTTCTTCTCCTTCTTCTCTTTCTTCTCTTTCTTCTCTTTCTTTCTTTTTCTTCTCTTTCTGTCTTTCTGTCTTTTGTAACTTTTGTACAAAATGGAAATCCTTCTCTTTCTAATGTGCAAAAGCAACTGTTTGCAATTCATTGTAACATGGACTCAGTTTAGGTAGTGTCCCTGAAGAGCATACAAAAATAATTTGGAGCACTCTTCTGACCATGTGATCTTCAAAAATGGCCAAAAACCTCTCAAACTATGAAGAAAGAACAGCTCATCCACAAACAAAACTCCAGGCTACACAGAAATGTAGCCCTAATTTTCTTGATTATATGTTTGAATGTGCTCTAAACAAGTTTCTTTCTTCAACTGTGTGTAGAAGTAAAAGCTACAGCAATCTCAAAACAAACAAACCAACAGACTTATCAGAAATATCCATCTTTTGCAAAGATTATTAGCACAATTCAGCATGTACTTAATCCAAGTGTGGAAGACAACTTTCCCCCTTGTAAGTGAGAGAGAATGTTAGTGTTTATGAGACATTTTGGTAGGGAGAGGTAAGGGCTGGTACTGAGAGGCAGGGATATCATGTGAAACTGATGTCCTATGCTATTACTGTGAAAGTTTACTCCCAGCAAGCTATAAGAGAAATTCAGCAGACTCCTAAAGGTTTACACTAAAAATCTGTGGAATAAATAAATAATTTATTCTGTCAATCAGGTTCTTCCCAGTAAAGGTTCCTCTTGACTGACTGACAGAAAAAGGCAACACATTACCACGGCCTCCAAATCCCTGTTGCTTAGCTAAAGTGCAGCTCTGAGTTGAGAGGACAATGTTTGCATGTTGTAAGATTATGGAAACTGTGTGCAGTGGAAGGCTGAATGTTAGCTGGGTGAGTGAGTAGACTCTGAACACTAAAGCACTGGTGTATGACAGTAGAACACAACACTGAAGGGATATCATATCACATGGGCTTCTCTAGACCAGAAAGGCAATGTAGGTTAGATAAAGTCAAACAGACAATCTTCTTTTGCTTGTTGTACCCTCAGAGGGAAGATGCTGGTTGAAGAGATTATTCTGAAATACTCACAAGCTGAGTTATTGATTAATGCTAGATATTCTCCTCTTCAGATGAAGCACAAGGTTTTTTGCCTAGTAGTAAGGAAAAATTAAATAAAATGCCATTTTTCTCAAATCTATCTAAACAGATATTTTTTAAAGTATATTAATAGTGTTCCTATGCCAAAATTTTCCTTGTTTTTTTGAGCTTTATGGCCAGCCAAGGATCACCATCAATAAGACGACTATCCCTATTTAGATCAACTGGCAAACATAAAACCCATCTGTGTGTTGTTTAACAGGTGCCATTTTAGATCCATGGGGAGCAAAGCAGGCTTTGTACAGATGGACAGTTATTCATTGGACCTGTGCTAGCAGTATAATATTTATTCAGCCACTGCCTGCCTACAAGCTCAATATTTGAAAGAGCCAGTGAAAAATGTTTCTGGTGGAATATTTTCCTGAGAGGGAAATAGAAGGAGGAAGTAAAGGAAATTCCATTAAAAATTGTTGGCTTACACTCACCAACAGTCTCATTTTGATCAAGAAATGCAAGTTCTGGCAAGAACTTGCTGCAACCCAAAGGCTTTAATTATTAATAGAAATATTATTAAGCAGTACACTTCTTGTGGAAAAGAAGGGAGTTCCTTCTGCTGACAGTAGTTGTATAAATTGAAATGGAAACTGGCAACTCACATCCGCTATGCCAGGTAATGAATGATCCTTTTCTCCACTTAAGTCATCCCTTCCTTTTTGTGGTTTTTTTTTTTAATTTTACAGATGACTTCAGGAGTGGAGAGAAGGTTATATGAATATTTTCATCTATATGAAAAATGAAAAAAATATAGGAAAAAAAAATTCAAAATGCATTTTGCTAAGTCTAGTGAAAAACAATTGGTTGGGCTGACTTGTACCAAAGAGGAATACCTTTTGATGTGGAAAACACTGCAGAGGTTCTGTGGATTACTGTGAGTCTTCTGTGCATGAAGTGAAGTGATCCTCTTGACTGCAGCATCACAGAAATGCCTAAGGGACTGATGTAGATTTCAATAACAGCCTGCTGCTTGTTCTGTAGGCTATGCAGGAGCATGGGCATACAGACATTTTATTCTGCTTAAGTTCAGTAAAAGCATCTCCATGTAAATGACACTAAGTCTCCATCATGGAAAGGCAAGCAGTAAGCTCTTGGAGTAAGCCAGCTGAAGCCGTTATTAGCACTATCTGCAGTTAGGTGAATAGCTATTCAACAGTAAGAAACAATCATGGTGGTTTGGATGTTAAATATAGCCCCCTTCATGTTGAAGAGTGGAAAGACTCATAAAACCTAGCATCATTTGTTGCAACACTTGCAGATTTGCCAACTCTCAAGCACTGTGTTCAGCTTCACCTTTTCTGTCAACACGGTTTCTAACTCAGGTGAAAAAAGTGAGTGCAACATATAAGCATTACATATTTGATGTTAAAAACTGGCTTATGAGACTCTGGTAACAGGGGACATAACAAGGTATTTATGTTATCTATTATTGCTTTAAAGAGACTCATAATTGCTTCAGATTGATTAAATTCCAAGATGTGATTAAAAAAATCATGATGACAGCAATTAAACTTGAACATAGAACAAATTGCACTGGACAAAATTACCGTTTCTGTTACTACTATGGAAATATAAATACTACCAAAAAGAAAAAAAAAAAGTTTTAAGTACTGACATAAAACAAAAGGACCAACTTTTGCCAATTTGATATTATTTCTTTACAATCAGACTGTTAGAGTTGGAAGAAACCTTTAAAGATCTTCTAATCCAGCTCCCTGCCATGGATAAGGGATGTCTTTGACAAGATCAAATGCTTTAACACCCAGTTCAGCCTGATCTTGAGTACTTGCAAGCATGGAGCATCCATAGTTTCTATCGTCAACCTGCTCCATTGTCTTACCACCCTCATTGTAAAATATTTCTTCCTTATGGCCAATCTAAATTTAGCTTCTTTAAGCTACTGCCCCTTGACCAAGCATTACATGCCTTGGTAAGAATTCCCTATCCATCTTTCTAATAAGCCCCCTTTATATATTGAAAGACCATGATAAGGTCTCTCCAGAGCCACCTCTTCTCCAGGTGGAACAAAACTCAGCTTTCTGAGCCTTTCCTCACAGCCCTCTGGCCATTTACATACTCATGCTCTGGGACTCACTCAAACAGGTCAATGCCATTCCTGTGCTGGGGACCCCAGAGATGGATGCAGATAGGTCTCATGAGAGCAGAGCAGAGAGGGAGAATCACCTCCCTAGACTTCTTGGCCAGCTTTGGATGCAGCTCAGGATGCAATTGGCTTTCTGGATTGTAGGTGGAAAAAAATCAACCCCAAAACCATACTTTCTGGTTGTTTCCAAAAGCAAAAAAAAAAAAAAAGGAGAACATCAAACCACAGTAGAAAAGAAATGGCATAATATTCATTCACAGAAGAAAGCACTCAGGATTAAGTTGTGAAAGTGTCCAAGATAACACTGCTCTCATTATACCATGAAGAGCTGCCTATAATAAAGTCATCATCCAGTCCAGTCACTGATGTGCATGGAGAGGGTAGACCCCTTGCATGGATGGGCAAATATTGCCTATGCTTTATTCAAGAGTTTTAAAGAACATCCTGATCAGAATTACAGCTATTTGTATAGGTGGGACTGTTAACAAAAGAATGAAGATCAGGTTTTCTTATAAGCCAGTTAGGTGATTCAGAGCAAGAAGTGGAACATCAGAGGCAACCAGAAGCATTCATGTTATGTTTTAGAAAAATAATTTCTGAAAGTAGCTGCAAAGGCCTTGGCTGTTGCTATCAAGTTTCTGAAACGACCCTACTGTGCTTTTCTAAAATATATGCATTCATTGATCAGAGACAGAAAATTGAAAAGCACTAAAACAACATTGTAACTGCAATAGTTCAGTTTCAATGATGTTAGTCATCATTTTTCTTACAGGCTTCTCTGTTGAATTCTGAACTTCCAAGGATCATGCCTACAATGCAGATAAAAGATAAAAGATGGATAGACGTGAAAATAGATCTTCAGGTAGTTCTGTCTTCCTTAGAACAAAGAAGATTGTTGCTTCAGAATAACATCAGCACCACAGCTTGGCTCTGCTCCCAGCTGCTTTTACCGGCTGCTTCTCCTGCTCAGAGTTCTTCTCCTGTTTCCTAGTGAACATCATCCACACAGTCATATTTCTTTGTTTTTTATCAGTCAGACATATCCTTTTGTGCGTGTGTCGGGGGAGTCCTTCCTCCTGCTCCCCCTCCTGGAAGGTGTGAGAGAGCCCTGATATACTAAAAGCTCCTCTTCATTTTCCCAGGGCCTCCTCAGCTTCCTTTTCCTTTGGAGACCATATGAGGTTTTCTCAATATGCTCTATTGTATTTTATATCTACGTTCACTTCTTATTTTGTATTATGAATTCATTTGTTTTCTTTGAGTTTGCTAAGTGCAGCTAGTCTGTGCATGGCTCATTACATTCCTTCTAAACAGCCACAGCCAAACCACTGCCAGAAGCCCGTGTTGAAGAAGTGGTGTTTGTCTTGCTTCTTCTCTTGCTCAAGGAAAGTAATTGAGTTTGTATAATTCATGTTTTAAATTCATCCAATAAAAAAAGGAGATTCTTCGACCTGTTTTTTTTTTATCCCCCAAGTGTGAAAATTAGATTTATCAGTTATTAACTTGTTTATTTTTTTAAGGTATCTAGCTTTGTGTCACTGTTGATTTCACTATTTGCAAACTGGCTTTGTCATTTTATTGATAGCACTTGAGTGAAGAACTCTCTGATAATATATGCAAACTCACAGCTCTCAACAAGCTTTACAGCTCCGTTAATGAGGGGATTAACAAGAGCACTGCAATGTATTTAACCTGCGGCACTAGCTCTGTTTCAATAAGACTTCAACAGCCTATTAAATGGAGTGGGGGCTCAATTAACCCAGACAAAGGCCACTCTACAGAACATGGCAGGGAGGACCACAGTTAGCATCTGCCTAAGCAGCTTGTTCCGAGCTGGAAATAAAGAGGGTGACATGTTCTCGCCCCGAGCTATGATATAACTGAAATGGTGATTCTAGTTCATCTGCGCTGACTGAATAGGTGCCGGCATTGAAACCCACCACTATCTCGCCATATGACAGTTTGTAAAACCCGAGTGCACTCAACGGTCACCCGGAGCCTCCTGCCTGCGAGCACCGAGGTATTGTTCCCAGGGAGCTTTCCCCAGCACAAGGATGCTGTGCAGGCATGGTGCTACGTTTGGACAGTCAGGGGACATCACGTCAGGAGATCTTTCAGGGAACGTTTTAACAATCTCCTGCCGGAGAGGGATTCGGCACGGAGGTGTTACTGGTCTTTGTGTAATCTGATTATTTCATTGGAAGTTAAAATAAGGACGGGAAAATGACACGTAAGCAGGGTGGGAGAGAAACAGAATTTTCTAGAGATGCAAATTTTGCAACAGCAGCACGCCGACATTTCTCAGTTCTTAGTTAAATTTCAAGGATTTATTTTAAAAGATGTTACTCGTGGTTAAACTTGTGTCGACAATGCTTTACTGGGTAAAGTTCAAATTCTTCCCTTGGTCTTGGGATGAGAAGAAAGGATTTTTGCTTTTCCTAGGGAAGACTATCTGCAGAAGTCAGCTATTATTTTATTTGGTAATCTAGGCTTAGGTGTCTCAATAGATATTGTTACAGACCACAGGTCTTTATCACGAAATAGTCACTGATGGAAGAATGGCATTAAGGTGCAGTTATGTGCCCTGGTGTAAATCTAGAAAACATGTTGCAATTATTTGCAAAATAATTGGAAACACTAGAAAACAGCTTTTTTCCCTTGTTAAAAAGTAGAAAATAGCAAAAATTTTAGCTAACAAGAAATCAAAAATGTAAGAATAATAATGTCTGCAAAATTTTTTATATAGACAAAAAAAAAAATAGGGGATATGAATTCATACCTAGATTAATTGCAAATCCTTTCAGAAAACACAGCTCTGCTCAAAAGGGTGTGACAATTTCATTTTCTCTTTTCCTTTTAAGAATGCTATGTGTTCATTAGAAAAACATGTGCTTATGAGTGTATACCAAGCAACAATCTTGGTATATTGCACATGCCATAATCTGGTGGCAAGGGCTAATAAATGAACTTGCATTGTTAGCAAAATAGAGGAGCTAGGTCTACCAGAATAATGTGGAAGAACTGTATGGACTCTATTGAGTGCATAAGTGAGTGGGAAGTCCATGGCTCACCTGAAAATAAATGTATATAAGTCATGTCCAGGTTAAAGAATCCAAACTGCATCTGGGTTTTTTTTAGATATCAAGCATATGGATTCATCTGCCTTGTTTTCAGTGACAAACATGCATAATGCTTTTTCTCAGGACCATTTATTCTAGTGCTCTGTACCGTTGTTTTTATGTGACATTAAAAGCCAAAAAACCTTATGAATCTTTCCCTGATATGCAAGTTAGTTCCAGGTTTACATGAAGTCTTAGATCTCAAGCCTTCCAAGGCAGAAAACATCTGCATTTCTAACGCAGAAAACAAACAAAAGACAATTTTTTTGTATCCCCTCCAGAGATAATTAAGAGACACAAAAGAGCAGAAACCCAATTACTTTTGCTTTGAGGTCAACTTTAAGTATTTCTGATTATCTTAGTAAGGACACGTGCTGCTAATTTTATACTTTCATGTAGAGGCTAATTTTCTTTCCTTGGATCTGTATGTTATTATGGTTTGAGGATAAAAAAGGTGAATTACCATAGCAATGTATTGATTTCCAGCAGGGAAAAATAAAGGGAAGTTATTAAATGAACACTGGTTTTCTGCTGGGATGTATTTGTTTTACCTTTTTAAGTCTAACCTGAGGTTAATAGGGTATTATTGCCTCAAATCACATCTAACTAGACATGCCTCATTGATAGAATACATGCATTATTGAAAGTTCTAGAGGCGATGTTGTTTTTAAAAAGAGGAGGGAAAATTAGAACAAATTATGCTGTCGAAAAATTAGGAACTGCATCAGGCCTTCAAACAAGCGTGTTAAGTAGTTTCTGTAGACTTGGGTGTACCTTCTTAAAGTTTATTTTGATTCCTTGAGCCTTTGGCACAGAGAGGTCACTGTTGTGCTGGAAATTGTATAAGCATGTAGAAATCAGGATACAGGACGAGCACAGAGGGTGTGATGCTGGTGTTAGCAACGGTCTAATCCAACAGGGCAATTTTTGATTTCCTTTTCCTATCCAGTATATTCTCCCCAACACTGACAACAGCAGATGCTATTTGGAACAGCATACAACCCTAGCTACTCTCTGCAGTCCTTTCCTCTTGTATTTTCCCACCATACACAACTGCTGGATAAGGGATGTTAGAGAATGCACCACGCCTAATAATGTTAGTGTCTGCTTATGGCTCTGTTGTCCATGTATTTATTCAGACCTCTTTTAACCTGGTGATGTCTCCTGCATCTACGACTGCCTGTGGTGTTATGAATGCACTAGAGAGAGATATATAAGGAAAGGTTTTATTAATTACAGCAAGCTAGCAATAAGCAAAAGCAATATATTGCAGAGGTTCATTCCTGTTTGTTAAAACCAAACTAACAACTTAAAAAATAATTTCTAGGTGGGTCATCTATTAACAAATAACAAGGGGTGTAACCCCTTGTTCAAATAGTTTGGAACTTGCTGTATTAGAACTTGGAGTTCTGTCCAGTTTAGTCTCTTACAAAGGAGGAGCTCGCCTTAATTATTTTATTTGCTGTTCTCCATACTTTCTTAGCTTCGCTCTGTCATTTTTTTAGGTATGGAACTGCAAATGGTACTTAAAGAAGTTCTTGTTTATCATGTGCATCATTCTCTACTCATTCTTTCCTTTTAAGTCATGGTCATTGAATGATAATAACAATTTAACCATAAGACAATAACACATTAGACAAAGTGATATAATAGGAGAAAAATTGCTTAGCACACATTGCTACTACTCCTTTTCCAAACAATTTTTTTGTCATTAGGAAAAACATACACAATATATAAGCAGCAGATAGATTTGCTCCCTGTCAGTGCCTTACCAGCTATGCTGGCTTTCAGCCAGACCAAGTTAACTGGAATTCAATTAGCATCTTTGACACTTTTAAGCAGTTATTTTTCTACTTTTATTGGCAACTGATTCCCTGTGAGTTTAGCTGCACAAGAATGAAGATGTCTGTTAATTTTTCAGCTTAATGAATGGCTTTCAGGAGAGGACAGAAATCAGCGTAGTACTAGAGGTTGAAGTGTGAACAGGAAATGAACAAGTTTGTGTATAACAAAGAGCAGTATTTCAGAATGTAAATAATATACAAAATGTAAGTCATAGGAATAGCCATTAGGAAATCCATAAAGTTCTCTTCTAAGGAAAAATATAGACAGTGTTTGTCTTAAATTCTTACCGAGTGACAGAGAACAGGAATGCATTGCATGTATTTGAGGCAAAAAACCAGAAGGAGGATGAAAGCAAAATTACAAAGGGTAGTTGAAAGAAAGTACACAAAAAATCCTCAGTCCATAAAGATAGATCTCACAGACAATTTATCGATAAAATTAAGAATTATGGTTTGTGGAATCAAACCCACATTCTCTTGTTTTTAGATCCTCAGGTGAAAATTGTTTCCTTCAAAGGATCACCAGACCTAGTGAGAGGTTAGATTGTGCAGCTTTTGATTGTCACAATAAACCAGGAGTTCAGGAAGAGACTGAGAAGCATTTGAGCAAAGAAAATGAACATCTTCCTGGGATACTTGGATAGCTGCCAGCTCACACATTAAGCTCTGTTTTCCAAACCAATTGTTCTGTTGTTCCAAGTGAGAATAGTCTTCATCCTCTGCCTGGACTTCTTGTTTTTTCACAAAATGAATTTACCAACCTAAATTTACCAGCCATGTAGGGTTTCTTTTCCACAACTTCCTGACATATTAGCATTTACCATGCATTGATATAATTTATATCAAGCAGGAGAAAATGATGCTAGGTGAGTATTACAGAGTTCCTGGAAGATACTCAGGAAATGCAGTTTGATCATGCTTTTTGCTTTTTTTGTTGTTTTTGTTTATTAAACACTAGTTTGCAATAAACAAAGCAGCTATTAATTATTAGTGCATATTTGTAACACTGGACTCTTTTTCAAGGCTAAATACTGCTAAATGCTGCTAAATCTATAATATAAATGGCTGCCCAGAATTAAAGCTATTAGCCAGCATGAAAGCTGTAATTATACCATTAATTGTTTATGTCCTGAAAAATATTTGTAACAGATGCCAAACATGGGATTAAGTACATGCCAGTAAAGCCTCATTTATAGATGGTTTTCAAATGCTGTAAATTACTTTATGATTATCAAAAGGATGCACATATGAGAAAATGTGTGAATGAGTTTGAATTTTTCAGCCAAATCAGAAATATGGAAATTGCTTTACTAAATCAGACCTACAGTTAGAGCACACCATCCAGTGCCTGACAGTGAATGACACTAAGGTGTGTATTATCCTCTAATAATTAAGTTCTAGGGAACCAGGTTTGGCATCCCTTCAGGAATGTTATGGTTGGTTACGATATATACAGAATCTTTTGATATCTGTATAATGAAGTCCAATCCACTATTTAATCTTCTTGTGTTCTTGTTTTCTTGGCTTCTCATAATGGTTCTACAGTCCAGCTAGAACTTGTGTGGGAAAAAATCCCTCAAATTTTTTTAATGTCTTCCAATGTAAATGAATGCTCAACTTATCCTTGCAGAGTGGAACTCTCTTGTACTATGCATTTTTAAAATAGACTTCCACTTTAATTCTTTCTTTTCCTAGTTTCTGCAGTAACAAGGGGTTGAAATAGGTTGTTTCCTGTACTTCTGAATATTGACTCCCTGCAGGTAAGCAGGATAAATGGATTAGGTGAGTGTGTCAGTTATTTCTGTATTCTAATCACTGACTTTAGTTAGGATTTTGTCAATTATTCTCATAGTTATAGAGGGTTTATGTCAACAGGAGCTAGAATGATGATCACTGACCTTTGCTTTTGTGCTTTTATTAAAGCTGAAAGAACTGAGATGGAAGAGGAGCAAGAAATATGTTCTTCTCATCCTCACCAAACTACTTATGATCTTTTGTCCTCATTGAACCTCTATCCATTTTTTGTTCAGAAAGTTTTTTTGAGTATTTGAAAACATGCCAGTTCTGAATGTTTATAGAAGAGATACGAGATCTGTTGTACTTATGACCACAGAAATAATTTTAATTCTTTTAGCCACTTATTTATTGAATGTGAAAATAGATGCTAGCCTATGTACATTCAAGTTAATACCTTAATGAACTTGGAAGCATTGAACATACTAACAATAAAAATTAATAAGTCACAGCCAGCAATTATCTCAGGTAATCTGATGGAGTGGTGGTAAGTTGATCCACTGATTTTTAATGTTTTCTACACATGTATAGACAGATACATTGGAAATATCTGTGTTTCTTAAACCTGTAGGTGGTAATGTCAATTCTGTAAGTTTTGTGCAAAACAATAGCTCCAAGTTGTTTGGTCACCTCTTCTTTTGCTGGTGCCATGTCATAGCCCAGTTACATATAAGCATTATTTGCTGGAACAGTCTCTGACTCTGCTAGGCAAAGCCGAAATCCTCCACTGTTTTTGGGTTCACACACTGCAACTTGACATTAGGGAAAAGAGGAGATAAACAACTACAGGAGGGAAAGTGAGAGAAGGAAACATCTGTGATGGAACTGCTCATCTCAGACTGTTAGTGGTGGGCAATTTACTCAGATCTGTTACGTTTTACTTTATTTTGGCTTAACTGGTGTGCAGTGTTGCTATGTGCATTCTCTGGCTTTCTATGTTGCCTGCACTGCTGGTGAGTAGAATCTTATTTTTTCAAAAGGCTGTCCTTTGGATCAAATCTGTGCACAGGCTTTTAGAAGCAAAAGCTTAGCACTTGGACCTGAACTGAAAAAATACAGCTGCTACTTCTTTCATTTTAGATAAATTTTCTTCACTCCTGTAGCAAGATGTTGTGGTAATTGTTATAAAGGTAGTTGTATATATAATGCTACCTCCAGTTATTTATTTCTGGGGAAGATGGATTTGTTCATCCATGCTGGCCCCAGATACCCTACTCAGTCCACCTGGAGCTGCTCACTGCCAGTGTAATTTTAAGTGAGATGTCAGAAAGTTAGTTTGCAAGTTCTTGAATTTAAGTAGTTGAAGGGGGTTGGAGGAGATGGAAGGGGTGAGAGAGGGTGGTGTTGGTTTGTTTTGCTCAGAGGAGGGTGTTTGTGGTTTTGTTTGTTTGAGGAATTTTGTAGAGGGATTTATTTTGGTTTTGTTTTGTGTGTGGTTTTGTTTTATTTTGGTTTTTGCTTATACACACACACACATACATACATACATACATATATATATATATTTATATTCACTCTTTTGTACCAAGGAACATCTGTTCCTGTAAACATCTCAGCAAGGTAGGGGTATCAATGATGCTGGTGAAAATATCAGTAGTGGCTTTAATAGTGTGGTTAAAGATCTGTGTGTGTAACATTGTAATAGGCTTCAGCTCACGTTAATATAGGGCTTTTATTCTTTTTTTAAGACATTAAGTTCATCCCTGTGGACAGCACTTTAGAACCTAATACAATAAAGGAGACTTGTACTGGATACAGCCTCTACATCATGCCCAAGCTTTTAGCTGAACACAGATCTCTGAAGACAGAAAGCTGCTTTTTTCTGTCTGCCTTTTGCTATGCTCAGTCTTTTCAGTCAGTTGTAAACAAAGGAAGAAAGGACTTTTCTAGATACTCATTTAATCTAAAGTGTTAACTATAGCACTCTTTCTGCTAAGGGGAAATTGTAGTATCTATTTGACACAACAGGGAATGATAAAGGTAAAAATATAAAGTAAACAACTACTTATTTTTTTCTTCTATGTTTGTGACAACAGATGTGACTGGACCATCATGATCTTGAGAACACTGGAATACTGACCCTAACACTAGTTTTCATACCCTTTTAGCCTTTCTGGGTGGGGAAATGCAGATGTTATTTCTCTGTCATCAAGGGAGAAGAGACTGACACTTCATAATGTTAAGACAAGACTCTCAGGCTCCACTGGAAATAACGACGTTTGACAGTTCCTGGGTTAATACTGCAAGTACCAATCCTGTAAATTTCAATTAGCCCTGACAGCAGTAGGGCTTAACGTGATGTTTATGTGAAGTGGTATGTTGGTAGCTTTCCTTCACACTTACGAGGAAAAGGATCTCTCTCTCTCCTCCCTTCTCTGTCTCCCTCCCTCCCTGCCCCCTCTCTTGCTGGCACACACACACACATACATACACACAGAGTAGGGTTCAGTCTTAACCTATTCATCCTAATTATTTCTTGAGATGTCATGGAGGTCCTTTAAGTGTCTCAGGCTGTCTTTGGACAGTGTGGACAGACTCAGGAGTCCAGCTATTCAGAACATGTGTATTAAGAATGGGTGCCTAAAACTTGCCACAAAGCATTCCAACTTTATAATTTAAAATTTTCACTAATACTCCACTACCTGAGCTCTGTGGAGTCCTGGTAAAGGCAAGACACCAAACCTGATGGACACCTTCCTGCATAAAGCTAGTTCTGGTGTAGTCCTACTGTTGCCTTCCCCTCTGGGAAATGCAGCTTTGACTGGGAGCAGCTTTGCCAGCTAACAATGTTTGGTCCCTTCTCTGCTTTTCCCTGCGGTATGTACCAGTGAAGAGGTACTTCTGTATACAATGTAATCACAGCTGTGCATCCTCTTGCTTTAGATCATTATTGATGTCTACACCAACTTCTTTCAGCAAAACATGTCTTTTTGCTACATCTTGTGTCAGTTCCCTGAATGAAATAAGCTTTTACAAGCAAGAAGTAGTTTTTTAACTGTGTCCATGCTAGCACTCTCACTGATATTAGTGATACTGCACTAAAATCACACCTTTAACCAACTCTATGCTACACACTTCTTTACCAGCAAAAGTTTCTAATGCCATCCTGCTGTCATTGGTCCTCCATGTCAATTTGGTGCTAAATATAGGTGTTATGTGTGAAAATTTTGGCCTACCTGCTGTTCTTAAGAGAAGTCAATAACAAGCCTAGGTTGGGGAAAGGTTTCTCTAGCATAGTTTAAACATGTTACCAACCAAAAGCTATCATATCTATGCTTGAGATGACCACAGGTATTATTTTTTTAAACAAGTAAATGTGACACGTATAAAAGCGCAGGACAAATAACAGGTAGATGGGCTTAGAAGGCACTGAGCAGTGAACTTCTGTCAGTGGCTTCCTTGTTAGCATCCAGGACAGACATTTAGTGCATGGGACTCATCAGGACTGGCTTCTCTCTGCTCCCACTGAGACTAGAGGGAGAGGGTGTTGAGTACATTGGACAGAAAGAAAATAGCTCTAGGACTGGGTTCTCTCTTAGCAATTAAAGATAGCAAAAATGTATTTTAAAAACACATGTTAAAGATAGTAATAGCCTGAATAGGACACACAATTTTTAGGTTTTATAATAACACCAAAGCTGATCTATTGGCACCCTTTCCTTCCTGCACCACCTCTGTCTCTCTCCTGATCCCCTATTGCAGTGGTTGAACTTGCTGAACCGATAAATCACTATGCTGCAAAAGAATGAACAATTTAGTGCTGAATTTTCTCCAGAGCTGCTGCCATAGAGTGGAAGTGTAAAGCTGGAAGAAGTGATGCAGCATTGGAATGTATCAGTAGAAGTAGAGCAAAAGGGAAGCAGTTCTCTTTTTTCAGCTGATGGCAAGTTATTAGAGCATCTCAGGCATGAGATTTGCCCATATTTTCAGCAATCTTGCATTTAATTCAGTGCAAATCTTATTTCAGCATTCAGTCTTAGCAGTAACAAACTCAGGAAAGTATGCTCAAAATTTTATGATAATACAATAAATCTAGGATATGTTATATTTTTCATAGGTCTTGGGCACCAAATACAGCTGTCAGAGGAAAGGTATTTGAGTTGTTCAGCAAGTTGAATTTCTTCTAGCTAAAAATCTTGCCATTCTAGAATGTTTTCTTCATGGACATAAGATAATCAGAAAGAGATAGTGTTAAGGAATAAATTCTGAAAAGTCACATATTTGATTAAGTGAGAAATGTAAAAATTTTGAATTTGAAATTAATCTCGTTAAAAAAAATCATAAGGCTGACATGGAGCATTTTCTAATTTCAGTCTACTGAGTTGGAAACATGGAAAAATTAATGAAAATCACTGCTTGCCTGTAAAAACTGTGAAAGAAATGCATTCTTCTAATGGGAAAAAATCAAATAGCTCAAATATTGCTGTACATATTCATTGTGACATTCTGTGTATGCTTTAATTTGTCCTGTAGTCTGTCTGTCTTGTATCCTTCCGTTCTTTCTCTTCCCACCTCTCTTGTTACTTGTTAGGTGATTCACTTAACACTTTGCAAGTGCCTCTTCTGTGCTATGCATATTCAATTTATCAGAGCTTCTTAGAACAGGTGTCCTCAGGAGAGGAAGTCTTTTTCCTTCCTGGCCACACTTTCTCTAAACAAACAGCAAACTGCAGTAATTGTCTCAAGAATTTAGAGTCAGACAGCAAAGGCGAAGATTCTCTTTTTTGCCTTGTCTAGCAAGTGTGCTGATTCACTTCAGAGAGCTAGTTCCTCTTCAGAAGTAAGAAAATTAAAGTTTCTCACTGGAAATAAGGACAGAGGCTGTTTTTCCTTTTTCTTTGATTGGGGACTCCTACTGTCCTGGAAGTCTTTAAGTTGCATTTCTTTTAAGAATCAAATTTTTGGAAGAACACAGTCCTATTTACAGCTTTGCTCTGCTGAATTATTGAAGGTTTTATAATAGCTTCAGTGGGACAAAATCAAACCAACGGTGGATACAGTGCAAAACCCAGTCCTATCTCTTTTGTATTTTCACTGTTGTTTTCATGTGTCTCGTGTCCCATCCCCAGTTTCACAGACTGCTTTCAGGAAGAGACAACATTCACACAGTGAAGTCATGCTAAAGTATGAGGAAAGTGTTCAAGTCAGAAAGAAATTTCCCTCTCTTTGCTTTCATTGGTTCAAAGGCTTTGAGCCTTTTGCATCAGCACTATGGTGCTTTGCATCATCAATGTGTTTTAATTACTCTTCCATGTTTGTGCTTTAGCTTCTGACTGTGGCATGGTATAATGTAATATATGGCAAAATAACTCCTGTAGGTTCCTGACTCAGAAAAGCTTAATCTTCTACCATTTGGTTCCAAAGAGTCCAGTGAGTAATCTTGTGTGAAAGCAAGTCACTGTTGCTTACTTAGGAGTTTTTTACATAGTTTAATTTTAGATTCCACTGTGGTGTCATCCAATTCAAAGCTTTTATACTTGTATCTATTTACATAGCACAGGGTTTAATTTTTTATCTCCATTCCTTTTCTTTTTTTCCTTCCATAATTCCTTTTCATTATAAGCTAGCATGATGGAAAGTGTTAACTGTAGCACTCTTTCTCTAAGTTTTACACTGCAACATTGGCTTACTTTTCATGCAAGAATACTTTTGTACAAGATAAATCTTACAGGAGGGAGACAAGCCTGGAATATCTTGTATTTCTCATTTTATGAGAAATCTCTGGTAGCTCACAAACCCCATATATACCCTCTTTCCAAATAATTTCAGGTACTTGTTAGTGCCCCGTAGTTAGCTTCATGAGCTGTTCTTTGGTTTGTTCAGCTCAGGGTGTCCCCTCAGCTTAGGCACTGAAAAAGCAGACACTTCACAGCACTGCTTTGAGAACACACTACAGTGCAAAATGTGTGTGTGTGCTTAGCTTGGCACAGCACAGGTTTGATTCTGCAAAGCAATGGATGCTGCTTCTGACCCAAGTAGCCTTGTCCTCAATCATGTGTATGAGTAACATACTTGCTATATACGAGAAGGCTCAGAGTTCCATTCTGGGTGGATGTCTGGACTGAAAATGGGACATGGCAGACTGCAGGATTGTGTAGGTCATGGTTCTTGGAGCTACAGTGCGTGAACAGCTTTGAGAAACTAATCTCCATTTCCATGCAAAAATTTAGTCATCAAAAATTAGAGCTCACTTGTGAAACGATGAACCTTGTTAATGCTGTGGTTTTCAGTGTGCTATCAGAGCCCACTAGAAAAACACATTTTACATACTGAAAAAGAAATCAGATGTTTCCAAACTCACAGAAACTACTAAAGGGATTTCTTTATCATAACCAGACAAGCATTTAAAGCAAAAACTGGTTGCATTTTCTGTTAGTGATGACCTTTACTAAGAAACAAAAATTGAAACTAGCATAACTTGAAGGCAGTGAAGCTGTTAAGAAAAGAGAAGATATGGAAAAAGTTTGAGACCTTTTGAGAGGTAGGCTTTAATGGATTTATTTTCAGTGTTTTTAGACACTATTGAGCCAAATGACTGTTTTACTCTTTGGCTGGAGTTTGTATCTTCATTAGTAAGTGACAAGTAGAAGTCCTTCCTTGTACATCACCTTCCGTGAATCTCATTTCAGTTTATGAATGTGAGCCCACCACTTCTGGTAAGAGAGTAAGCGGGAAAGAATAGGGGAAGATTGAGAAATAGGTGAGAGGTATGAAGGAAAGTAATTGAAACTAGTACTGCCCTACATTTTTCAAAAAGAAATAAAACAATTATGTGCTGTGAAGATGAAGAAAAATGTGTACTTAATAATTTTCTTTCAGCATTCAGGGTCAATATTCTTCGAAGTGTAAATGAGCAGTTTAATGGAGAGAATTAAATGAAAGGCCAAGTCCTGTAACACAGCATTATTCTTTCACTTCACTACAAACTGGTTTTAAATGTAGCTGAGGTCTGACACAGATCTACTGGACTGGTACCAACCTTTACTGGTAAGGAACCAGCTTGGTGGTTTCTGTTGCATTCAGTCTGCCAGCCTTACAGCAAGGAGAAACTGGTGTGATTGGGAATCAGGGCAGTCGCAGCAATGACTGCCAGACCCAGTTCTGGCCCATATGGCTGTAGAAGCCTGTCAAGAATCTCACAGAACTGTAAATTGTCATGGAAACATTTTTATATGAGCAGCACTCAAAACCAAATCAAGTGGCTTTATTTTGTCCTAAAGCATATGGTTCACTGAATTTTGAGTAAGTTTTAGTGGAGCTGGGATGGTGGAAAATGATATCTTGAGCCCTGTCCTAGTTTGGGGACCACATCTAACTTCACACCATTGGAAAAATCCCAATATGCTTTGATTGACCTTGATATCTGTCACATGGGAAACTTACAGAATAAATGACAGTAATTTTTTTTAACTAAGACTAGTCTGTCTTGGAGTTCTGTTGTTACTGCAGTGCAAGCAATGATGAAGTGGCAGGGCTGTGAAACTTTCACCTTGATTTTGTGGCGGGAGGGAATAACAGAGAAGGGGGCAAGAGGGCACTTGTGGCAAAGGACATTGCGTGGGAGAAAGTACTTATACTAAGGGAAGTTTCCCTAGTTATGTATTTGCTCTGTTTGTTTTTCCAGTAAGTCTTTGGCAGAAAGATTACAAGACAAGTTTTGCCACAACCTTCTCTGTTGTTACTTCAAAATGCTGACTGTTTTTGAACTGGCTACATATGCTTTTATGTTAGCTTTCAGTATGATACTGAAACAACAGACAACTGCCACGATAGAGTAACTATCCTCCTCTGCTCTTCCCTCACTATTTCCATGACTCTTCCCTTATTTCAGCTGTAGCAGCCACTTGGCTCTCCTATGAGCCAATTTAACTCACTGTAACAACAGAAAACTGTCATGGGTTTTCTTATCTTTTTTATTTTTTAGTGAATGAGACTGGCACATATCAGACTGGATTTGATGTGTGGAATAGCTGGTACAAAGCTATATCTGTGTTGCAAATCAAGCTCTAAGAGTGTGCCCTCCCATAGATATTAATGAAATTCTGTGCACTATTTTAAATGGTGGTGTGTTTTTTTCCTAGTGTCTTAGGGTTAACCCTAATTATATCACATCAACTTTGCTACCCACATCTCAAGAGGCTCCAAATAAACACTCATTCTGTCCTCTTGAAATCTTCTGACATTAAAGAGACTTTGTGCTAAGACAAAAGGAAGGCAAAGGGACTCATACTGATGTTTCTAATGCCGAAATGGCAACATTAAGCATCTTGTGGAGAGCCTGGTGCCCACTTTTGGCAGTCATCAATTGCCAGTTGGCCAGACAAGTGATCACTGCATACATGCAGGGAAGCATCTGTGGCTTTTCAACATGTCTCAGACACTGGGGATTCATGACACATGTGGAACAGTGGGATCAAGCATGGAGAGCATGTGTGAGAGTGAGTCTGTGCATGCAGCAAAGCTGATTCATGGAAAGCCAAGTAAATCCAGAAGTGTGTTAATCCTACTGAGCTAGTCAACAGAGTTTGCCTAGTAGGATGTGGTCAGACTCCCATCACTGTGTTCATGATAGATGTTGGGTGAGTTCATTCAGTCAATGCAAGCTCCAGTTTGACTATATTTACCTGTACCTGTTATCAACATTCAGCATTAGGGTTACTCTGGGGTATAGACAAAGTCTTAGTTATCCTCTTACCTCAAGAGATTGTTAACAAACAAGGTGAATTAACTAGAATATGTTTTCCTGTCATTAGAACAGCTTGATAATTTGGCTTGTTGATAGTGATGATCAAATATTCTTTAAAAATTTTTTTTAAAGATGTGCATGGAGGTTCCCAGGGCAGGAGCACTTATTGTTCATTGAGAAACAGTAAGATGCAGTAGGGGTGCCTATTTTGTTATGAAACTGTTGATCATGACAAAAATTCAGGAATTATTCCTCTGACAGTATTATCTAGAGACAGACTGAAGGAGGAAGAGATGAGAATGAGTGAGAAAGTGAATGACCTGAAATTTCACATTACTGTGAAAGCCAGCCTTCACTTTATTCTGTACAAAAGAAGCCCAGATGAATAGGAGCACTTAAGTTAATTTAGGTAATCATCCAGACAGGATGAGGAGTGTTAAAAATCTCATAACCCCTTCTCTGAATCACTGTCTCAAAACCCAGTACTTGAGACCTTGCAAGCCTTGAAAACAAGGAAACATTGGTCCTTTCTCATTTTGAGATTTTTTTTAAACATATAATCATAGAATTTTAAGGTTGGAAAAGATATCGAAGATCAAGTCTAACCTCCTCCCTTTAACTCATTCAAACTAAAGTGGGTTACAGGGCTACCACTACTTTTTTTCTGTTCATGTTTTCTTCCTTTGACGTAGGCAGCTTATTGGTTGGAAAGAATGAGAATCATAAAGTCATAGAATTATTTAGGTTGGAAAAGATCACAAAGTTCAACCGCCAACTCAGCACCGCCAAGTCCACCACTAAACCATGTCCCCAAGTGCCACATCTGCACTTCTTTTAAATACCCCCAGGGACGACAACTCCACCATTTCCTGGGCAGCCTGTTCCAATGTTTGGCAAAGCTTTCAGTAGAGAAATTTTTCCTAATATCCAACCTAAACTTCCCCTGGCACAATTTGATGACATTTCCTCTTGTCCTATCGCTTGTTACCTGGGAGAAGAGACGGATTCCTGCCTGGCTACAACCTCCTTTCAGACAGCTGTAGTGAGCAATAAGGCTCTGGGCTGAACACCCCCAGCTCCCTCAGATGTTCCTCATGAAATCTGTGCTCCAGACCCTTCACCAGCTTTACTGCCTTTCTCTGGACACATTCCAGACCCTCAATGTCATTTTTGTAGTGAGGGGCCCAAAACTGAACACAGGAATTGGGGTGTGGCAATTTATTTTTTTCTTAAAATAGTAGGATTTGTCTTAAAATAGCCTGCTATTTGTACAGCAAAATAAAAAGCTTTTGAGCTTTAGTTCAAAACCCTTCAGATCAGCTCATATGGTGGGAATGGAAACGTTCATGTCATGCTTTGGTACCTTGATGCCACTTAGGTTCAGATCAACATGTGTCTTTGGAGCAGTGATATCTAACTCAGGCATCTTTGTCTTAGGCTCCTTCAGTTTTCCTTCTAGGCCTTTGACAATGATGTCATAGAGATGATACCTTTATATAAAAATTGTGCAAGTCTCTCTGAGTAGGTAACTCAAGGCAATTTTTTTGCTTATACAAGTTAAATAAAATACCCTCTTTTTCAGCAGTAAGTTCATCCTGTCCACAAATGCCTATCACTTTATGTCCTAATCTGTGAGTCTTGTTTCTACACTGCAAACATGTTGATGCAAAAGTTCCTCCTGACACTATTCAGTCCCACTTGTTTCAGTCTGTGCTGCATGAAAGAGACATTTTCCAGCACCTGTGTTCTCAGTGGTGCCTTCAGCAAAGCCCTGCAGATGAACCATTAGAAATACATGCTGACCTTAACAAAGAAGGAGCCGACATACTTCACTCATAAGACCCAGAGAGCAATCAGACAGCATCCCAGTGACATTCATCACAGCTGCTGGCAACAGCCTTTAATTCATCTGGTATTTAACCAGGGTGAAATACCCTGTAGCTATATCATGTTTGTTGGTGTTAGATGAACCCAGCTCATCACCCGCTCACTAAAGTTCAGGATTTAACACCAATCTGTGGTCTGCAGGCAATTCATCTCCTGCACAAAATACTTATCTCCTCTTTGTCCTTTATTATATTTTTTATTCACCACAACCTGTTTTCTAAACCCCAGTCTGCTCACCTATAATGTGTAATTGAATTCTGTTCACCTGGATTTGAGAGCTAAGCTACATTCTGGCACAAGTCAGCGATGCCATCATCATCATTAATTATGCCATCAATGACATAATTAAGCCCAGTGATTACAGGCAATTTTTCCAGTTTTCCTTGTTAAAATTTAAGAACATTCAAGTGTGTTTTCAGTTTTTGAACACTGAAGTGTTGTGGCTGCAGCAACCTTTAAAAAGTTGGATGGGAAGGGGTGACAATTAGGAACAATAGGTCAGATAATGAATAGCTATGTGTCTCATAGGCATTCACTTCTGAGTCTTTAAAGAAATTAATTGCACTTCTTTCAGTGTGATTCTGATCAAGAGCAATCAATGAAAACTCATCAGTCATTGGGGGCTAGAGCATATTTAGTGGGTATTAAACATGGCCTGGTGCAGACCAGATTTTATGATTTACAATATTTACATCCTTCTGCATACAGGATGTATTCTAATTGAATGCTCTAATGCTGTAAAGTTGGAGAATTAAAACTTTCTGGGTTGAATCTTGGTTCCATTGAAGTCTAGAGGCTCCTGCTGATTTTAATAAGGCTGGTTTCATACCCTGTGTAAGTCTAGGTACAAACCACATTATTATTCAGATAAATGTTTAGGAGGAAAAAAAAGCATGTAGCCTAACTTTGAACACTTCACTTATACAGTTCCATCCGCTTTGAATCTAATTTAGCTTTCAATATATCTAAAAGACTTTAACAATTTTTTATTCTTAAAATTAACCATCTATATATAAAAAAAGAGATATCTAAAGACTTCTTCCTCCAAAGGCAAGCTTCACCAACTTCATTAGGCTAACTGGAAGCCCTAGACAAGTAATCTTCTTGTCTTGGACACAAAAATAGGGACACAGTAACTGTATAGAAAACACAAGGAGGGAGTTGTGAATCTTACATGAATGATGCTAGAGGCTGAAGAAAATTCACATTACTGATTGAGATGGATCAGTTATTCCAGGCTATCTAAAAAGTTAAACACAGTAAAGTATGTTTTTATGTTTCCCAACATCCAAAAATGAATGAGTAGATTTAAGCAGTAAATCTTGACTACTTTTTAGGGCAATGGTAAGACTTGGTTTCTGTTTCTGAGTTTTTCATCACAGTGTCAAAGAGTGGAAAAATTCTCTTCCTTTTCTTTTTTTTCCCCTAGATTAAAGAATATCGAGGTTCTTGGATGATCATTTGACACTGGTAATTCAGTACATAGACAGAACACCAGACACACTGAGATTTTTATTGAAACCGTAACAGGTAGCAAAAATTAACATTGTTAAAACAGTGAAATTAAATTTGGCAAAGTACCAGCATTGGTACAAGGGGTTTAATTCCATGTTCATCAACACTGACCAATCACCTAGCACTGCTGAACCAGGCATTCTTACTCTTGGGCTGAATTAACTGGAATGCAAGATAACAGACTTAATACTTCATTCCCTGAAATCCCACGTATTTCTTTGTGGCCACTCACTTGGACTGTGTTGAAGTAAGGGGATCTCCAGCAGTTAATTGATCTTTGCAAATAACCAAGGCCAGAAAAAGCAGTTTATAAACTCCTACTCAAGGTGAGATACTTACCTGAATATGCTGTCATTATCAGTAAAAATCATGTGGTACAAATGGCCCTTTATATAGTGCTAAAGGCCCTGAGTCAGTTGTGGGTGAAAGTGTTGTTACCATTCCCTTCCTCTCTGCTGGAGAGATGACCCAGAGCAGGAATAGTGAAACAGGGCTTGCTTCTCAGCCAAATTCACAGCCTGCTAGTTAACCTAAAGCAAAACTAGGGATGAATTACATAAATACGGCAGCACCTGTTCCTAATGTGTTGTAATCACTGATAAGTGATTACAAATTCCTGTTCCTAAGGTGCAAATCACTGACATCTATGGGAAGGAGGCTGTGACCTCTGACAGCAGGGCATGAGGTGCAGTAACTGCTGTAGCTGATCCCTCAGAGATGGAGACAAAACCCTTTGGGCCTCTGCCCTTTAGAGGGAGCACACTCTCTCCCCCTACACTCAGCAAACACAGATCATTCAACACACCTATAACACGGAAAGATGCTGTTGTTGCAAGCAAGCTCTTTGCTTCTGTGGATTGGTGTATTCAAATAGTCCCATGTGTGACACCTACACAGACAAGTTTTAAGCTTATTTGAGTCAACAGATAGAACAGATAAAACAGTTCTTTTCTAGTATCAACTCTCCACTGTCTGTGTGTTGACACTTCCCACACTCCAGGATCCATGTTTTATTACTGTGATTTCTTCTCAGTGTTGGTAGTCTGAAATGGCCCTTTTAAACCTAATTGGTGCTACATAAAACAGTATGGCAAGTATTGTGGGTTTGAAACACACACACATTTATTCTTATGTGTGCCTGATTGGTAAATTCAGGATGAGAGAGAAGGACCTTCTTAAAATACCTTTAAGTGAAAAGTATGTCTAGAACTTGTATTTACATCCTGTGGTATTTCCTAGCCATTTGGCAGCATATATGAATATTCTGAAGACATCACTCACATAAATGAATGGGATGTGGTTGCATTGAAAGATGTAATTTAAATGGAGGTTTAGAGTAGCAAAGTGTTGAGTGAATCAATGAAAAAACCCAAAATGTCATGGCATCTGTCTGGAGTTTCTGAAGGTATATTTGACATTTAAACCAGAATTGGTGCTGGAGTTTCATTTTTAAGAATGAGGACACAGAATGTTAGAAGGAGTTTGTGGTAGGTGGTTCGTTGGAAGTTCACATTAAGATCAACTTCACAACTACCCTGCTTTTTCTTTGTATTGAAATGTAAATTGTGTGGTTTTGCAATACCAAGAATTATGGATGATCTGTTAGTTTGAAGGGCATTACAAGTGTTATCAACAGAAGACATAATCATTACACTGGTCATTCTTATTGTGATTATATTCATAACATTTATTCCATATTATGATGGATTGACACATAACATTTGCCATTAATTACTTCTATTTCACCATTTTCCAGCTTTACTGCTGTAGTTCCTTTTCCTCCCATATAGCTCAGTCTATAGATCCAGTCATTGCAATAGTGCAGAAAAGCCTCCAGTCCCCTCTCCCACCATGCACACACAGATCCAGTTGAGTTTAGCACTGGTCAAGGATGTTTCCCCTCTGTCTGTCTGCTCCAGTCCAAGACACTGAACGATGCCTGCCCCATTTCAGTGTGCAGCCACACAGTCCAGCTTGGCAGTGAGCATCCCGCTGCGGCTGGCCCTGAGCAGGCAGCGCTGTCACTGCTGCCACATCAGTTCTGATCTAGTCTGATTCAGCCTGCTGCTATGGAGTCACTTGAGGGGATCCTTGTGGGGATACCAAAGCACAAACACTTTTTGCTTCTAAGATGAATATTTCTATTTTGGACACAAGGATCTCTCTTTTTCCACTTGTGGGATTTGGAGGGAAGACCATTGGTGGTTGTACCACCTGCTGGAGGGTGTCATCTCCCCAAATCCCCTTTTGTGCAGTTCTACTTACAGTCTGGTATAATATATATATTCACCAGATGTGTTCTCGCAAAACAACAAAATACTAGGGCTAACTACAAAAAAGCAACACTTTACTTCATGCTAAGAAAGTTGGCCAGGTTGTTCCATTACTGAGGAAGCACTCTTTTTAACCCAGGTGCAACACATGAATAAATTTTGCCCAAATGCCAGACACACGATGCTTTCTTCATTCTTGCAAGATATCCTGCATTTCTTCCCACTGTACAGGAATGCTGAGCAACAGCAAAAGCAGCAGCATGAAGCTACAAAGGCAAAAATTACCCAACAAAGCTGAAGCTAACACACCACAGCTGCTTCCCAGTATCAAAACTTGGGTATCTATAGATTAAATTGACAGTTTCCTAATTTTTGATGCAGACTTCATCCCTGGGGCTACATTAGTTGTTCATTTTACAATAGGAAAAAAAAATGTAATGCCAGTTCAAAAATTAGTAATTTGTAAAGTTAAACTTTAGGCATTCTCCTTTAAATTGTGATCCTATTAAAAATATCAGGGCAAGGGAATTGGATTTGATCATTCTGTTACCTTTTTGTTTGGTGGTAAACAAGTTGGTATTTGTGACTTAACTGTTGAAAGTTTGTTTTTCCCAGAGGGATGTGCCTCCAATGAAGGACACTGCCTTTGAATTAGATTTTGCAATTGTCATTGGCTGCATCCTTGATTACTGAAATTAAGAATGGCTCAGACTCTTATCTGAAGAGCAGGGTGGAGAGCTAGGTAAATGTTTCTTCCCTTGGCCTATCTCCATGGTGGGACAGGGAGGGGTTTCTTTGCCTGATCAGCCTGTGATCTGATTGTTTTGCAAAGGAGCATGTGGGGCTGTTGTCCTTGGGTTCCCAAGCCTGAGGCAGTAGTGCTGGGAAAAATGTAATTGGGGCCAATCCTTAATATTTATAAAGAGGACCTAGAAATTTTCTTTTTCTTTGTCTTTTTATAACAGAAGCCAGTCATGCAGCAAAGCAAAAGTCAGAAACAAATATTTTTTTTTTAAAACTCAGTTTACTAAAAAACAACCAAACAACCCCAAATATAGTCCAGTTCAACCTTTGTTTTATGTTACCATATTGTACTTGCTCTTCCTCTTCTCAAAATGACAGTTCTGGGATCTTGATGTCAACCTGTGGAAGAGTGATTCCCAGACAGAGCATATGGCTCCTTGTAGGAGTCCTGAGGCAGTTGCTTGTGTTGGAGGCCATGGAGTTGCCTCTGGCTCTGACATGTGGCTGTGTGAGTCACTTGATGGGGCTCAGTGGTGGTTCTGCCCTGCTGAATGCTGCCTTGTTTTGACTTTCTCATCTGAGTCAGTTTGCACTTCTTAATTATTTTTGTAGTGACCATTCCCTTTAGGAAGTATTGCCCTTCCCTCTCGGCCTTTTCTATTCCTACAGCTGGGTGCAGTAAGAGCAATGCTGTAAACAGCATCCTCAGCTTGCTGAGAGGCACAGTCTTTCCCAGCACTGTGTCTGATGGAATTACTTTGTTTTGCCTTCACTTTGCAACTTGAAGCACAATACTTATGGCTCCTTCTTGTCTGAGGAATTTTGAGAAACTACACACAGAAGTAAGGATATGGATGTTGAAGGCATGAGGGTGAGGGTCTTTTTGTACAAGTAATGCAAGGAGGATTTAAGGATTTGACTCCTGAAGAGGCTTTAATTGCTAGCAAGGCCAGAGTAGGAAAACACTCAGTGTGTGCTGTGTGCCCTGACTTCTACTGATCTGGTGTGGGAGTGGTACACAACACTGTGCAGAACTGAGCCCCTCTGGTCTCAGGGCTGGATACTGCACGTACATCCACACTGGCAAAGAATTAAACATAGTCCTTCTCTTTAGTAACTGATGTACAATGATTTTACATGCTAATTAGATTCATGTCATGACCTGTCTTTCACTTTTAGATAAGTCCTAGACACAAGAATAGGTTCAAGAACAGAAATTTTGATCTCCTTCCCCATCCAGCCTGAGACATTTTCCTAGATCAGAGCCATTAAAGCTGCAAGTGCACAAGGAGTGTATGTAACTCAATTACAGGCAACAAGACTATACCCAGCTGCAACTGATGTGGAAATTGGGTATGGCTACTGCAAATCACTGTGGAATTATACAAGCTGACATTAAACAAGCAGCAGGGCAAATTAGCCCTGCACTGAGCTGCATACTGCTGTGTTTACACAGCTACTGAGTTAACATGTCTAAATGCAGCACTGCTATCTCTATATATCGCTGCATTTTGCTTGTGGCTAAATCCAATGGGGACCAAAGAATAGGAATTGCTTAAAATATCTGTTCTCCCTTTCTGCAAGTTTAACATCTTCTCTCATCTCAAAGCTCAAGAGACTATTCTAAAGCAGGGGAAAACCCTGTTTGTAATTATCCAGCCCTGGCTTTAGTCCCCAAGGCTACTTTTCTGCAGACTAATTCCCTGGAGCTAGAGCCAGAGTGCTGCATTTGTGCTTTGAGATGGGGCATGGTGTGGTTGCAGATCCTGTGTTTTTAATTGCTAGAGGCCATGCAGCACTGCCCGATGAGTAGTAGCATAGGACCCAGGAAAAGGCAAGAATTTCTTGGCCTGGATTCAATTCCATGCAGTGAGACTGGTACTTGCAGAGAGCACAAAAGGCATGAAAGAGACAGCTGGAGAAAGGTTAGGGATGCAGAAGAGAAAAAGGGTTTACAGGCAAAAGTACCTTTATAAAAATAAGCAAAGTACCAAATAAAACAGTATAGTAAGTACTTTTAACAAGAAGTACATAAACTGAGAGTTTATTTATAAGATAAAATAAGATTAAAAAGTATAAGTATATTATAAGTATATCATAAGTATTCTTTCCTTGAAAGGATACTTATCCCTTCAAAATGCATAGCCTTGATGTCTCTTTTTGGCAGTGCAACAGAGAGGTACAGAAAATTTTTTAGAAATTATACCCAAAACACTAAAAACTGGATCTTCCAATTAGATGTAGACCAGCACAGCCTGTTTGGTAGAAGTCACAACTAACATTAAAAGTCTGTTAATAGCAAAGCTTCTTACCCTGCTGTAATTAGCACTGTGTGATTTTCCCTTTTGCTCCTTTCCAAAAAATCAGTTATTTCAGAAGTAGTAGTAAAGGTCAAAATATAAAAGAAGAGCTAATGGTCTTTCTGTATGATAATAATTGCTGGCAAGTGGCTTGAAGCTTAGATACACAAAGACTTTTTCAGGCATCTACTCTGGGGTGGACTTAAAAAATATATTTTGCAAAAACTCACAGCTTCCTTGTCAAATGCTTCATTTTTATACAATTTTTGACTGAGCAGAGAAAGACCATCTTTAAGGGGCTGGATTGCCCACCTGGGGTCAGTGCAAAAGAATGGAACAGATTTTTTTATAATTATTTATAAGATGTCTGCTTTCATAACGCTATTCCATGAGTGTCAGACGACCTCTGGGGCCCTTGGCCACCCCCCTCCATGTGTTGGTCATCAGTAATGATTCATTCCTTGAAAAGCAAGGAGCAGCTCTTAAATCCTTATATGTTCCCCTCCCTCCCCATGTTGTCCATCTTCTTTTGGTATGCTCCAAGCAAGCTGCTAAAGACATGGAATTTAAGGCTTGAGAGTATCAGGAGCACAATATTTCTTCAGGCCTCCCTACAACATGGAATTTAAGGCTTGACAGTATCAGGCATACAGTATTTCTTCAGGTCTCCCTACAACCCAGATGCTCTTTTCAATGGAAACATCATTGGCAGATGTATTTGTAATGTTTATTTTGATACTACAATCATACCCTGCCAAAAATCTCCTCAGAGGTGCACTCTGGGCACCTCTGCAATTAATAATACCTCACAGCCTAGTGAGTGCTCCCTTCTGCCACAATTCTTTTTCATAGTTTGGTAATGCTAGTAGCCCCAGTCATTGTGCAATGTGCTGCACAAATCCTTAGGGTTTATCTAAAAAACATTTTACATTCCTAGTTTAAATGGCTTGGCTGATTGACTGATAGTGTAACAATATACTAGGCTGGACAGACCATTGATCCTCATTGCAGGATTCAAATGTTATTGTCTCTTTTTTTACATTTACTGTAAATGCTCCAGAAATGTTTGTGCTCTGGGGGGAAAAGAAAAAAAAAAAAAAAAGAAAAAAAAAGAGAAAAAGTGCAGTGTCTACCTCTTTCAAATATTTTGGGAACAGCAATCTCAGCTAAAAATGTAATCTAAACTGCCAACCAACTGTCTCTTCCAAGGCCTGATAAGGTTTATAGTCTAAGATCACAGTGAAAGGTCCTCTTGCAAGACTACCTAAAGTAGTTCGAGCATCACCACCCCATCTCTTCATTAAAACACTGAATTTGAACAAGCAACTGCACCAGCACTCCTGTTTCACAGTGCCAGCAGAACCAGGTTCATTTGAAGAGCATCTGTCCAAGTAACTTCTTGAATTCCTACAGTTACACTTGCAAGAGAACATCTCACTGTGGCTGGGATAGACAAGACAGAATCAGAAACAGCTGAAAAATGACTGGTGGTTTTTTCATAGCTTTTCACCATGGCTCCTAAAACTAGTAAATAGGATGTTGGCTTCTAAAACTAGAAATTGAGATGTTCCAAGAATCTAAAGCAGTCTCCCTGTAAGGAGGGAAGAGCTGCTTGTTAGACATGTCCTGGTGAACAGCACCTGCCTACAGTAGGTGAACAAAGGTGGAATTTTTGGCATTTTTGTCATGAAGTGGTAGCAAGTTAAACACCAGATGAGTGTGTCAGACTGGTATATATATGCCTTTGCAGCTAAAACTAAATACTTTAAACTGCAGTCTGCCCTGTACTGCTGTACAAGTCTGTACAAGTACAGTCTGTACTGTACTGCTTGGAGTGGATAAATGCATTGCTTTGGCTGTACCATTTTCCAGCTGATTTACAGAAAAGCAGGGACAGACAACCCCTCCCTCCAGGGGCTGACCTGTAACAAGGACCTGTTGAAAATTTTTCATCAAGTTCCCAACTTTTTCATTAAAGGTGTTTTGGCTGGTTGTATTGCCTGAAGATATCTCAAAACCTGTCTTTTTCACAGAGAAGAAAGGCTTGTTCACAATTCTTGGCAAAATCAGCACATTGTCAGCTAATTGTTGGAGCTTCTTATGGAGCTCCCCTCTCTGGGAATAGAGATCAATCTTGGAAGGGAATGGGTGTACAAAGAGGGTGAATGATTGTCAAGGAAGACTGAGATTGACAGGGAAATGCACTGTTTTCTGAAACTTGGAGATGATACCACATTTGGTCAAGTTGCAGGTGCTTTTTTTACCAGGAGGCCTACTGATTGGAAAGGTCAGCAAGTCTGGAACAGGGCTGTCTGATTCATTGTCGTGCCACAAGCTGGCTTTACACAGAATTGAGGTTATACATGCAATCTTGTCTCTTTTCTGGCTGCTCTGTGCTTTGGCTTCGTTCTGCAGAGCACTGTGGAGGAAGGCACATGGAGTTCCATGTGGAAGCACCTTTGGGGCACAGCAGTAGAAATTTGAAATAAAAGCACCACTAGAGGGCATCTGCTCGTTCTCACAGCTGGAATGGAATCCTGTTCACAACTGCAGAACATCAGTGCAGTATTTACAGCTAAAGGTCCTGGAGCTAAAACTCTTCTTCATATAATTTTATTTTTCTTTAAAGGACATATCCTTGTGCTTTGTGTCCTCAAAAGGAGAATACACTGAAATGCGTTAATAAACAAAGTTTAAGATGGTATATTCAGCTCTGCAGGTAACCAAAGTTTGACAAAGATCATCCTGAATGAACAGAAATGAATGTTTGCTTATTTTCCTGCAGGTTCAGAGAGAGAAAATGGGCTTTGAGAGACAGAGGGAGGCACTCAGTTTGCCGAGTGCCCCTATGAATACACTTGGAATTAATCTATGTAGAGATGCTGAAGGAAGTCAGGAGAATATTCTCACTATCTAATACAATGCCTTTTTTTGCTATGATTTAATTCTTCCTGAGAACTAAAGAATTGCATATGTTCATAAATTTTAATTTAGGTGTGCTCACTTCATGGGTTTGGTTGGTTGCCTTTGCTTTTCTAAGTACTGCATGTAGCTGTGGCTTCACCATGGTACACTAGGTTTTATGAACCCTGGGGTGCTCATGTAGTGGCTGCAGAGCAGTCTCTGAGCCACACTGCAGCAGGAAGACCTGCACACAGCTGGCTGGAGGTTGGTCGGACACAGCCCACAACACATCAGTGTGGCTATTGATTCACCCACGGTCAGTTGTTTCCCTTTGTGTGTAGGCTTTCTCTCCTCCTCTCTCAAAGAGGTCCCAGCACAAAGTACCTCAGTCCTTCTCTTCAACACCACCATCTCCAGAGAGGAGGGAAAAGAATTTTATTTTAGCTCTAAAATAAAACTCCAATGGTCTCCACTTTACAGATTTGATTCCAGGTTAAAGATAGTCTAAACCTTCCTGTCTAATCCTCTCCAGGCTTGCTTTCTGCATCTAGGGGATGATAGTCCTACATTAGTGCAGCCTAAGCCTCAACCCTTCCTCCACCCTTTCTTAGCAGAAATCCTCAGGCATGCCATACTGTGCCAAATCCTTTACAGTGGTTTTGTGATGTGAGTTAGTATCTGCTGGAGATGCTGAGCTGAGATGTGAACTCGTTTCACAGAGGGCTCGACCTGAATTCCCTGAAGTGAGAGTCTCGTCCTTTTACTCACTGAGCCCACTCTTTTTGTACTTAATCAAATCCTAAATCCTTTGAAGTGAAAAAATGCACATTTTGTTTTCAATGACTTGCTGAAGCTGAATGCTTCTCACAACCAGCAAGGCCTATGAAACTAGTATTTATTAAGGATGAGTGATTTCTCACACTTATTCTGTTTCTATCCAAGGCTGCCGACTTGGTCCACCTGGGTTTCAGAACTGAGATATCACATTTCCCACGTCTCATGCCTTCTCTATACTTGCCCTGCATTATTTATTAAGGCACTGAGTGCTCCTGGGGCTTGCTGTCAGGCAGGGTCAGACTCCTTAGGGCTCACCTCTGCTGCTGCAGTGTTGGAAGACTGATGCACCAGTCAGTTTATTGAGCAGACTGGTCCTGTAGCTGGTGCTGCAAATGGGAACTTAAAAGCTATTCAGTGGAGAAATTCAGAGGAAACTGGGAATCAAAGCAGAAGTGAGGACCTGAGGTTTCTGACTCTGCAGGAAGATAAGTAGATCAATTGATGTCTCCCTCAGAGCTGTTTTAGCTATCAATTCTTTCAGGGTACGCAAGGTTGCAATATCCCTGCTGGCAGTAACACTCTTAATGACAGAGTTGATCAAATCAGTGTCATCCATTTGGACCTTTCTTGCCAGGCTGGGCTTGTAAAAGAGTTTCAGCAACTTTTCCATTGACAGGCTTACCAAACTGGCTCAGAGTTGGGAATGCTATTTAGTATTAAAGATTTGGTGCTATTTCTAAGCTGCTAATTGGATGCACCCTCTGAATCATTCCAGATCAAACACATGTGTGGTAAACTAAGGGTCTAATTTGGAAATTTGTTGTGCTACCTTTTGTCACAATGAAAGAAGAGTTGGAGCAGCATGGCCTGCATGGACACTCTATTTTCCCTACAACTATGATATTTCTGTAACTTAGGAGGAACTGTGGCTGATTACAATAGGAGAAAAGCATAAACAGGCATTAGTGATTTGGGGGAAAAATGTTCTATGAAATATAGATAGCTGTTATTTTTCATGATGTTTCTTTATTTTTCAAGAGATAGGCAGTATGGCCCGAATCTCCCTGACATGATGAGGAGTGTGAGTGTTCCATTAAAGCTGGTGTTTGGATGTGACCATATACTACTGCTAGCAGCAAAAGAAGTTTCATATTCATGTGGTTCATCCTTGGACTGTAGAAGACCCATCCCAGATCTTGCAGATCAAGTTCCATATTTTAAAATTCTGGGTCACTTCATTAATTAAAAAGTTATGTTTTTAAAATTGTTTCTAATCAAATGCACCATGGCACTGGGAGCTGAAGTGTTTTTTTGTCTGAATCCTATATCATCCATCAAAACGTGCTTTATGGAAACAGCTGGATCTCATGTTTGAGTCTTCGTAATTGAACTGAATGTTTAGACTGTCTTTTTCCATCAAATGTGTGATTTAACAGTGCAGCCGTAGAAGAATCTAGGACAGTTTCTGAATTGCAGATTTCTGTACTAGCTGTTTGCGAAGCAGGAAGAAAAAGAAATGACAGACTGCTGGCAGTAAAGTACAATACTACTACAATAAGCATCCACCACATTCCATTTGATGGACAGCAGTGCCTATTCCCATAGAAAAGGGCTGTGGATTAGTTCCTCATGAAATGTGCATAGAAGTCCAAATATTCTCTTCTCAAACATGTTGGTTGCCATTCTGTTTTCTTCTAGTCACTAATATTAGAAGCTGCAAACTGTGAAGCTGAAGTTGCAGGAAAGGAATTGTGCGTTTGCAAAAAAAAAAAAAAAAAAAAAAAATTTAGGCCTGTGTGGGTCCATCCTATAGTCTTTCCTTCTGCAAAGCTTCCCATAGCCCTGTGTGTGTCTGTGTCTATGCCCACGCACGTGGGTTCCCATTTGATACAAATGGCTCTGTCCCTTTTCTTCAGGATCTGTCAGAATGAGCATCTGTACAATGTTCAGCTCTGCGCTTGACTGAAAGCTTGAGAAGTTAAAAGCTTTTAGAACTGTCTCAAAAAAACCTCAACAACATGCACATATAACTAAAAACACATGAGAGATGAGGAAAAGAGAAATAATGCAGCATGCAGTAACATTTGGAACCTTTCTCTCTTTTTAGCAGTATCAGAGAGGCTCAGCAAGAAAAGGGACCCCTGGAATCCACAGGGTCCCTCTCAGAAACACAGCAACAGCTGAACAGTGCATGAGAGTTGAGGCTTCAGGGAAAACCTCCATGAAAAATAAAAGGAAAGAAAAGAAAAAGAAAAAAAAAAACAACAGGGTTTTTTTAAAGCTCTGTACAGATGCGGTGACAATTTGATGAGTCCTTCTGCTTTTTTTGCTTTCATGCAAATTGATAGCCAGCTCTTGGGAAAGGTCTACAGTGGTTGTGAGCATCCTATTGTCTGCTTGAAGTTACAAGCTGACTGGATAAGCTAAGAAAAGCAGCATTGTGGAAAAGTGAAAAGGTGTTTGACAATGTCAGGAGTTTTATGTTGCTGGTGGACACACACTCAGAGCTAAGGCTCATAGGCAAATTTACAGCATTAAGCAAAATTGCAGTGGAACTAATGTAATGCCAGTGCCAAACACTCAAAAATACACTAAATTCTGCCTCACAGGGTCATGAGAGTATTATATGCATGGCTTTTTCAGGCAACAATGTGCTGTTTTGATATGCTTTCTGGTTTTTAACTGCTGTGGGTTGTGTTCTCACGGTTTGCCCTGCAACCACAGGGATACTTTTTGTATTCTTTAGATGAAAGCTGTTCCTTCAGCTTCTTTGAGAAGAAAATTGAGAGTGTGGCCTTTAAGAAAATGATCAAATGTGACAAGTGTTGGAATAAAGTCACAGTGAAACAATTTTTATTATGATGATTTGGCTTCTTATGGATAAGAACACTGTTGTGCTTCTGTTTTGCTTGTTCTCTAAGGCCTTGTGTGTATAAAACCTACCTTCCCCTGTCAGACCAACTTTTCTCTGACCCCAAAGAGGACAGCTAGACTTCTCAGGCATTGTTAGCTAGTGTTGCCTCTCTTGCCTTACTGCCTGTCAATATGGGAATAGATTCACTGCAGCATTAATGTGGATGAGCATCTGAGCTTAAGCTGTTGTAGAGGGTGAGCAGTCACAGTGCAAAACCAGTTACAGGCATTGCAAGGGCATATGAGGTCCCCTGAAATTTATGAGTGTGGTAAGCTGAAGTGCTCTGTGATGCTTTCCTAGTCAGTTGTAAAAGGGTTTCTCTTTCCTTCCCATCTCATCACAGAATACTATGGAAGACGTTGGAGGACTGCTGACTACAAGGAACAGTTTTGGGTTCATTGCAAAGTGAGAGGGTCAAGAGACCCCTTACTGAAGGTGTTACTTGGGAGTTCACCCCTTAAGGCAGGCCAGAGGGTAAATTACCCTGAATTACCCCAGGTGTAATCTGGTAGTAGCTTTCTTGGCAAGGGAACATGCAAAGTTAGAGAGTGTGAGTTAATTTTGCAGCTAATATGTGCACCTGTGAAAAAGTGGTGGCGACCATATTTTACACTTTATTTATGTGGCTTCTCTGCTGGGCAATTACTGTATTGGTAGCAGAATGGTGAGAAATTTATAGGGAAATACCTTGGTTGGTTGGACTTGAGTGCTTTGAACCTGGCTGTATATCAAAGTACCTTCACTTGTGTGTTTTGGTCCAGAACATGTTGGGTCTGAACTTCCACTGTTCTGAAACAAAACCAGTTTTTTATTTCTATGACAAGTAAATAAAAGAGGGAGTAAGACAGGACTGTTCTCATGTGGTAGCATTTCACACCCACAGGTGTGACAGGTATAAGTGACTATAGAAGATGCAGGACCAGGGAAAACCAAGGCGGTTGTTAGTAAGTCAAAGCTACAACCCATGTCAAGGCTCAGAGATTGTCTACCCTTGAAAACATTAACTGCTAGAAGTGTACAATAAAGTCTCAGTGGAAACTCAGCTTATATAAGCAAAAGAGTTCCATTACAAAACACCCTCTTTGCAGTTCAGTTTTACACATAAAAGAAGTAAGAAAGAGTTTGGTTTGGCCACCACGGGAGAAATGGCCCATCCTGATCAAGTAAAATCATTTGAGGTCATGAATTAATCTGCTAGATTTCTCCTATAAGCTCTCAAGGGGTTAAGAGTGCAGGGTATGACTGGCAGTTTTCTACTACAGAAGATAGATGAAGTGTAGATAATGTTTGCAAGAGTGTTCCTTTGGGATTTTAAATGCCCACATTAAGTTAAAGAAGCTATTATGGCAAAAGGCTGGAAGTTCTACCCTTTTGTTTTCTAGCTTTTTGTCAGCATGGGTTTTTCAACTCTGAGCCAGCACAGCTACACCAGGAAAGCCTTTCAGAGGAACCCAGACACATTTTCTTAGCCTGTGTAGATAAGACATCAGAGTAAGGCTTGCAACATTTTGATTGCAGTACAGCAATCTGAAAGTTCACAAGGTGAGGAGCACTTCTCACCAAGAATATACACTGCAAACTGCATTTAGAAATAACATTTTTAATTAAAAACAACATTTCTGATCCTGTTGGCAGTAGCTATGGGGCATAAGTGAAGATATATAATCTGACAGGAGATGTTTGGAATCTTGATGTAAGAGACTGCAAACCAGTCTCAAGCCTGCTTGAATAATCAAATTAAGAACTTCCCTTCTTAGGCATATATTTCTGAAGTGGCACGTGCAGATCTGTCACAGAGCACTCATTATTACCAGTAACAGCTGACATCAAAAGCTTTCCTGTTATTTAAATTTGCAAAGATGCAAATACAGACTCTTTGTATAGATCCTGGCTGTAGTTTCAGAATATATAATTTTTGGTGGAACAACCATCTTTAAAAGTTCTGGCTCCTTCTGGTTCCCAGAACTTGTTCCTGTCTTTGTGCTGCAGTTATTTCTCTGCTGTGTTGCTACACTGCTTTAGGATCCTGGAGAAACACTTTCATTTTCAGCTGGGATTATTTTCCTGATTTACTTTGCAGCACAGCCCCCTACACAGTGATGTGTGGCAAACTGTGACGTGAAGGTGGCAATAAGTCATTAAGACATATTAGGAGTGGGATTGCATGTGGGTGGGATCACCTTCCACCAGCTTTGTGATGGAGGCAGGGCCTTGTGGGACTGAGCAGTACTGGGCTGTCTTTGTCCACCATAATCTCCTTGGCTCCAGGACTTGCAACCCCAACCATGGAAACCGCTACATAGGAGTGCCTTGCTTGGCCAACCCCAGCCATAACCCCATTCTACCCAATCTGAGAAAATGGACCTTGGATCCATTGTTTTATTATGCTCTTTCTGTGAATTCAAGGACCCGTGGGCTGCTAGGCCCTTCCCAGTACAGCTCCTGCTTCTGTTGGGCTCACAGCATCATCTCCAATGGAAGCAATGGCACTCCTGCTGTGGGCACTGCATGGTCATCACTGCCTTGTAGGGTTGCATCCCAGCTTTGGGCATTGCCTGCGCTGACCTTACTACACAGAGCCTCACACTGTAAAAAAACAGAGGACCTGTGTGGGATTTGAGGCAGAGACTCATGCAGTATGTCATGGGGCTTGCTCATGCCCCATGTCTGGGGCTTGTGTCTCTTGTAGTGACCAGCGGAATGTAAGGGACCAGAACAAGAATCTCTGCCCCATTCACTGAAGCATGTAGCTCATCATCTTCCTGTGCTCCAGGGAAGTTTGGACAGGAGGCAGAGGGGTGTCTCTCTGGTGTGATGCAACACCAGAAGGAGTGACAATTCTTGGGCAAAGGGCTTGTCCAAGTCTCACTTATCCCACATGCCCAATGAAGGGGGGCAGGGAGACATCAGGGTCAGGCTGTTCCACCAGTGCCACTGAGCAAACACATGTGATACAGCCTCAGCCCTTGCTCCCCCCCACAGCCCCTTTGATGAAGGGACCTTTGCTCACCTCACAGCCTGTGGATGCCCGCTTGGTATCTTTACTGCCCTGGTACCCAACTACCTGGCAGCAGGCATGCCCTCTCTGGCCTGTGTCCCAAGGGCCATCCATACCTCCCTGTGCATCAGGCAGGCAGTTCCAAAAGGAAAAGACACTATATATCCTTGACAGTGTGACTGCAGCTTATTTTAACACTGCTGGTTTATCTCATCACTTCTCACTCACCATGTAGCATGGTAAAAACTAGAAAGCAAGTTGCGTGCAGTAAGTAAAGGCAGTAAAGCAAGATCTTGTTCATTAAACTTGCTTCCACATTTATCTTAGTGCATCTTGCTTTATCAAAACTTAAACAAAACAGAATTCTGAGTGGTTCTGAATGAGCTACCAGTGTTTTGCCTCTACAGAGATTTTAATCTCTGTAGTTTTTAATGGGACATGCAGCACTAGGAAGGGATAATGAGCATGGCTCTCAGTATAAAGCCATTTTTAGTTCACTCCAGCAGTGTTCACCAGTGGAACAACTGGGACTGCAGCTCTCATTCAATGCCACCATCTTTATTGAATATTCATCTCACTTCTATCACTGTAAATTAAAGGCAGGTTTATTCCATTCTGCTTCTTATGCCTGACTCAGAAAAGCTACAAGAGGCACAGAGAAATCTGAAGCTCTTAGGTCCTTTGGAGTGTGTCACCATAAATCATCCCAGCCAAAAGGCCATATGCCACTTTGTGCTACACTCTCTCAGTTAATAAAATGCGTTACATCTTAATGCCTTGGAGCAAAAGGATGAGTCTAATGGGTCATGCTTTATCTATTTCAAGATACCAGGTAAACCGATAGTTCTGCATTAATGATGATTCCTTTAACTTAGTTCACACTAAAGAGACACTGAAGAAATAGTTACAATATTTTTCATGGCTGTTCAATGCCTTCAGCCGCTGCCTCAAAATGCACAAGGAGGATAGTAAATTAAAAATCACAACATTTTGCAAATTCATAAGCAGATATATAACATAAGCAGATATGTTCCATGCATATTTACAAACCTCAGAGGAGTGTTTCCCTTGGTTTTTTTAAGCCTTTCACATTCACCTTTTCTAGCTGTCTTTGCACAAGGTAGAAAACTTATTTCACTGAGAAGATTAAAAGAGGACTGCAATCACCACTTAATTACAAGACTTGAAAAATCAGTACTAACAGATAACTTCTAAACTCATAAATTAATACTAGAGATAAAAATTGCAAGGTTCTACAAAACTGATAGTACAAATAACTTTTACATTTTCATTCTGAAAGGCTGTTAGGGCAGACCTCATTTGTGTTGGATGCTATAAAAATATAAAAGAAGGCTGTTGACAATTTAAAAATTCTCCTAAAAGAGGTAGAAAATGTTATTTTTGGCATCATTTAAGGAGCTCTCTATTAGCTCAAGAAAGGCAGTCCAGTGTACAGAAGTGTTCACAGATTTCTCTTTTTAGATTTTATACACATTTTATACTTTGCACATAAGGCAAAGTGCAAATTAATGTAGGTTCTTCTAACAGGTTTAAACAATTGTCTTTCTTATAGCAAGCAATAAGCTCATTTTATCCCTGAACTGTTAACCAAAATAAGTGACACAGAACAATTAAACCATTCATCTCCATTTAGGATCCTAATGTACATCCATGGTCAGAAGAACCCAAGTCCTTAATTTTCATCAGCACTCATTTTTAAATGTCTTAATGCTGCCTCTGATTGTCAAGTGCTAAAATATGAATCTTCACACTTGTGAGTCACTGATGTAACTAAACTGTGACTTTGGCATCAGAGAATTTCCTGGGAGTAATGCAAGCTGGGGCCATGAAAACATCTGAGTCATGATTTCCGGGGTAATTCTAGCCCACCTTTGTCAAAACCGAACAAACTCCCACGTTCTCCCTCTTTGCCTCACCAGCAACCCCCAGCAGCTCCCTTTGATGGTGACTGGGTGGTTGACAACTCGATTTTGGGCTTTTTGTCAGAGTGAAAATTACTCACTGCTCCTGCCTCTTCTGACAGCATCAACACTGACTTCCATAAAAGCGTTAAAATATATGTCTTCCTCAGATAGGTAAATTCCTTTTGACAGAACATCCTCAACCAGTAGATGTACAGGTGAGTGGGAATAGGAACAGGTACAGTTTTGCTTCAGGTCTTAGGCCTGATAGCTGTGAACATCTTGTGTCTCACACTCCCCAAGCTAGATGTGTGATGCAAAGGGCTGTAGCTACAGCCTTAGCTGGACATTTTTAGAAGCAAATATCTGTCTGTAAATAAGAAAAGATGGAAGCTCTAAATCAGTAGACCAAAAATATTGTCTCTGGTGTCAGTGTAATGAGCTAACTACTCATTTTCTCCAAGTAGCAAGGAAGAAAATGAGGGGATATTTTGTCACATTGAAAGAAGCAATAAAAACATCTTTCTTCCATGCTCTACAAATTTAGAGGGGAAAAAACCTAAAGTTGAAGGAAACAGTCTTCCTTTATCTTGATTTTCTCAAGTCTCAGCTTCTGGAGTCTTCTTGGATTACCTGGGTTGGAGACTTGGCTGTTTGGGCTTTGTGGTGGGTTTTTCTCAAGGAGGAAAGAGATAGGAAGTCTAGGTGCTAGAAGATGGATATTGTCCTCATAATGGCCTGTTAAACCTCACAATTCGTATGCAGCACATCCTTAGCTGCACACACTTTCTCCAGAAAATCATTTTTCTGGAACAACTGTTGTTAGCAGCAACTGGGACTAAAGGTACTGCCTGGCAGCAGAGGAAGCTGTGGTCCACAACTTCCTTGGGAGCCACAGTACTTCTGGCCCAGGGGGCATTACCAAGAGCAGACACCACCTCATTTCCCCACTCCCTCCAGCAAATCACAAGTCCCTCAAGAGCTTACTCACCCAACTGCCTTCACTAGCTCTGGCTGGAAGTTTCCCTTTGGAAAGGTGGATTTGAGATGTCCACTTGCTGACTGGCACCCTTGTGTTCAGACTGTTTCTTGGCAGGGCTGTGGCTGCAGCCTGGTAAATTAACGTTCCTATCAAGTATGAAAATTAGGGAGAAAAATGCTTTTGAAATACCTCAACCAAAGATATGTAATTGTGATTAGCAATTGTAGAACTAGCCACTGTCTATGTTACATCAGTTATTTCTTCCATTTTTTCACACTTACATTAAATATGTCTGCTTACAAATAGAGAATGAGCCTAATTTCTCCCACTTTCTGTCCAGCAAGTCAGGCATAGTAAAATTATATTAGTACCAAATCTATACAAATAATCGTGCAGTTCTACTTATTAATAATAGTACTCACCAGAGCCTGAAAATTAATTGTTCTGCTTTCAGGAATGAACCAGTACTTCAACTGTCCTGGAAGCCCTTCTGAAGGATTTAACCCCAATACTTTTGGTTTGGGTTTTGCAGAATGGATAACTAAAGAGAGCAATCTAAAATTAGGGTCAGATAAGAGAGATCACAATGATAATAGTTCACAGAGCTATCTGCATTTGACAAAGAGTTATGTGCAGACTTGATGACTTCTGTTACACCATGTATGGGTACAGAGATCTGGTTTTGCAAAACTAAGGACCAAAGGATTCAATAAAACTTTCTTCAAGAGCAACTTCTGAAGGACACAGGTAAGCCTGTTAATTGGCTGGTTTCTTGTTTGCACTGAGGTCTTCAATGGTCTAAATAAATCCTTTTCTTCCTTTCTAAGGATAGCACTTAATTTTTTAGTTTTAGGGTTTTTTTGGTTGGGGTTTTTTTTTGGTGTTCAACTGCTTGCTTTAGGTTAGTCAATTAATTAATTTAAAAAACACACAATAAACAAACCCACACAAACAACAGAATATCTAAAAAGAACAATTAGCCTAGGAGACACCCCTAACATTTTCCATGGTCTAACATCTACACACTGTCTGGGCAAAGTACAGAAGTAAATATTTTTTATAAATGCTGAACAAAATTAATGTCTAACATCAAAGAATTTATTTCTTTTCAAGGGGTAGTCATATACCAGAATTGTATTGTGTGTTTTGATTGATGGCAAATTCTCTAACAAATAGCTTAATAGCAGAATTAAATTATTGCACAACTAAAATAAGGCCAGAAATTGATTCTCTATAGGCTTCAGATGATGTTAATCAAAATCTTCTGTGGACTTCAGGCGGGGCCACGAAATTTCTAGAGAGTTAAAACTCTTTGGGTGGAGATGTTGGCATTTGGCTACAATTAAAAGTGGTGTAGAACCCCTGGGGACCACTGGCAGCAACTTTACCTTACATGGGGTTGGAGATTTGTCTTTCAGAGAATCACGAGGTGTCTCATAGAAAAATAGGAGCGAGTATTTATTCCTCTGAACCTTTCCCCGTGTTTAGTACTGGGATCTGCATAAGAAAGTAAGCCTGCTGTTGGTGGAAAAATAAGTTATGCACAGTGCCTTGGCTGATGCTTGTACAGCAGTACCTTCGTGTGTGACTGTACGGGTCCCTGACACTGGTCCCTGTGCAGCCTCCTTGGAGAGTTATTTGCATTTGAGTGGTCCTAACTTGGTTTTGAAAATAATATATCTTTGAGGAGAATGAAGTGATGTACTTATGTCTTCAGTTGTTTGTTTGCTGATGGTTGTTTGCAAGATTAGCTTAGTAAGGAAGTGGAATTCAGGTAGTTTTACTTGGGCAGCAGCAATAACCTGCAGGACTCCTGCCTTCTCTGTCTTCAAAGTCCTGTGCAAATACAGGTTGATTAATCACACTGATGAGTGCCTGATAGGCCATCGTGTTGGAAAAAAATGTGTTTTGTTCTCTTGAGGAAAAAAAAAAGTTAATGAGCCATTTAAAACACAATATCCATTTACTCCCCCAGTGTCTAAATAGACTGAAGCTTCAAACAACTTACAGGTACACCTAAATCTGCATATGTTGGTGATTCAAGGACTTTTGTTCCCTCTCCCCAGTGCCTTCAATCTCAGTTAATTTTTCTCATTGTCATTATATTTCCTGGCATCTGGAAACTTCAAGGGTATAGAGAAAAAAAAACAGCTGAGGAATTCAACTTCTTTTCCATTTGGCTGTTAAGGTAATCACCACGCTGTTGTTTCGAGAGGTGAGCCAGACTGGCTGGAACAATAGCAGCGTGTATAAACTTTCCCCATTCACCTCAAAGGCCTTCAGTTCTAACACCTCATTAAGATGTTTTAAATGCTAAAGCTGCCGTTTTGTTGTTGATTATCATATCAGAAACCTTCACTTAACGTACTTACTTAGTACAGCTGCAAGCCCTGGCATGTCTTCATGGAGGAGTAGGTTTCAAGTTTAAGCTATCTAAAGACTGGAATCCCAAGTCAAGTGCTCCTTAAGGCTGGTGGCCCACAGCTAGCTTTGTCAATGTTTGTAGTCTTTCTCTCTTTTCTACTTTTCTTTTGTCATTCTTGTTCCATAGACATAATGTTATTTTAGCCCATGTTGAATTTGTACCCACATAACACCTATCATTAAGATCACAGTTCTACCCCTGCAAGAAGCAGTAGTTAATGTTTTCATGCAATTCAATGTGATGTATAATTTTGAAGAGTGAGCATTTTCCTCTATCTTTCTTACCAAAGACTCACTGTAATAGGCACTGCTAACTTCCTCATCTTGTTAGTCTGATTCGAGCTCAGTTAAAATGAGGCTTTATTGACACGATAAGGATACAAGTGTCACCAAAATGTTAGGGAGAAAAGGATCATGCTGCTCTGAGCATGAGCCAATGGCAAGTGCTTCATAATACAACCATCAAAATAGTACAAACATATCAATATACAACCATCAGTCAGAAAAAGGAGAGGACCCTAGTTGGTCCCAGCTCTGTGAATTTGCTGGGAATCAACCTGAGGCAGCTCTTCGTGAGTGCTGAACTGTGCCTAGCACTTCTGGGATGTCAGGTGGCCAGGGAAGGGATGTCTGAGCAAGGAAAATGCCAGACCTGGAACACCTGCACTGTAGTTTGTGAATTCTCTAAATTTCAGTCAAATGCCAGTGTCAGTGTGCTACAAAGTAGCAGTGTGTTACCAAAGGTAGTTTAGGAGACTGAAATTCATTAGCTGTCTTTAAAAGCAGATGGACAGATAAGATCTTTACCACACTCAATTTGCGTGCCCTATGAGCACTTTCTTTCTGGATACCCTGACCTTCTGCATTTTTACAAACCAGCACATCTAAGGTAGCATCTGGATGCTGTCTGAGAGAAATTATATGTGATAGTTCCATATTTTTTTACCACAATAGCATGTCCTTTTGGCCCCTTGCATCCCCAAATTGTTTAGTTTGCATTTAAATATGTGTAACATGTCTCCTCTGCCTGTAAATGACACTTAACTGAAATTCAAACACAGATCTTCTGACTCAGAGAGTCCCTGCACTTCTCATTGCTGGAGAAAGGATGGATTTTTTAAATGCTTTGCTGCCACCATTGGAGTGGGACAGTGGGGTGGATTTAGGTTTGAGCAAGACCATTATTAGAATTTGTGTCACAGTGACAAGCACAGGTGAGCAGTCATTTCCTGCTGCAACTGAGTTCATTCACATTTGCCTAGTCCCAGTTTGACCGTGCCAGCTCCTGCCTAGGCTGCAGTTGGAAACAATAGTTTAGCACAACTTACTGGGGTTGTGCTTTAGCATAAGGTTTTCCTCATCTACAGATACTGTGGCCACCTGTTGTTAGCACTGGCCAGTTTATCTAGAGTAAACAGAAAGTAATTCTATTCAATCTAATTGTCAGCTTGTATGTTGACCCTGCTAACAAACAAAATGGTGTCAGTTACCAAGAATATTTTTAGGGGCGAGCAGTGGAAGGGGGAGGAATGAAGCAGATTTATGATATCTATACATGGACCAGTAATCCCTCTGACACCGTACACAACCAGAGTTTAAAATACAAGTAATCTTGTATGTAGCTGCTTTTGTACAGTGGAAGACTTCTTTGTGACTACGTTATCTCATCTTTCTCTTCCCACAGGGACCATGTCAACCAACCCCAAAAGAAATAAGCTAGCTGTTGTCATGGTCTTACAGTGATCTTTTCCATTTTTCCAATTCACAATGACAGACTCTGGGCTGGAGTTTAAGCAATGAAGCACACATGATTGATTTCACATGGTTGTGAAAGCTTGTAGCATGTGCCGCTGACATGACTCTCCTTTGAATTGAGTAATGTGGGAGCTGCAGTGCTAAAATGAGCTCTGCCGAACTCTTATTTTCCTTCTTGAAAATGTTTTTTCAAGCTCACCCTTATCTACAGTCCAAGTTTCTCTGCACTGTAGGATATATTTTACCTACTGGACTTGAGAAGTAAGACAGTTCTGTGGGAACAGCTTACTGCAAGCATAATGCAAATTCAAAAAAAGGCCCAGACAAACCAAAAAACTTGGTTTGTTTAGTCAGCTGCTGTCATATAGATTGGAGTTCATCTATAATAGCATTTGTTGAGGAACAACCCAGGAGGATTTGTCATAAGATTGTATATGTTTTCCCTTAACTGCCACAGATATTGAAAGATAATTAAAAAGGAATAAGCCCTTTGAAATAAGAGTTTCATCATGAGTTTTTTTAGGATGGACCCCAAGTATGGTAAACCCATGCTTAGTCTAGTTCCTAGTCACTAAGATATTAAGTACAAATTTCTAGTCCTCATTGATGTTGGGGACCATCTGTGTGAGTAATACCTTGTTTGACTAGAAGTGGTCCTTGGGTGACTCAGTATTCAGCAGTATGACTAAAAGTTAGAGTCCGGTCCCCAAACACTGAGGAAAGAATCCAGTATTCTTTACATGTCAGTTGTGTGCACAACCATTGCTGAATTAAAGACAACCAATTGCTAGTCCTGCAACAAGAAGCGTTTCCACTGTGTGGATGGTTTTTAAGGAATTGCTTCTCTCATGGGGAATTGCATTTCCCCAAGTACTAACATATGGATTCTTTAAATTGATCTGAGAAGAAAAGCTTCTCCACGAAGAATCAGACTACCACATTAGTTTATGAACTAAAAGCAAAGCAGAAAGTACAGACCAATAAAAAGCACAGAAAAGGAATTCAAGGCACATCTTTTATGGTATAGAATGTCATTAAGAAGTAGTTACTTGCATGGATATAGTTTGTTAAGGAAAGGAGTAAATCAGAGGAGGAGAAAGATCTCTGCATCTTACATTTTTTAAATAATGGTTTCTTGTAAAAGAGAGGAAAGGACTAAATTTACAAAGAAACAAAAGAGAAACTAGAGTGAGTAACAAGTTGAGGAGGAAGGAGAGCTTTGTGGTTATAACATTCAACAAGGACCAGCTCAGTAGATCTGGGTTCACTTTTTTGGTCTCCTAGAGGTTTTTCATCTTTGAGCAAGTCACATCTCTGTACGTAAGTTCTCTCTATGCAATCCAGTGGAACACTTCATTTGGACTGAAATCTCTTACAGGCTGGTTTCTTCTTCACCTATTACACATTACACCTGTTGCATATAGCTGCTGCTTTACAAATAATACATCCTGATATTCTTAAAGAGTTTTGATGAACTTGTATGTGGTTTTGTAGACTTCTTGTTATAGAGAGGCTTTTGATAATCCTGTAACAACCTGATGGTGTCATTTTCCCCAAAGCCTTCAGTAAAAAGTTTCTCATGAAAGTGGAGAACTTTCACAGAAGCAGATGAGGAAATATGGGAGAAAGTGCAATTACAAACACATCAGCAAATATATCCAGTTTTTGCAAGGTAGGGATCATTTATTTTTCTCCTGTACCTCCTGGAGTAGTTTTTCTAGGTACCAATCAAATCTTAGCTGCAGCTTAGCCTTATAACACCTGTCAAATTGTAGAAAGGGAAAGCAATAGCTTCCATTAGTGAACAGGTGGAACTGAAGCACAGGCTAAATTCAAACTCAAATTACCTGGGAACTTAGCAAAACACCCAGGAATAAGCTTAAGTCTCAGTCTGTGCATTACTTTACTCCCTAAAAGTTTACTTCAGCTCACCTAACTTTAGCCAAAAAAAAATACAGATGCAGTAGAAAATCCTGGTGAATGGTAGAAGGAGGCATTTACCCTAACATCTAAATGGCCATCACTGGAGAAACATCTATTTTTCCACTGAATGTACAAAGAACCTCAATGAGATGTTCAAAATTATGTAAGTAATTTGCTATACCATTTAATTTTTTCATTGTGTAATTCTTTCTTCCTCAGAAACAATCTTTGCTACGGAGCAGTGGTGTTAAATGCCACAGTTTTGACTTAGACATTGATGGTATTCTATTTTGATAGTTGAAATAGATGTTATAGTTAGATAATTTGTCAAATCCCAGCCAAGAGATATTCTGAACTCAGAAAGCTAGACAAGTAAAGGAAATGACCTTGAAATACTTGAATCTTTTCCCCCCTATGAATCCTAAAGTATTCTCTTATGTAAGTTGGATGTTTTAAACACATTGCTGATTGTGTGAAACTGCTTTAAAATTCATTAATCATTAACAAAAATAGGGTGGCAGGAAAAACGTAAGAGTGAGAGAGAAAATCTGAGCTGATGTTACCAATATCTGGAGAAAAAAACCCCAGAAATTTAGCTGCCATGCACTGTTTCACACATCCACTGTGTTTTATAGACCTCTCTTGGTTTTAAGGTAGTCTAGTGTTGATAATCCCCCTTTTCTGTTTATTTATTTGTTTTTCTTACAATTATTTTATCTAAGCTAAAGTCCTCCTGCTATCAGAAGCATTTACTTTCATTTTCACTTCATGGAATTTTGAACTAGGCATTTAAAGTGTCTGAATCACTGCAGGTACATGTGGATTGCTTTCAGTAGTGTGTAGCTGCTCCATTAAAAGGAAAAAAAAAAGGTGCTATGGTTTTTGTATCTTGGTGTATCCCTTGATGTAGTTTTTCGTCTTCCACCAGACTGGTTTTACTGTTGTTGATATCCCTATGCAAAATATAAGAGGAAATAAGTTCACTGTGAAGTTATGGCATTAAATAGAAAAGCTTCTTGTAAAAGGAGAAAATTCCTGATAAGGGGGACCTGTTTCTTGGAGCAGAAAACTGATTATGTTAAAAAAAAAATTGAAAAAAAAGAAAAAAAAAAAAAAAGAAAAAAAAAGGAAAAGCAGAAAGCAAAAACTGGGGGGAAGAAGAACAGTGAAAACTGGTCAGCACTCCATATAGTTACACATATATTTCCAGTAGCTGTAACTTTAGGTGTTAGTTAAGACAAGAGTTAATAAAATAGCACAACTCCATTTTTTGTTTAATACAGAGAATTTAATGCTTTATTAAACAGAGACTTTTCTAATAAATGCTGAGGATTAAAGCAGTAGCCAGTAACAGCACATCCATTTCTATATTGATACTACAAAACAAGAGGCAGCCTAAAACATTTTAGCTTCAATTACTTTTTTGCTACTCTTAATCCCTTTAGGCAACAACACTTTCTGCAGCCTGTGTTTGTGTTTCAGCACAGGCTGTAAAGAAATAGCTCTTTGAATGCATTTCTCATAGTGCATCTCTAACATGATTCATTTACTGCTACTCCTAACTGAAAAGCCTTGTCCAGAGTCTATATAATGTTTATAAACAACATGCCTTTCATTTTTTAATAACCAATTTCCCAGTTGTCCCAAGTGTAGCTTCATAGTGGAGCTAACCATGTACAGCTGTGACCTTGCTCTGGGCACTGAGCTCAATGCTGGACATGTAGGCATAGTCACACTAAAAACCCCAGACAAACAAGTTACTCCTCCTTGGTATTGTTTGCTCCTTACATGGAGCTTATCCCATGTTTCCTGGCCCTGCATGAATGTGGTCTGCTCCGGGAGACTGTGCTAACAAACTGGTAAAAGATGCCTGGTGTTGACCCATGGGGAAAGTCATGGACAGGTGCTGGAGAGCTGTTAGCGTTCCAGTGGGCTGGCAGGCAGTTTTACTGCAAAGTGAGCAGGTTGTTAACTTGAGTGAGAAAAATGAAAGCAAACTTTAAGTTCTTCAGTGACAATGTTAGCTGAAAACACCAAAACCATAGCTAAGATCAGATCACAGGTTTCTGTCTGTTGATGGGGCTGCATGGGGGACAACTGTGGAGCACTAGACTTGTTTAGTTCTGCAACCAAAACACAGAAATAATGGCCAGCAAAACAACTGAACTGTGATCTTAATGCATTTTCTGTCCCCCCCAGAACACTACCACAACAAAACCAGGAAATCCACATGGTTGTACTAAAGACATGAGAAAGATAAAAGGGGAAACAAAATTACTCTACAAGCACTGCCACGTGATTGTTCTAGAGAAAGCACTGTGTCATGTCAGTGCTTTGCTTAATTTAAAAGACAAAAGACCAGACAAAAACCTTTGGACTCTGGATCCTGTAATCCAATGCTTCAGGTCCTCTTTTGCTAAAGTTGACTTATCTTGGTTTATGTCTAAACATGTTTCTAATATGGTTGCTCTAACCAGAAGAATGAACCTGATTTCAGGGTTTTTCTTTGTGAACTGTGTTAATCAAAGGCTATTAATGAGTCTGTCTTTGTTAAACTCAGATTCCAAAGGACAGTAAATCCAGTCACAAGGTTTCTAGTACAAGTGTTGTGCTCAGTCTGCAAGGTTTAATTTTTTCAGAATGGTGAAGGTAACTTCATCCTGGCAGGCTCTACACTAGATCAGTTATTATCTGTCAGGTTGTGAGGAATCACAGCTAGCACTTACAGCAATATACCACATATCCTGGTATTTGAATTTAAATGGAGTAAGGATATGGATATGTACAACTGGTGGGAACTAGTTGGTGATTTTCAAGACCACGCTATATTAGGGACTTACTGTTTCATTTGTCCATGTCCGAGATATCACAATGTGTTATTTACGTGTCCGTATGTCAAAGGTTTGTATTCAATGGGTACTATGCTGGTTGAAGTCAAGGTGCAAATTTTAACAGATGTAGCTGAAAACATGTGAATTATATAGATCCTGCCTTAAGGAAGGGATATTTTAGCTTGGTAGAAATTGATGAGAAGCAAATTTGTCTCCAAATACAGCATAAGCATACCCCCCACTAGAATACCGTACAACATTCTTCTGCCTGGATGGGGACAATGCAAAGGAGGTTGGAGAAAGCACTTTCCAGTGAAGCATTTTTAAATCAATTCTTTAACACAAGAAAAATCAAGAGCTACTTTGTTGTCATGTGTATATGTATATATCTTTAAACTAACAAGCGAACAAAAAGATTCAGTGACTGAAAAGGAAAGCTAAGTAAATTCATTCTAGAAACAAGATGTGCTGCTTTGTTGGTCAAATTGTGAGGAGAATAAAGGATTGATGGAAATGACTGGCAGCAGTTGTAGAATTTCAGCTTCTTGGTGTTTTTATACCAAGGCAAGATGTTTCTTTAGAACATTTGTTTAATGTTCTAAGGTGCAAGTCTGTGAGACTCTGAGTAACATATATAAATATTATATAGCAACTTCTCAGCTGGATGAGTAAACTCATACTAACTTTTGCATAGTATGGGACTGTGTGCAGACAGGGTTTTAGCCAGTTTGGTTGCATTGCTGTGAAAAGACCTCATGACATTTACTTCAGTGAGGGATTTGACCCATGCCCCTCTGCAGTTCTGCCACAACTGAATCCAAATTCTTATCTACATCATGGGAACTTAAACTGCTGGATCAACTCTGGCTGGCAAGACAGAAATTTAGTATGGTCCTATTTGTGTAGCTGTGACTATTTGAAGACCCTGTGAATGGTAGGGTAAAAGTGGGAATTAACATCTAATCTGTTTGATTGACAAATGTATCACAATTCGCTGTGACAGTGTACAGGCCCATTCCTGGTCATTTTGCTTGCATTGATGCCTTGGAATTGCCTTCTGCTTTGACAGGAACATGCCATTATAACCTGGGGCATCCCAGTGTACATAGCCTATTTGGAGCTGCATCCTCATAGGATTGGTATTGGCCAAGATACTGGCTGCCTCACTTCTGGCTTGAGCCACATAGGCAGATTAGGGCCTAGAGTTTGTCTTTGGGACAGAAATATTTTGACTTCATCTGAACAAAGGTCTCATCCACTGCTTTTGGTGTATTGATCAACACAAAACATTGTGTAATGAGGAAAAAGGGTCAGGTGTTTCAGCTCTGCAGTGAAAAGGGGGAAAATTTTGTTTCAAGGGAGCAGCTCAAAATAGAAGTGAGACTATGCTGCTTATCTTGGCTGTTCCACTGCCCACTGCTGTGCCTTGAGCAGCTGAAGGTACTGGTCCTTAACGCAAGCTGAAGACTTGTGTTCATCGCTTCTCAATCATCTCATTCTTTCTGTGCCGTACAAGACAAAGTGAGCATTATTCTTATTGGATGATACTTCTTGTGCCTTGATAAAGCAAACTCCAGGAAAAGGCCATGGAGATGGAAAATTACAATAATCGTGCCTGGAGAAGACAAAAGTGTGAATAAGACTTTCAGCAGAAGTGTGACTGAGACAGTGTTGAATATAGGGCAATATAGTGAAAGTGTTAATAAGCAGATTTACAAAGACAGGAAATGTGAGAAACAAAGGTAAGCTCAGTATCATAAAGAGCAGATGGATTTCTTTTTTCAGACACAAAATGGCATCAAACTCTTAAAATTACCAACACACAAGTTAATGACTTTTCCACAGTGGCCACCACTAGAGTGAAATGGAAAAGATAAGTCAGATTAATAATAAGATTGATCCTTGCAACAAGGCAAGCAGAATCTTCTTAACTTAAATTAGTATATAGTCAATGTATACATACCTGTATGTAAAAGATATTAAGAAAGACTTCTGAGCGATGAGAGAGTAGAAAGTTTTGCTAACCCAGCAGGGAGTTTGGTGTCCTGAGATAAGAGGCATTTTCTAAAAACTTCCTGCTTGGCTCTGCTTTCTAGATTTTAAACTAATTGTATTAATTGTATTTTCTGATCACTTTGCACTGCCTCAGGTCACAGTGAAGCTGCTGCAGTGTCTAGTGGTGTTGGTAAGGGCAGCCAGCGCCTTCAGCAGCAGAGATATTAAATCCCTGTGCTTGGAATTATGCCAGCATGGCTTTGTGTGCAGGAGTGCCGTTGCCTGCTAAGGTCCCAATACAACCAGTACAGCATTTTTTCCTGTAGGATCAGTTTCCCAGTCTGTTTCATGACCTTGCCTTACAAACAGTGTGTCAGCTCAGGTGATTGAGGAAAGTTATGGAGTAGTATTTCTAGTGTTTGCTGAAGCAATTGCTTCTCCCAACCTCCTTCCATTTCTAGTGGATGTTTGTTATAAGACCTTCGATGTGGTCCCCTAAAACATCCTTCTCTCTAAATTGGAGAGAGATGGATTTGGCGAGTGGACTGTTTTGTGCATGAGGAATTGGTTGGATGGCCTCATCCAGAGGACAATAGTCAACATCTTGGTGTCCAGATGGAGATTGATGGGTCCAAATGATGTCCCTCAGGGGTCCACATTGGAACCAGCATGGTTTAATATCTTCATAAATGAAGACAAGGAGATCAAGTGCTCCCTCAACAAGTTAGCCCACAGCATCAAGGTGAGTGGTACTCTTGACATGCCTGAGGGACAGAGTGCCATCCAGAGGGACCTGAAAAAGCACTAGAAGCCGGCCTATGTGAATCTTAAAAGGTTCAAGGCCGAGTGCAGGATCCTGCATCTGGGTCAAGGCAGGCTCTGGTATCAACACAGGCTGAAGAATGAACACATTGAGAGCAGCCCTGCTGAGAAGGACTTGAGGCACTGACGGATGAAGAGCTGAACATGCTCCAGCAGTGTGTGCTTGCAGCTGAGAAGGCCAGCCATGTCCTGCGCTGCATCCAAAGCATCATGGCCTGCAGGGCAAGGAAGGGGATTCTGCCTCTCCACTTGAGTGAGATCCCACCTGGAGCACTGCATCCAGCTCTGGGTCCCCCAGCATAAGGAGAGGGACCTGCTGGCATGAGTCTACAGAGATGATCAGAGGCTGGAACACCTTTGCTATGAAGACAGGCTGACAGAGTCAGGGCTGTTCAGCCTGAAGAAGAGAAGGCTCCAGGGAGACCTCATGCCAGACCTCCAGTATTTAAACAGGGCCTTTAAGAAAGATGGGGAGAGAAACTTTTTACCTTGGCCTGTTGTAATAGGACAAGCCACAATGGTTTTAAACTACAAGAGTGTCAATTTAGACTAGATATTAGGAAGATGTTTTTTATGGTGAGGGCAGTGAAACACTGGAACAGGTTGCCCAGAGAAGTGGTGGATGCCACATTTCTGGAGATGTTCAAGGCCAGATAGCATGGCCCTTTCAGTAACCTTATCTAGTTGAAAATATTCCAGCTCATTACCAGATGGTTGGAATAGGTGACCTGTATAGGTCCCTTCCGACCTGAACTATTCTATTTTTCTGTATCTAGCAAGGAATATCTGACTTTTTTCATCTAGCAGCAGTGCTACCCAGTATATTCAAGCCAACCAAAGCTGATGTGTAGCTAGTTTAATAGGCCAAAGTGATGCTTTAGGAGCTGACTTTTAAGTGGATCAGATGGCTCAGAAAATGGTGGTGTGTAATGGACTATTGCAAACAAAAACAGCCCTGGCTACCTAAGCTGCCTAATATCTGTTATTATTCTCAGAGAGGGATCTGTTCCCCAAGGGTCCTTTTAACTGTGATCATAGTTTGGCTATTAAATTACACTAATTGTTTAGGACCTGAAACACTCCTGGGATACCCTGGATTTCCTTTAACAGAGGGGACTGAATGTAGAATAACATTCAGAAGACAGTCATTACAAAATTAAATTGTATGTGATATTGGCGATTGCTTTTACTCTCTGAGGTTCACCTGTCAAGGTTGGGAGTTTGACAGTCACATTTTCCTATTTTTAATACATTCTTCTCTCCCCTGTGTGAAGCCACACAAATGGTGGGCAAAGCTGACAGAGTGGGGGAACTTGAATTTGTCGGTAGGCAAAGCACTGCCAGATGCACTCACAAATGGAAACCTTGCTTCTAATAGTCCCCCCACTGAGGCTCATATTCAGTATTGCCATGAGTACAGACTTGCCTGATAGAAATTGAGCTTAAAGTTTTCACAGCACTTTATTTTTTTCAAGTGGCTTGGGTGGAGATCACAGAGGAAGTACGTGACTCCCTTCAACCTTGATACCACAAGGTATCAACCGAGATAAAACCTAAAAAGGGCTGTGCCAAGCTTCCCCAAGATTCTCATACAGAACAAGACTTTCAAATTTAGAAAAGGGACTTTGAGCTTGGAAAGGGATGAATGAGGAGCATTACTCCACCACAGCCATTTCCACTCCATACATACCCAAGCAAGAAGACACAGGCAGTTCTTGAGGTCCCAGAACTGTAGTATATCAGAGGAAGAGTGACTGAATTGTGTTTGGACAGAGTAAGAATGAGATAAACCTACAAGGATGTTTTTTACAGATTAAGTTTGTCTTTGAGTTTAATCATAATGTTAGAACCTGTAGAGGACTAACTTGAAGAAAGGTTTGCTTTTAAAAGAGGCAAGGAAAGGCCAGTACCTTGTTGTGGTCAGTGCAAGGTGGGCAGCATCATTTCACACAGATTCCTCTCAAAATGTTGAAGTTTCGGACTCAACTCCATACCCATCCAAACTACAGATACTTTTCAGTACCCTTGCTGCAGGCTCTTGATCTTGGGGGCAGAAGGGACCTGTAGTGCTATTGGAAGTCTTCCAAGCTGCATCATTCCCACAGGTACTGTGTACCAAACTTTGCTCTGTGTGGACATATTGAGAACAAATATATAAATATGTATTTTCTGATTCCCTAGGTTGGATTCGTCTGCCCGTGGATTTCTGGGAGCAGTGTCTGAGAATAACTATGACAATAAAAAGCTATTAGCTGTGACAATAACTTGAGAAGAAAATACTTAAAGTGAGGGCAAACTCTAGGCTTGCTCCTGGAGGTCTTCGTTTGGAAGCCTCCTTCCCTACTTGAGCATAAAAACAAGGGCAGTTTGGTATCCAAGGCTTTGCAGCTTGTCCTGAATGCATACCAACCCCTGGATGCAAAGCAGCACTGTATTTTCTTGGTATAGTTTATACCTGGACCACTGGCATATCACCTCCCAATTCCTTCTGTCTAAATGGTCCTTCATCAGTTTCCCACCAATTTATCAGTTATTTCTGCACTGTAGATGTGGGATATGCACCCTGAGCCAACAGGCAAATAGAATGCTGTTTCCTGTTGAGTTTAGCTCAGCTATGATAAGTATGACCACAAAAGTGTCTGCATTCTACACCAAAATAGTAACATTGAGTTTCCTATCTAACCCACAGAAGCCAGGAAATTCATAACTTATTCTAGGTTAAGCATAAAAAGGCAATTGTAAAAAAATATTAAAAAAAAAAAAATAAAATGAGAAAAAGAAAGAGGCACTACAAATACCAGTATGTCAATATCACAACAGAATTTTGGACAAATTGTACTAACAATTAGTAATGGTGGGGAGGAGGAAGCATTCCCAATAGCTATCCCTGGAAGCTGCGAGATAGTCCCAGGGCTGGATTGGGGCACCCCAGGGAAAGGCTGGGACGACTTTGCTCACTAAACTCTTAACAAGGCACAGTCAACACTTAGCTCTCACTTCTGTCTGTTATTCGTTTGGTTTTGACATTTTGTTGTTACAAGAGCTTAAAGAATTTTTTCTGTCTTTCCAATTCTTTCTGTGGGACTGTTGACAGCCTTTGGTGCATACACATTTCCATTGTTTTCTCTGCTTAAGCACTTAGTCAGATTTGCCCATTTGTTTGTGGGTTCTTCGGCTGGCAACAAAAAAGATAATTTTAATGTATTTTTTAACATAGGAAAATGTGATGCAAAACCACAGATGTTGGGGGGATTCAGGGACAGGTGTAGTGACTAGGAGTGCAGTTAAGCTTTTGAAATGGCCTAGATTTCAGCTATTTCTCTGTTCTTTAATTGTTGCTTTAGTGTATGAAGAACAGGGAAGACAGTAATTGCTTTCCACTTTCTAATTATAAATAATGAACAAAATTCACTAGAGCTGAGGCAGGAGAGAAGAGGAAAAGAGGCCCTCTCTTTCCAGCAGAGGTGGAGGTTTCCATGATGGTGACCCTTCCATCTCAGTGCCTCCCACAGGTTTCACGGGGAGTGCTGAGCTGTCCCTGGACTGCTCCTGCATAGACGCTGCTGGGTTTGTGTTTTGGAGTGGAACAGTGACTGGAGACACCTGCCAGTGCTGGTTAGAGATAGTGTTGGGCAAATGTGAGATGACCTTGGAATAAAACCTACACAAGCTGGCTGACCTGGCTGTGAGAGAGAGCGTTGGCCTGCATCTCCCTTGGCTTGTGCAGCTGCAGCCCACGGCTGATCTGCCTCTTAGAGAGGAGCAGCTCACCATCACATGGGTCCCCTGCATGCAGGGACTCTGAAGGAAATACTTCATTCAGACTGTTGGTTCTTCAGCAGAATATATCTTCAGTGGGTGACACTGGGGTCGTAGGAGGTCAAAGAGTATCTTACTCAGAGATTTTAAGCAAAAGTGAGACCAGAGCTTTGGGATAGTGGCAGAGGCACGCAGCAGATTGAGAACAGCGACCACTTTATTGTATGAAGATGATTGAGCGTGCCCTGCATTGTCTTGCTTTTGTTCACTGGTTCTCAGAGTGTGCAGAGCTCAGACAGGCCAGGGCATTAAGTCTCTGGAGTCTGTGATTTCTCAGTTGTTCAGAGCTCTCCATACTGATAATTTTCAGAGGAGAACATGGAGAAAATCCATCACTTAAACACAGGTTTATTTAAACAACATGCATGTTTGGGTGTTGATGCCTTTGTGAGCATATATTAGGCATAAATAAACTCAACACAAATTTGGAGGAACCTCTAGTAACACATATTCCATTTTATAGCTAAGCATGCTGGATAAATATTGTGGGAAAATACAGACATATGCCAAAATGAATGTTGTATTTGGACTTTTACATGCTGAAATAAAACCACATCAACAACCACATCCATTAGCTAAAATGTGCAGAAGAAATTGCTACAGAAGCAACTGATCTCTGTGTAAGAGTGCTGGCTCTGTGCCTACCAGCATACAACACAAAGTGAAGAGGGAATAAGCAGCAGAAATACCACGAGTGTACACAGTCATATGTTCCTCCTTTTAACCTCAGTAACCTCTTTTCTCCCACTCATACCTCCACCCTCACCCCGAACACCCAATGAGTATATGAAATAAAAACCGTATTTGTTAGTTATATGGTTCATGATGACTAATGGAGACTTGTTTGAATAAACTAGTGGGGCTTGATTTTTTTTTATTTGTGGTAAAAATACATTAAAAATTACTCACAAGCTGCAAATGAGGACTGTTTGGACCTAATATTGGAGAGATTAACTTTATGTGAATGGGCGAGCCAATATGAAAATGATTACTTGAAATCAGTTTTAATAAGCACAATTTAAGTCTGAATACCTGTAAGGTAGGTTATGTTAAATAAAAGCTCAGATATAATGTAGGAGACTAGTTCTTGGATTGAGAGTGGGTAGAGAGAAATGGACAAATTGGAGGGAAAAATTCAACAAAAAGAACTTGTTTCTAAAAAATCAGTGAAATCATGGACAGAAATATATAGTGCTTTTAGGTGAATTATCATTTATGTTTGTGTGAAAGCACCCTGATTTTTCTTTTACATGTTGCCATCTTTTTTCATGTAAATAATAATGAATATTCCTTGGAAAAAAGTATAAAAATATATACATAATGAAGAGAAATTGTTGAAACAGCTCCAGATTTTTTGTTTGATTTCCCCCCCTTTCCCACTGAATCTCGGGTTTTTTCCCAGTTGGTTTTGATGTTTTGCTATTGATAAATTTGACAAAATAAATCACAGAAACCAAAGTTCAAGCCCTACATTGACCATGTTATAAACATCTATTTAATTAGCATGAGTGAATGCAGATCGTCTTGATTTGCATTTTGTCCTCAAATACAAAAAAAATAGAAAGCAACTTATCATTAAATGGCATGATTTTAGGATTTAAATCTTTACTGGAGGTGACAAATCCATAAGACTTATGATAATCTGTACAGGCTGACAATGCTTAAAGACAGCAAACACTGATTGTGATATATAGACCCTTATGAGCTAAGCCACTCATTTCTAAACTTAGGTTCATTATCGAAGTACATTGCATTGGGCTTTAAGACAGTGCTTAGATTAATGGGAAATCATAGAAATGTGAACGTTTTCACCTAGTATTTCATAATGAAGTGAAAAAGTGTCCCTTGTCTGAAGCAGTTACCACAAGGGCTATTAGCTGTGTTCTTTGAAGTCCTAAAAATGTTGATTATCTTGTGTACTGACTGAACATTTCAATTTAAAGTCTTTCTGTGAAGGACCTTCTCCTGGTCTGGAAGTGGAAACATTGATGTATTTTGAGAAAAAGTATTCTCACAGTGTTTCCTGCCCCTCTTGCAGCTACAGCTCACAGAGATTGTATTCTCTTCTTTGGGCTTCATGTATTTCTTAGAAGCTGTGAGAGACTGGGGTAGCCCATTGATCAAGTGCCCCAGTACTCAGACAGACGAGCCTTAACCTCCTAATCCCATCAGCCCTGACCATCATATCTTCGTAGTTAGGTGAGAGGAGAACAAATGTTTTTCTACTTAGTCAAAAACACAGTGTCCTTTTTCTTGTGCTTTTATTTTTTAAAAGGAAATGCTGGCAGGAAAGGGAGGTAGGATGGGGACTGCAAACCTCAGAAACAAGTGCAACCAGAGGAGTTTGCATTGCACTTTTCAGTATTGCAGTGGTAAATTAATTACATTAATTGCACAGACCTAACGGCACCCAACTGAAGAGCTTTGGTTGTCAAATTGGTGTTGAATAAAAAAGTGATCTTAGGTTCTTACATACCCCTTTGAGGTGTTGGCCTGGGGAGCACAGTGATCAATTATGTGTTCATCAACTTTTGAGGCTCGGAGTCACGTTTTAATCTATTCTTCAGATGCTGGGCTGATCTGGAAATAGCATTTCTGGAAACCAGGCAGTGACTTCAGGGCAAGGAACTTGCTGACTCATTTCTGGGTAACTCGTGTTAACCCTTGTGTCACATCCACCTCCCCGGGAAAGAGGAGGAGGAGGAGATGGTGTTGGTGGTGCTTCACGGGCAGGAGCTGACAGTGGAGAGTTGAGATTGCAGCAGGGAGAGGTACTGAACTCTTGGCAAGGAAGCCGGTGGTAGACGCAGCTTTGGCATAGCCAGGGCGGTCTGCAAGCAAGGATGGGCTCCATACGTGCTAGACAAAAGGGATGGCGGGTGGCCAGGGGCTCTGCGAGGCAGCAGTGTGTGCTTGTTGTTGGGGGTGAGTGTCCTTGGCACAGAGCTGGAGGGGCCCTGCCATTGTCAGCCTCCTCTTGATTGCTCTGCGGGCCTGGAGGGGGATCTGTTGTGTGTTTTGTTTGTCATCTTTTGTTTGCAACTTGAAGCAATCGGCAGAGGGTAATTGCGTTGTTTGTTTCTGACAGCCCTAGCAGAGCATCCTCTGTTGTTTGTCAGGCCTTGCTAGCTGAGCGGGTGGAAACCTGCGGAGGGAGCACAAGACAGCCATGGATCCCTTTGTCCAGTGCATCCGCAGCCGGCAGTGGGCCTGGGCCAAGGGGAGCTGGGGCAATGTCTGACCCTGGCTGTGCCGTCTGCCAGAGCACCGCTCTGCAGCCACAGCTGGCTCCTTGGCCTGAAACCACCTTGCTGGGTGCCCACTGGGAATGGGAGCGGGGAACCCTGTCAGCCGGGTGCAGATGGGCCCGAGCTGCTGTGGGAGGTGCCGGAGCACCAGAGGATCAGCCGTCCAGGGGGGACGCAGGTCACCGCCCCGGGTCACCACCGAACATGTCATACCATGAAACCATAGCTGCAGGAGGTGGAGCTGAGGCCCAGCTCTGGGTCACCTTTCAGACCTGAGCCTTTGCAGTGGCTCTGCCTCATCCCTCACTTTATAAGCAGACAAGGGACACGTTCCTGCTGCAAATAACTTTTAGGGAAGAAAGCATCATGGAAAAGCCAACACTTCCACTAGCCCAAAGAGCGTGCACTGGCACCTTGGGCCTGCTGCGGGACCACACCATCCTTCTGCTACAGCCTTGCCTGAAATGTGAGGGGTCCTGAGGTCACCATCCGTGGCCAAAGAAATCCATCTCCCGCTGGATTTCCATCATCCATCTCCTTCTTGGTTGCTGACAAGGAGGAGAGCCGCCAGCCTGTCGGGCACTGTGTGGTGGAAAGCTCTTGCAGGATTGCTGCATGTCACTGCAGACAGAGCCCACTGCAGTCGGGCGGCCGTGGGGCTGGGGCTGGCTCTATCAATTGGCAGAGATCCGTATCTCAGGCTCATGTGGGAAGTGTGCTGACCCACAACAGGGTCGAAATCAGTCATGCCCTGAGAAGTACAAGCCACTTTCCAGTTTGCAAGCAGCAGGGTCCCCTTGGTGGTTTGCACCTCTCTGATTATTTTTAAAAACATTTTGATACACTGCCAGTTTTAAAGAGAAGTGGTTTCCGTCTGCTGCCTGCTCTTTTTAACAACAGGATTTTCAACATGTTGATGTAAAAATTATTTGCATTTTGATTTAATGGGGTTTTTTTCTCCTTTCCCCACCTTGATTTTACCTTGCCTGTTTGGCACAGGACAGTGCAGGTTTGTGCCACACACATGGATGGCCCTTGTGGCTTTTGCTCTGCATGGAAGGTATGAGGAGCATTGCTGACTTTCCAGTTGAGGCGGTTCTTGGGTACTGCTTGGTTAATACAAGGACTGTCCTGGTCACATAGACCAAAGCTAATTCAGAGAGATCAGGGAATAACATACCCATCATTTGTAGCACTTGGAATTCTCTTTTCAACTTAATTTCCCTGCCATAAGGCTCACTACTTTTTTCTCTCTTTTCTTTTTTTTCCCCCCTCTTTTGTTTGTTTTTTGAGTTTTTTTTCTTTTTTTTTCTTTTTTTCTGGTCCGCTTATCTTCATCCTATAAAAATCAGTTGTGAAGATCTGAGTCTTGTGGTCTTTCTATGTCACTGTTGTGTGATACATTAAGATGACTTGAAGTTTTCTGTATTTTCCCATTGCCTTTTTCTCCAAAGAAAGAATGAGGATGCTGTGGTTTTACTTAAAAGCAGATTCTACTGTATCTCTCTCACCTTAAAGTGTTTAAACTGGTCCATTTCTAAGAATGTTCCTTCTCTGAAGTGCTAATCTAGAATTAAAGCTGTGTAAGTATAAAAATAAAGGCATGCTAGATTGCAGACTTTATATTTAAGGTCCTATTCACAGAAGTCAGGTCTCTCCTTTCTCCTGTGTCTTCTGTACAAATTTCAGCAATTTTCTCGCCTCAGTGACTAGAAAAATATAATTTGTATGCAGACAACAATCAGAAGCCTTACTGCCTTCCTTTATGTGTATATTTTTTAACTTTAGAAACCCCTCAGGCACTCTCGATGGTTAAAGAGAAGCAACATCTTTCATAAAGTACATTAAGAAAGTACCTGATCATAACTAACACCAGGTTTGTAACTTAACAAGGTTGTAATTTTTTTAGTGGACTAGGTAAAAAAAATTAAAATGTGAAAGAAGAATAATAATAACTGCTGTGATACATGAAATTATATGGTTTTAAAACAATTAGAGTGTATGTGAAATTTAAACTATTACATGCATATTCCAAGATGTATAAGTGGTGATAAAGCAGAATGCATTTGGGAAAAAAAATATATTATTACTGATAATCTTATATTTTCTCTGATACAACATAATCTAATTACTTCAAGCTTACTTTAAATATCTATGGAGATTTTTATGTTCTTAATTTCTTTTGTGGAAAAAGTCACACTTCTGGCATGATCTGTTTAAAGTGGACAGAGACAAACCAAGAACCAGTGCTCTGAACTTCTTGAGCTTTTGAAGCCTCTGAAAGAAAGGGGCAAACTGGTTTTGAAATTTTCAAAACATTGAGGAATATTAAGAATCTACTTTGGTTTAGAATCCTGTAGGCTGGCAATACTGACAATGGGGTTTTTTACTGGTTTAATTATATTTCCACATCTGTCTGGATCATGTTTTGAAGGTTCCGGGAGCTGAAAACACTGTAAAACAACCTTTTTTTTTTTTTTTTTCTTCCCTCCTGTGGTTTTGATTCTGTTTAAATGTAGATTAAGAAAAAAGAAAAAGAAAATCAAACAAACCCGAAACCAAAAATTTTGCAGATTTTCCTCGAGATACAGACTTCATCTTGGTTGAAATTGGCTTTGTCTTGACTGAAGTTGTTTTGATGTTGCATTTCTGCAACTACTTTTCTGGTTTCACTGCTTTTTGAGTCTGAAAGCTTGTGGGAACAGCTGATTCCTAGCCCCAAGGATGCGGATTCAATCCCTGTATGGAATTCATTTAAGAGCTGGACTCAGTGATCCTTATGGGTCCCTTTCAAATCAGAATATTCTGTGATAAATGATTTTTTTGTATACAGATTCCAACTTAATGCCAATCTTTATATCCTTGCAGTCTGTTATCATATTTCATTTTGCCCTGGGTGTGTTTTCTGAACATCCTTGTATCTTTGAGGAGGGGCTGATGATTGAAGATATACATAGCTCTGAAGAGCTTTTGTAATGCTGTTAAAACTTTGGTTTTTTTTGATAAAAACTTCACTTTGGTACAAAAGCAACATGTTCAGACACAATTGAGGAAACTTCTACTCAATGAGAAGTCATGTGACCTGGACAGATGGTTTTTGAAATAACTAAATGCTTACTATTGTACAAACCCATCACTGTGCCTGATGACATCAGAAAGAGCTTTATTTTGTAATGGAGCTCAGAATTTACAAGGGGAAGGTAGGGATGAGCAAAGGAGAATGACTGGGACTTACCCAGAGAAGTGAGCAGAGCCCAATGCAAATTATCTTAAAGAGAAAGGGCTCAAATCTGTCCTTGTGCTTCACCTCCACTTTATTGCTGGCCTTTTTCCATTACTACTCTTTTACTGCTCTAAAATTATTGCAAGTTTCAGAATCTTCTATAAAGCAATATATTCCTACTGATTATTGCTAGGCTAGGCTTAATAACAAAAGAGAATGAAAAACTTCACTTAAATCTAAGTTCTTAGGTTTACTTAAATCTAGGTTCTACACCCACTCGTAACCTTTTGACTAATAACACAACTTCTGAAAAATCCTGCTGTGTGCAAGTGCCTCCCTGCCACCCCACACATGTTGCTGGGGTAGTCCAGCTTCTGAACTCTCTACAGGTAATTTTGTCCAGTCTTCAAAAACACTTCAACTTTTTGCTAAGATCTTGGTTAGAAGTCAAGTTCAGAAATTATTCTGGAAAGAGTTGAGAGTGATATAAAATGAGCAAAGTTGCATGTCAACTGTCCGATTTCTTCAGAAAGGATGAGTTAGAGCAGCATTGTGCTCATTGCACATTCACTGCCAAGGAAGCAGGATGGACCTCCTCAGTCATCACCTGCAAGTTCCCACTTGTCTTTCTCAAAACTTCTTCAACAAACATATTTTCTTTGTTGCAGTAACTAGTCTAGCACAAGAACAGTAAGGTTTCCCCATACCTGCCAGTTACCTTTAGATTAATAGGTGGACATTAGATAGACAACCTAAGGACATTAATTTGAGGAGATTTCTAATATCTATTTGAATTAGATCATATTTTTCAGGTATGTTTGGTTTAAAGGAGAAAAACTGAGCACATTTTCAGTTTATCACTTTTCCTATTGTGAGGTGCAGTAATTAATTTCAGGTCTATCCTGAATCATTTTGTCTATTGCCTGGGGAAAAAAAAGAAAGGGCAAATACAACAACTGAAGTGTTGCGTCTTCACCCTGTCTTTCACTTGTGTCTTCTACCTCCTCAGATAGCACGTGACCATGCAGTTAGTTGAAGTAGGATTTGGCACATCTGAGGGAGCAGAAACATCTGCTGCAGCACTAGGATCTGCTTCCACCAGACCAACTGGGGCTGGGCTACAAAACCTCCATGGACAAGTGATCTGAGGTAGACCCCACACCCCAACTCTAAATGGGGGACAGAGAGGAGCACATAGCCAGAGAAATCTTAAAACTATGATAAATTAGCAAATGAAGGGAAATGTTCTGTGAAAGGGAACATTGGTAATCCAGTCCTGTTTACTGGGTATTATCCAAAAGCACCTGCCCTCAGCTGCTAGCCATGGCATGATGTCGTGCCTTTACTAGCTAAATTAAAGAGCCCTCTACTACTAAAAATCTACTGCTGAAGTGTATAGAGGATAACAAGGTAAATTTGTCTAGCTAAGGTAATACTCCTCCCTGAAGAGGCTCAGGTCAGATTAAAGGCTGTTGTGATTTTGTAGCAAGGAAACAATTACTTCCCTTGAGGGAAGGGAAATAACATGTATGTCATAAAATGCATTTATATACCTGCATTTGCATGTGATATATTCCTGATACATCTGTCTGTGATAAACAAGGCTCCTCTCTGGGATGGTTACCACTTCCAGGTTTAGAACAGGCTTTACAGGAATGGAAAGAGACCTGGCTGCATGGACTGTTCTACACATCACATTGAAGGACATCAATCTGTTGGAGTGAGTCCAGAGGAGGGACACCAAGTTGATAACAGGGATGGAGGAGCTCACCTACAAGGAAAGGCTGAGAAAATTTGGTTTGTTCATCCTGGAGAGAGAAGGCTTCAGGGTGACCAAATTACAATCCTCCAGTACCTGAAAGGAGCCTACAAGGAAGATGGAGAGGGACTTTTTAAAAAGACATGTAGTGACAGGACAAGGGGTGCTGCATTTAAAGTGAAAGAGGGTAGATTTAGACTAGATGTTAGAAAAAATTCTTTACTGAATTCTTTACCTTACCTCTTGGTGGTGAGGCACTGGAACAGGTTGCCCAGAGAAGCTGTGGATGCTCCATCCCTGGGAGTGTCCAAGGCCAGGTTGGATGGAGCTCTGAGCAAACTGGTCTAGTGGAAGGTGTCCCTGCCCATGGCAGGGGATTGGAACTAGATGATCTTTAGGATCCCCTCCAATCCAGGCCATTCAATGATCCTATGATTCTGTCACCATCTGTCTCTAGGTGATTTTGCTATTGGGTTTTGTTTTCTTTCTCCCTTCATTGCACATTCTCGTAACAAAATGGCCTCAAACAACAGTGAAATAACTTCTATTGAAACTATGTGACAGCATGGCACAGTGTCAGTTTCAGGATGCTATTTTTGTAAAAGCAAACCACCCAAAATAGGACCATTGCTGCATACTTGGGGTGTGCTGTGGCCTTATTTCAGCTTGCCAGTGCTGATATACAATGCATTTGCCATTTGTAGTCACTTAATCTTCTCAGGGCCAGGCTGCTGCCCCTCTTGCACTTTAAATAAGCCACACTTATGACAAAACAGCTTAAACCAGGGCTTTTGTGGCGACTCACATTACAAATCTGCTGCCTCTGAAACCTAGTGGTTGGTACCCTCACCTGAGGCAAAATAAAGGGAAACCTGTCACCTGCCACCATGGGTGCTTAAGGCAAAGAGTTTAACTTAAAGCAGGAATAAAAGCAAAACACATTCCCAGTAATGTCTCCCAGGAGTTGTGTCTGTACCTATTGAGGCTCAGGGGCTGCTGCTGTCAGGTGGAGACTGAGGAAAGCAGCTGAGACAGAGCTCCCAGGCTGCCTCGTGTCTGCTAAGGGCTGTCAGACTGCTTTAGCTCTGTTAGTAACACATTATAGTTTAAAGCTTCTTGCTTGTGCCTTTTAAATGTCATATCTGAAATCCTCTGCCCATTCACTGGAAGCAATCTCAGTGGCTTCAATAGACAATAGTGATGCCAAATTTCGAGATGACCATATGTTATCTCTGTATCTGCACTTCTGTCTTTGCTGCTGTTTGTCAGTGCCTGTACACAGAAGATATGAAGGGCAGCACCTGACTGCAGTGTTTCACAAGGACACATGAAAACAGTTAAATACATCTCAAAAAATATTTATCCTTTTATCCAAGAGGATGCGAGAATTGCAGACAAAGGTAAATACATAGAAATGCAGGTTAATACCCACTTCCTAAAAATAGGAAGCTTCAGTCAAAATGTGGTCAAAATTCCTGGCTTCAGTCAAAATGTGGTGTGGATGACAGAGCTGTGTGCAGGTTGTATCTGATGGATGGCATGCTGTGCAAGGCAGGAGGAAGACACGGGAGAGAATCCAAAGAAAGCTTTTTGATGTTGCTTACAGACCTGATATGGTCCTGAATGGTGTCTGCCTTCACATTCCTCTTCCATCTCTTTTTCATAAGAGCATAAACTGTTCTAAAAAGCACAAAAGCCACTGTAGTCCTGTGGTGGGTTTGAAGAGACAGCCCAAGGAGGGATGTTTTCAGGTGTGCTATCCCAGTGGCAACTTCCCTGAAATGTGACTCTGTGATGGTGCAGTCTGCCTCATCCACTCCAAAATTAATAAATTGCAAAGGAGCATTGCAACCAGTGAAACAAATAAAGCACAGAAGGAAACCCAAGAATACCTTAAAATGGGTTCAATTTCTTTCTTCTTTTTAAATTGAACCATTCTTAGCACACAAATGTGGATGTGCCCTTGCATTTAGAACTCACTTAAATTTATCTGTGACCATGCATTTCCAAGAACACAGAAAAGAAACTTATGCCATGCAGTTAACTTTTCAGATACATGAGAAGCACCCCCCAAAAGAGAAGTCTCAGCACCAATATGGCCTAATTCCTTTGTTTCCTACTAGCAATCTGTAAAAGCCAGTGATAGTTAGGAGGCTGATTGGATCTGATACGCCTTCAGGATAAACCTGGGGCCACTGATGACTTGATTGAATGGACTCATCATCAGGACTGTACATCAGTGGCATTTGGAGAATTTATTTTGCTTTTGCTTTTTAAGTCACTTAAGTGGCTTAAGCTAAGTTGTTTCTCTGATGCCCTCTGTAGACAGTGAGGAGCCAGAGAATCTTTGGAAAACCTTCCAGCCCTGTCCTTCATTCTGCTTTTCTACATATGCATCTAATGGCCTTTTCCCCTGATAGAACAGGTAGTTTGTAGATGAACCTTGAAGCTGTTTCCTGTTTAACTCTGGAAAGCCTTTTGAGGGATAAGGAGATATGAAGAACACAAGGGTGGAACTAAGACATGTGTATGTGTAACAATTTAAAAATTCCAGCTGTATAGTTTTTTAAATATATAAAAAGTATATAAAGCAAATTTCCTTCAGAAAGTTCAGTGTTCCTTCTTTCCCTAATGAGAAGTGTCCACTTTGCCTTTTCTCTCAACTCTTCATTGAAGGCTCCCAAGTGAAAACCTGAAGCGTGGTATTTCCCCTCATATACACAGAGAGCAGTGAGTCTTCTGGCCTGCTGAGAGAACCTAAGGTGTCTGGACTTGAGCCCTTACTTCAGCAGAAGAAAAGGAGAGCAAGGGGAGGCTGAGGAATCCTGTCATGAGTAAATAAGAGCTCAACACTTACTCTGCACAATGCTAAACGTTTCCAGTAGTTCAATGATTCATTCAGACTTTGAAGATATGTAAAAATTTGGTCTAAATACCTTCAGAACAGAAGTATAGCAGCTATTTCACTTAAGAGTATTACACTGCTGTTGCTTTTGCATGGTGCAAACAAATAACCATGTCCTGAGAGAGGAATCACTGTATTCCGATGGTATTTATTTCTTACTGTGAGAATCTTTAAGCGTGTACTGTTTATTTATCTCTTAAATTGCAGGTGCATGTCTTCTTCCCAGCTAAAAATTTTCCACGTGGTATTGTCATTAGCACTTCCAACAGTGGTGGTAATACAGTACATCTGTCTTGAATGGGATTAAAATTTAGTTTTACACCTCAGTCCCCTCTTAAATCTTTAACAATAACAAATCACAAATTCTGGGCAAAATACAAATGTATTTATATTTTCTAAACCTTCAAGATGTTTCATGGCTTCCTAAAAACCCAGTACAAGAGCAAGAACCTTGTCAAGAGATAATAAAGCACCCATGTTGAATTAATTCTGATCTAATCAAATCTAATTTGATCTGATCTAATCTAATCTCATGTCTGTCCAACCAGTAGGACTTTCTTATCTGCAGGCATGATGCTCACACAATGGATTGGGAAGTTATTCCCTGCTTTAGACATGGGTATTTTAATAGCTGGGCTGGTTAATCCTCAAGTTGTTCTGGTTTCATGGGATTATGCCATGGAAAGGGAGGCAGATTGGTATGAAGTGTTTGCATCATGTCTTGGAGCAGTACGTTTGGTTCTTTTAGGTGATCCACTCCTCTGCAGAGAGTGAGAGTAATTTTAACAGTAACAGCTAGGCTGGTCTAAGGAAAATTGCAAGGGGAGACAATTTGTGTTACTAGCTCAAGTGATAGTTGGAGTAAAGTAATAACCTTTCAGAAATATCAGTTTTTAAAAGTTATTTTCTTTAAAGTCTATTCTTTCCAGCTGTCTTAATTGCTCTAGTAAAAATCAATATTTTCCCCTGGAGAGCTTTCCTTACTATTGTATTCTTCTGTGGTTTCTCCATTTCCTCATCTCTAAAGAGCTGTCAAGTCACTGAGAGATATGTCAAGTCACTGAGGGGATATGAGAGACCTACAGGGTCACCATCTTCATGCTCAGAGTGGGCAGGTTCTGGTTAAATACTGTGTGGACATCGTGATGACTACCACACATATGCTGCAAAGCTGCAGGAGGCATCCAGAGGATCTGCATTTCCTACTGGTCTTCCACTTTGCTATGGAAAAGCACAGAAAGAGGATTCTTTATCCCAGATTCTGCCTGACTCATAGCCAAGCATATGCGTAAATGCTTTGCTGTACTGTTCTTTGTGAGGACTGTTTGATGACCCAAACCTATGGAGTCCTAATCCTTCTGTGCAGTAACGTAAGCGAAGATCTTCAGCACGTGTTGCAGTCTGTGCAGACGCCTTGTCTGCATCCATCTGAGTCAAAAAACAGCGGCAGGGAAAATCCCTGGGATGGGAACTCGGTCATCTGTGCTGTTACCTGGTCCAAGCAGGCAGCAGCCCTCCCAGCAGGTCGCAGGCAGTGCTTGGGAGCCAGCATGGGCCATTCCCAGCGACCAGACCGGAGGCAGGTTTTGGAAAAGGAGAGCAGCCGGTAGCATAGACACAGGCCATACTGTGCTGGCTGGCCTCGGTGGCCAAAAGCAGTCCCTGGCAGATTGAAATTAAAGCTGTATAGGTGCAGGTTTAATTTAAACCTGTACAGCTAGGGCTTTAAAGCTGAAATGTCTTTTGGTGACAGTGGGATGGCAAATAGTGTCCTTGTGCCAAATATTGATGGGTGTTTAATATACACTTTGGGCACATGCTGTGACTGGGGAAGATTGCCTACTGATGTTGTGTGAGTGCTCCTGATTCCTGCAGTGCTGTAGTGTGGGATGAGCACAACAGAGGAGAATCACAAGTGTAAAGTGCTTTAAAGATCACACTCCAGCAACTTTTACCAGAAAAATACTCTTGATTTGAAGTGTGATTTTTTTTAAACCGCAGTTCTATACTACCAAAAGCCTTTTGTGGATGCAGTTATATTAAGGAAAAAGTAAAAGCAGTGACTAGTACAGCTTCTTTAGTTTGAGGTGTCCCTGTGAGCTACACTGTCAGAAGCCTGGAGGCAGAAGCCATTCCTCTGGTGGAGAACACAGCCAATGTTACCGGATCTTTTTCTTCTAGTGTAAATTTATCCACCTTTTGCAGCACTACTGAATTTTTGGTTATAAGCCATTTTTGTATCAATTCCCATGGGTAGTCATAAAGAGTTGTCTGTTTCCAAACTGGTGACAATTCCAGTGACCCTTCCTGCCAACAGCAGTGATGGGTATGGTCTGAGCACCTGGAGGTGTTGAGGACTGCCTCCTGCCTCTCCATACCTTATCTCATGACCATTGCCACTTGGCCACATGGTGATATCCCTCTTCCCTGATGCATGGGATCAAATCCCTCACTAAGCCTGCCCCAGGGGGTCAGTTACTCTGAGTTTGCATTGCAGCAAAATTACATTGCTTGATTTTTCACTCTAAACTCAGGAATAATAATTATTCTGAAATCAGTCTGAAGTGAAGACAGAAGTAAACCAGGTTTAGAAGCCTTCATAAAGAGAATTTAAGGCAGGCAGCTTAGAAGTCAATTAGATGCCTAACATCAAGTAGATAAATCCCTCTCCTTCTCCAAAGAAATCCTGTGTTCTGTGGAAGAACTTCTGGAAATGCATATACTACACTATATTGTAGTATTAGAAAAGAAAAAGGCAGATCTGAAGTGACACAAGGACTGACTGGTAGCATATTCTATTATGGATTGCATAGGGTTTACTGTGCAAGCATCATCCATCTGCACACATGTACACTCCCCTGTGCCTCTGGTATTAGCAGTAGAAATTAACGTGCACACACATATTTATAATACAAAGCACATGGGACTTAAGAGGAAAACTTGTCTGTAAGCAAATTGGGCAGTGTTTAACAGTGCTTTAGGGCCATCAGTAGGTAAGTGCTCCCAGGAAGAAAAATAACACATCCATTATATTTCCTGTTTTTGAAAGGAGGAACTGATACCCCAGTGCCAACAGACCACTGCCCCAAGCTGGCAAATGTCTCTGTGTGTGCAGGAGATAGGGCACAGCAGGGAACTGCCATGCTGGCACTTTGTGGATTGCATGTCAGCCTCCTCTCAGTGGGCTCTGCAAGCCCATCAAGGGCACAGATAGAAGAGAGGGGATTTGCCACTTACTGAGAGGCTGTGGGAGCAAAATGCAGCTACATGAATGCTTTTTTCCTCTGCAGTAGACATGGTGTTTGAAAATAGTCTCAAGACAAAGGGTAATGGGAACCATTACCTGTACCATGTAAAGTGTTCACTGTGTAGTGTAACAAAACTTTCCAGAGAAGACTAGTTGAAGTGATTTGGGCAGAATTCCTTTTTTCTACATGCTCTCTGTATAAGAGATGCAAGATTGGTCTGTGTTTGCTCTCAGGTTGACTCCACTATACCAGCAGACTGGTAGATTCCCAAAAGATACTCCCCTCCTTGGAGAACTTGTGATTTGAAAGTCAGACAAGAACCTCTGAACAGACACAGGCAGAAATGGTGGGGTGTTTCTGCTTGGTGCTCTGGGAGCAGACCTGATGAAGGAGAATGGATTGCGAATAACATTGTTGCCTTTTGATGTAGTTTTGTGAAAATGCACCTCAGCAAAGCACAGAGTTAAGAATGACAAGGTTGAGTGAAGGGAATTATTTAACCACTTGTGTGGGATGCAAGGGAGAAATCTCAGTGATCAAAGGGTTACAAGCCCCAGAGCAGGTGATGACATGTCTGTTGTGTGGTGATCTCAAAGCTGGACTGGATTTGTTTCTAGGATTTAATGTGACTTAAATGCATCCTTGAGCTGGTCATGGTGAGACCTTTGACATCAAGTCCTGGCCACAAAACCTGTCATTGAAACAGCAAATGAGAAGGCATAGCTATCACCCTAGTCCAATGAAGGCTGCATGGCTACAAGCAGATCATGCAGAGAACTGAACGAGCTGCACAAGCCTCTGCGTGGCAGGGCTGCAGTGCTGCAAGTATGGAGAGCTGTGCTGCTCACTTTTCCTGGCCATAAACACCTAAGGTCTGATTCTTCTGGCTCTGCACTCTGCATAGTCATTATCACTGCTTTGAAGAGTTGGGTTAGTGGTGTAAAATAATACCATTTAGTAAGGCATCATTTTACCAGCACTTCACAGCACTGTAAAATGAGAATCTAGGATACAGAGCAGCAAAAACCCAAGCCCCAAGTACTCACCTCATTAGAGAATCCTTTGCTGTGTGAATGGGAAATAACAAGGGCAATTCCATCTGTCCTGAAATTACACAGGCTGCCTGAGTTTGGTCTGAGATTTTAATGGAAGACCAGAGCAATAGAATACAAAAAAGTATTAAATTAATATGCAGTGCTAGTGGATTTGGAGCAGGGAGTGAATTTTACTCCCCGTTTTCCTGCTCTTACGTGAAAGTTCAAGCAACACCTTCTCTACTGCATTTAAAATAATTTGTATAAATATATAATAGATGCACGGACAAACATATTGTATGTAGGTAGTGTAAATACGTATTTGGAGGTGACACTATTCTCAATATGTTTTCCAGGAAATACTGTTTGAAAAGAAATATTTTGCCCTTTCATGTGGATTCTCACACTCTTTGTATGTGTCTTGCCTGTGGAAGGTAAGTACTTAATTTTTTTTCTCTTTCTTAGTTTAGTTTGGGTGCCTTTTTTTTTTAGGTCTTCTTTGCCATAGGCCCTGAAAACAATAATAAAAAAATACTGTGGCAGTTGCTTCCATGTGTCTTGCCAAAGGGGTGTTAAGAAATTTTTCTGGTTGTTCTGTATGTGTGAGCTGCAAAGAGGTGATAAATTGCTGAAGGAAATTAAAGCGGGGGGTGAGGCTCAAGTTTTGTACTCTTCTGATTCGGGCAGTCTGGATTATAAACTGCTGTTTTTGTTAGCAATCAAAAGTTTAGTTGCTCTAAACCCAGGGGTGCTGCAAAGACGTTAATAGATAAAAACATCGTGCAACCTCTGGTGTTCCCTGTGCTTGATTTACTCAGGTGCTGGATAGAGAAACCACAGTATATCAGAGAAGAGCAGCTGAAGTGATAGTCTTAATACTTTGGACAAGCAGTCATTTCTAATCGTGGTGATTCCCAGAGCAGGGCTCTGCCGCCCTCCCCTTGGTGCCATGTGGAGGCACCCAGCCCATGTGCCCATCCCATCAGAAGCCAGCTTCTCCTGTGCCGCTGCCTTGCTGACAGCAAAGGAGGCTGGCTATCAGCTCAGAATTTGCTTCTTGGATTCTTTCAGGGCCATTTAGCCACTGCTTCCTCTCAGTGAATGATGCTTTGCTGTGAGTGGGGAAGCTGTGGCTGCCATTTGTGGCTGCTAGCTGGTCACAGCTCAGCTGTTTTACTTTGCCGTACAATGGCCTCAGTGTGCCCACTCTTTCCAAAATGAAGGTCTTTTTCATTTGTGCATTCAGCTGTGGTGCTAGCATGAATCCACAGAAGAGGTTTTCTTCCCTTCTTCCCCCTAAGTTCGAGGTTGTTGCAATTTTACCTTCATCATCATCAGGTGAACACCAGTAATGCTGGCTCTTAGCTAGAGCTTTGGGTCCAAACATTTTGCAGTGTTCCATGAAGGAAGGGAAGTTTTACAGACTCTGGGTTACAGATGGGAACACCAAGGCATGGGGCTGTGGCAAGCTGCTGCATTAATCAGTAACAGGCAAGGAAGCCTGCCCAGGCTGGATGATGGCTCAGAGCAGCATGCAGCTACACTGCTAGCTAGGACCTTCATCACTACAGCATCTTGCCTTAACCCAGAAACTCGCTTCAGCCCTGGGCCTTAGAGCTGCCCACAGCAGTGTGTGGGGTTGCACAGGCTGCTGCTGTCCTGCTCTGCTGCCCTGGCTGGCTCCCTGGCCACGGCAGCACTAGGGTGAGACCCGTATTTGCAGCCACACTTCACACGCCATCCCCTCTCTGCAAGCTGATTTTCTCCGTCCTCACTGGCTGTAACCTGGGAGCTGGTGAGGTGTGAGTCAGCATCTGCTGCCTGCTTTTGGGGTGAGAGCAGAAAGGCAGGGGCAGTAACACCTGCTACACCCAGTGTGCTTTAGATGTCTGTAATTCCCAGAGGTCCAGCTTACACGTTTTCTTGGATTTGCTGCAATGGTGAGGACCCAAGAGAAGAGTGGGATGTGCCTGTTGAGATCAGCTGCAAGTAGTGATGCATGGGGCAGGGGCTTCCCAGGCTGATAGACTGGAGCTGCAGTGTTGTTGTCCCAAGTCAGCCACTTCCTTGTGACACTGTCACTAATTGAAAGAACCATATTTTTTGTCCATTTGTAAGGCTGTGAAAATACATACGTGCACAAACACATATCTGGGATGAGGCTGAAGTGAGATATCAGTGCTCAGGTTCCTACAGATGTGCATGAGGCTCAGGCATTGCCTCACCCATGTGCAGCCTGACGTGATGTATGCCAGCACTGCCCACCAAATGCTGCTAGGCAAGGGGTTCCGGCCATTTTAGGCCAGCTTTAGCACATGCAAAAGGATGTATTACCTGGCTGCAGAGAGGCTGCATGAAAGGTGAAGGGATTGAGTCTGTCCTTTGTCTCTCATATGCCTTGGCCCCACAAAACACCCCACAGTGCTGCTGCCTGCTGAGGAGTAGGCTGAAGGCCCTGTATAGCAGACTGCTGTGATGTCCAGCAGGTCAGGAATTGCCCTTACAGAGTTTAGGCTCCAACGCAGAAGTAGGAATTTCCTCCTTTCCTCCAGGAATCAGGAGTTAAAAGTGGAGGATTCTCCCTCTAACCTATTTATTCCAAACCCTTTTGTTAAAATAAATATTGGCATTTGATGAAGAAAAGCAATCCATTAAGGCAAGCTTGCAGAGCCCTTCAAAGCAGTAATGACAAAACATTAAAATTGAATGCAACAGCATATAGCCCTCAAATTGCATCCTTTGGCATTCACTTCTGAGCTATGGGACCCTGCAAAACACCAGCTGCTTAGGGGGAACCTGGTGGGACATGGTGGGAATTCCTATGAGCACAGATGGTGGCATGCTGCTGCATTTGCTACACTAACACTGGACACAAACATGGACAATTTTCATGGGTCAGGGAGGACATGTCCAGCTGTGGAACATGATAAAAACATAAGTGAAATATATGTGAAAATGTCCAATTGGATGATGTTGGGTCATTCAGGGAGAATTGTAAGTAGAAGTGTAGCCAGTCTACTGACAAGCCAGATCATCTTCCCCACAACCAATATAACCAAAATTAAGTTATTCCTTTACAGAAAAAAAAGGAAGGGAAGCTTTGTTTTCTCAATAATGTGTCAGGAATATTGCCCTCTGCCCTTGCACAATGCAGTGTAAACTTGCTTGTAATTTGTGCTGGAGGGGGGAAGTCAGCTCTGTGTTTCATTGTAAACTTACACTTAAAATCCTTTCCTGGCATTGATCCCAGCTTTGATATGCATTAGTAAACATTCATGACACCGACATTAATCCAGAGTGAGCTTATAGTCATTTGTTATATTAGACACTAAGAAACAGTCACGAGGCCATGATTTGATAGTGTTATCTCAACACCTTGCGTAGAGATGCAAGGCTGATTTGGTGACATATCATCCTTGACACATGACACATAGAGACCATGCTTCAATCAACACGCCGTGCCTCTGGGCAGTGTGGTGTTACAGCCTCTGCAGGGGAATGCCACTGCCTGCGAAACCGCCTCTCCTGCAACTAGTGGTGATGGCAGGGCTGCAGAGACTGGGAAGCAAGAAACCAAGCCTGGTATTCAAAAATCAAATCCACCAAAATGTAACAAGTTTCCTGCATATTAGTGATGTTTCATTATTTGCAGACATGTCTAAGCAAGAACCTGCCTTTCTTATAATTACTTATTCTACAAATAAGTTCAGGAATATTGAACTTAGTAGCTCGGTTGGCTCTAGATCTAGCCATAAGCACATCATAATTTTTATCATTTAATTTAAATTCTGCCCTAAATCACTCTGTTTATTTACATTCTAGTCATCCTAATTTACTTGAGCATGGTGTGCTTGTGTGATGCACCTAAAAATATATGGCGGTCATGAGCAATGGGTTGCAAATGGAATTTCATCACCAGTGGGGAGATGTGGTGGCCAATAAAATTTTCCAGGTATTAAAAAAAAAAAAAAAAAATTATCATTTGTTTAGAAGTGTAGTCAGGGTGTTTTTTCTTAAACAGTAGCAATCTGGTTTTGCTGTGAGCAGGATCTAACCTTAGCTGTCCATAGGCAAAGAAACAGCAGGTTTCATCGCTGCCCTACACTCATGTCCGTCTTCCAAGAGGGAGAAGAGATTGTGACAAACCTTTCCTGGTGGTAAGTGCAACTGGCAGAAGATACAGGTGAAAGTGTTTCTTTACACAAACCAGAGTTCACACCCAAGCTCCTTCTCAATCCTGTGTTTTAGTGATGTGGATGTGCCTGCTGTCTGAAGTGAGTGCTGACTTTTGGCTGTACTAGTGGAAACGAAGGGTTACAGAAATGCTGAAACTCAAAAATACAAACATAAATATCAGGCCTCCGGCCCATCCACTGGGCATTTCTAATTGTCAGGTGAATGGATGAGAACTGTTGTGATAAATGTCATGTATCTCTTGGGTTGTTACACAACAGTGATAAGGAAAAAGGCAAGACACAGAAAGGAGAAAGCTGGGGCTGCCTGTCTCTACTTGGGAAATAATAAGCCCTTCATTAGAAATGCCTTTTAAAATGTTATCTGGAATTTATAAGATGGCAAGATAAGTCTTGAAAAAACTGAGTTTTGAAGCATCACTGGTGAATGTTATGTTGCTGCCAGGGCTTTGCACACACCGACACTGAGGCTCAGTGGCACAGATTAAAAAAAAGCACAGGTAAAAGCTGGGCAGATGAGAAATGGCTCCCATGCTCAGCCCATGCCAGTTGCTACTTTCAAAATGGCTTTCTGGCCTTGCAGGCAGCTGTGGCTTCAGTTCAGGGTCCCTGATATTTAATTGCCAAAATGAAAACCATATATGTAAATAAATACTGGATTGCTCAGAATACCATTGCCAAGGGGCTGGAATACTAACATTAGGTGGGATTGATAGCAGTTTAATTTTCCAGGTTGCAAACTGTGGTGGTAAATGTTTGGACACAATTCCCATCTCTCCTAATGCCTCCATATACAGTCATACAACAATAAACCTCAGAAATCGCCCCAGAGGGATTTGCAGGGGCTAACAAGTCCTCCAGGATTTACAGTGCAATATTCAGGCAATAGAGTTTGCAGAAACAACATTGATCCTACTAAGATAGTTAAATTAGGACTTTGGACTTCATTATTTACTTTCATAAGAAAACTTGAACATATGATGTAATTTTTCTAGCTTTGTGGCTACATGGCCATTTCAAGGGAGGCTTTTTTAATATCTCCTTTAATGTCTCTTGCTAACTCAGAGTGGCAAAAATGACCCTATGGCATGTTGTTAGCTCTGGTCATAGCTTTGTGTGTGTGTGCAGGCTTTGATTAGGTACAGAGACTGGTAAATGACAGCAATTTTGCAAGCACTGTGCTACTATGTACATGATGTGGGAGTTACTGTATTGCTGAAATTTGCGGTGTCATGGGTAAGTATGTAGGCATTCTTCAAAGCCTCTTGTACTCAGGAAAGTTTCAATGGTTTAACATAAAACAAGTTTCATACTGGGGAAAACTGTACAAGTACTTGGTTTCAGTTTAAGCACAATTTATTTTAATGTCATCTCTTGGGGGAGGGTTATTTTTTCTTTTCGTACCAAGATAAGTGGAACAAAATGAAAGGCATGTGCTTACAAGCAAGGCACAGGATGCCCTGGCACAGGTGTTGGGGCCCTCGATTTGCATGGAGACATTGTTTTTCTTGAAAGCCTGTCAGTCAGTGTGGTCAGAGGGGAGTGCCAGACACTTCCAGACACATTCTAACATCACAGTGTGAAGGATTTGTCTTCAGAGCCAGAGCTGAGGCCACTGAGAAAGGAAGAGTCAAGAACAGAGGAGTTCTCTTAGCTGTACCTAATTCTGAGGATGTGCAAAAGCTTTTGGTCAAAGATGCTGTGTGTCTATTTCCACCTTGGGCACCTTAAGTTAAACCTTCTTTTTGTGTCCAATCTGTTTGTCTTCCTTTTGCATAGCTCTTAGCCATGAAGCTTTGACTGGGCAATACAATATTGCCAGGCTGCTGCTTCTGTGGGAAGAATGAACCACGCTAAAAGGATGGACACGTTTGTGAGGAAAGCCCCAGGTTCTTCCCACATAGGTGATGATTTATTCCAAAGTCCAGTATTGTCTTAGCTGTAGTTTCAGCACTTCCCACTTAAGAAGATAAATTAATGGATGTGCAAAACATCACAAGTGAGTTAAGGACTTCTACCCAGAGGTTTGTCTCTCTAAATTTTGAACTTGTGTTCAAGCTGCTGTCTTTGTAATATATATTTTTGAAATATATGGGCTAACATATCCTTATTAATATATTGGGAGTCATTCTACAACATACACAGCAATTACCTTTCAGTGAGGTCCTAGACAGATGAAGGATTTTTGAAAAAGCAACACTTTTCACTGATGACAAGTTTTAAAAAAATAAAGCTGACTTATTACTTGAAGGAGAGAAAAGGCCACGAAACAGGTATTTTTATTCAGCAAACAAGAAAATTTTTAGCTTTTAAATGTGCAGAGACACTAAATCAACTATCACAAATGTGTGCTGGTGATGCAGCCAACAACACTTAATTATCAGTTCTACAGGAAAATTAGGTGAGAAAATTACTTGTCTTTTTATATTTATTTTATTTATAAAAGAACCCAAAGACAATGACAATTCTCTCACTACAGCATGTTAGATAAAGATGGCTTGTCTGTGTTTTTCTTCAACCTTGGTGACACAGATTGATAAATCTCTGCAGTGTACACAATTTAATTTGTGTTACTCTTTTTCAAAGTTGGGATTTTTTTTCCTGCAGTGTTGAAGGAAGCTGTTTTGGTAGAGATGAAAAAGGCTTATTTTTATAAGGTCTTAGATTAGAAATATTTGAGATATGGAGACAATAACCATATTTGGTCTGATACATTTGCCTTCTTTGCAATGTGTGTGCCATTGTTTTTATGTGTTGATATTATTTGCTTATGCATCTTGCTTCTTTCTTCCTCATAAATCATTTGGTTCAGTAAGCAATGTCTAGGCATGAAGATACTGGTCATATTAACATGGTTTGATGTATACTCTGACATCCCAGCCTGATTACTTCTTCCCTATGTCAGGGCAGAAATCAGGAGCCACAGCTGGAGGGAAGAGAAGAGCAAAGCCATGGCATGGGACTCCAGCAATACCATAAGCCTGTTTTGTGGCCAGACATTCTGTATTCTGAAATCACAGCGCCATGGAGTATGGGATCAACAGGACTTGCTCAGTGTTTTTAGGACTAGTACTAAATTTTATCAATTATTTGATTTGGACTATGCTAACCCTGGAGCGCACAAAAAAAAAAATTCCACATGTTGAAGATGACTTAATATGTGATTAACTTTGTATTCCAGATCAGGCCTTAATTCCTTAATGCCTGAGTAGTAACACAGGAGTCTGCACAGACACAGAGTCTGTGTTTGGTCTATGATCAATCCCATATGGATGTCTTCCCAGACAGATGAAAGTCACCTAAAACCCATTGAAAGCTTTTGTGCTAGCAATATTGTCTTTCTCCCTAAGGAACTCTAGAGGACAGGATTTACTCTATTTTGTGTTTAAAAAGGTAACTTAGATGGCAATGTAAGAATTGTCTCAGCCTGAAAAGGTACTGAAGCAGTTGGGGATGAATGATTCCATGGGTGTTTTTTTTCTCCCAGCAGCAAAGTGGACTGCAGCAGCACTTTCTTCCCCTCTGGCTTCTTGTTTCTGCCCTGCAGCAGCTCCTAATTATGACCAAGAAGGACTTTTATCACCCAGGAGTCCATCCTCCCTAAGGGTAATCTTTACCTTGTTTTTGTTTTGCTGTATTTAAGCTGATTTTTTTTCTCCGTCCACAAGTGGATCCCTCTTTCCAAAGCTTTTTTCAGAGGTTGATTGTTGGTTTATTGCTGCATTCCATTTGTCTTCAGCTGGCAGATTTCTTCCACCTTGTATGTGCTAACCATAAGAAAGATAATTATGTACAGATCATGTATAGGGGATAAACAAAGTCTGCTCTTGTGTAAATTCCTTTTCACTGGAAAATCAGTAAGAACCTTGAAAATTCTGGCCATCTGTATCACTTTTTGAGAGGCAGGTAAGGCTTAGCAAGGTAATCTGTAGATTCAAAAGCCAGGGAGTTGACTGACTCTAAAATTACAATTACAATTATGGTGTATCAAAGTGAACCTGTGTTAAAAGTGGTCTATGATGGAGATCCCTTCCCTTGGCCTGTTGAATGCAAGTGTATCTCAGGATATGAGTTCTTCTCAAGATGAGTTAAGGAAAGGTGGAAAAGCAGGAAGACAAATAATTTTCTCAGCATTAGGGTAAGAAATAAATCATCAGGATCTAAACTGGTTTGGATTTTTGTCTCTGGACACCATGATCCAGTGTAGCTGCTACACATGAATATGGCAAGAAAAACCCTGGCTCAAAAAATCTTACTGCACACGTATGATGGAAGATGGAAGAAAAGAGAAGCATGATCTTGAGAAGGGACAGTCACCTATGTCTCAGCAGTCAGCAGCTTTCCATCAGGTATATCATCCTACACCAGCAGCAACTGCCTGTTCACCAGTGGGAAAGAGAGAGTGCTCCTGGGAGAGTGTGGCATTTCAAGGCACAAAGATCATAAGCAGTGTCCTTTCAGGAGTGAGTCTGGTTTTTCCTTGAGTTGAATAGGAATATGTTGTGATCACATATTTTCCTGATCATTTGTTAATAAACATGCAAGCAAGGGTCTAGTTGGCTGTTGGCACTGGTACCAGTTCTGGTGCTAGTGTACCCAGCCAATTCCTATATTTGCTAGAATGGTACATGCCATTGGAGCCAAGGAAAACATGTTCTTCTGGGACTCAGATCTAGCAGTGTCTAATAAAAGGCCTGATGAAGAAAAATTTCTGCAAGGTTTATTTTCCCCTGGGAAATTAAGCACTGTATACCACAATGTGCCTGGCATATGGCTGCCTATCCATGGGAGAACTGAAACCAGTCCCTGACTCAGCAAAGTACTGTAAGCAGTGTTTAGTAGCTAAAAACAGGACTTAGGCACAAGTCTAAAGCTGGACACATGCTTAGATGAATCAAATTAATTTCACTTGTGCACAGAAAAGGTAAAAACACTGAGACTTGTATTGTGACACAGAGCTAGGTTTTTTTCATATGTAAGAGCTGGATCAAAAAACGGTAGTGAGCCTATTTTCCAGATTAATTCAATTTATTTTAGATGTGTGTTACTTTGTCTCTTCACCTTGAAGATATCACTTGGAAACGAGACAAGATACACAAAAATTGATTTGCAAGACCAAGTGCACAATCCACATAGTGAAATAGGTCTTCTGGCTGTTATCTTTATTATTTGTATTGTATCACCCTGTTCTGACTGCAGGAGACAATAGCCATATACTTTGCAGTGGATGGTTAATGAACTGACAAGCAATCATCCAGATTTCTTTTCTTGGCTAATCATTTACAGATTTGTTAATGCTCTAATGTCAAAGTGTTTCTATCCTGGTATGTCTCACTGTCTAGGAAAGAACACGCTGCACTTGTTCTGCCTGCCACCATGCAAGTGTCTAAGTCTTCTTTTTAATGCTAATGGTTGATTTTTATGGAGAACCCTACAACAACATTTTAACTCTTAAAATCTAGTATCCTTGATGGTTTTAGGCTATTTGATTCTTAATTACTTTGCAAATTTCTTTGCTCTTGCATTTAAAAAAAAAAAAATCTGAGATGTAATTTTTTCTAAACAGTTCTACTTTGAAACCAGAGATGTGCTTGTGGGTGTCATTCTATGCTTTCAGACATTGCCACCTTTCTTTTGGAGGTTTAGAAATTGGTATGCAAATATCCAACACCCTTTTGCATCAACCTCATTAGAGCCAATAAACATTTCACTTTAAACATCAATGCTCCCAAATGGGACGGTTGAAGATCCAGCCTGTTTATCTCTTTTCAAACAGGTGACTCCTTATTACCCTCTGAAAAACTTGAATACAAAGCAGTCTCTCAACTATAGCTATTACAGCCTGTAATGCAGTGTAGTCAGGGTTTATTTTCTCTCTTCCTTTGGTGGCCACTTGGGCATCAAATTCACACACACTTTCCTAAATATTCATGCAATCACACTACTGTCTTAATATTTGCACTAATTTAATTTCTCTCCACTTTGCATTCAGCAGAGAAAACTTTTCAGACCCTTTGCAGTGAATGCAGGGGACAAAGCAGCAGTGGCAGCTGGACAGACACCCCGTCTGACCAGTGCAGCTGGGTCACCAGCAGGAGCTTGTACAGGGTATTTGTGTGCAGGGAAACACGGGTGCAGTGGGGCTGAATGAAGGACATGCCACAAAGAAGAGCAAAGGCATGTAGTGCTAGAACAAAAACAGAAACTGAGGGTTTGTGCTAAGCTTAAAAAGCAAAAATTTCTCTCTGCATCCAAGACAGAAGCATGCCTTGGTGGGTAGAGCAGGCAGCAAAGTCAGGACAGATGTGCCATCTCTGACTGTTACTGGCTGTGGTGAGAGTTTTTTGATGGCCCCATTCCCTATCTTAACATGAGGGTTGTACTTGCTAAAAGGGCAAGAACCAGTGGCTCTTCAGGAGATTTGGCTGACAGGCACAGAAAACTACTAGGGATCTCTTCTGTAACTCATTACAGATTGTAACTACACTTCTTCACAGTCACTCAGATAAAGAATTAAGTGCCTGATTTAAAACAAACAAACAAACAAAAACAACAACAACAGAAAACCTCCAACCAAACAGGAAACAACTTATCAAATTTTAAGTTCATTTTTAATATGACAGCCTTATAAAACTTTGGGACCTACCCCAGCATTTGTTGCTCTTCCAGAATTCCTTTTCTTGCCAAAATAACATATGCAAGAAGTGTAAGTAGGAAGAAGAGGGGAGACTGCGCCCCTCATCCTCCCTTGAACTTGGAGCCAACAGCTGAGATTCAAATGCAAATGCCAGTATTCTCTAACTCTCCAGGAACTTTTGAGTCTTGGTGTCTTACACCTATGTGACAACTTAGGCTAAATTAAAAATCAAAGAGATTTCCTCTGGAGTAAGGTACTGCTTGTTATGAGTGAGGATATCATAATTGGACCTGCCAGGAGGTTTATGAACTCCACTTGCTGAAGGAGGCTTTGGGACTCTGAAGCACCGAAGTCTGTATTTTCTGTCTGGAGTCATCCAAGCTGCTGCCCTCCCTGAGCCAGATGTGTAAAACCAACAAACATGCTGCAGATCCCATTTAAATGCTAATATGTGTCTCTCTTCTCTGTGAACTTGGTAGATCTGGGGGGCTGAGACTGTGCCCCATCTCTCATCCTGCTGCTGTGGTGGCTCCTAGGTAAAAAGAGAGGCAGGTCCTGGGTGCAGGTGCTCTTTGCAAGGGGGCTGTGCAATCTCCTTGTCACGTCTTGTCTGACTGGAGCTGCCTGATGTTGACAGGTCAAGATCTCAGCTGTAGCTGTGAGTCTGTGCACTTCAAAGCTTTGATTTCCCCCAGTTTATCCCCACTGTCCCCTAAGCACGTGCCCACCCATTGTAGCTAAGGTGGTAAAGAGGTAGCTTTGGTAGCTTTCTTTAGCAAATATTGGATGGGACATTCAAAGTCAGTAACTAGGAACACAGAGGGAGTTTAATGGTAGAGGTAAATTTTCCTTTGATCTCTTTCTATCTGCTCTTCATCTTTATTTTTCCTCAGTACCTTAAATGACAGACTCTACTGGAAGAGTACATCATAGCTGAGGATCACATTCAGGTTTTTTGCTATACATGAAATTTCAGAATCAACTTTAAACCTTAATTAAGGCATAGAAAATGTACTGTACCTCTGCTGGCTTGATTTAGTCATAGGAGTCATGTTTGCATACAACAGACAGAGAGGGAGAAAGGAAAAAAAGATTGATACTGTTTGAAAGGAAAACAGCCATGAAAACTTGATGGGAGAAACTCCAGCAAGTTTGCTAACTTCTGTGAAGTAGCAAAAGTTCAGCTTCACATGGCTTGTAATCATTGGTGTTTCTTCATTACAAAGTGAGGTGGTTGACGTGGTTGACGTGGTTGAGGTGGTTGAGGTTCTGTGTGCAGACAGAATGTTTTTTCCGGGTTGCACAATCTTTTAAGATGTACTGTTTGACAGGGAAATGGTAATTTTAAATATAAAGAAAGATTGGGGTTTGGGGTTGTTTTCATTTTTTCAGGAATCTACAGAAGGAATAAACTTCATAGAAGGTTCCAGAGATCAGAGAGATCTAGGACTACTGGATTAATTTGTAAAATGAGAAATGTGATTCTGTATGTGATTCACAGGTAGAATTTGTTAAGTTGTATGTGGCTTTCTCCGGTTTGTAGTCAATGGGAAAACATCAGTTTGCTATTGACTAACACTGCAACAGAAATTTTTGATAGCAAACAACAGGTGTCAAGTGCTGGCATTTTGCAGCAGGCATCACTTTCCCCTGGTGCAAAGGACACTAAAAAAGACAGTACACAGACAATCCAGCCTGTGGACACTGAAAATCAGCAAGTATAACCATAAGACTTCACTGGAGGTGTTTGGCTCTGGCCCATGTTAAAGGCTGACACAGACACATGATTTAGGCGATTCAAACCTCAGGTAGAAAACTTTTATATGGGGAAGTGTATGTATACATCACAGGATCAGTCCAAACATCCATCTATCCTCTCCTTGGCAGTGGTATGTATACCACACTTTAAACAAAGAGTGCTTCCTGGGCTCCCTGCATCACATGTGTGTGCTTGGCAGCACCATCTTGGGTGTGTTTTACCTGGGCTGTTCCAGGCCTCTTCCCATCTCCCCAGCAGCTTTTCTCACTGAATTATCACCATATTTGCAATTACCACAGTTATCTTTGTGCAAGTAAACAGTGAAGCAGATGAGATTTTTTAGACAATGTGAAGTATTTTATCATAAATATATTTTTCTTCCACTGTCAAATCTTGCACCTACTTCTTTTCCATTTTCTACCAAGCTTTCTGCACTTAACAACTGCAGCACCTCCTCACTGTTACTCATACAGAAATGTCAGTGAGAGAAGGTTCCATGTACAAACACACACATGCATACCCTTCTTTTTCCATATGGTGACTTCTGTATTAGCAACTGGCTCCAGATTTTTATCTACTATTGCTAGATATTATTAATTAATATAAATTATTATATCAATAATAATAATTTGATGTTAATAATTATGCTATTATTCTTAGTATAAGATATTAATTTATATACTAAAATAATGATTGGAATTGGAGTTGTATGTCTGTTTTAAAGAGAGAAAGCAAGTTCTAGAAATGTGTGCTTTGTGCCAGAGAAATGACTCTTACTCTATGCTGCAGAGTTTATTTTTCAGATCTCACAGAAAAAGGGTATTGATTCTGGGATTGTCTTATTCCATGAGAATGTCTTCATTTAAAAGGACACAATGGATTGCTTGTTAATTCACTGGCTAAAACTTGAGTAAGCAGAGGCTAATGTCTTTTTACTGGTTTAATTAACAACGATTACTTGTCTAAAGATAAGGTATTTCCAGCCAAAAGCCACCGTTCAACTCCAGATCAGCTGAGAATAGTTCAAATTAGTTTTCGGGTAGGGTCAAAGACCAGAATTTTAGGGGTTTGAAGTTTTTTAACTGAGCAGATCAACACATATCTGCAGTATCTGCCTGGAGAATGCACATCTAAGTGAAAACTGGGAGGCTGGGATTTCCATCTGCATGGAAGTGGATTGTTTGGGGGCTTTAAACAAATGAGTTAATGAGGTAACACTGATGCACACATCTGTCCTCTCTGGGAGATCTGAAGTCCAGCACATGGTCCAGTTGGCAGCACAAAGAAGGGACTGTCTGGGCCAATCAAATGTCCAGTGGGCAGCACTGGGGGAAGAGTCATTAAAAAAGACCCCAAAAAAAGTGTAAATCCTCCTTCTGATTGGATTTTTTTGTTGTTGCAAACAAGCTCCCAAGGCACCCCTCCATCCCCAGGATACAGTGAGTGAGAAATGCTCAATGGCATTGCACTACAGCCTGTGCTGGCTGAAGGCCTCCCATCAGGAAAGCCAGCCTTGCTTGTCATCAGGGCAGCTGAGCTACACACGGCCAGGGATGGTTTGGGTGGATGGAGACTGCATAGCTCCATGCTTCAGCTGTATCAGCAAGCTCACATGTTGCCTGAACTTCTGCAGAAACCAAATCCCATGGCTGTGACTCTCCTTGCTGCACGGGGCCTTGCCTTCACAGGGCAAGGAGTCAGGAACCTTGGCTTCCCAAGGTGCAGAACAGCCTTCACACTCTGCTCTGCTGTTGATCTCAAGGCTCAGGATCCACAAATATTTGTACATCCTGCAACAGATGTTTCTGAAAATGCTCCTTCAAGGGGTGGCCTTGAACCCAAGGCAAAGTTCCTATTGAACTCTATAGCTATGGAGCAAGCAGAGCAGGTCCACAGAACCAAGCAAAAGGGACCATGACTCTTCTACCTGCTGCTTGTGTTGATTCTGGTGTATTGGCTTGCAAAGAGTCCAAAGGGATGGCTGAGAGCTTGCCCCACTCTTTTGTAAGGATTTAGGTCCAGAGCTTTGAAAGTCATGAGACATCTAGCTTCTGTCAGCTTAGGACTTGGATAAAATAGTTTTTGAATTTTGGGGCTGGATGGCTGTAGATTTACATGCTGTTATTCTGCTGTCCCCCCATTCTCCTTAGCAGCCCTGCTTGTGGAGTGTTTGCTGCCTCATGGGTCAGAAGCCATGATCACAGCCCCCTTGTGATGCCAAGGACAGGGCTTGCAGAACTGCAGGCCCCTTTCTGTGTCTTGTAGAGGTGAGAGGGGTAGACAGGTGGGTAAACATTGGTAAACAGAAGTCTTCAGTGGCCCATCTACAATTTCAGCTGATCAGCAACTCTTCTCTAAAGTAGTCCTTGTTTGAGAGGAAAAAAAATCTCTTTCTGTTTCATTCATCCTGGTGAAGGGATGGGTAGTTCACTCTCAGCTGCTTGAGTCCAGAAAACACAACTACATGAGAGCACAGATTCTGAATTTTTCAATGCAGCATCTTTGTCTTGACCATTGTGGATTGTCTGAACCTACCATCCTAAAACCCATCCCTCGGTGTGGCTGTGCTTTGTCTGGGTATGTATGGCCTCAAGGAGCCAGTCTGGGAGTCAAACATCTAAGGACCTTATAATAATTTCTGGACATTTCTTTTTACACTGTAACAACTACAGAAAATGGCACCCCAGAAGTTTCCTGGCCTTTTGTCCACCTCTGCTTAGAAAAACATCTACAAGCTTTTGCCTCCTTTCCCCCTAGTTGTATTAGACAAAGCCACAGAAAAATAACCACAAGCAAAAGGGACAGGATACAGCTATGCAGCCACTTCTCCTCACCACAAGCTCAATCTCAGGAGCAACCTCAGATTGAATTTACTCCCTGAATGCAAACCCTCAGGGTTGTGCTGAGGATGCTGGAGATGCAGTGACCCGTTTTTGTGTACAGATCTGAGTTTGTGGACAGAGGGCTATTCAACACATTACTACATCAAAAAAGAGAGGAGCCCTTTTTCCATCTCTAGCTTCAAATTTGGCTTGACCATTGTCTGATGCTGCTGAAAGCAGGCCCTGGGCAGGGAAGAGAATACTCTAACAAGTGGCTTGTTAGTGAGGAATGTCCTGCAGTAAGTATAGAACAGCCTTGTCACTTCTCAGCCAATCCTCCGAGGACAATAAGGAAGGAGGACAAAATGAGTGCAGCCCTCCTGGGCCTCCCCTTAAGAGTTTAAAAGCAAAATATTGATTTTGAGTTACCCTGCTTCAACTCAGCTTCACTCTCCTGATATTTTTATTCCCTTGTAGGTTTCTGACTCCATTCGTTTTTTAAACAAATCACTGGTGAAATTGTGGTGTGTCCATGTAACATTCCTGCACCTAAAAATATGGTCAATTGACACCTTGAAGGTTTCCAGGCAACTCTAACCATTTGTGACATCTTTAGCTGCATCTCCAGTATGTTCAAAACAGATGAAGTGAATGAATTGATTTTAGCTGCATAAAACCCTTGACAAAAATCTCTTTGTGGCCATCCAGTTAGTCTCTTGATGATTTGTAGAGTATTTCCTTATGCCATGAACTTGATCCTTCCCACCTCTCTGCTTGTTTTTCAGCTAGCTCTGCCGTGGGTTTCCTGCTCCTGAATGCACTGCAGTTGCCTTCCCCAGAGCCAGAGTAAGAGCCAGTCAAACAATGCTGGACCTACTGTGTCATCAGTTCAGACCTGAGCACTGTATATGCCAAATGTACCATATGATCAGCACCCAGTGGTGGCAACCTTGTTAGGTGCTTTAAATAATTGTCAGACAGACTCAAACTGCATTAATAAAATCAGCAGATTTGTGTAACTTTATTCAAAATCCCAGCAAAGTCAAAATTTTTTTTCCTCTTGCTTAAGGAAGTGGATAGAACAACACAGCAAAAACATTTTCCTTTGTCCTCAGGGAAAAAAAAAAAAAAAACAACAAACAAAACTCAAACATTTGCTGTGATGAAACATTCAGTAGGCCAGGAATAAATTAAGTGCAGAATCTCAGCTCCTTTAATCAAATAATTTGACATTTATGTGTGTGGTCAAAAGGAAATTCTTTTGAAGACATATGGTCTTTTCATTGTATGCTATTTTGGATCAAGTTCCATTGTATTAACAAACATATAGATAAATCGTTGATGGGCTTGATTGTTTTGGGTTTTTAAAGGTGCTTCCAACCCTGGGTATTTGGGCAACCACCCATGATAAGTAACAACAGACAATAATTGCAGTACTTAACATTTGCTGTCTCAGCTCCTCCTGACAAAAATGAAGAATGAATCAGAGATAGGAGCTGGAAACACTGCTGGAAGGGCTGGAATGTTGATATTAACATATCTTTCAAGAAGCGCAAGATATTGCTGATTAACTACAAAAAGACTTACCTGAGTTCAAGAAAACGAGCAAACACTTCTTTTGGCAGTAAGAGTGCACAGTGAGGTGTGAGCAGGACACCAAGGTCTGGCTTCAGCAAACTACTGAGTACATCCAGTAGAATTATGGCCTTACTTGGTGGCTTTGGCTGCCTAAACTGGTAATCACCTCTGAATGCCTCTAACCTCCTTTCTCTGCAACACAAGCTGTAGTATTTGTTAGTCCTGCATAAAGCACGGTCTTTCTGCTTGAGCAGGAGCATTTTCTAAAGGGAAACATCAGATCTGAAGGAAGAGTGGCAAAGTGTCTGGTAAGCTGGCCATCTAACATTAAAATAAATAATTTAATTTTTTTTTTGTCAACAAAACTGCTCCTCTAAAATATGTTTTATCAGAGGAGTTGAGGTGATACAACTGAGCTGATCTCTGCCATCAAAAGGAAGATGTCCTGTTTTCTTTTGCTCATCCCTTCTCTTCTCCACCTGCCCAGTCTAATCCTCTGACCCTGCTGTCACTCAACTCGGCAAAATGTTAACACAGAGTAAATCATGATTTTCCTGTGAATGGCTACAGGTAAATCACACACATACAGGTAATCACACATGAACATGAACAACCAGGAGTTCAGTGTAGGAAGGAGACAAAAGCAGTGAAAGGGAGGAGCGGGGTGTAGGAGGAACGGGGTAACCACTTGAGACAGAAATTCATCAACTTCAGCTCTTTTGGGGCTTCATTTTTGAGGAAAAAACGTGACTTGCATAATGTACAGAAACATGCTGGAACTTATATATGTTCTACAGGTAGTGATACTGCTATGAAATGGCTACATTCTCTCCCACTGTCCATGATGTCCATATTTGTGTTTCCTGATTGCATGAAAGTAGGCAAGGCCTGGACTCTGCATACTGCAGGTGCACTGCTGTTGGCTGAGACCCAGCATGGCTGAGAGCTGCTGGAGTCTTTGCTGTGCTCACAATGATACCGCACTGTTCTCCTGCACTGTGGCTGCCCCATGGCATATGGGGACATGTGGGCTGTGTGACCACCTGGCCAGCTGAAGGAGCCTTTCCAGTTGCGTTGGGAGGGAGAGGAACACCAGCCATGCATAGATGCAGCATCTGAATCATTCTGCATTGAAGAGGTGAGACCAGATTCCCACTGGCCTGATGGCACCAGGCTGGGAAGAACCTGTCACCAGTTCCAGTCAGGTAAAAACTTTACCTGAGAGCAAGAAATGACCCTGCAGCATGCAAGTGGCTGCTGCAGGCGAGGATGGAGGAAGGGAGAGTCCTTGAAAGTCCATAGGTTTATCTTGCCACTTGGCCCATCACCCATAGCTTCACCTCTGGCCCAAGGGTTGCAGCATCCTGCCCCAGGTTTCTGTCTGCTCTCCAGTGCATGTCTTCACGTGGAGCTGTTCTGAATTGCACTTGTTGGGAGTCTCCACACCAGCCAGCAGCATGCTGAAAAGCATCATCTGTGATGTCTTGGCTTTTGCAGCATAAGCTTGTTTTAAAAAGCTGTGATTGTGTCAGCAAACAGCCCATCACTTCCTCCCTGCTCTCCTGCTGAAACTGTGCTGCACCCCATGCTGACCACCTAGCACTAGCAGCAGCATTTCCTCCAGCTGCTCATGTCCATGTTTCAGGACAGTCCCAGGAATTCCAGCTCTCCCCTTACCCTTGTGTAGACAGAGTGGGGATCCACAGCATCTGAAGTCTAGTGAAGCATTGTTACAGCGCAGCTAGTCTGAAGCTGCATGTAACAAAGCATCTCATCTTAGTGCAGCAGAGCTCTTTGGGTTTGGGAACAGGCACTGGAGCCTGGACCAGGCAGGATGAGGGTGGGGGGCGCTGGGATTTCCTTTCAAGCTGTGCCAGTTGACTTCTGAGGCTTTTCCTCCCATGAACCAGCCAAAACAAGCTGAGGCAAATCTGCTGAGCGATTGCTGCTTCCTGCTCCTTGTGCTGGCACCACGGAGGGGAGGGATGGGGTCCGGGTAGCCAGAGCCCAGGGAAAACTTTCTCCCTGTTTCTCTACATGGATAAGACTCGAGCAGCTGTTTCTGTTCATTGGTGGGTTTCTGGCAGAGCATCTGTTTGAGAATCATGAAGCAGAGTTTCCTCTCTGATTCCTGCCCTGCTGTGAGGGGAGGATGAGCTGGGGGAAGCTGCAAGCAAAAGTGTGGCAGAGAGGGAGAGGCTGGTGCTGCCTACTGATGCTTTTTGTTTTGAGGACTTCACTCTAACACCTTTCTGCAGCTGAGTGGAGCATGTGCAGGAAAATCACAAGCTCTTGCTCAGGCTCAGCCCATCTGCCAGGGTGAAAGGGGACAAGTAGGAGGTGCTAGCTCTCTCAAGAAGGGTGTCAGCAGGGCAATTGCAGCCTGGCTCTGGTGATGCTCTCCTCTGCCCCAGTTACTGTTGCAGTGAGTGTCTAGGGAGGTTTTTTCTTGGTGTTTTGGTTTTCCCATTAGGGGCACCCATCCCTTTATACCCACACCTGCCCTCCTGTCTCACAGAGGAGATCTGAGTGGGGAGGGGAGTGAGTGGAGCAGCTGCCATGGTTCCCCATGGGACAGGATGCCCCAGAGGTAAGAGGTAATGCTGCTGGCAGTGCCCAGCTGCACAGGGGACTGAGGAAAAAACAGCTAGAGATAGCAGGGCATACCTCTGGTAAAAATAAGGGCTTAACAAAGTTGCAGAAAAATGTTTATCAGCTAATATGCCTTGCCTTCAAAGATGCTGATGTCTCCTCAGGCTGTGAAAGCTAAACGTGACAAAAAATCCTAAAAAGTAATTTTAGATTTGGCTTTGGTTTTCCTAGTTGGGCCCTGGATGGGTCATCAACCCAACCCATTGCTCTTCAAATATGGTAGTTTCTCACAAGCATTTATTCTAAAGAGGAAAATGTTATTCCAAGCCTTCAATTTAAATATACAGAAATCCAGATGGGAGAGGTGCTAATTTGAATTTACACATGTGATATCACAGCCTGTAGGGGTTAAGGAGAAGGTAGGAAAATAAACCTGTACTTTTTTTTTTCTTCTAAATAAATTACATGACCAAGAGTTTGGGGTTTTTTAATTCTGTATTCCAACTGCCATCACTATTCTCAAAAACCTATTTATCTATAAGAGATTGTTTAGTAAGATTTGTCCTTATTTCAGTGTAAAGAAGGACAAATTATTTTGGTAGCCAAGACAGGTAAGGTAGCCAAGCTCAACCTATGACTACTTCTGCACCTGTCCACTGGAATGTAGCATAATCAATTTGTAACATTATGCATTTTCAATTCCAGGGCATCAGCACTGGTGGCTAAACCCTGTCATTTGGCTGCTGCAACAAGAGCCAGAGTAATAGCAGGAAAGGACAGAGATGTAGGTGCTCAGGCTATTTAGAACTGCTAGTGGCCTATGGCCAGGCTGTGCTTTCAGAAGACGTCAAAGGTGAGTTGCTCCCAGTCCAGGCACCATCTGCTCCGCTTTTTCCTCCAGCGGAAGTTTAAAGTGTTGAGACCATAAAAAGCTAGTTATATACCCTGGAGTATTTCAGTGTTGGCTGTGGGAAACCTAGCTGGATATACCCACCAGGTAAACCAGCTCCCTGGATGTGATGTGCTGAGATGCTGATGGGGCAATGCAGGGGTACCAGCAGTTGTGGGACGACATTAGGGCTTGTCTCAGCATGCAGCCACCTTGGTCACCCCCAGCAGGGACACACAGACAGTGCAGCTCACAGGACAGCAGGACACAGATACAGGGTACTCCTGGGAAGGTGGGAAGTAGGTTTAAGCCTGGGTGCTGGGATGGAGCTATGCTGGCACAAGACCATGCAAGTCAATAATAAGGATGCCTGCACCACAGACTTGCCCACACTGAAAAACCAGAAGTAGGAAAGGTGGAGCTGGAATTCTGGGGTGGGACCTGCTGAGGCAGTGAGGGATGGAAGGGTTGGGATAAGGCTGTGTGGAAAAACACAGCAGCTAAACTTAGCAGAGATGTTTCAACCCCAGTGAATCTCTGACATATTCATGTCAGTCGCAACCAGGAAAAGTTGTTCTCGTTGCTATTGAGAAATATGATGGGGCGAACCTTAAATTTTTTATATTTTTTTTCATTTACTCACTGGTTTATTTTCCTGTGAATGATAGTAACAGTTCAGCCTGAAAAGTTGATGTAATTGTGAAATTTTTTTCAGCTGTCAGAGTTCGAATGTCCCGGCATGTATGTTTTAAAGCAGACTGCCTTAACAGCAGTTTGGCTATACCTAATGCTTTTATATAATCTTTTCTGTTTGATTAAATTTTTGTAGTGGTATTATACAAAGCATTTTTTGGTTCTTCTTTTTACAAACATCATTTCCACCTCTTGTTTTTCATAACTGTTTTCAGCTTCTATTAAATCGGAATTTCCAGAAGCAGCAAGCTATGGCTAATTATGTATTGAATCAGGATTTAATAGATATTACTGTAGTCTTCTTTCCTTTGGAGGCTGTTCACCTGTGTCTTTGAGGGATTCACTACAGCAGAGGTGAGCGCATCTAATTCACAGACCTTTGAATATTTTCTGTGGAAACTGCAACATATTCTTGAAAGAAGTAATATATTACTGAAACTCTTGCAGTTTTACCGAAGATAATACATGGCTGAACATAATTTTCCCAGTCAACTTTTGGGGGTGCTTTAGATGTATCAGTTGAAAACTATTGATGATTAGTGAGATAGGCTCTGCATTAGGTTCAAGAGTTTCACACAGACCTGTCACTAGCTGAATAAAGAGACTGAGGCAAATTTCATCTGACTAGCACTGTACAGTCTGCATCTTTGTGGAGAAACAAGAAGTCTCTGGCAGACTCATTTGGAAGGAGAGGTTGGATAATGGGGAGCAGAATCAAAGACAATTTGGCAAAGCCTTTCTCAGGTAAGGGGCACAAAGTGCACCTACAGAAGTTTGCAGTTTCAGCATGCTTTAGGGCTCATAGGGGTTCATGGGGTCACCTCGCCCCTCTGCAATGGGTTTTGGCCCCTGTAGCACAGCATATGACCCCTTGCACAACCACCAGGGGACGGGGACATGAGCATGAATTTTAAGCACTGATTTAGATTTCTGGCTGACAAGGAGATCCCAGCAATGGTTGGACCAGCTTACCTGACCAGGCCACAGCTGGGAATAGGAGTGATGAAAAGGGCATGCCCCAAAGCAAAATGCTGTGAATCTTCAGCAGCCTGAGCTGCTTTATGCTAACCAAGCATAGTAAATCATCGTTCTAGCTCTTAGCCATATCAGATACCACTAGATTACACTTTGGTGAGAGAGACAGAAAGTGCAACTAGGCGTGATCTGCCACTGCCTATTACTATTCTGAACTGGCAAATTTTTGACTCTGGGTTTTATGCAAGTGAATATAGAGGAAGGCAGGCAGTGGAGAGCTGTTTCAGAGAGGTGTAATTGCCTCTGTCCTGGGTGTTTGAGATCAAATCTGGGGAGAGAAATCAGCACTGACTGATTTAACTCTCTAGCTGCTGCTCTGCTTGGAGATGACAGTGTTACTGCCCCAGCCCCTGCCATGAATACAGCTGTGCTGTGGCCAGACCAGCTGCCAGACAGCCAGAGTCACGGGTGCAACACCTGCAAGAAAATCATCATTTATCTCCCTATGTCTTGAGATGCTACAGTGGGTCAGGAGCTGCAAGCCCATCAGACCATGGTTCCACAAATCTGGTTTTAAGATCCTTAGTACTAAATCAGAAGCACTGTGGGCCTCAAGCTGGTGGTCAGTAAACTCATGCCTGGGCTCTGATTTCTTCAAAACATCGCAACAGGTTGACCCTGCACCAGCAGCCTTTGCCTTGAGCCTGGTGCTGCCTTCTCACCTGCAGAGGGCTAAACCTCCAATTGGTGTGTGGACCAATTTGACAGAAATGTGACCTCCTGCCTGAGCCTAAACTGGGTCAGAGGAGCACCACGGGTGCTTGAGCAGTGCACAGATCCACCCCTGCTGATCATAGAGACCCAGCCCTGGGTGCTGAAGGTGGGCACCCAGCAACAACCTGGCCAACCTGCCACTGCTCATCTGTGAGGGAGGGTTCAACAGGATGCCTGTGAAACCAATGGAGGAAGTTTCTACCCTACAGTTTTGGTTTTGTTTCTGGAATGCAGTTTGTTGCCTTCATTGTGCTGATGCAGCTGTTGGTAAGATTGCACTGATCACCAAATGAAAAAAATCATGGTTAAAATCACACTCTTTTGGGAGGAGGTAATTAGTAAGTAGAACTTCCCTCAGAGGTTAATTTACAGCCCAGCTTTTCAAATGTTCATACAGACTGAGGGGCCGAGACCTGAGCCATAGGAGTAGGCAGGCAGCCACCAGGGAACTGGAGACTTCATGGCCTGCTTCTGTCAATAAAGCCAATACCTAGTGGACCTGCAACCAGAGTCTCTTCACTGCTTCTTGCAGTAGTTATTCTCTACCTGGCACTACTCTACTCAGACAGTGGGCCTTTCATATGATGTGGGATCTGATTCTTGTACATACTTCATATTCTTCATCTGAGCTACAAGTACCAGTGTACCACTTTGAGTCCTTTCCCCCATGGGACAGGATTTTGTTGGCTTGCAGATTGCATTCTCTCTAACAACAAATTTCTTGCATGCAAGTTAAGAAGTTGAGAGGAAGATAAGGTGATGAATATGCTAAGCATGGAAAAGCACTATTATGTTATGGTTATGTTTGCACACATTTAAAACAGAAAACAATCAAATGTGAATATCACAGAATCAACCCCAGTAGTTCTGCATTGCAAGAGGGTAACAAAGATGCACCATTGTAAAATTTAAATTTCTACTGAAAATAAGTGATTGTGGTTTAAGATCTTTATTGAAAACAAATGGTTATGTTCTGTAAATTGCTCATGAGGGGAAGAAGTTATTATATAACTTCGTTATTCATCACTGTACCCCTGGATTACAGTTCAGTTGTAATATTCCCCCAGATTTAATAGAACCGGTAGAAATATTTTCTCATTCATTAAAATGAATTCCTGCAATCATTAAATCACCAAAATGAAATTAAATAAAATGAAATTTACAAAACGTAGCAGCCTGACCCTTTCTTCCTGTGGCATCTCAAAGAGAAGTATGCAAAACAGAGATTATTACTTTCTCTTTTCTATTTAATATTTTCCTCAACAAATGCCTAATCATTTATTTCCATGAAGCTGACTCTCTTCTTGCATTTGGTAACCAACTTAATTGTGGTTTCTTGTTTGTTTTTTTTTTTTCTAGGGGATTCATAGCATATCAAAACTGAGAGCAAAACTTGGCTTCAGCAGGAGTTTTGTTTCAATAGGAACTTTGGCCACCCTGTGTTGAAAGCAAGCCTGTAGATATTTGCATGTGTGTGTCTGCGTGTACAATGTACACACATACATATTTATGTGTGTGTGTGAACGAAAATATCTGTGAAAATGCGTAATTTCTTGGCTCTCATCCTAACCTTTGTGCAACTGGGTGCTGGGATCTGGATATTCAGTGTGCTTAGCAGCACTTTTTAATGAAGAGGTGTTTTCTCCCTTGGAGCTGTCATTCTCTGCCACATCACAGACTCTTTCAGACAGAAAAATAATTGGCCACTTTCTCCAGAACCGGGGAGCCCCAGGGACCGACGGAGTGCTCAGCGAACCGGGACAGTGGCTCACAGTGGTGCCCACTGGTGTCCCCCCAGCGGGCACTGGTGCTGCTCCCCACCCGGGTCCTGCCCTCGGGGGCACCACCCACCCCACAGCTCCTCAGTGAGGTCTGGTCAATGGTGAAATGTGACAGACGAGACCCAAAACCTCGGGAGGAGAAAGGTGAAACAAAATGGACAATTTCTTCCAGAGCTGTTCTGCTACCAGCCTGAAATGCAGGGTTGCTTTGCTCTGTTTTTTTCTGAAACCTCTGTAATGGCTGCCTGCAGGGATGGTTTTCTACGTTTGCAGCAGGATTTTTTATTATTTTTTCCAAATGCGGATTTTTTTCAACAGTATTTATTCTACTCAGAGTCTGCCAATATCCACCTTTCATCAAGAAGTGCCCCGAGTTGTTAGCATCCAGAGACAGGCAATGCACTAAAAATCCATCCCTTAGAACCTCCCACTCTACACCCCATGTAGAGAAGTGATGAAAAATATGGTGAAGGCTGGATACTAAGAGCACTTGCCTGGCGAACGCAAACACAACACAGCTTAACCTGCTTTGTAAAGTTCCTCTGGGTCCGAGTCTGCCACTTCCTAATCACTGCTCGCTGTCCTGACTGCTGCTGTTACCACAGCACAAACCCTGTGGGGTCCCACCCTTTTCCCAAGGGTCGGTGACTGGAGGGGTGGCCCGTGCTCTGGGCAGCTGGTGGCAGCATCTGCCCCGCGGGTAAAAAGCCCCTGGCTCTCGTAGCTTCCTGGGCCAAAGGAAAAGCGTGTCCTTGCTTTGCTGTGATAGCTCACGGGCCGACTGCTTATCTCTGACTCACTCTCACGTGTCATTTAGGAGATAAGGCTGGGAAGAGATCCGGAGGAGCAGCAGAGGCAGGCATTCTTTTCAGGAGCCAAGGACATGCATCCTGCAGGCAGCAGGAACACAGCCTTGGGAACACATCCTCAGCGTGGAAGGGTACGGCCCCTGTTTGATATCATCATCCCGAGGCTCTGTATTTTACCTGCCCTGTTGTTCCCCCGCCTTAGGCTATATACAAGAGAAATTGGAAGGTGGGTAGGGCTGAATAATGTGTAAAGTAGGCAGAAATGTTGCCATGATAACGTTATGTTTACCAAGGCCTCACCACCATGTGGACATCAGGGTCTGACTGCTCACACCAAGTTCCTTGCTGCTTTCTAAGGGTCGTATCTTAAGAGCTCTGTATTTTTATTTAGATCCTTTTCCTATTCCTTATATCCTTTTCTGCCCTTCAGTCCATAGCCATGGGTAACAGGAGAACCAGTAAGTGCCTGAGATGTGAATAATGGGAAAGGAAAAAATAGTAAAAACAAAACAAACCCCAGAAAAAGAGACAACCAAAAAGCAATATGAAAAGAATATGCATTTGTGATATTGTTTAACGATCTTCTGTAACGTTACTCATTTGTCTGAACTCATCTGTAAAATTCAAATTCTTCAAGCTAACATTTTCCCTCACTAATGTGCTAGGATAGTCATCAGTGCTAGAAAACACAGTGTTCATATTTCACACTGAACTTATTTGGAGAGAAGCGGTGCAGAGATCACTCACTTCACATTGTCCTTATGTCACCAAAAAGCAAATTGTGGTGGTTCCATTGCGAGGGATGTGGGTTTTTTTTTTTTGGGGTGGGCTGGGGGGTGAAGATGTAGGTCACATCTTTTTTATTTCTTCATAATGTAAGGTAATTCCTTCTGCTATGTATATTCTAAATCTCAGCTGCTAAACAAACAAAACCGAGGAGGGCAATTCTGGCAGGACTGGTACCGATGGCGGGAACCCTCCTGCCCGGAGTGAGGAGATATCTCACCGGGGTGTCCACAGCCGTTTCCTCCTTAGCTAATGTTTTTTTCTGCTGGAAGCTGTTTTGATGGCTTCTTTTTTTATTTACTTTTTTTTTTTTTTTTTTTTTTTTTTTTTTTCCGGACCATTTAAGCAGAGCGGGGGGCCACCCCCGCCCCCGTCCGGCGACCCCCCGGGCACGGCGCTCCGGCGGCCGCGGGCTCCGCAGGTGTGGACACCTTTGAAACTGCCGCTCCTGCCAAAGGGATTCCCAGCTGAAATTCACGTGGCAAAGAAAGTGCCCATTTACTTCAATTATTTTCTAACTGCACCGCTCGCTTGTGCCTTTGGTCTTGCCGGTACCCAGATGGGTAATTTGGGAGCTATTTGCGTGGATACCCTTGTTTTGAAGGCGCAGAGGTCTGTGAGCTCAGGTACTTACAAACGCTTAGTGGGAATTAACAACTGAAAGGGGAGCCCTAAGCACTCCGAGCCGGGATCACTGCGGCAGCCGGATTTCAAAGCGTCCGGCGTTAATCCGGCCGGATCGCCTTCCGGATCTCGAGCTGGCAGCGGGTATCCACGAAGATGGGGATGGGGACGGGGATGCCATGCCCGCCTGCCCGCCGGGGCTCGCTCGCGGGGCCGCAGCGGGCTCTGCCGGGATTCCCCGCGGCAGCTGCGGGAGGCGAGGCGCGCCCGGTCGTTCCGCCGGTCGGCAGATTTGGCAACGATGTTTCGAAACCGGTTAAAGGAGCGGGTACAGAGGCAGAGGCAAACATGCCCCTCGTCCCCCTCCACCGCCACCCCTCAGCCTGAAACTGCCTGCGAGATAGCTGGCCTTGGGCAGAGCTCCTTGCCGGGATCGCTCCCCGCCACCCTCGGCCCTCCCCGCCCCGTCCCGGCTGCTGCCGCCGGCTCTCGCACCGGGGAGCGGCCGCAGGCAGCGCTGCGGGGCTGGAGCTGCCCCGCAGGCCCCGCCACGGATCCCCGCCCACTTGCGGGGGCACCCTCGGGGTACAGTCCCCCAGCGGTCCCTCCTCCGCCGGCCTCCCGTCCCGCCCCGGCTATCCCGAGAAAAGGTGCGGACCGGCTGGAAGAGAAGATGCCGGCTCCATCCCGCCCCCGGTAGCAGTGGGATGCTGGTGGGAACCGGGGCGGGCAGCTAGCAAGCCCTCGCTGGGAGGGGAACCCTACAGCTATCTTCTCACCTTCCCAGAGAGTACATATGTCATCCCCGTTCTGCTTTCGGCTTATTTATATAGCGGACTCTCCTGTCACCACAGTTATTTAATATGTGGTTCCCTGCTAGGCCTTCCTATTTGATTGCTGTCACAAATAATACCAGGTGAAATTCCTCATTGTTTCTGCAATCACACTGTAGCCCACTGCTATTTGCTTTTTCAGTCCCTAGAGTTAATTGTTTTCCCACTGTATGCCTCATACCAAATGCACAGAAAGCAAACAAAACCCCAAACCTTCCAAAACTCATATTTCTCAGCTATTATATTATCAGCAGGAAGTGTTTCATAGCTCTGACATCATAAGCCCTGAGCAGCATGAAGTTTATCAGGGCCTTCACATGATGAAATTGTACTTTTTAACGTGAGAAAATATAAAAGCAGAACATCTTTCTACTGGATTTGAGCTGCTAATTTTAATTACTGTAACTGCTGAATCCAGACTTTTTTAATGGTCATTTCTCATACGAAGCAGGAGAAGCAAACCAAAAATAGCTCTTTAAAACTGTAACAGACCTGTAAATACAAATAGGATCAAACTGCCCAGATGTGTGGCTGTCACACCCATGACATGGATCTTGCTTATGTTCTCACATCTCTATTGTGTGACTGTCATGATGGTTATGAGTACAAATATATACATGATTAGACAATGTTGCTTTAAAACCAGGGAAAAGGTGCTAGGCATCCTTTACTAAATATATCAAAGGATGAAAAAGCAAACATTTACAAAGAGCTGTTTGGAGATCCCTATGAATAAATAATCATAGAATCATTTAGGTTGAAAAAGACCTCTAAGATGATATAGTCCAGCTGCCAACCCAGCACTGCCAAGTCCATCACTAAACTGTGTTCCCAAGTGCCACATCTATAAATTGTTTAAGCCCCTCCATGGGTGGTGACTCAACCACTTCCCTGGGCAGCCTGTTCCAATGCTTGACGAGCTTTCCAGTGAAGAAATTATTCCTAATATCCAAACTAAACCTCCTCTGGCACAACTTGAGACCATTTCCTCTCCTCCTATTGCTTGTTACCTGAGAGAAGAGCCTGACCTCCACCTTGATACAATCTTCTTTCAGGTTGTTGTAGAGAGCAGTAGGGTCCCCTTTGAGCCTCCTTTTCTTCATGTTACCAGCCCCAACTGTTAACCTCATCTACTCTGCATAAATTTTGCTCCAGACCCTTCACCATCTTTGTTATTTATCTCTGGACAGGCTTCAGCACCTCAATGTCATTTTTGTAGTGAGAGGCCCAAAACTGAGCTAAGAATCTGAGGTGTGGCCTCACCAGTGCTGAGCACAAGGGGACAATCCCTGCCCTGGTCCTGTTGGCCACACTATTGCTAATACAAGCCAGGATGCCATTAGCCACCTGGACACACGCTGGCTCATGTCCAGCCAGCTGTTGACCAGCACCCCCAAGTCCTTTTCCATTGGGCCATGTTCCTTCTCTCCAGCTGCTCTTCCCCAAGCCTGCAGTGTTCAGTGGGGTTCTTGTGACCCAGGTGCAGGACCTGGCACTTCACCTTGTTGAACCTCACACAGTTTGCCTTGTACCACCAATCCAGCCTGTCCAGATTCCTGTCCTACAGAACTTTTCTGCCCTCCAGCAGGTCAACACTCCTACCCCACTTGGTGTCATCCATGAACTGAGGGTGCACTCAATCCCCTCATCCAGATCATCAGTAAAGGTATTTAGCAGGACTGGCCCCGACACTGATCCCTGGGGAACATCACTTGTGACCAGCTGCCAACTGGATATAATTCAGACCACCACCACTCTCTGGGCCTGGCCATCCATATGTTTTGTCACCCAGTAGAGTGTGCACCTGCCCAAGCCATGAGCCATATTAAAAATATGAAATGCTGGTCATGGCTATGGTTGTGTTTGTGATCCTAATTTCAGTCTCTTTCTTTCACTAAGTTTCTACAATTCCATTTGGAGCAAGGAAAGTCATCTGGAAACTTAAAACAATTTAATACTTTTCCCATCTCTGTTACTATAGATCTCCCAATTATTTGTCAAAACAACAAAAAAACTTTACAAAGACTTAAATTTCCTTAAACACACTTCCTTTTTCCTTCTTTAGCCAATAGGATACTGTAGGCCAAATGACAGAAAGTTGTTGTGTGGTCTTACCTAGCAAAATTAACCATTGCCAAAAATTGATTTCAAGCATTGAATGCATTTACCCTTGTCTGTCCATATTTTACCAGTTAGGATCAGACATTTAATATTTTTTACTAACCATTACATTTCCATTTAATTTAAAATTACAGCTAAAGATTTTTAGGTGCTATTTTTCTTTGAAGGAGGAGAAAGGAGGTGACTAACAAAGTTCCTTTATTTTCAAATACTGAGTTGTGTCTTCCAGGTCCTGTTTCATTGACTTCTGTCTGTTCTCTGTCTTGTATACCTGGGCTGCAAAGGGCTATTCTTTACTTTCTGACTTTTATAAATAAGCCCTGCCCTTATCATGGAGCTTATGTCTACATATTGGTATTTTAAAAAATATATATGTCTCTCTGCTGTCTTTTTAAAGAAAGTGGCAGCTAAATTAAATCATTACCAAAGGGTAAAATTTCTGTCAATGTGACATCTTTCTTGGTCAACATTAAAGATAATAGTTCTTTGGTTTTGTGGGGCTATTGTTTTCCAGTATTTAATGTCCATATACATATATGTTTCAACAAGAGTTGACTCTGCTTTTTAACCCTTTTGGGTTCAGGTTTTCTCAGCCTCAGAGTAGATTTTAAGCTACACTTTTTTTTGGGGGACTGTGCATGTCTGCACGCTGAAAATCCCAATTGGCATAAACTAAAATGGATTGATGTTTTTTTTGCAGCTATAGCAGGACTTGTTTTCATCAGAAAATAAAGAGTATTTTCAGTTAATTCAGTCTCCTAACCTTTCCATGAAAGAGATGGACATTGACTGCATGTGACAGAAGAAAGTCCCTGGGCACTGAAAGGGTGTAGCTGGCTTCTTTATAAAAACAGCCCCTGAAGTTCAGCAACAAGCTGAAATACCAAGCCTTGCACAGTCGTATTAATAACCTCCTTGAATTTTTGAGTGCTGCAAGGACTCGGTGGCAGTGAAAAGAAAGTTATCAAGAATTTAAAAGAGAAGCACTAATATTTGACTGGCCACATCTGAAAATTCCCAGCTTTAGTGATTTTTAATATGCCATTAAAACATGGTGAGAGAGTGGAAGTTAAAAGTATCTTCCTTCATTTGCCTTGTGTGATACTCCATGTAAGTTGAAGCAGGGTGGGGGGGAAACCCATCAGAATGAATTACTGGAAAAATAGAAAGAAAATCTACAAAATCTTTACACAAGCTGGATATAAAGGTGAAAGTATTAAAGCCCTTTGGAAATGAGATGCTAGCAAAGTGAAGATGGTATCCAGAAACTTACAGATAGTTTTTAACCAAAATCAAACAAAGGAAAAATGACCTCACTGAAACTATAGAGATGTATAGTTCAGAAAATAGCTGTGAATCCTGCCGTGGTGGCAGTGGAACTTCAGGAAAAGAATACAGCAATAGAATAGTGTGACAGGTCATTCTAATAATCAACATTTTTGAAGTGTCCATGTAGATCCAGTGGAGTGTGTGTATGTATCCAGATCCATATTTATAAGGATAAACATCATATATGGCTATAAATGGTGATATGTGGATTTCCATATGTACATACACACATATGTAAATGTTTCACAGCCCGATAGATTCCATTGTTCCCAATTTCTCTTCTTAGGCCCTCTTGAGCAGGGTGCTTCAGTTGTACAGTTTCAGTCACAAGAGTCCAAGCAATTTGTTGCAGCAGACGCTGTTTTCCAATACTCTGACAAAAGAGGTCTCAATCCCAGCCCAAAAGCAAAGTATTAAATATTTCAGCTCAGTGTGCCACCACTGTAACTTGGGCTGCAGAAAAAAAGCTCTTCTGGAACAGCTCTTTTTAGAACCAGAGATGCTCCTAATTTGGATAAACTCCGTGAATATATTTGAATAAAGCCCAACAAAACAAGATAATCTGTAACCCTTTTAAGACCTACGTCTTCTTTCAAAAATGCTTTCTGGTTTGTTGGTTTTTTGTTTGTTTGTTTGTATTTTCGGGGTTTTTTTTGTGTGGTTTAGAGGTTATATTGGTAAATTTACAAACTTAATGTGCTCCTTTCTGCTTCACCAGACTCTGGTGTTTCTGCGGTGTTATCCTTAAGATAACATCTAAAGGGACCCACTCAGAAGTCTCCGGTCCCACAGGACTGAAACATCCCGCAACTTTCTTGCGGCGATGTTCCTGTGTAGAGCCCGTAGGGCTCCGGGGCAGGGAGTAAGGACGGAGACGGCTTGTAGGGAGTCGGGGGGGACATTCCCTCGATTGTCCCCTCGATTACCAAGGACTGGAGATTGGCAGGCGATAGGAATGACAAATACTGGGTATGGTACGGTGACATACATGACGTGACAAATACTTCGGTACTGTGGCTGTGATAACTTTAATTTGCGGGACGCGGGAGTGGGTGATGTACAGCTCTTTCCTCAGCATACAGAGTGAATGAAGAAGCCCCCGCGTTAGCTCCCGAAGCTCCGCTGAAGGTCTCCGGGCACTCTGGTTCCACGGGACTCCCGGGGGGACAACCCCGACCCCGGCCGCCACCGCCGCCAGAGCCCCGGCTCGGCGGGAGCTGCGGAGTACGAGGCAGGGATGGAAGCCGGGCTGCCGTTCTCCCGAGCTGAGCTGAAAACAACCCCAAGTCTGCGAAGGATTCATCAATCCTTCGTTCGTTAGGGAGAGCTTCACCCCGGGCAGATTTCGAACCAAAACAGAAGGGTCTCCCTTTCCCGGGACAGCCACAGGTTTTGTGTCCCCCTCTCGGGTGCTATCCGCAGGAAACCTAAGCAACATCGAAAGCTTGTCTACCTTGCCCAGATGAACGCGAGATTACCTGAGTTTTTTTTGGGGAAAAAACCCGCAATAGCCTTGAACTACGCGGCACCTAAAGAATGTTTGAAATAATGTGACTCAGTCCATAAAACCGTAGAATTAACTCCCTTAAAACCTACATAGCGGTTTTGTAAAATCTCTTTCGGTGCCTGCCCTGGCCCGGGAGAGGCAGAACCGGAGGGAGCGGGCTGTCGGAGCGGGGGGCTGCGGCCGGCCCAGCCGAGAGGAGCCGCCCCGGGGCTCTCCGGCCGCGAGAAGGGGCGCAGCGGCTCGGCCTCGGCAGCGCCCGGCAAGACGTTCCTGGGCTTGTTCTGCCTTCAAAGCAGGGCAGCTAGCCCGAGCTCTGCGACTCCAGCGACTTCGTGCTGGAGCGTCGGAGTTTTCCCGACACATTTTTGTTTGTCTTATTCAGTCGAACGAGATCCATGCAAAAACTGGGGAAACATTATCCCGGAGAGAACGCGTGGTTAGGGCTGGGGCTGGAATTTCATTGCCGGCTGTGAGCAGCCTAGCCCAGGCTCACCGGCTGCGTGGCCGCAGCCTGAGGTGGGCACCGCAGGGACCGCTTCCGCCGTCTCTCGGCTCCCACCTGGGCTGGGGGTTGAGTCCTGCCCGTCCGGCAGCACCGGGCGTGCTCCGCTGCCAGCACCTGCCCGCGCCCGGCTTGCGCAGGGTGCGCATCCCGGCGGGGCTCCGGCAGCGCCTCGGCCCCGGCGCTCGGTGGCCGCGGTCAGCTGTTCGCCATTTATCCCAGCTGGATAAATCCGAGGAGGCCCGGCGGGAGCGGGGGGCCAGTGGGCCGAGGCGGTGAGGAGGGCGGCAGAGATCCGGCCGGATCCTTCTGTCAGGCAACGAAATCCTGGCCGCTCAGCGGGTCTGGTTTAAAATTCAGCCGTGAGGTGGAGGCAGGTGTTTGCAGCGCTCCCTGCGAGATGGCCGGTGGCGGGCGGAGGGCGAGGGACTGCGGATTTGTAGCTGCAAATCATTCACGCCGGCTTTGCCCGCTCCACAAAATCACACGGGCATCTACCTCTTCCCAAGCGCTGTTCCCTACCCTTTTGGGGCTAAAGGCTAGGGGATTTGCACTGAGAGAAAGAGCCAAACAGAGCTGGCACCCGCTTCAATTAAAAACCTGCCTTCCCGGTGGGAGATGCTGAAGGGGAGCCCGCGTTGTGAGAAACCGACTGCCGAATTCCTGAAAACTAGAATTGCTAACCGAACCCGCTACTTCCCACAGATAAGGTGAAACGTGTTAACCCCATGATAAGGATGCTGCTCAGGGAGCGGAGAGGGAGGAAGGGCTCAGCAGAGACACAAGCCGAATTGTTTGAACGGAGAGGCGGCCGGCGGGGAGGTTGCGAGGGCCCAGCGTCCCCCGCCTTGTGTCAGCGGCCCGGTTGATCGCCGCCCTCCCTACCTGACGAGTGTCGCCTTTCCCACCCAAACCTCTCCATTTCGTCCCCATCCCTCGCTCAGCGCCGGAGATTCTTCCTTACGCGCCCGAGCGGTAGGACGGTCCCACCTCAGCAAGAGGTCTTTTATTCGGAAGAGGGGAAGCCGGGCTCTCCTCCGCAGCCACCGTGGGGTGATGAGGGAGCTCCCCTCAGTCTGAGCGACGCGGGGGCACGGAGCGGGCCAGAGCCCCCCGGGTAGCCGGCTGCGGGAAGGGGGGGCCATGGAAGAGGACGGGGTGCACACCAAAGTCACAGGTGACTTGTTCCAATTAGTAGCTGTCTAATTAAATTAGTGTTATTCGGCCCAGCCAATGGGCCGGCGGGGGTGGAGGGCGATGATGAGGCAGCCCGGCGCAAGCCCCTCCCCGGCGGCCCGAGGAGCCGGGCGCGCCAGTATAAAATCGCCTCGGCGGAGCGCTGCCGAAGCGTAGCCCTGCGTGGCCACGGGTCGGGGTCGACTCAGGATTGAGTGGGAGCTCGAACGCACCGCCCATCCAGGATGCAGCTGGGTGAGCCGCTGCTGACGGCGGCAGGGGCACTGCCGGGCGCCCCCTTCTACCCGCTGGAGGGCGGCGGGCGCGGTGGAGCCGCTGGAGCCGGGACGGGCGCTCCCGGCGGCTCCCGCGGGCCGCCCGGTCCGGGATCGCCGCAGCGCCTCGACCTGGACAAGATGCCTAAGAAGTTTGGGGCGGCCCCCGCCATCCTGGGCGAGGCGGAGACCGTCGAGCCGCCCTTCGCCGCCCCCAAGCCGGACGGCCGCAAAGCCACCCCATGCGGGGACGAGGAGCTGCCCCCGGCCGCCGCCGCCCGCTACTCCATGGACAGCCTGAGCCCCGAGCGCTACTACCTGCAGTCCCCCGGACCGCCCGCCGCCGACCTGGGGGGGCCCTGCGCCCTGTTCCCGTACCCGCCGGCGGCGCAGCACGGCGCCGTCTATCAGCCGCCCGGCGGGCCGCGCTACCCCTACGGCTCCGTGCTGTCCCCGGGCGGCTTCGCGGGCGCCGTGTGCCCGCCCGGCGGCCGAGCGCAGTTCGGAGGCGGAGGCGGGTACCAGTACGGGCAGTCGACGGGCGGCGGAGCCCTCTACGGCCCTTATCCGCCGGCGTCGGGCTCCTGCGGAGGCCTCGGCGCGCTGGGGGTGCCGGCCGCCGGCCCGGGGATGCGGGCTCAGGTCTTTCTTTGCAACCGGCCTCTCTGGCTCAAGTTCCACCGGCATCAGACGGAGATGATCATCACCAAGCAAGGCCGGTAAGCGGACGCAGGGGGATGGTGGAAACGGAGGGAAGTGGTATGGTGGTCGGGAATGGGGAGGGCGGAGGAGGTAGCCCCGGGGGGACGCTCCCTGTCGGGTGGTGCTTGCCCGCTCCCCCGGGACGGAAGTGCGCCCTCTCTCCGCCGGTGGTGCCCCGGGATGCTCTCCCCGAGAAGCGACTCCCCTGTTTCCCCACACACGGTGGCCGGGAGATAAGGCGGGGGTCGGCTGGGGCTCGCCGCTTGCTTCCGCAGCCGCTTCGATGCCGGCACGGACGGGGCGCACCCCACGGCCGCCTACAGCATCCGCCGGGGCCCGCGCCCCCTCCCCCGGCCCGTCTCAGCATGCCTTGTGGTTTTCCTCCTTTCCCTAGGAGAATGTTTCCCTTCCTGAGCTTCAACATCACCGGCCTCAACCCCACGGCCCACTACAACGTCTTCGTGGAGGTGGTGCTGGCGGACCCCAACCACTGGCGTTTCCAGGGGGGCAAGTGGGTGACCTGCGGCAAGGCCGACAACAACATGCAAGGTGGGTGCGGGTTCCGCGGGTCAGTTTCTCGGAAAGGGCTCCCGGTTCCTCCCCCCCTCCCCCTTCAGGGTCTTCCCCACACCCGGCATCCTGCTGAGGGACCAGGCATGCTTTTAAGGTCGTCCTGCGACTCTTTTTGGGCCATCGGGGAGCGGAGGGGCTGCACGGGCGGCGGAACAAAGCCCCTGCCCGGCCGGCGTTTCACTGGCTTGTCTTTCCGCAGGCAACAAGGTCTACGTTCATCCTGAGTCGCCAAACACCGGGGCTCACTGGATGAGGCAGGAGATTTCTTTCGGGAAGCTGAAGCTCACGAACAATAAAGGCGCTAACAACAACAACGCGCAGGTAAGGAGGGAGAGGGAGGCTTGAAGGGCTCTTGGTGGCTCAGCGGGGGAGCTCTGGGGTTTTGGGGCTTTTACAGCATTTCATCAAGTCGCTAAATCACTCTGCTTGTGAGTCGTTCCCCTCTTGAGCTGGGTCATGGAGCTTGTTTTCTTTGTTCCTCCGTATGAATAGTTGAAAATGTTGGAAATATGATGTGTGAATTTCTTTTGTTTTAGACAATATATTGATCCCCTGGAGTTGTTCAAAAAGTGGGAGGGTAACAGATAGCTCTTGGTGAAACAGGACTGCAAGCTGTGACTCAGCTCCTGATAACAGTTAAAACTGCTTCACTTCTAAACCAAGAGATTACAATTTACATGAAGAAAAGGTCATTCTGTAATATAGGTCTTTTAATGTTACAAGCAGTTTACCTAAAGATGTTGTCTCTTTCACGGTTTCTTTTAGATGATAGTACTTCAGTCCCTACACAAGTACCAACCCCGACTTCACATTGTGGAAGTGACTGAAGATGGTGTTGAAGATCTGAATGATTCCTCAAAGACTCAAACGTTTATTTTCCCTGAAACGCAGTTCATAGCAGTTACAGCATATCAAAACACTGATGTAAGCATGAATGTATAAAATTGCAATAAAGAATAAAATTTATTAACTTGTGGGCTCAGAATCACATCCTAATATATTCTGCTTTCACTTTTAGATTACACAGCTCAAAATTGACCATAATCCTTTTGCAAAAGGCTTCAGAGACAATTATGACTCGTAAGTACACCTCTGTCTTCTTTTGCAGATGTGTCAGTCTAGGAGGCACGATTCTGGCCTGAAATGCTTGTGGAAGGGTTTTTCCTTTTAGACACTAATTCAGTTATTCATCACCAGTACTTCTTCTGCTGGCACTTTTGCATATATTAAAGAATCTGAATAGTGTATTGTCTAGGTGACCTGCCTTTCTGTTGGCTTCTGAATATTGGTAGGAAACTTATACTGGCAGAACCCAGCTGGCCTGCAGATTTCACTGGCAGCAGTATATTGGATGTCTCCACAGAGCAGGCAGCTTCTTTAAATTGTCAGCAAAAGACTTGCCTAATAATTGCTTTTTGCCTTCACTTGTGCTATTGCTTGCAGCAGTAATAGAAAATTTACAGTGGTTTAGGAAAAGTGCCTGCTAAATCAGCTTAAAAAATATCCAGCCAATTAAATATAGTTATGATTCTAATTAAGAAATATCTAGTTTCTTTGTGTTTTAGTGTTGTGTTACTGTCATACTGGAATTGTAAAGAAAAACACTATTTCTCTTTTATGTTGTAGCATGTACACAGCTTCCGAAAATGACAGATTAACTCCATCTCCCACGGATTCTCCTAGATCCCACCAGATCGTCCCTGGCGCCCGATACAGTATGCAGCCATTCTTCCAAGAACAGTTTGTCAACAACCTGCCCCCAGCCCGCTTTTACAACGGTGAGAGAGCTGTCCCTCAGACAAATGGCCTGCTGTCCCCACAGCCGAACGAGGAGGTGGCCAGCTCTCCTCAGCGGTGGTTTGTGACGCCCGTGCAGCAGCCCAGTGCCAACAAACTGGACATGAACTCCTATGAGACGGAGTATTCTCATAGCACCTTGCTTCCTTATGGCATTAAATCCCTCCCCCTTCAGACATCCCACGCTCTGGGATACTACCCTGACCCGACATTTCCATCCGTGGCAGGCTGGGGGAGCAGGGGCTCTTACCAGCGAAAAATGACAACAGGACTAACTTGGACCTCAAGAACGAGTCCTCCGGGATTCACTGAAGACCAGCTTTCCAAGGACAAGGTGAAAGAAGAAATTGGCTCGTCCTGGATAGAGACTCCACCTTCTATAAAGTCTCTAGATTCAAATGATTCTGGGGTCTACACAGGTGCTTGTAAGAGAAGACGCCTTTCCCCTAGCACTTCCAGCAATGAAAATTCCCCGACAATGAAATGTGAGGACATTAATGCTGAGGACTATAGCAAAGACACTTCAAAAGGCATGGGCTACTATGCATTCTATACTAGTTCTTAAAGCATCTTTTTTTATTCCAATTGGCTGATTTTTTAATTATTTTTTTTTCAGGGTGGCCTTGGGTTTTTTTGCATTACAATTGCCAAAAAGACTCTTTGCCTTCCACCTTGAGTTGTTGTGTGCAATTCTAAAGAAGGTGCCAAAGCTTTTTGACTGTTGCAGGTAACAAAGTAGGGAAATAGCAAACCATGGGAGAATTCTTCCCCTTGTTTAGGAGGAGCCATATGCAGGAGCTGTAAGAACTCTAGTGTCTAAATATGTGGTGTATTTATTTGAGACACTAAAGTGTACAATTTGGGTTGGCTCAGAGGCCTGATCAAATCTATGCACTCCTGAGCAAGGAAAAGAGGGGGTGGGATCCCAAATTTAATTTTCTTCCCTTCTTGATAAAAGGGGAACTGGTTTGCCAGGGAACTGCACAAATGCTATGTTCTGCTTTAAACTGAGATGTTTTTTTCAACCCATCCACTCAGCTACAGCTTTTTTTTTTGGCAGAAAGTGCCAAAATAAGGCCTGCTTGCCAGGCAGGATTTTGACTTGAAGGTCTTGTTGCCAACAACAGGATTACAATGACCAAATCTGACTTTTCTTAGCTTAGAACTTGCATTAAAAAACCCCTGCCTCCATTCCAAAAGCCTAACCTTTATTGAGGTGGCGAAAAACAAAGTGTACAGTTGTGTTTTGTCTAGGTACACTGTAGAATATTGTGGAATAATGTATAAATAGTTGACCTATAGCTGTTCAGTTGGAAGGACATCCGGTGGTGTTTTGAAGTTCAAAAGGCTTTTTCATTTTTCTTAAAATTTTTTTTTTTGGTTAATCAGACTTAACATATGAAGCATTGCAAAAGAAGATTTCTATTTATGTGTATGTAAAGTGACTTTTTCAGCTGCCCTGTATAAAATTGGAAGTGATGTAACTTTACCCATCCTTGCCTATACTTTCAGCCATTTTAAACTGATCAGCCCCAGAACAACTCGCCCACAAACTTTTTCCTCTTCCAAGAAACTTGTTTTAGTTTTTTTTCTATGTACATAGTAATAATTTTTAATAAATGTGATGGTGCCAGACATAAGAGGGTAAGGTTGTGCCTCATCTTTGCCTCTTCTAGGTGTCCCCACATTGGAGAAGGGAGCACAGTCCTAGGGCTTTAGTTGTCTGCTGTCTCTAAATCCTTTCAGCCTTACTAACCTTAATCTGTTGCACTTTGTGGGTTTTTTCCTTACTTTTTTTTTTTTTTTTTTTAAGTCTCTTGTCCCCTGCCACCCCCCCTCCCCACCTCTGCGACAGGCGCGGTGCGAGCGCGGCCCGGACAGCGAATTGTGACCCCAGCCCGGCTGCGCCCGCCGCCCCCTTCTCACCCCCTCCGCTTCCCGGAACAAGGCAAGAAACTCCCCGCTTATCTGAGGGGGAAGCTTTTGGCAGAGCGATTGAATCCCAGCTCCCGCGGCAGCGGGACCTTTCCTGAGGATATGCAGGCAGTAATGGGATTAGGCTGTTAACGATTCCCGGCTGCAAACAAAACAAGGCCGGGGCTCAGGCCGGGGCTGTCCCGGGTGGAGGCACTGCTATCGGGGCGCAGCGGCAGGGGCTCCCCCTCCTCCGCAGCGGGGCGCGGCGGGTGCCCGAGGAGATTTCCATCAACTCTTCGCCTCTCGGGGCGGCGCTCCGGCTCTCCGCGGGGGCAAGCTGTGCTGTCAGCTCTTCCTCTGCCCCAGGACCCCAACTGGAATAGAACGGGGACTTGCGACAATATTTAAGAAACGGGGGACGGAGAATATTATTCCTTAATTTTACTTTTCCTTTTTTAAATTTTTGTTTTCCAGTGGGGCCACCCCCTCCCGGAGAAGCCCCCGGGCAGGGCTGTTCCCCGTCCCCAGCCGGGGGCTGCGGTGGCGGCGTGCCGCCCGTCCCCGCCCGCCCGGCAAACACCGAGCACACAGCACGATTCCGCCGCGCTGCGTTATTAAAAGCTGTATATTTTTGCACGGCACGGTGAAAAAAGAACTTAATACTTGTGACAAGTCCTCACACTGTTTAATAGAAACGTAAGTGCCTGGCTGGCCCCAATTAACACCTTGTGATTATAATGCATTCCTAAAATGGGGTGTCAGACGCCAAATTGTGAATAAAGGTATCTAATTAATCTTCATAGGATGACACTGATAAACAACACCAGATTTAAATAAAGATCAAGGAACTGAACGGTTTTTATTTGTTTACATTAACAGAAGATAAAGTTAACTACCCCTGCACTTTGCTTCGTAATGTGATTTGCTACCGCCAACAGCGGGCTGCGGGCGGAGAGCCCCACCTCGCCTCGGCGGCTTTTTCTCGCTGCTTGGGAGGGAGGGGGACACCCCGAGGGTGAGTGTCCCTTCCTCGGCAGCCCCCCGGGTGAGGCGGGCGTGTGCCGGGAAACGCGGCAGCACCTCGGCCTGGCAGCGAGCGCTGCAAGGAGCGCGTCCCGTCCCCGCCACTTCCGAGGCTCTGGCACGAAGCCGTGCGAGTTTGAAACGTCAGCTGGACGGGCACGGCGGGTCCAGAGAGAAATAAAGAAATAAATAATAGTTGTTTACACCGCTACGGTGGAGTGCGAGCCCTGCCCGATGAAGAGGGGAAAACTTGGTTTTGGGTCAGGGAGAATCCGAACCTCGGCGGCTGCCGGCGGGGCAAAGGCTCTGCCCGGGCCGGGGGCTCGGCTCCTTTCCCCCGCCGGCCCCGTGAAGCCGGGATCCGCACGCTGGGGCCGCTCCCCGAGAGTGTGCAGCTCCTGGGATGTTCCCTCGCTTGAACCGAGGGCGCGGTTCGGTGCTCTGGGTGCGTAAATCTGATCTTTAAACAGCACTAGCGCCCGGCGGGGCAATAGAAGCAGCGGAGACGGGCTCCTCCGATGCTTTGAGGCCATTCCTCGCCGAAGACTCTGGGCTCTGGGGGTGTTTTCGTTAAAGCAGACCTGGCACCCCGAGAACAACCCTCTGGTAATTATTTTCCAACGAAACTTCATCTCCCGCTGCTCGCCCCAAACCGTATCGCTGCCTCTTCACACCCAGGGGGGAAAAAGAAACGACCCCGAAACTTTCTTCCGACGGCACCGCCCCGACCCTCTCTGGAGAAAGGGCTCCTTCCTCCTCAGGGCAGCCACCTCAGCGCTCCTGGGAAGAAGGAGAAGATATTTTTCGGTGTTTTCTCTTCGAGTAATGAGATGGGGTTTTACTTTCGGTCTGAATTTCCGCTCCCACCTTCCTCAACGCCGCCTTTTTAACACCTGCTGGCTTGTTCCCACCTCCTCCCCTGTGAGGGGAGCGCGGCGTTAACGGAGGGGCCGTCCCGGGAAAGGTTATTTTGGCAGCCCCGCGCTGGGTCGCCTCTGGGGCGGCGGCCGCCGAAGGGGGAACAGGGCCCCGATGGCTCCTGCGGCACCGTTCTGCTTCAGAAATTCCCCTTCCCAAGGGGAACACCGGGCAGCCGTGCCGGGAGAGTCGGCGGTGGACAGCTGTGGGGTCTCGGCTCTGGGTAGAAAGTGGAGGCGGGGGGAATGAGGCGAGGGAGATGGGGCCCACCGGCACTTCCCTCATGCCCGCCCACCCCATGAATTTGTGACTTTTATTACTACATTATATTATTATTAATAATAACATTATTACTTTTATTATTAATAATAATATTTTTTTACTGCCCTACCATTTTTTATACATCCAAGCCCAATTCCCCAGCCCCCTGAGCTCTGTAGCCCACTCATCATTTTCCCCAGATCTTCATAGCCGTGATCATAATAATATGAGTGTGGCTAATATAAATATTAATCTAATCCTTATTGGAAGGATTTTAGTGCTTTCTGGGTATCACAGATATGTAATCCAGGAGAGAATGACATTAGCCTGAAAGAGTGGAGTGCAAAATATGATTTGAATAAAAAGATAGGGTGGTATCTAATATTTCCTTTAGGGAGTACTATACTCTGAGCTGTCACAACCGATTGAGTAAATAGAGGAGACTGAGGGATGTGATCCTAATCATATTGATGAAACATTCATCTGAAAGACCGAGTGCAACCAGAAGGGACTCACCAGGAATACAATTAAATCCTAATCTGGGGAGGAGGAATCCTCTGCAGGCTTTCCTCTAACCTGCCGCCCTCTCCCCCATTTTCATTTCACAGTCAGATAAAATGCAGCAGAGGAAGGGGAAATACAGGAGAGGTGGAGTGCTGTGTGATTTGCCTGCCCTGAAGGACTGCATAAACACAGGGAGTGCTGGGTGGAAAGGGGGTAAATCTACAGTTCTGATCCTGGTGAGTGAAAATAAAGGCCTAACTTTAGTCACAGGGGGAACTACCTGCCTGCAGAGAGTTTCCACCTGTGAATGATGTTAATCAGGTGCAGGAAGTCTCTGCTTCTGGAAGAAGAATCCTTCTCACACCCTAGCTTTGGCTGTTAGCTCAGTTCCAGACTGCAGAGCAAAATTGATTTTCCTATCTGTTGTGTGCTATTTAGTTCCCACCTGCCATAGAGAACTGTTTTCTTGCTGATGTTTATTAGCAAAGGGGTTAACTTCCAAGCTGCTTTGACCAGTGGCCCTCAAAAGATGATCTGAGAAGATGGATGGGACAGGGCTTCAGATGATGTGGCTCTTGTGACAGCACTAAACCCCGGCTGACTGCTCTTCATCCATCTTGCTTTTGGGGAAGGCATCGAGCAGGTGTGTTTTCCTAGTGCATGCCACTTTTTGGCATATACCACTAAAATAAATTAATGAATACCTGAATTTGTATAATGATGTTTAAAGCTCGAAAAGCAGCCTGTATTCTTCATCTTCTCACTGTCAGACTTCTTTGAGTGCCTGAGACCCAAATCTGATCAGGTGTTTTTAGAGCTTTTCCAAAGTCACATGTCTTTTATCATCAAGCTCAGGCAAAAAAGCAAAGTGATTTCTTTCTTCCTGGAATGTTCTCCACAGAAAGAAAGACCACCCCACCCCCCCCAAAAAAAAAAGAAAAAAAAAAAAAGAAAAAAAAAAAAGATCGGTTCTCTTTCTGTGGGGTGTGTAAAAGAGGAAAGGATGTGTGGAGTGGGACATCCATTAACAAATCTGTATTAGGAGCTCCATGTAAGTCCATATTCTCTTCTGCTGAAGTCTGAGCTCTGCAGTTTTACCAGTTATAGAAGGACTCTTGTGGATGAAGTAGGCACTGCTAAAGTATGGACCCCATAAAGTAGTATCATTTTAGCAGGTTTGAAAATGAAACTTCACATCAAGGTTCCTCTGAACTATCATTTTATATGTACACAGTAGGAGGGCAAAGGGGTCTGTTCTGTTATGATCCCTGGTTTTCTTGGGGCAGGGTTAGGTTTCTGTGGTGTGGGTAGGGCATACATCCTTAAACTTCATGGAGTAGTTACAGTTCCATTTGTCCACAAAGCAATGTAGTTTTTGTAAATTGCTTGGCATAGTTGCAAACTTCCTCTGAGGAAGAAAACAACCTCTATTAGGAAACAATAGTTTGGCAATATATTAGAGTGTGCTTGTTTTTAGTGATAAGTTCTCAATATTCTCAACAGAAATTTTACTGCTTTCTCTCCTCACTTCACATGGCAAGTAGAAATATTATAACAAGAAATTCCTGCCCTGATGAAGGTATGATTTTAACAAGCAGACCTGTTAAACTGACACTGCAGAGGATATGTCAATGCAAAGATGACTTTTGAGGAGCTATTCACAAGAGCATGTAAATTTTATCCTATCTCTTACTCCAGATAGGACAGACAAAGCCTCACCTGTGTAGCCAGGTGAGCCTTGATTAACTTATTTGCCATTAACTTTGTGTTGTATATTGCAAGATTATGTTTAACCCAACTCTTTTGTTACTTCTTTCAGTGAAGGCAGGATTCAGCTCTGCTGCCTTTGTATTGCAGCTCCTTTGCAGCATTATTTGAGAGGAACTATCAGGTAAATTTAGTGTTTTGAGGGGAAATATCTTTGATCCAGAAAAAAAAAATTGACAAAATCTGTGACATTTGAGTAATCTTACTTTTACTCAGAGGAAAAATTAAGTTCCTAAAGTTTGTGCCAGTAATGATCCTGAACAGCAGATAAATCTGCATTGTACATCTCTGTTTCAAATATGCAACACATTTCTCTACTTCATCTGCTTAAATTATATGTGCATAACAAAACTCTGGAAATGCCTGCTGTTGGGATAGGGTAGAGAACATCAGGGTTATTTTTCAGACACAGCAATTGTCTACTTTAGTTCACTGTGCAGCAGCAGAAATTCTCATGCTGGCACTGAGCAGAAAGAAGAAGTTGAGCTGAATGTAAGAATGAAAAACTTGTATATTCCTGTCAGGGGTGTTGGTGGGTGCTTTCAGCAGTTTAAGCAGCAATATTTGTGATTGTGTTTTTTCCCCCTTTCCATACCACCCCTCACCACACAATTACAGCACATGGCAGTGAATGTCTGGATGGTGACCTGGCCAGTTTAGGTACTGAACTTCAAAAACATTTAAGCAGGCTGGTATAAACACTCTTGTCTGGAAAATGGTGAAAGGACTTTTGGATGAGGTGGAGATGCCACAGTGGTACAGCCACAGCATTTAGGCATCTCTGGGCATATGGTGAAATGTAGATTTAGAGCACCTCTCATACCCCAAAACAGCTGTCCATGGGCATCCACTTGTTCTGCCGTTTACCTTGTGGATCCTTTGTTGTTAGGTTTCTAGCAATTTCCTTATTCCAGCCATGGGAAGAGACAGCCATTCCTATAGGTATCAGCAAATATGAGCTCTCTGTTTGTGCAGTACCACAAAAAGCTTAATCGTTGCATAGTCTAATGGAACATGTGTAATAGTCAGAATGTGGTTTCTGCTCTGTGCTTAACATGTGGGTTTCTTGTTTCTGACATTCTTACTGACTGAGAAGCCTTAGAAGAGGGGCCTTTCACTCTCCTGGAAATGGGCTGATATATTAGGAGTTTCAGGGCAGTGTCTCTTGGGGCCACAGGAAGGATGCTCTATGGCAAGGTGCTTTTCACTTCACATTTGGCTTGGAACAAGGGGTGGGTTTGGCTCTAGTACACTACACAAGAAATGAACAAACAAAAAATTGTGTAGTATTTCACCACAGACTTAAAAAATTAGATCCCACAACTATTGATGGGATTGTTCTGAGCTCTGGGGCAATGGCTGACTTCTGCTAGATTGGATTGTAGGTATTTTTGGTGCATAAGTGGTTAAGGTGTCTCCCTCTTCTCTATCTTGTATTTAGTCTCCGTAGAGAAGCATGAAGGATACAAAATGAGACACAATACCATTTTAATGTTTTTTCAACCTACCCTGGGACTGGAGATTAAAAAAAACAAAACAAAACAAAAAAACCCCAACAAAACAACAGAACCACAGATACATTTTCTTGTTGGTAGGGTGTTCTCCAAACCAGGAGTTACAGGGAGAGCAAAAGCAGCAGGAAGACTGTTTCTCCACCCTATTCACATCCATCATGCTTGATCTGCATCATTCTCCCCGCTGATATTTCATATTGTTCTGCTGAGAGGTGCTAATGGCTGCCCATCCTCTTTAAAGATCGCCGACATAAAGAGTGAAAAACCCTTTATAGAGAAGCTTAAAGATTGACCATAACTACACCTAGGAAAAAGTCCTGTTGGACAATAAGCAGATTAACTCTCTTGTGTCTTTCAATGTCCTCTATCATAAGAGCTACAGAGGTTAATAGGCCAAAGCTCTCAGGTATGACATTGTAACTAAAAGCTCTCCTGTGGCATATCTTTACTGAAGAGTGAATCCGTGGGAGGGGGAATGGAGCTCATTTTGGTTTCTCTTACTGTGGGAAAGAGATATGGCCCTATCTCTCTGTAGTATTTCCTTTCTAGGCTTGGCTTGCACATCCACTTCTTACCTTGCACCAGCTGTGGGGCTCATCCAATTTCTCTGTGAGTCAGTTCATTTTACAGACTTGGCAGAAAACACATCCAGGAGAAAAGGACAATTGCATTCTGTTGGGTTCTTGGGTTGGCTCAACTAAGGCCCAACATGAACAGAGGCAGTGGAGAGGGCAGGATCTGGTTTTGGTGTAGCCTTACAGTAACTCATTTTGTGATACTGTGAATTATGAAATTGCAGATTTATCATTCAAAAAGACAAAATTCTCTCCTTCAGATTAAAAAGTGTTTTCCCAGGCTGTTGGGATAAATGTTTCATGCTTTTCTGTTCCTTTTGAGTGTCCAGAAGGAAATAATTGCAGAGTCACTCACTGTGCCATGGCTGTAGGAAATGGGGGGATCAGATAGGAAGAGATAACAGGGAACAGAGTAATGCAGCCTGTTTGACTTCCTGCATGCAGGAATGGGCTCTCATGCTTTGGGGTGGTTGTTCTTGAAGACCAGCCTGCTCTCACAGGCTCTCCTTTCCCTTCCTCAGCAGCCTTCCATGGGATCCTAACCAAGAACAACTCTGAACTAAGCTGAATTCTGCTCTGCAGTGTCAGTTTGCTACTGTATTGTCCTTCTCACTTCTCAGAGCTTTAGTCACAATCTTACAGCTGCCCTTTACATCTCACTGTAAGAAGTCCAGCAGACTCATCAGTCAGGTGCACAAAGAAATGACCATCAGCACGGACTGGAGGTGTGGGTTGTCTCTGCCCACCTGTCTGCAGATATCAGGGTGGTTCTCTTGAGTACTAGTAGGGACCAGAGCTCTGGAGTACCAGCTCATGGAGCTTCCTTCAGCTTTCAAACAAAGGCTTCTACTTCTCTCAATCAGGAGGCCTGTGGCAGGCCCCTAGTACAAAGTCATCAGTGTTGGAGTGTTCTCTGGCTCTCACCCATGTCTGGACCCACTTGTCACTTGTTCAAAACAAAGCAGTATATCTTGCCACCAGCCCTTTGCATGGTCTAAATTATCCATATTCCTCACCTTCCCAGCGTGTTTTTTCTCAGGAGCTTGTACTCATCCTTAGCAACAATCCAGCCATGTGAGGTATCCTACTGTGATCCTATAATCCTTGTGAGATGCCACCAAGCAATCTCCTTTTTACATTTATTTTCAGATTGCAAATACTTTCTTTAGGTTCCTCTGGGATCTTTTGCCGCAGTCCCTGGGATTTCAGATCCTCAGGAGTGAGTGCTGCTTTTTGGAGCTGCCTTTTCCTCACTCCTATCTCTCCTTGAGTGCCCACCCCTCTTTCAGCAGGGCCTTGTTCTTCACTCTTTCATGTAAATGGGAATATTAAAGGCATTTTAGTTTCTCGTTGCACTGGTTTGATTGCAGTGCAGATGCTCCAGCAGCCCCTGAGTTTGTTACTGCTCTGAGCCTTCAGGGAGGCCTGCCTGAGGTGTCAGGCCTTAGCTCTGCATCACCTCGAGTTCCCGTGCTGGGAAGCTTGCTTTCTGGAGGCAGTGGTAGATGGAATAAGTCCTCACAGGGCCTGGCAGGCGGGTTTTGCATGGATGCTCTCTGAATTGGTGTGCTGGTGTTAGGGTGCTTCTGCTGTCTGGTGTGGGGACCCAGTTCTGTCTGCTCAGCAGCAGCCTGCACAAGGATAGAGCCTGGATCAGCAGGCTGGGAGTTCATGGGGTAGCAGAAAAAGGGAGGGCTGACTCTGGTGGGTGTACAAGGGAAAGAGAACACTTGGAACCTGGATCAGCATTGAAGGGCATGCACTGCTGAGCACTGGAAGCAGAGAAGAGGAAGGTACAGAAGGAAGATCTGAGATGACTGAGGGAGGTCAGTTGCAGAGCCAGGGTGAAGATGTGATAATTATCAAACAAAACCTGCTGAAAGAATGGAGCTGGAGTGTGTCCAGAAAAAGACAACAGAGATGGTGATGGGCCTGGAACACAAATCTTATGAGGGGCAACTGAGGAAGGTGTGGCTGTTTAGCCTCGAGAAAATGAGGCTCAGGGAAACCTTATTGTTCTCTACAACTGCCTGAAAGGAAATTGTAGCTAGGTGTGGGGTCAGTCTCTTGTCCCACATAATGGGCAATAGGACTAGAGGAAAATGCTTCAAGTTTCACCAGAGGAAGTTTAGACTGGTCATTGGGAAAAATGTCTTTGCTAAGTGCTCAGGCATTGGAACAGGCTGCCCAGAGTGGAATCACTGTCCTGGAGCTATTCAGCAAATGCAAAGACATGACCATTGGGGATATTATTTAGTGGTGATCATGACAGTGGTGCATGGTTAATGGCTTAGACTTCATGATCTTAGAGGCTTTTTCCAACCACCCTCCAGGACCTTTCAAAACTGAACCTTGCAAGACTTAGCTGAAGAGTTTTCATCAAGGAAAAATATTTCATGAAAACATAGTGATTTATGTCAAATGATTCTCTCACCTTTTAAAATCTGATGTTAATTGCCCTTCAATCAGAGTTACCATTTTATGGAATTATGTCTATAAACACTGTATTTCAGTTTTAAAGGAGAAGGGTTGGTGACTGCTAGGAAGTCATGCTTAACCCTCAGTCACAGAATTATCACTCCCACAAGTATGTTTGATGCAGTAGGAATTTTGAGTGCTACTATTATTATTAATAAGCAAAACTCACCTTCAGTTTCTATTTTGCAACTGTGTGGAAAACTCATAGAATGCCATAAATCATTTCAACCTCACCATCAGTTGTATTATGATATAGTATCAGAAAATTAGTATCAAGAAAATCTCTTCTTGAATCAATGTTTTAAATTGCTGAAAAGAGTCAAAATTCTAAGGAGTGGTGCCAATCTGTCAGGTAATTAAATGTATTTATTGTATTACCTGTACTGAAAATACCATTGAAGTTTCTGTGCAATAGCCTGCTGCAGCAGTTGCTACAAAACCCCATGTAATATAATTAATAAAACAGGAGTCCTGCTGTCTTTTAAACAGAAACATTCTGCTACCATGTCGGAATACGATAACCTTTCTTATGGGATTAGACAGGCTGAATTTAAACAGGTTTTCACTCAGAGTTTTTTCCAAAAGTGTCTGAAATGCTTCAGATCAAATAACTTTGAATGTTTTGTACTGTTGTAGATTTTTTTGAGGCAGAGTCTCGTTTTATGACCTCAGCCTACAACTGTAAAAGTATATTTAACTTGCTGCCTTCTGACAGCACTCATGAGCAAATGTCATCTTGGGTTCACTGCTGTTTATTAAGTGCAGCATTATATGAGAGCAAAACTTTCACTGAAATGGATCAGTAGGAGCTGGCTCATTGGTTCCTGTGTCAGCTTTCCATGTAATATTCTGGCACTTTTGACCACTTCCATTTCAAATGAGAATTGCCCTATTTGTTTCTTGTACAGTCCTGACAATCTGTTGCTTTTTTCTGTGGATCACACAAAATCATTGAGCTGCTGAGCTCTGAAGCTGGTTCATTCTTTTCTTGGAGTTGTTTCTGAGTAAGTCAGGTATCTTCCTTGCCTGTGCTCCTGATGTCCAACCTGAAAAGTAGGACATAAATCCCTAAGTAAGAGTGTAGGTCTGCAGAGGGTGTAGGGGTCTGGCATAGAAAATAAGAACTGACTGCAGCAAAAATCAAGTGGTCAGCACTTCTCTGGCTTCCTGGCCCTTGAGCTGTAGCTTTTAAATGTTAAATCAGAGCTCCTTGCTTATTTCCACTAAATGAAGTCCAGTTCTGCAGCATAAAGCACAGCACAGAGTCACATCAGGAAGAAGTGGGAAAGAGTTGCATATGAATTTTCTTTCCTAGTGCAGGATCTAGGTTCCTGTTGCATTCCATTTATCCATGTCTGCTCTTGAAGCTGACTTCCTTTCAGCACTTGAGCTGGACGCTTCCAGACCCATCAGGAGTTGCTGCCTCTGTGTGTTTGTCACTGCTGAAGATGTTCCAGCTTGCTTTGTTTCATGTTCTGCTCTGTAATGTGTTGTTAGCAATCTCCAAACGGTGGAGCTGTTCCTAAATTGAAAGAATTACTGTGTCAGTCAAAACAGGACAGCCCTAGGAGGAAGACCTCCCAGAGTGGAGAAAGGTTCCAGGTGCCAGCCTTGAGGGGTATGCCTGACTTCCATAAACATAACAGTCTCCATTTCCAGCTTCCATGCAGTAACCCATACAAGGTTTACAGACCTGTTCTCTGGGCTTGCACCTCTCCAGCATTTCTGATTGCAAATGTAACACCTGTCAGAGTGTGCTTTTATGCTTTTATGCTTATGGACCTTTTGAAATGCTCCTGAACATGCAAAGGGTGTGTACACACACAATGATCTAGCATGCAGTCTTTCACATGCAGCTTGGGAAAGGCAAAGGAGTGTGGTTAGGAGAAAGACAGAGCAGGATACAAGTCAGACAACTTTTCCCAGAGAAGTAGGGATGTTTCTGGAATTGTTGGCTGGAATCAGAGACTTTCCAAAGGTAGGGTGCCTTCAGACTTGCCAAGAGAGACAGGGTCACAAAGGCCTAGATATGGCAGTCTGCACACTGATAAGTTGTGCTTACCAGTAGAAGTAGCACTAGAAGAAATCTCACTGAGTGCTATTTATTTGTGCATCACTATTGAAGTTAATATGAGTAGAACATGCTGAATTTGGCCCTAGGTTAGTAACACAAAATTGTAGCTCTTTATAATGGATCTGAACAGAGAGCTATGGTCCAGTGTTGCATTGGCTCTGAGAGTTGTTGGTTTGAGGGGATTTGGGATTTTTGTTCTGGCAGGTCTTATTTAGGTGTGGGGGATGGTTGGTGGAAGAACAACATGATTATTTTTCCTACAAATCTAATAAGAGAAGAATTAGCCTTGAAAAGGAGGAAAAAACATCTGTTCCTTTAGATGTTACGTGAGGCGCTGCCTTATTCCTCTTAAAAATAGAGCTTTCATGTGTTATATTGCATAGTAGGCCCCCCAAAAGATGCATATCTTTTGCCTGGGGTGAGCAACTCCTGAGATTTCTTTAGTCAGGCTAGTACATTAACACCTTAGATTTAGGTAGCGCAAGGCTACAAGCAAATATCTTTGGATGACAGAAGCAAATCAGACACTGCTTTTGTATGTCACAAGGGATTATTCTGTTTTAGTGCTATGCCCTTTGGCTTTACAAATGCACCTGTAGTGCTCCTGTGGTTAGTGCAAAGGATCTTGGTAGAATTAATTTACTATAGTTGTTTTGTCTTTGTACATAGCAAATGCTAGAACTGGCTATACACAAACAGCTTTTCAAACCTTACCTGTATTTTTTGCAGTAGTTCAGAGGGAAGCCTTCTGTTCTTTAATGCTACCACTGAGTGCAGCAAAGTGCTTTTACATTCACAAAAGGTGATCTCTGTGGAAGTAGGAAAGATTTATGGCTGTGTCTGAACACAAGAAAGGTGGGAGATGATTTCTAGGGAATCTAGGGGTGGATCACCAGATACAGGTTTCAGCTGTGCCTTTGCTGAGAATTAAAAAATTCTCATCTGCTTCCATGTCATCTGCTGTGTTATTTTTCTATTGACATAAAGGGCTCTGAGAGCTCATGCAGTTTATGTGGCACTGTCACCATACAGAAATAACTATTATCTGACATTTTGGGAACAGGGATATTGGTCTATGAAATGCTGTGGCAAATAATGATCACTTTGAATCTTCTGAAGATATGGAGAGAGATGAACATTCATAGTATCAACAAAGTTTGTACCCATACCCCCTAATTCCCTTTTATTAGCTACAGAGAGGATTTAGACTAAAAAAATCTGCAATTCTATTTCTAAGACAGTTTTGTTCTTGAGGTTTTTGGTTGGTTTTTATATGGCATAAAGATGGCATCACCTGTTTTGTTATTAGGTGAAGTGCTGAGCACTAGCTGTGCTTTTTGTTGTGCATCACAACAACAGCAGAAGACAAAAGTGTAAAAACAAAGAAGACACAACAGGAAAGAGAGAGGCTATGACTTGTAAGACTAGGTAGTTTTCTAATTACCTTGCTAATAAATTCAGCATATGAATTTATTAGATGTTCTGAGACCTGGCAAATTTTAATTGATATCAGCTACTGAAGCCATGGGTTTTTAAGCTGCCTTTTTTAATCTGAGTCTGCTAGGATAAGACAGCATAAAAAAGCCTTACCTGAGACAGGCTGGTGAGCTGCGGGTTTTTTCAGTAATGTAGGGTTGGAAAAAGTGTGGTAGAGAAAGAGAGGGAGATACAGGAAATGTGTTAAGAGCAGGAAAATACTTGGAAATTTTGTGCTTTGAGCGTTAGCATTTAGAAGGCGTAGCGACCTAGGCTGAAGACCTAATGTGGTTTGCTGGCTCATCTCTCAGGATCAGCGTGGTTAGGAGCTCTTGTGTGCCAAGGTGGGGCATAGGAACATAGAGGTTATGTGGCATTAGACCAAGAGTCTGCCTTGAGCAGGAAACTGTCCCTAGAGCAGGCAATACAGTGTAAGAGTAAGACAGATTCTGGAGTGATAGCTCTCCTGAGAGCTTCCAGACACCAGCTTTAAGGATTCCCTGTACTCTTTCTGTACTATTATGCTTAATACTTACTTGATGTGGTTTAGTCCTGATTCCCTATAGGAACCCCTTAAATTCTACAGGTTTGCATTGCAATAATTTGGTTGCAGATTTCCCCACTGGAAGCTTCAATCCATGTTGCTGAGATTTATTCTTTTCAAGCCACTTCTGTTAGTCATCAGTGCCAAAGAAAAAGCACTCTAAAAGCACGAGTGGGTGTCTTGGTTTGAAAAGACAGGTATCTGCTAAGGAAGGCAGGAGCCTCCCTTGAAATGGAAAATATAAACCCTCTCCTTCAGAATTATTATAGTTTTGAAATTAAAGGGCTCTAAGGCAAAGATATGGCAGTAGGAATAACAGTTCTTTAATAGTATGTGTAAATAAATAAAAAAAAAACCAAAACCAAAACGAAACAAAAAGAAACCCCTACAACTTAATAGGAAATGGGCTGATGTAATTTTATGATGTAATTTTATCAGTCATGCAGTGAGACTCAATGGCCCATTAACAGCAGATATCCTCCTGAAGGGACGAGGTCATGGAAGAGATAAAGAACACTGCCCCATCATCTTTTGACAGATGATAATAGAATACATACTTTTGGTTACATTTTGCATTGCAGCCTAAAACAGTGGGATTTGCTTATGTCTTACTCTTTGATATATCTTGTGGTTGGCTTTAGATATTATTTTAATCTTTTAATTTTTCCCATCCTAAACTTTTTTTTTTTCCTAAATAGCCTACATGTCCACTGAGTGCTTGAGTCAAATCAGAAGATAAATGCAATTCAATGTGACAGACTTCTTTGTTTCTAGAGCTACAAACATTTCAGGTACTGAGATAGGACATCAGTATTTCAGCTTTTTGCTATTTGTTATTCGTTATTATAAATGTAACTGAATATATTAAGTGTGGGGAGCCTAAAGTTATCTAACTCTGATAGACATCTTGTCTTAGTGGTAGGCTGATATTTTGGGGTATATCATGCTTCTTACTTGTATCTGAATTAGTGGAAGTTCTGAATGCTCTAATCCTGAAGACAGAATATTTATTTGGAAGCATAAAGAGGCCTGAGGATTTACAGATACACAGACATTCCAATATGTCTTTACCACCCTTCACCTGAATCTGCCATGAGCTCTTTTTAGGTTGTCCCATGAACGAATATCTAGGTTTCTGTTTGCTAATATAATATAAATATTCGCATTATAACAAGCACAGACTGTTTTCTTCGCTAGCACAAACTGGGATTTAAAATTCTTTTTAAAGGAGCTTCTAATATTTTCCCTGACTTCAAATCCCTGGGGATGCAGGTAAACCATAACAGTAAAATTTTATTCAAACTTGGTACTGGGATAAACTCTGCAGGGTATATTTTACCCCAGAGTGACACATTCTACCTGTCTGTGCAAGGTGCACCCGAGCCTACAGTGCTGTGGCTGCTGCCAGCCTGGGTGAGAGAAGACTCTTCACTCAGGGAGGAGTTGTTCAAAGCCTGGCTCTGCTGGGGTGAACAAGCTGCTGGGCTGAGGAGCCGTGCCCTGATGTGTGTGGCTACAGTGCCCTCTTGTGCGAGCGAGCGAGCGCTGGTGAGCAGCGGCTGATTCCAGAGGTGTCTCCACAACACCTGGCCCCTGGAGAGGGAAGGAAACTGAGCACAAATCCTCTTCTGGCTGTGACTTTTTGCAGCTGTGTTTTGACCAGCAGTTTGTTTGGTTGTGTGGTACAATGCAAATATAAGGACAGCCCTTGGGTTTTTTCAGCTTAAAATGTGCTTTATATTCTGCTATTACTTTGGCATCAGCTGGAAAATTAACGTTTACTATTTCTGATGAGGTGATGCCCACAGGACCTGCTATGGAGAGGAGCTCCCAGATTTGCTAGATTCTGTCTCCACATTAATAGGATGGGTCTTTGAAGCGTGGAACTTCAACTTGATAGCAAAAAATCTGTGACCAAAACTCGTTTCCTCCTTTCTCTACCTCAAACTTGTCAGCTGCACTTCATCTGCCTCTGAAATTAGGGAGATTGAGTTAACACGTTTTGATTGGAAAAAAGAAGAAAACTTCAAGGGAAGAAAGGGCACAGTGATCAGGACTAAGTGAGCAGGACAGACCCAGGAGGGTTTTGACACATTATAGTTTGAAAATGGCAAAGCAAAAATCTGCTGTGACTGCACTGTTTCAAGATTACAAGGCAAGAAAAATACCTGCCTATGCAAATAAGTTCAACTGTGACAGAAAATTTAGGAATGTGTCCCACTCATTTGATAAAATGCCTTTTGGTCATTCTAAAAATATAGCTACCCTTTTGGGAGTATAATTCATGACAAAATTGTAGGGAGAATAAGTGACAGATAAGGAAGAAAATTATCATTGTAATACCAAGTCCTGAACTGTGCGAGCAAGAATGTTAACATTAAATCGAAACATTCAAACCTAGTTCCTCAATAGAGGCCATTGGACTGCACAAATAAAAGTTAAAAAAAATAGGACTTGGCACAGGTTGAAATGCAAACAAACTGAGTTGCACAGAAAGCAACAGAGAAATGGGAAAGAGGGAAGGATGTTATCCTGACTAGAAAATAGATAGAGTGCCAGAGTGTCCATATGAAAAAAACAGGAGCAGAATTCAGCTATTAAAATGCTGTCATCCTGTCTTCCAGTCCTTCTGGCATGTCCCACCATCTGCCTCCCTGGGTATATTGATTGCACCTGCAGGTACCACCACCAGCCCTTAAGGTGGGTAATGTGAGATTTGGCTGGAAGTGCCATTTCTTCTCACTTACTGAAGCACACAAAATTCTTCTAGGTTAGGACCCTGTCACAGAGAGGAAATGAGTATGCCATAAAACCAGTTAATTAATTTTGGTTTAATAAAGATAGGCTTTGTTTATTTCTCAAATGCAAGACATTAATTCTGTTAGTAATTATCTTAATTATCACAAAATTACCTTTGACTTGGGATCCTATTAATTAAATGCCAGAGCTGCCCAGCAACATGAAAATGTAAGAATGAATTTGTTATATTCCATAGTTACTGGATTGTATTTTTCCACCCCAAGTACCCTGACTATATAGATACAAGATACTGGCAAAGCCCCTACCTGCTGAGGGTTGTCCTGAAGACCAGACTTATTTGTGCAGTGCAAAGGTGTAAGGGGTGACTTGAGCTCTGATTCTCCTGGGATACTGCTTAGACTGAAATGCCTTCCTACCGGGACAATTAACTCTGCAATACATCCATTTTTAATTTTTTTTTTGGCAGGTGAATAAGGTCTTGTCACATCTTTTCAGCTGCAGTCTTTTCGTCTAAGAATGTGGCTGTAAGCTTACTTATAAGGGTTTTCCAGAAGTTTCAGCATGTCTGAGGTATTTGCCACTTGTCAGGTCAATTTTAATACTGCTGAGAAATTTTCAGATTTCAAATGCAGGATCATCAGTGCCTACATGGACATAGGGATTTCTGGTTGACATCAGAGCACCATTAAGTGCAGCAGCCTTTGCCTTCCACAGAAACCAAGTGGCCAGCCATGCTGTCCATTTTGCTCTTCAGGACTGATGCTGACTACTGCTGGAACAGGAAGGAGCACAGCAGAATCCCAGAGCTCCTGTCCTACACAGGAATAAAAAAACACCCCGAATCTATTGATCCCAGCCAGACAATGAGTCCATACCTTTATTTCCCTGCCTGGGCTGCCATGGACTAAGCAGTCTCTCTGAGCACTGTGCAGGTCTGTGGGAGCACAGCTCGTAGTCAGCTCTGGAGGAGCCCAGCCCTAGCAGTGAGCAGACAGCTTTGCCTGTGAAGAAGACTCCTTCCAGGTGATGTAAAAGCATGGCTGAACAACGGCACAGCAATAGGTACTGCTCAGGGAGGTGAGCTATCAGTCCCCAGAAAGCTGCAGAATATGATTTCAGGCACACTGTGCAACTGTGAAAGTGGGTAAAAGAGTTTTAGATCACCTTAGATCCATCCACTGATGTTCCATGCCCCAGCTACTCCATTGGAGTACCAAGATAGAGGATCACATCTACAGCAAAGTCATCTTCAAACATGGATAAACAGTTTTGCAGGTCTTGGGACATGTCCAGTGATGGTGGTGACAATCTTCCAAGTAACCCTGTGTTTGTGCAGGAGTACCTGTGCACAGTTATTTACTGGCACAAAAAAGCAGAGGCTATAATGTAAGTGGTCCTGAAGTTCATCTCTTGGCACAAGTGGTTTCTAGAGTTCTGGCCATTAATAGTTTCCTTTTGGCAGTGTGCCCAATAATATGGGCATCCAATAATGGATAAACTACAATACCCAGAGGGAATGAACCTGAGGATTCAAGAGTGAGGCACAAGTCAGCTTTCAGTCAAGAGTGAGTGGCTGCTGGAAGAGATAGAGCTTTTCTTTTGCAGTAAGTGAATGGTACCTACAAACCATGTATTTACAAATGTTCTACTCCTGCAGCTTTGCAGGGAGGAAAGACTGGTCACTCTCACTCATTTGGACTGGCTAGTTCTTTATTTGCAAGGAGACTGTTTTAACAAGGTTATTCTATTTAAATGAAAAGTGATGTGCTCGTATCAGGCTATTTAATATGCATTGATCTTTGGGTATGGGAATACAGAATATATGATGGAGCTGTTGAAGCAGGGTTTTGGCATTTACTAAGGCAAAAAATAATTGGTAATATACAGGAATGGGACAAGACAGCAATGACAGATGTGATTTTCACAGTTTATAGAGAGTGACAATATTAGAAGATTTAATATTCCCAGAGGTGAGATGCAGATGTGCCTTTTGGTGGTGAGTTTCACGAGGAAAGGAAGACATACATAATGTTATCATGTCAGTGCTTCGTCTTCACTGTACAAGCATTTGCTTTCCCTCATAGACTTAGGTTTATGCAGGATTTATGCAGTACTGTTCCCTTGGCAGATGAAATGCTGTCCTGTAGCACTGAATAAAGTTGATATTCAGAGTTTGAAAAACCGGTTCATTTTCACTCCAAGAAAGATAACATATAATGTGAAGAAGTGCTGTTTGTGTACAAGAAATATAAAAAGCGTCCTTTAGGAAATATATTTGGATTCTCTTTTGTATTCACCATTTAAACCAGCAGAGGGCAGGTTTTAACCACAAAACCTGTTTGCTCACTTGAGCAAATCCAATGTGACATTCATCAGGAATGTCCAGTCTTTTCCAGAAAAAAACAAAAACAAAAAAACCAACCCAAAGCGATCTTATTCTGTGGTAATTTTCCCTGAAAATTATGTCTTTTTTTTTTTTCTGTTGGGTTTGGTTTTTTGGGTTTTTTAAGAATAAAATTTAAAAAATAGATGGAATCCTACTGGTAACCTTGCTAAAAATCTAGTCCCCAAATGTTCCTCTTGTTTTCTGAAACTGTTGTGAAATTGCCAGTGTTTCGTTTCTCTGAGTGCAATTCTTCCCTGTTTCTATCACAGTAGGAATATTTAAGATGTTTTCAGTATCGGCTTCGTGTGAGGAGAACCATGTAATGCACTTATTGTTACACAGACATGACATGGTGGTGTTCTGTTACAGTTATACAGCATAAAATGCTGTTGTACCAGCAAAACACAAATATAATTAAGGCCTGGAGGCTAAAAATTATATTAAAAAAATGGTATAATCCTGGCAAGCAAAACACTGAGGAAAAAAAATCAGGTGGTTACATCACAGCAACAAGCCCCAGCAGAGTTAACCACATGCCCATGTTTGTGTAATTCATCTCAATGCCATTTTGGTTTCAAAGTGACATGTTGTGGCAGTGTCAGAACAGAGTGTTCTGAAACAAAGGAGGTGAATGGTTTTCTAATCCATGTGTCATCCCTAGGAATCTTGTTCTTTCTGCTGCAACTACTTCACCTTGTGTTGCCTGTGTGTGAATCAACAGGACAGTTTGAATTCATCATTGGATGCACCAGCTTCTGCTTCCTTAGTGCCTCATTGCTGCTTTTTTTTTTTTTGTCTTCCATGTGATTTTGAGCCTTGGATTTTACTCTTTTTTTCTTTCCATTGTCACTTTGCATGCTGTGTCCCTAAATGACATTTTGATGAAAATACACATATTTTGCAGGCATTTGTACCCATTAGCCAGTGTTGCTGTTCACTTTCCTATCTGCTATACAAATTCACACTAAATGCTCTTAAAGCATTTTTTCTTTTTTGCTACGCTTTTCATCCACTGTCCGAGATTTGTGTCATTTCGCAAGGTGTGGACTAACACAATATGTTGTCATCGTAATCTAGTATTTCGACAATCACAACATAAGTGTAGCCTGCTGCCAGCAAGCTGTGCACTGCTGAGTTAGAAGCCTTTTTTGTCAGTGTTATCCAGGATAATGTCTTCTCCTCACCTTCAAGATGGTTTTGTAGATTCGTGTTGTCTGCTCATTAGAGGGTGGCAGCATTTTCCTCTGCATTTGGAAATCGGCTCTCACTCCTTCCAAATTAACATTATTGTCTGGATGATTCAGTAGTAGCTGAAGAGAGAACTTCAACAAGACAGAAAGTGAAATGTTAGTAAAGTCTCAGCCTCCAATGTGTCACTGGTGTGGCCAATACTGAACCCAGGTCTCCAGAGGTGGAAAACTGGCCCAAGGGACAGATACCTCTTCTAACTCCCATCACATCCCTAATAGTTACTAGGGCAGAATAATGTTTCATGACCTTTGGGTTGTACCATTACCATAACATCATATAGCTCTGTGAGCTTTGCAAAGGTCATTGTAGAAATGAAAATACTGCCTGCTGTGATCCATACCCTCAGACACAAAGGAAAAGAAATATCTTAATAAATGTAGTGATATTTGCACTATAGGGCACAGTGCAAGGGTCACAAACCATTATTCTGCACTAGTAATAATGTCACTATTTTATTCTTGCCCAGTGGTTACTGTATGACATTTGTGCTTGCAGGGAAATTCCTGTGAATATCAGTTACTTAAAATACATTGCCTGGAGGGCCTCCTCTTCTCCCATTGAAATCAATGAAGTCAATTTGCCATTTGCTTACTGGTATCTGGGCACAGGACTGACCCAGCATTCCTCGTGATCAAAACTGAAATAGTTTAAAGTGCGTTTGGCATTTTGTTTTCTTTTTCCATTAAAAAGTATTTGTTCATTGGACCCCCAAAGAAATATGTTTCTTAAAAGACTATAACAGATAATTTTATGATATCCATGGGAATTGCCATTACTGCATGTGTAGAGGACAGATTATATGATGAGCTTTTTTATAAAAAAATAGTTCAAGTCCTAATACTCCTAGGTATTTGTGTGATGATTTATGACATGGGAGAGACATGTTACCCAATATTTCTCTACTGCATTCTTATGTGATAGGTAAATGACTGTTTCCTCTGTTTCTCCTGCAAAGAAATGTATTAATTCAGACTTTTCAACATGATATGGCTGGAATGATATAACTGAAACTACAGAATTCTTAATAATATGGCCTGAATTCTGCAGGTGTGGAAGTTGCTGGTTTTGTCTGACAGATTCTTGTTATTAATGTAGTAGAACTGGCAGCCCTGAATCTGTGGTGTGGTTTTTTTTTTTTTGTTTGGTTTGGTTTTTTGTTTTTGTCTATTTTTTTGGTAAGGCAAAATACGTCAGCCTTTATCCATCCCTATGAGGTTATGAATTATGACTGAGCTCTCAAAGGAAGTGGTGGACAGTTTGTATGTAACTGTGGCCCATGTTGGTATTGGCTTTTGTCTAGAAAAACACCTTAGCAATCAATAAGTTTAATGTACCTCTGGTAATAAGTCTGAGAAGAAGTCCACTCCTCATGTGTGAAGAAGCCTATCTGACAGAAAGGAGCAATTTGGGAGCTCAGTCAGTGGCAGGATCATTTAATTAATTGCTCTGGATAACGTGGTGCCTGCCTGTAGTCTGGCTCCACCATGGACGAGGTGATGTGCATTTCCTTCCCCAGCCTCAGTATGTGTCTGTATCAGAGAAAAACACAACTCCAGCTCTAAGGGAAGTGCATGGGCGGTTATTTTTCAAGAGCTTGTGGTGACTAAAACTGTCCCCAGCTGCAAGGGAGGGCTCATGTTTACAATCTGAGGAAGCAGGCAGCATTGTATCATCCTGATTGCTTCTCAAACCTGCTGCAGCCAGGCTTATGACAGAGGAAGGTTTTTGGTGCAGAGCATGGTGAGGGTGGAAGAGGGGCTCTTGTAGATCAGGTGCATCCTTACAGTGAGGACTTTGTTGAACTCGGAAACACAGTAAGTGGGATCTAGTGGAAAAAGAGCTGTCACCTCTTTGTGATCCACCAAGCTCACCTCAGCTGTCACACCAGCCTGAACATGAACATTAAGCTTCAACATGAAGTTTAACCCTGGCTCCAGACAAAGGTGAAGTGGGAACCACTCTGTCTCACGAGACAGAGCAAAGTCAGTATCCAGGGCTGACACTCAAGGCGTGCTCCACAGAGCTGGGGAAAGATTGGGTCTGCTTCTCCACGGCCTTGTCACTGAACGGCACAGACTGATCCTGTCCTTGTTTTCCTGCTCCTTTTCCAGGCCAGGAGAGCAGACAGCTTTGCATAGTCTGTAGGCAGCTGAGTACAATATTTCCTGTGGGTGGTAGTGTTTAGAAAGTGTCCCGCCTTGCCACTTTCAGATTGCTATCACCCTTCCCTGATGGGATTAGGAGCCTGGCTTCACAGGCATTGCCTGATCCAGCTGGCTTTCACAGGGATGAGGTGGGTAGTGTGAGAAAACAGGATGGGTGATGACTGTGTAGCTGTGCTGGTAAACTTGCCTGGGGGAGGGAACTGAGGGGAAGACATGGGGACAGAGGAAAAAGTTATAATTCTCACCCATAGAAGGAATTCCTTTAACATTTGAAGGAAATTATCAGGGAGCAGACATCAGTCATGCTTTTCTGACTCATTGTCCTGTTTTCAGACAGCACCCCCCTCCAATCTCCTCCTGCCTGTAGCACTGCTGTCCCAAATGATTTCTGTAAAAAGTTATCACGAGAATTTCCCTCTTAAAAAATATAATTTAAGTATTAGTGTTGTAATATGTGAAGTTTTGCAATGTGCTGAAATAATTGAGAAAATTAACTTTCGTTTTTTTAAAAAAAAGCAACAACATTCATGTAATCTAAAACCTGGGTGATTTGAGATGCTCTTATGAGCTCTTAACTTCTTTAAGTAGTCTGCTCTTTGCTTCCAGATGTTCCTAACACAGGGTGCCTTCAGAGGGACACAAAGTAAAGTTTGATCTTATAATGAATGGTTAAATGACTTACTATTCTCCCTAACTTTGGAAGGAGGATGATCTGAAGAAGAATTTTCAATGTCAGTGGCATCCACATAAAAACAGGAAGAGTGGTCTGTGAGGTACAAACCTGTGTGTATATTCTTCTACATCTGCTTCCTAATTTTGTTGCCAGTATGCTGTTTGGGAGTAGAGAGGGGCAGGCAACTGCCCCTTTCCAAGTCTCTTTCATCCAGTAGAGCCCAGAGGTGAAAGGCTGATTTAACTTTGCAGTACCCTCATGGAAATTGCTGTAAGGACTGATTTTTTCACAGGTACTTTTGAAGGCTTGACTTAGTACTTAGTCTTCAGCAGCAGCCACAAACACTTTCACTTCTGGGTCCAGAGTTTTAAGGATCAGCTTAGTCAGCAATAGAAACTCAGTCGTCTCATTTGATAGCTTTTAATTAGACATGCATGTACATAAATGCATAGATTATCTAATACCTCCTACTGCAAATTTCTCACTGAAATTAATGAGGTTATTCAAAGACTAAACGATGAGTAATAATGAATAATATTAGTAATCAGTGTGACTAATAGTGGTAAGAGGGAGAGTCTGAACGACTTAAACAAGAAGGGTCTGCTGGGAGCCAGCAGAAAGATTTGCACAAACAATTCTTTTTCAGAGTGGTGAAGCATGGAGCTTACTTGGAGCCAGTCATTAAACTACAGACCCCACTTTATCACAGGCGTCTTGATCTCTGCTCTGTGCCTTTCTCAAGGCACAGCTTACATGTGTGGCAGAAAATGAGTCATGCTCTGGCCGTCGGTCTTCTGTCGGTCTTCTGATCCCTTTTCTGTTTAGTGTAGCCTGCAATATTTGCCACAACTTTTATGGAGAGATCATGTTTCAAAAAGCCTTTGACAAAACTCCTCACAGGGTCTTATTTTTCAATCAACTGGGAGAGAGAGCATGAGATGAGGAACTGGCTAAGCAGTAAGAATAAAGCAGAATGAGATTATATTTTGTTACAGTTAATGGTTCCCAGTGCAGTGCCTGGGAGTCTATCTGAGGTTAAGCCATATTGGTGCCTCTGAAGGATCTAGAAGAGTGGAAAAAATGATACAAAATTAACAAAGAAAAGCAAAATTCATGAAAGTTTTTAAAATAATGAAACATAAGATTGTTTTCCATGATATTGGGTGCTAGATGGTCAGATCTGAATAGATGTCAGTGAATATTTGAATTAATGATGACAAACTGCTGTGTATATATTACTGTAAAGTCATATAAGGTAAAATAAAGTCTTCTCTCATGCTGTTCCTTCTTGCTGTAATTACAAGTTTTTTGGGAAAGATACTTGGTGTAAATTAATTTGGGATGGGAAAAGAGGAAATTAGTATTCCTCCTCAAACACAAAGCAATCAGAACTTCTTCAGGATGAATACTGAAGGGGTGAATCTTTTTTTTTTTTAATCAGTGTAAAAACTCCAGTTCCTTTCTAGTTCTTATTTCCAGTTCTTGCCACTACTTCCCCCATCTCTGGTGCATCTGCTTTTCTCATTACGTATTTTTCAGTAGTTTCATGCCACTAATACGAAAATCTGTGAAAGGTTAACAATTTAAAGAGATCCTTGGTAAGGCTGGGTTTAGGAAAATAAGGTCAAGAAGTCTGGAAAAAAGGCAAAGCTGTATAATTCCATGGTTTGTCCTAATCTATCATTCAGATGCTGCTGTGGCACCTAATTTTAACAAGTTCCATGACGAGAATAATTAGTTAAACCAAATAGATGTATCAGATAATGAGCATTGAAAAAACACGTCATTTCAGGCTGTCTTAACTGAAAATGTTGTCTTGGGGATTTATGATCCAGGTCTGGACCAGAGTAATATTTAATAGTTTAATCTATTAAATGCCTCCTGTTGGTTGAGGGAAAATGTGAGTCAAGGTGTGAAAGGATTAATTCCAACAATCTCTTTCAGATACTGTTTATGTATGATTAAAGCTCAGTCAGAGCAGTCTCTGTGTTAGGGCCACATAGAGTCAGCCTTCTCTCAGCAGTAGTTTTGCAATATGATTAAATCACCAAAGGCATACTCAAAATCACTCAATTCATTTTAATTCTTCTTTTATGTCATACTCAACTCCAAGTTTTCTGATGCTGTAGGCTAATGAAAAATAAAACCTATTCTGCCTATCCTAAAGGAAAATATTACTGTAAATGTTCTTGAAAAGCTGTATCATAATCAGCATCAAAGGGATGTAATTTTAAAATAATTCTTGCTTGTAGTCCTCTTATTACAACATTGGCCTAAGGATGATCAGGCCCAATCTGTTTAAATGCAGTTGTCAGCTGCCTGCTCATCTGATTACTGCAATATTGCCCCTGTTGCATACTGGAAGGTTAGAGTTTGAAGGTGATGTGGATCCTGGGGCTCAGTTAGCCACCACAGCATGCCTTTTCCATGAATTTGACCAAAACAACTACTCCTTTTCTGTTTGATGGATTAGATGAATAGGCTGCTTCTTTACAGAAGAGGACTCAGCAGGTTGCTTGTTGCATGAGGCAATGAAGGTCAGGCAGAGGGGCATTACAAAACTGATTAATGATTCTGATTGATGGAGCTTTTATTCCTAGGCATGCAAGAATGGAAATCTCTTTTATAAGATCTAACAGAAGGCGTGCCAGAATAACAAGAATGTTCTTGTTGATTTATCTGCAGCTGGTATTGGGTCTGCGGTAGTGATTAAGTAAATAACAGCAGTTCTATCAAATGTTTGCAAAAATGAGCAAAATCAACAGCACATCAAAACTGAATTCAGTTCTCTGGGATATAAGCTTTACCTAGACTCTGCATTTTCATGTAGCAGAGAGATTCACCATGAGCACTCTCTGATCTCACCATTGCTGTGGTGAGTGCAGCGTGCTCTCAAGGGTGCAGTTTACTTATGGCAAGTTGCAGTTTGCTGTTTCTTCTGGGATCTTCTCTGAGTTTTAAATCAAAGCCTAAAAGTGAGAAAAGCCTGTGTGTATGGTTATTATATACCACCTGCTTGTCACTCAGCAGCAAACTAAGTTATCTTCTAAAGAGTGTTTAAACATTTGAATAAATTACAGGGAGAGTTGTTTGGGTTTTCTCTTGTTTCGTTTACCTTGTTTTATCTTGATAAACTATTGAAATGGATTCAGAACTCCCCATTGCAAAAGGATAATGTGCAATGAACTTTTATATGTGAGAGCTGTTAATGACATCCTTCCCCCTTGCAAAGGAGATCATTCTGTGTGGTATAGCATTGTTGATATCTCTTAAATTAGCTCTTTGTCATATCCTCTAAAGCAGAAGAGAGCAATACTGCAAATGGAAGAAATTCTTGATACCTTTGGAATTACTCATCCAGTGTGTTGGAAACTGTGAAGAAATCTTTCTTATTGTGTATCCTTCTTTGTCTGTTATTTTGAAAGGAAAAAGCTGCCACCAGCCAGCCAGAATCACCACTTAGGTCTTCAATAAGCAGCTGCAAGGAGTTTGACTTAGAAATGAGACAGAGACAAAAAGTGGAAAAAATCAGCTCCAAGTGGGTGGGAAGGAAAGAGAGCTTTTACGAGGTAGAATTTCTGGATTTCCTTCCTTGCAAGTATATTAATAAAAGTTGCCTTTGTTTTTCAGGAGGGAAATGCTGCTAGTGAAGTAGTTAAAGGTGGACCATTGTGTCAAGGTAGCTTGCTAGGGCCTAGACATATGTTTCAGATCAGCTCTCATGTTGGTGCTAATTCTTATGCCAGTGTTGTTATGCTGTTTACTTAATTGTAAGCAGAAAATGTTCTGTCTCCTTAATGGTTTATGAAGCTATATATGATAGCTAAGATCTTCCATTTGCTCTCCAGGGAATGTGCTCTTCATATAAGATTGCCCATCTGATCCCAAGCTTCATTTTTTCTATTTTGTCAATAGAATTAAATGAACATTTTGAAGATTTAGTATTCTGTAATTCCAGTAGCCCACACAAGCATGGACTAAGTGAGCCTAATAGCTGGATAAATGCATTTTAGGGAAATGACCATGTTTACTGACAACAGTGTTCTCGTCATTCCAGTGCTTGCACAATATTAACTATTGTACAGCTTTCTTGCACTGACTGTCATCACATTCTTCAAACGAGAAAGAAAATAAAATCATTGCAAATAGGTTTGAACGCTTGGCAATGAAGAAGTTGGAACATAAAAAAGAACTCAAGAGAAGACTATTGAAGTGTTTGTTGACTGCCATTTGTTTGCTGACAATGGACAGATTGGTTCAGGCAAACACATGAGCCAGGATTCAAGCTAGACAAGACCTGGAAAGTAACTCATTTTAATTTTGGACTCAAACATTTATTGTTTGTCCATTTTCTTCTTTCTTCTTGTTCTCTGTTTTGCTTGTTGTCCATCTCTCTGTGTGTTTTCAACAGTTTCTGAGTTCTTGCTTGAGACAGAATAGGAAGTACCAAAAGAATCTGGCAAGATAAATTATTTCAAACATGAATTAGTCCCCCCAAAAAGTTAACCCACCTGTCATGGTACTGGGGATGGTTTTGTGTGCTTGAGAGAGAGATGATGTGAGGGTGGTTACTTAACCCTCACTGCAAGTGAGAGAACAGTTTTCAAAATATGGCTAGTAAGCTTAGACTCATGGATTTCTTGGAAAGCAGGATTGATGGAGAAGGAGTAAGGTTCAGGGGTGTAAAGTCTTTGAGAATGGGCTTTAAACTAATTACTTGTTAAGTTACTTATTATGGGAATGGCATATGTACCTGCTGTTTTCAGGCATTTTCCTGTGTTTGTTCTTTTTTCCACCCTCCCTCCCCACACGCCCCTGGAAGTGTCACGGCTACAGCAACGTGTAGGACAGAGTCATGGGTAGGACCAGAAGACTGATTTGTCTGAAAAATAAACTGGCTGCAGATGGTTATGTGTAACTTGGGCCAGGCCCCGGTGTGGTTCCCAGTGCAGGCCTGGTGCAGGATCAGCTGGGAGTAGATGGGGGCCATGTGGAAGCAATGCAAACTGCTGCTCCCCAATTCCTGTGTTCTGGTGCCCCCAAGGCCACGGCTCCAAGGCAGATGGTTGGCAGAGGTGTGCTGCTGGGAGACTTTGCAGCAGGCAGCCTGTGTGTGGTGTCAGGAAATGGACTCGTGTCTGTTTGCTAGGCAGTGATGGACATGATGGGTGTCCTGTCTCCTCACCTCTGATTTCACCTGACAGGAGGAGGGAGCTCTGGAAGTGCTTCAAACTTCCACCTGCTCGCTGGGGGCAAAGGCATTACACCAGAGTTTGTTTTTCTGATGTTCTTACCTTTGACTGTTTGGAGCAGGAAAAGCAACATTTACCTTCTGAGATGGCATACACTGAGGTACACACATGCAGTACTGTTGGGAACTGTGCAGCAGGTCTCTGCAGGAGAGACAGGCCATTCTTCAGATGGCTGCTGTGGTCTTTTTAAGGTAAAATCTTCCCGGACACTGTGTCTTGGGTTGCAATGCAAAATGCAACCAGAAATATGTATTCTATTACCATCTGTTAAAACTAAGTACAGCAGCGTTCTTTATGTCTTCCATGACCCATCCTCCCTACTCCGTCAGTGGTTTTTTGTACTACTGCATTTTTATTTTAATTTTTCCAGTAAAGAACTTTCATTCCTATTCCCATATCCTTGCTTGATAACACCTTGATTTCAAAATTATAATAATTCAGAGAGGGGGGTTTGCTTTTTTCCATTTCAAGAGATGCTCCTGCCCTCCTTAGCAGACACCTGTCTTTTCAAACCAAGACACTGTGACTAGGAGAAACACAAACAGTCATAACTGGCTTGACGGAAATACTTGTCTGGGCTCTTCAGAATCCCTCTATCCTTTATATTTTAGTTATAAGTAGAACTTTAAAGTTCCACTTTCTTCCACACTTTCTTCACTAAGATTAGTCTATTTTCCATATATTGCAGGGTTTTTTTGGGTTTTTTTTCTCCCATAACTTACAAGAGGAAAACAAATATTTTTTGTTTTAATTTCGTCTTCCCTTCTTCCTCAACTTTACCTCTTGCATTTCATGGCATAGTTTAAATAGGAAATTTTAAGAATGTGGATCTATTTTCCATGTATGGAACTTTCTTTGTCGTTTTAGGAAACTGAGGAGATTGCCTTCAGTAGCATGGAATGGTATTGATAAATCCAATTGTATATGTAAATTAATTACAAATATTACATTCTGTGAAGATGTCTAGCTATCAATCTAGACATGCTATGCATTAAATATACATAAGTATTGAACAACTGTTTCCATAGTGGTGAACAGCTGACTGAAATTTGACTTTCCTGAGTGAAATATATGTACTTACTGATCCTTTATCTAATGCTTTTCCCTTACAGCAAAATTGACAAGATATGAAAAAACCCCAGGCTTCTGAATACACACCAGTTTGGCCAATAATATGAGGAAAGATCAAATATTAAGTGATGCCTGAGACTCATAATTTTAGGCACATTAGCTTTTAGGCAGCAGTACTGATCTTCTTGGAGGGAGCATTGTTTTAGAAAATTGGCAGTCAGGTGACAGTGATCAGTCTGCTTTCTCCTTTTAGCTTTTGCCCGTGGAAACATGCAATTCAGAATCATTATCTGCATTGCAAATATATTTGGAGTAATTATGCCTCTGCAGGCTAGATGAGCCATTACGTTTTTATTGTGGCATAAAAATGGTTTTGAAATCTCTGTACCCAAGTAATTAGCAAAAGTGAAGGAGGAGACCATGGGGCTGGAATTTTTTATTTTGCTCAAGTAACATGGATTTTCTATAGCAAGTTGGGGAAGGCTGATGTTTCATTCTGACTCCATCGATACTGTAGGTGGAGGAAGAGCCATGAATGCTGTGCAACTGACTAATGGATTTACTTGTGTGATTAATGCCTATTATCTACTTTACTTTAGAGTTTGATACTTGCTAAACCGATTTTAATAGCTAGAAATATGCTGAAATCACCTCAATTTCTTGCAAAATTTCTTCTTGTGAATAGGGTGCTGCTTAATGCAAGCTAGAACATGCAGCTGGTGATACCATTAGGGAATAGGCCTGCAGAGAAGACAAAACCGCTTTGAAAGCTATAGTACGTTTAAGACAAAGCATGAGTTTGGAGCTAGCAGCTCCCAGATGTAGTCATGGTCTTTTTTCCAACACCTACCATCCTCTGGACAGACACTGTCTCAATTAATCTGTACTTCAGTGCAGGCTTATGGGGCATGCAGAGAGGTAAAATGTTACCAAATCCTAGTCAGATGCATAATTCCTATTAAAGGGAAAGAAATGCCTACAGGTTAGTGTGTGCAGGTGACCTGGTGCTATTCTGTGATGCTGTTTGTGATGGTGTGGGGGTTTTGCAATGCCAAATACATGTTATATTAAATGTTATTATATACCATTGTTAACATGTTCGTTATCGTGATCCTTTTGAAATGCTGTACTCCTCCTTTCCCTATCTCACCTGCCATGTTTCTCTTCTCAACCACAATTTGTGTTATTTGCACAAGCTCTGTTCTCCAAGTACACCACACTCCTCTTTTTATTCACCCTCTCCTCAACTCCATATGACAGTGGTTTTTCTCTTTCTCTTGCGAAGTCCCAGAATAGAGTTGCTGTGTTTTCAGTGGGAGAAAGGGAGTTAAATTTGCCAGAGGGATCAGTTAACAAAAGATTTTTGGAGCATCAGCATTGTATGCACCTTGTGACCCTGTGCCAGGGACATTTTCCAACTTCTTTCTCCTCTCAAGGGTCTTGAGATTAGTGGTAGAGAGACAAAGGTCTCCTACAGAGACACAAAGGGTATCCTATAGGACAGACCCTGCTTTTTATTGATCCAGGGTACAGTTAATGTGACTGTCTTCCACTCTTAAAGCTAATCTCAAGAGCTAGTTCAGATAATTCAAAGTCCTAGATTATACTGTGTATCAGTAACCTCAGAGCCAAGCTCTTCAAACAAGTAAAAGGTGTCTTTGGGAGAAAGGCTGCACTGTTTCTCTGTTATACATTAGCTGTTGAGGCACAGATTGCCTTTCTCTGTCTCTATGGAAATTGATTGCTGAGCTGTGAACTGAATTGAATCAGAGTCCCAGTCTCTGCAAGAGTATCCTTCCCAATTGTTTGCAACAGGGCAGTTTTCATGAAGTGGGACTTTGCTACAGGTGTCTTCTGACTCTTCTTTCAAGGTTTGGCATAGGTGGCTTATGCAGGTTAATTTTTAAGGAAGGTGAGTGTAAGCACTGCTGGGAAGAGCCAAATGTTGTGGGCAGGCTGTCCAGACACTGCTGTGCAATCCCTTCTTGCCCTTGGGGCTACAAGCTTGTATTTCACTCTTTTTCCCATGCCTCTTTAACCCTAGTAGTTTTCCAATATGTGCTTGGTAGCCTGGAGAACTACAATGAATGTTTTTTCTCAGAACAGAGGAAGGCAAAACTGCAGGCTAGGCTGCTCTGCTCTGGAGGTTTATAGCCAGTGAAATGAATGATCTGAATGTAGTGGCTGCTCCTTGTCAGGGGAAGGGCAAGCCCTGTATAGGGAAGAATGCATATGGCAAAATGCCCTTGACGGCAGGGTCTCAGATGTGCACGGAACCAATGGTGTGTGCACTCACGTGCTTAACAATTCTCTGTATGAGCATGGTGACCTTCAGTCCTGTAGTCTTTGATAGGAGTCTGAGAGCCAAGCACAGTTCAAGCAACTTGAGGAATATGCCTCTGCAAATTCTGGCATGCCTTGGCCTTTTTTCTTGTGCCAAGCTGAGCCTCCAATCATCTACATGATGCTCCCAGCACAAATTCACCCTTTTAACCTCTTAACACACCTTGTATATGTGCGTGCACATCCTCACGCTCTAAGGTGAAAGGGAGCCAGAGATGGCAAGCACTTTTGGGGAGGATAAGTAGGTACAAGTTAGATGGATCTCCAGGGCTGGTAGGTCTGTGGTTCATGCAGGCAAATTGAGTAATCCGAGAAAGAGGAATACTTTAATACTCTATGAGCAAGCCATGCAAGAAATTTTCCATAACATGTGAAACAGAAGGTAAAATCAGGCCACAAAACTTTGTCTTTAGCACATCTCAAAATCTGTAAGCAAATAACTATTGATATAGTTAAGCATGGTATAGCATAAGCAATATTCCTGAAAGGAAATGGAGAGAAAAACCTTGGGATGGCTCCCAAAATCTCAGTTTTCGCTCTGATGGTAACCTGTTATTGCTGTCAGCAAGTTTTTACTTCTTGGTGTTTTCCCCTCCCACCCTTGCATGGATTATGTTTAGAATAACCAAAACTGCCTTGTCAATTTTTGATCATGGGTCTCTTTGTCTGATCCAGTGAAAGCAATGGTAACATGAAATCTGCTACTGGCTGTTTAAGCTTCTGGAACACAATGTTGGGTATGTGAGAGCTCCACACCTTCAACCATCAACTGACTAAGGCATCTCCTCATACGATAAAAAATACATTTTTTCATTTATTTGTTACATATCCACTGCAGTCCTGGGTCAGGCTAAAGCCTAGGATTTCTTGTCCCTCTTTCCACCGTCTACCCTGCCCCGCAGTTAGTGTACTTGCTCTGACTGGTCAGCTGTTCATAACGAGGTCAACTTGAAAGTTTGGTTTGCATAGGCATGTTGCTGTTCCTCTTTTTTATCTGCATTACTCTCCTCACAAAAACACTTCTTCAGGTGCAGTTACACCACAAAACCCCCTGCTCTGGCTCTCCTCTTCTGCTCTCCCAGCCGTAGTTGTAGCTGGACGTGTTTGTAGTAGCCCAGCAAAACCAGACATCGTCTGGGTTTGAGCGCATCGGTGCAGGGAGGGCTGTTGGAGCCAGGGTCACCCCAGCAGCAGGTTCCCAGCGTGCCCTAAATTCAGGTCACAGTCTGAAGCCTTCCCTAACACAGAGCTCAGGGGAGTGTTGCCCCGATCATCACAAGCCTTGTGGTGCACGTTAGCTCTGTGACATAGGTGCAGCTTGCAGGATCTGCCTGGGGCTTTGGAACTGGCAGAGTGCTGTCCTTTCATGTACTCATGCAGGACTAAAAGCAATGAAGTTTTGTCACAAAAGTATTTGTGCTGCTCGCTGTGATAATTGCTGCTCCTTCAGTAGCGAAGGAAATGTGACAGGGATGGGCACAAATAATTTTTAAAAAGCCCACTTAGAATTGGACAATTTCCTTAGAAAACTCTTATCTTTTGGCTTTAGGAGGTCTATAGAATGGGCTATACAATGAAAAGCTTCCTAAAGACTTCCACAAAGGGGGAATTAGCCAAGTGCTATTCATAGCACTCTATGTCTGTGCTGAAAAGGTAGCAAGCGTCCATTCTGCAGGGCACTCCCCCACAATAGCCAGGAGTTACTAAGCCTTTCAAAGGCAATAATGCTTTCAGGCTTTGTGTGCCTCTAGTCCCCACAGACGACCCTATAGTTTGCTTGGGTACTTAGTAGAAAGTGTTTCAAATAGCCCATTTTCCTGAGCTGCCGGTGTGCTAACAGTTTCCCTGACAACTTGGCTATAGTAATTTCTCCTGCTTTTTTTCTATGCCGATTTCCCAAGACCTGGTAATTTCAGTTAATTCTCTTTTGGGAATATGGGAGTGAGATATTATGTTTGTTTTCCTGCGATGAATTCTGCATGAATGGTTTTGCCCTGCTCACAGGGAAGGGAAATTTAAAAAAAGCTTATCAAACAAAAGGAGAAGGGAAATAAAAGGGAAGAAATAGTGAATTTAAAAGCCTTTTAAAAGATGGAGAAGAAAGAAAAGGATATCATTCTTCCTTGCTATGAATAACTTCATTTTTCTTTTATTTACCTTATATACAATTGTGTGAATTATAATATAAATAGTTTTGAATTATTTGTTGAACTTTACAATCTTGTAGCAGGAAAAATATTAGTGTCTGTGGCCTATGTATCAAGAATCTATAGTGTAGGCCACATTTTAGAAGGGTCGGTATGAAGTGAATTCTTTATTTTTAATGGAATGGATCGTATTTTCAGTTTTTCTTGACTACAGAAGATCTATATGCACAACTCTGTCAGCAGCTTAAGAAAGAGAAGGTTAATTTTAGAATGTGTTTATCTCAGCTTAATGCCATTTGGTGTTGGTGTATATGGGAATTGTACCTTACTAATCCTAGCTGTAGACTACTAGTTGTAGCCCAAAGGCTCTGTTAAAACTATTAGCTTTCCAGAGTGTCAAGAAGCATGTAATGCACTGCCAGAAACAGAATGTGTGTGTAGGTGCTGTGTGGTGAAATTCTCCTCACAGAGTATCCCTGCCATGCCTTTCTATCTGCAGTCTGTTCATAGGTGAGCCTTTCTTGTTCTCAGAATGTATCAAGATAATTTTTCATTAGTTCTGCCTGCTATTGAGTGTTCAAAGACAGAGATACAAAAACCGCTGTTAGTGTGGGGCACAAAATAACACGGAGTGATGGCTTCAGAGGTCATCAAAGAGTGCAGAACTGAGGTTTGGTAAAGCATCCATGTTTAATGGACTGTGGTTTTTGCTTAGGAGACTTAAGTTCACCAGTAAGATCAGTTTTCAAAACCATTTAATAATCAATATTCCTAAATCAGACATTGTTTAGAGTCCAAGATGTAAGCTTCTGCAAAGCAACTCTAGTTCCTTTAGTCCTGGGCTCCCAAGAAAGGCCCTACTGAACTTGGTTAAATCTGTCTTCAAAGCATTTCACTGAGGTATTTGGCATCTCACTAATTTAGCATCAAGGATTTAGGATTTCAGCTGAACTGTGCCTCGTTCATCATCACCTGATCCATCACACAAACTTTGTCTGCCTTGGGGTTACAGAGAGAGATTACAAGTGTGTAGAAACTAGAGGATAGAGCCTGATATGGGGCTTCTCGCTCCGGACAAAACCTTTTTTCTTGAAAATTAAGGCATTGCTGAGGTTTTAGCCGGTAGAGGGAGATGTTACACGTGCCTAAATCACAGACTCTGCATCAGGCAGCCGTGCCCCTAGAGGGGGGGCACCAAGCCCAGCCCCGCACTCGCATGGAGGGCTTCTTATTCCCTTCTGTGCTCTGATGGTTTTAATACGCTCTTCAAAGCTGCTTGCTTTTAGGAGAAGCTGAAAACAGAAAATTCAGTAAAAAATCAAGCTGTTCTCAGATCACATTTTAAGAAGCAAGAGTTTATTCATTTATTCAAGCAAAGAAGTGCTCAGGCAAAATAGGTATCAATGTACACCACTTGCAATGGCACACAAATATTTTCAGGTGCCTGTTACATCACTTTTAAGAGCTATTCTGATAACACTGTAATTAATATTATGAAGTAATGATGAATAATGGTAACACTGAGATACAGGAAGTATATGGAACAGCTACTAAGTTCTATATCAGTGCTGTATAATGACATCAAAGCTAGGTTTGGGACAGTCTGCTTCCCTGCACAGGTGTACCACCTGGGTACATAGAAAAACAAATGTTTTAGTGTAGTTTATTATGGTTTATTTCTCTTATTTAATTATTATTATATGTAATGTGGTTTTAGGTCATCAGACATGGGAAAAGAAAAGTGAGAGAACGGTGGAAAATCACTGCAGCTCAATAGTTCTTGTCTTTATAGTGGGATTAATCTGAAGCAACATAGAAGGGGAACTGACATGGGTGATGGCTGCTTATTTCTCAGATATCTGCGTATATGGAGACACAAAAGCATTTAGCCTAAACTGTCTGTGGAAGAAGGAGATGGCTCTCCATCATGACAGTTCTGGGGAAATCTTGTTTCTCTACCTGTGTTGAGCAACAGAACTCAAGGTCACAAGGATGAGCTGGATTTTGGAGCCGATAAAGTCACAGCCTACACCTCTCTATACTAAACAAGATTTCTTGGGAGGTAGGTGGACAGGGTTGCTTCAGAGCATTATCTGCCTTAGTTTACTTGTCACCACAAAATTAATTTAACAGTTTGGAAGGCCATCAAACCTCTATGAGAATTGCTGTGTTCACTTAAAACATGAGTGATGTAATGGTTGATTAATTAAAGTCTCCTTGCTTTATTCCTAGCAAGATTAGATTATTTTTATACTATCAGACCATGGGCCCAAGAATCTTTTGCCTCTTTTGCTGGTACTCACAGAGTTCCTTTGTAACCAAATTTTGAAACATAGATAATACTCTGTTTCAAATGTGTGTTTGAGTTTGGTACGCCCTATAGTTCTGTTCTTGGGCAGCATCTCACAACCATCTTATCCAAAGAAAAAAGAAAATAAAATTGAAAAAGGTCAGATATTGCCGCAGGCTTTACTTTAAAAACACACTCCTATTGATGTGCCTGAAAAAAGGCTGCACAATATGACCTTGATATCCTCCACTTTAAATGGCTGTATTGAATATGTGAAGTGACCTTTGTGTATATTTTTTTTTTTCCTTCTCCCTGTTTTAGAGGTTTTCCTTTTGTTCTTTAGATTACTTTGGATGCTGATGTAGTACTGTAACATTCTCGTGGCAGGAAATATCTGTATAAGGAAATCTTGCAGCTAGACTTCAGTAATTCCCACACAGACTGTCAGTCCTATGCAGTGACTATGTATACTCTGTCCTCATGTTAGCAAGAGAATTCAATTGTGTTCCTACAATGGGACAGGATTTAAAGCTTTTAGTTGCTTTTGTCTCTTATGGAAACGATGGCTTCTGGCCATTGGAATGGAGTGTGACATGGCTGCTTACACAGAACTTTTACCCATCTTAGGGAACTGATCAGCCTTGGTTTTAAACAAAATTTTCAACCTGATATAAAAGAGACTTCAGGGACTGAACTTTTTTCCCTTCCTTCACTCTCAGCAGCTCAAACTTTAATGCAGAGTTACAGAAATTAAGGGCTTGGTGAACACCAAGCAAAATGTCAGTACAGCCAGACAGCTTTAATTGGTTTCTGAGTACCTCCCTGGCAGACAGTGACCAAATATCCATGCAAGCCAGCCTCTTGATATCATGATAGCACAGTTTCAATAGGGATTAGTGCTTCTAGCATTTATGATAAAATTCCAGGCACAGGTACTTGGTACAATTGGAGTTTAGACCTTTCTAAGAGTCTAATAGTCAATAGTATTGCATATCGCCCAAAGTCGGATTTAGAAGAAAGATGTAAAGTGAAGTTAATGATCATCTTTTTGACTGTGAAATATAAGAGACCCACTCTTCAACCAGTTCAATATTTTATTTGTGAAAGTCCAACCTTATCCTAACTCCACTATAATTCCAGCCTAATCTGCCCTTATCCTTCATATCCTTCATCCAGTGCTTACATTTTTCAGGCCTTCTTGCTAACTGCTGTCTTTGGCCGTATTAGCCCTGTGGAGTCTGTGGAAAGACTCTTATTAACACCAGTGAAACTGGACTAGACCTTTTCAATTTTTCTCATCTAAACATTTTTCCTTATGCTATATGTCTGTGAGGAACACTGATGGTTTTCAGTGTGCCCAAGTGGCACTTCTGTCTTTTTATCTGATTTCACTTGGGAACTGATTTTGAAGTTCTAGATTGTTTATTCAGAAAAGCTGCCTGTAATTATCCCATCAGCCACAGACCTAAGCAGTACTTCAAGAATTTTTTTTCTGCTTTGGTTGTTTTTGATGGCTAGGTGTGTTTATTAGATTCATGGAACAGTAACAACATCTGTTCTTATGACCAATGTAAAACTTATGATAGTCTGTAAATAATGTATCCAAAAAAAAACAAACCAAAAACACTCTGAAATCAGCAGAGCAAAGATTTTCTCTGATTACTGCTTGACTCCTAAGATAACAGCACTCAGTATGTGGAAGGATATAATTGAGCTAAATTGTGGAGTTACCTGATTAAAAACAAACCAAAACAATCTACCCAGTACTTTGAGTACTTTGACCATATTTTCAACTTTAAATCTTTCTTTGTTAGGGGTACTGTTTGCACAGATCCAGTTCTAGACAGGCTTGTCATATTTGCCTTAACAATGTCATCTAGATACAGATAAACTGTTCTACATAGTCTTAAAATATAACTAATGCATTGAGGAGACAGTTCTCTCTTTCCCAGAATTGTATTGTTTGGACTCTTGACAACTAACAGAGCCTGGGTGGAATTAGCTAGAAAATAACCCATATATATAGCATATACTAGCAAACAAAACAGCTCTCTCAACCTCAATTCTGAAAGTTTCCAAAATGGCTTGATGCAAAATTATCCCATTTCTTGAGGCCATGTGTAAAGCTTATTTCTTGTAGCTGTGGACTGTTTCATTGTCCCTTGTTCTAAAATGGTAAAATTGAGGACAAGTGACCTCCCCTCTGCAGGTTATTCACAGGATCAGGAGAAGAATTTGGGGCTCTCTGCTTTTCCCACTCCAGTGCTTCCACCTTTTGAAAGAGATAGAGAAATTATTCATAAAAGTTGATGAATATTTATTTTTGAGTGTAACTTGGGAAACTGCATTTGAGTTGGTCATAGAAAAACTATTTAGCAACTGGGATTAATTAATTTTTGGTGGTTTTTTTCATGAGTTTTTATGGCATTGAGTGCACTAATGGCCATGCCCATTTCCCCAAGGGGTTTCTCGCAGCCTGTCCATGGCCCAAGCCCCCATTTCAGCCGAGCCCTGCCCTGGTGATGCTGCTGCAGAATTAGTCTCCAGCTGCCTGCAGCCCCTCACTGCCTGACTGTGGACATTTACAGTACCTTGAGACAAGTCACAGGAGTTGATCCATTTCCAGATCTGCTTCAGCATGACAGCTCCTCCAGCAGTGGTCAATATAGGATGCTCTAGGGAAAGGCATAGCATGCTTTTAATTAGTATGTGTGAGATTCTGGTCCTCAAAGGAGCCTCTTCCGGGTTGCAATGTGATCTTTAAATAGTGAGCCTGGGAGCATGTAATTAGTTGTCCTTCCCCTTTGTAAAAATGGTTACCATAAGTCTGTTTTATAAATGTATAAACCCTGGTAGAGTCTTGCCTAACTTGTAGCTTCAGTGACACTGTCTGACTGTAGGGTTTGGCTGAAATTCTTATATTACACATGTATGTATAATAACTTTCTTATCAGATTTGAATTTATCATCTTGCAGTTTGCTTCTGCATTTTATTGGCTCTTTTGCTGTGAGGTAACAGAAATGTCAACCTATTTTTTTTTTTTTTAAATCAGCCAATGTTTTACCTACTTATGTCACCATGCCCAATTAATCTTTCTTTAGAATCAACTGCAAGAAGGGAGCCAAGATCCTCTTGAACTAAAATCTGGGAAACAAGGCAGATGTGAAAGCTTAGATCTAGCAAGGCTGGTGGTCAGTTCCTCTGTGGCAGTAGAATTACAGTCTGAAGTATCTATATGAAACCTAGCACTGATCAGACCTTTAAAGGTCTTTAGTCCTTACAGTCAGGCACAATACTTAATGATCCTGATCTTGTGCCACAGCTGTAAGCCTGTGGTTCCCATCAGTCTGGGTTGCTCTGTCATCTGGGATCTCTTGACACAGAGTGGATGCTTTGCTGCAGTTAAAGTAGTTGCCAGCTGTTTGTTGAGCTGCAATAACTGTGTCATGCATCTGTCCAAATTTCAGAGAAATCATGTTGGCTTAGACAAGTGACTAAATAGATCTCAGCTGTCTAGTGCCCAGTCCTAGCTTTTTGTAATAGGCATGCAAGTACGCTATGGTTGACTTTTCTGGCATTTGTTTTAGTGCATTTAAAAACAGTGAGCTTGACTCTTCTTTCCACACACTGTGGAGTCATGAATATGCTGTCAAAGGATGTGAGAGGTGCCAAAATACCAGTCTAGAAAAACTAGTGCTAGCAAAGGGAACTCAAGGGGATGCAAAAGGACAATTCTTCAGATAAGAACTGGGCCTAGTAAAGTTAAGATTCCTCACTGGTAGTTTCAGGTGTGCTGTTATTCCACACAAGCAGTAATAATGCCTTGTATTGAATTGCTCTGGCTCTCCTCTGTTAGTGTATACAAAAGTTAACAGTCACACACTACACCTTTCTATTCTCACAGCTGGAACTATTCTTCTGCTGTCTTTTAAGGTAGCTCACTGCTCAGTCCTTTAGATCTTTGTTTTCCAGTTTTCTTTTTCAGTCCTCTCTGCTTGTCTGCTCCATTAGCTGCACTTTTTATTTCTGTTTCTTGGGTGAGTATTCTAAGAGATCGAGATAAACATTTGAGAGGATTTCTTCCTGGGCAAGGCAAACTTTTGTGGCCAGAAAAAACATTTCAGCTGTATGAAACTACTGTGGCTGAAACCATAGAACTAGCAGGTGACACTACAGTGAAAAAAACAGATATTCTACACAAATATCAAATACCAGAAAATGTAAATGGCATATCTTTGTTGAAAGGTTAACTGTGATTCTTGCTTGTGTGGCAGCTCTGCTCTGCCTTGAGAACAGAGACTTCTCAATAGCTCCAGGATTTTGGACAGCCTTCAGCGGGCATTCTAGGGCTCCTGTATGTTACCTTAAGCTTTCTTAGCATTAGAGTCCTTGCTATTTTGTACTTGGTGTCCTGCTCTAAGTTAACTCAGGGGTGTTTCACACCTTCTCAAAACTCTGGGGCTGTATTTCATGACTTCTATCTGTCCACTTGCTGAAACAGGCCTATCTGTATCTTTTCTCTGACAAACACCCACCCATGAGATAGAAGTCAGAACTGCTGAAACATATTCTCTGTTCAAAAGATAAAAATGGGCCTGTTGTCACATGACAGTATAATCTTATGAAACTGTGCACTGACAGGATATCACAAGGATGTGTACATGTCTGTTCACACAAGGACTTTTTCACAACTTTTTTTATTATTTAAGGACAAATTTAAATCCATTTTTTAGTTCAGAATAGTCCTGATGAATGATTATTTACAGATCATTCCTTCTCAAAATATATTTTCAGACAATTTTGAAATAAAATACAATCAGTATGGACTTTATAATATTTTTATGTGAGTAAAAAATTTAAAAAAACCTAAGTTTGAAGGTATCAGGAGTTATTACTGACAAAATCACTGGTGAGAATAATTCACTGTGTCTATACTACCACCTCTGATTTTGTTCAGGTGGAGAAAGCAGAAGGAAATGATAACCAGATAGCCCGAGAACAGCCTCTGCACACAGTTTCTGTCTGTCTGGAGGAGGTGTTACTCAGTTTACTGTGCCATTAAAGTTCAGAACAGTTCCCCATTGTGGCCACAGTTTATGACAGAAAAGCTGTGTTTCAGCTTGTACAGCTTATTCTAGCCCACCTCAGCACAACTAGGTCTAGATGCAGCACTGAACATCTGCCACCGGTGTCTGAACAGTGTCTGGCTGTGCCAGGAGGGATTATTGTAACTGCACACATGACTTCTTGGTTCCTCCTCTGCTGCACCACTGCCTGGCAGTCAGTTCTGCATCGGTGCCTCTCAAAGGAGGAGATTCGGCACTGCTGCTGTCATCTCAGCCCTGCTCTTGTGACCTTGCAGAGCAGGGTGGGTGGTGCACCTGGATAAAAGCTCTTGGGCTCCTGCTTTGTGCTCTGCTGTGCCTCCGCTTTAGAAGAACCGGTGCGACAGATGAGCACTGTGAGCACTGCACGCCCCACTTCCTATTATACAAGGCAGAAGTATCAGCCTAAAAGGGCTTGTTGGTATTATTTTCCCATGCTAAAGTCAAAGGTAGTCTGTGTAATGTAAAGCACTTTCCTGGTGCCATTATTTCAGTTCTAATCCTGCCATAAACACAGCACCTTCAGGTTGACCTTACAGGGACCAGTATGTGAACCTAGTTTTTGAAGCAAGTAAACTCAAGAGAGAAAAATGTAAGAAATAACATACTGTGTCCAGAACACTTTCCTGTCAAATATTTTCATTAGTGAATTAAGCCTTAGGATCTGAAACCCAACCCCAGTTTACAACTTGAGTGCTCTGATTTCTGAACTTTCTCCCACCTCACTCTCACTTCCTTTGAAAATGTCAGTTATGGGGTAGGCAGCATATGAGGTATTGAAAAGGAAACCTTCTTGATTTCCAGAATACAGAGTGTAAGGTATCTAAGTATCCAGCCTGAAGATTCTGGTTGTATATGATGGATCACTGATGGAAACTCAGCCAAGGAATTTGGATAATGTTCTTAGAATCACAGAGGATATTTCTAACAGTCAATGGTAATGCCCCTGTCTCTTAAGTGTCAATCCTATGCATTGACTGTGGCATCATCCCTTCTCCATTCCAGTGACTAAATCATAAAGCATTACAGAATAGAGAGCACAGGCCTGTTTTAAATCCTCCATAGATAATATATTTTTGTGTTATGACTTAAGTACCTTTTAGGATCTAGTGAATTGTTTTACTCCCTAAATTAAAAAAAAAAATTAAAAAATTAAAAAAACCATTTAAAACTATTCAGCAAATCAAAGTCAGATCTAAATGATAGCAGAGATAATAAAGAAGAGATGCATTGCAGTATGGAGGCTGGCCCTTCAAAGGCTGTGTACAGGTGTATTCACTTGGGTGAGAGTATGGAAAATACCAGTGTGAGGGAAGAGTTTAAAAGCCTGTGTGGTTTTATTCTTGGCTAGTATTTCACTATGAATGCACATATAGTATGTGATTCAGTTTCTCTGAACTGAGTGAAAAGGCCACGGGTGCCAAAGCTGAGAGTGCCTTTTATTGCCACTTTTCATCCAAGAGCACCATGGACACTGTGAAGGTGTTTGGGTAGGTACTGCAGTGCCTCTGGTACATGGGAGCTCCACCCCATATGCTTGCTTGGAAGACTCCACAGTAGGTGTTTACAGAAGTTCCAGCCTTTCTGGACCAGGATCTGAGCAGATCTGCTGGTCTGAAACCTCCCTGTAGCACAGGAGACGTTCAGTTTCTTCCTTTTGTTTTTCTAATGGCCTGTGCTAAACCCCAAATCGGTGAGTGCTTATGCAGGGACTTTACTGCAAGTAGTTCCATTCAACTCAATAGGGTTATTCATAGTCAAGCTGAGCATGTGTGTTCAATGTTTGCAAGACCAGACAGGGCAGAAGCTGGCTGCTGTGCCATTTAGGGCTGGCAATTCCATCCCTTAGGCTCCTGTGTCCTTGTATGGAATGGTTTCATTTTATATAGACTTCTCTTTGTTTTCCACATGTCAGCCCTCAGTACATCCTCTATTAGTACATACCAGAGCTGAATACTTCTTCCTTAGATATTGTATGAAAAGAAAGCAAAGTAAAAGTGCATGCAAATTTAAATTCAATTCCTGCCCAGTGTGCTATCCTGTGCAAAACATTCAGAATACTTTAATGCTGAAAACAACAATCATCACTTTTGACAAAGAAGAGGCCTGCCTGGTTTATGTTGGATTTCTTTTCTTTTAACTGATTTGTAGCATGTAAACTGCCAGAATCCACAGCAAAGTTTTGGGATGTGCAAATACAGTGAAAAGCAACTCTGCTCAACAGGAACTTGCAGTCAAGCGTCAAGCTGTGAAAGCCTGAGAAGAGACACAAAATTGTCTGGATTTGGCCAAAAAGTATTGAATGAATGCACAAAATGGGTAAGGGGGAGCCTTAGGGAAAGTCAGACTAGGGGTTTAAAGCTTGTGTTTTGCATAAGGTTTAGATACGAAGGAAAATACAATCATAGCAAACAGGGCCAGAGACCCAGTTACTCATTGCTGTCCCAATCGCTTTCAGTTGTCATCTTCCAGAGTGCTCACAGCTCCCTCCAGTTTGACATTGTTTGCAGATGTAGTAAGTCCCTACCAGCTTTCAAATCACAAATACATATATTGACTAGCTGAGGCTCTAGAGTAGTGTTCTGCATGACACAGGTTGATATGTTTTCCAGCTGGACAATTTCTGAATAATAACTCATCATTCTCAATATTTTTTCCATATTTTGTACCTGTCTTAAGATGTTGATGTGGCTTGCCTATGAGACTGTTAAGTGACAGAGTATGAAGGCCTTCAAGGCAAGAGTCCAGCTATCGCTCATATCTCCACTGGATTTTAGGCTTGCTGTTTGCCTTAAAGAAAATTAAGTTGGACTGAAGTGATTTGCTACATACAAATCCCTGCTGATGTGTCCTTATCTGTGAGGTGCTTACATAGGAGCTAAATGGTTTGTTCTGATGTCTTTCCAAGAACTTAAGTGTTAGGCTAAGTGTTCTGTCATTCCTAGGGTCCTCCTCTCTCTCTATTTTTACAGATAAGCACTGTATTCACCCTTTATCAAAAGCTTCATCCTTCCTCCACAAGTTTTCAATGATAATTGCTGACGGTTCTGAAATAGCTTCAGGCACTTCCTAAAAATACTTTGGGTCAAACTTTCAGGCTCTAATCAAACCCGAGTCTGTTCTCTTTCCTTCCTTGCTTGAATTATGCCTGCTTTGTTAGTTATATTCTGTCTAATCCCAAATGATTAAAAGTGTCTGCTAAACAGATTAGTGGCCTATAGTGTCACTGTAAAGGGTTTATGTTGTTGCTGAGTATAGGTAGTAGTCAACTTATTGAACTAATAGAGAAGCCAAGAAATTTTGGAGATCTTAGAAGCCAGAGCAGAGTACTGGGTAGAAAAGTGACACTGGAAGAATTCAGAGGTTGCAGGTGTCGTGAAGGAAGGGTTTTGCCAAGGTTATTCTGACAGTGGAGTTTATCTACAGCCCCAAAGGCCACAGAATGGAAGATTACAGAGTCTGTATTTCATGGTTAAGCATCAATGTCTCTGAATGCAGTGGTGTCTTAGAGAGGTTTTTTTGTTTGTTTGTTTGTTTTGAAAAAAACTGTAAGCTTCAGTGTAGCTTGGATCCAAGGCTTCACAGAGTAGGCTGGGTCACTTATACCTTTAGTGGGTTTGATTTGCTGGAGCCTGTTCATAAGCAACAGAGTGGCCCCATCTGTGCTTTGTACGATGTAAGATGTAGCTCAGGTGTTTTAAACGCAGTTAAGCTCCAGCTATGAAGAAATTTTAATGTGTTTTTGTTAAAATGTACTAACTGTCACTCAGAGTGGAAATAGAAAGAGGCAAATATAAAAGGGAATGTTACATGACAGTGTATAAAATTATGTTTGGAACTGTACTTGTTTCATCCTCTATCCTCTGCTTTCCGTGGAGAGAATCATAAAGATCAGTGCTATAGCTCTTCTTATGAATGTTCATACCCGAGTGGGAATCATTTAGAGACAAAGTTTTGACAGATCAGGTCTCCAACTCAAGACCACTTGGTCTTGAACACTTTAGTTAATTACAGAAACTGCTTAGTTCTATAAAGCCTCATTCTTTCTTTTTTCTCTCTTTGTTAAGACAGTATTTGAATTTGGTGGTGTTTTTCTCTTCCCTTTGCTCTTTGTTTCTAAAGACTTTTAGTTACACCTTGATTAAAATGTCTATATCTTAACTCACTCAAAAGGATATTTATCCTGTTCTCTGTTCTTTTGGAGGGCTTGGAAAGCTAACACCCTTCCACAAAAACACACTCAGACATCACACCCTGGTTTCAGTTAACTTGGATGAATTACACTACTAGCTTTCTAACAGTTAATTACAGTTAATTGCCTGATCTTGTTACCAAGGATGATGAAACTGATTCATTTGCTAAACAAAGAGCTTTGTGGGGTTTTTTTTCCCCACTTGTTTTGTTCCTGCATTGTTTTATACTGTCAGTGTGTAATTTGTTCTGATTTATTTCATTATTAATTGCCCATGCAGACTACGTTGTAATGGTGATTTTTAACTACAGACACCTCAAGTATTCTTAACTTTTTACGAAAGAATACCAAAGTCTAAACATCACAGGTACTAAGTAATTTGCTAAGCAGATACACCTTCATTTTTCCTATTGAAAAGCCAGACCTTCTGGTTGGAGACACAGAGATAATGACTGAAGTAATTTTCTTGTCTGTGCACACTTCCTGAACAGATGTGGTTTTCCGTTTTGACTGTGGTAGTTTATCAGTTGTTGGTATGGAGAAAACATATAGGTAAACTATGTAATAAAAAAACTGATAAACACCAGACACTGGAAAAATTGAATATGTTTGTGAAAAGGGAGTGGAAATAATCTTCTATTTCTTAATTTTGCTGCTAGTTAAATTATCTTGACTATGGCTGTAGGTGAAAGGGTAGCTGACTAGAGGAGTAGCATATTCTCCTTACGTATTATAGAAAAAGCTTATGGTACCCAGTGGTTTGCTGTAGTCAGATGAGCTGCAGAGTTAAATAAAAGTTATGTGCACTCACAGATTGTTTATTTTCATGGCACAGCAAAATAATACAGTTCAGTGGTAAATGAAATTAATGCATTTACAGTGAAGGGTCAAAATGTCTATTGGTACATGTCATAATGACTTTTGAAATCCTAGACAATTAAATAGATTTTTAAAAGATAAAGGTCTTCAGGCACACAAATAAGTTGTCACTATGGCAATGAAATGTGGTGCTGTCCTCCTGCTGGTAACTCCAGCTAACAGTTAAGATTTACAAGACAAGACAGAAAAAATGTTGGTCTCTGGTCTAGGAAAGAGCAGTCAGAAGAAAGATAAAAAAGACATCAAATATAGACAAGATAACTGCAAAATGGAAAGGAATGAATGATGCCCTGTGTTATCTGTGCATGGAATTTGAGATGCAGCAAGTGATGTTTGGACTGGATGCAGACAAGGCCTCATTTAATAGCTGAGGTAGTTATCCTTTCTGCAGCCTTTAGGGGGAAAAGCTACAACATCACTATGTCAAGAATCATATAGGTACTGCTGATTCAGTCTCAGGGCTGGGAGAGACACTTCCAAAAGAGGTTTCTTCTGGACCTATAGTCTGTGATTTCCTTTAAATGGGGACCAAAGCAGAGCCTTTTCAGGCGATGAAAACAACAAGGGCTTGCTGAAAGGCAGCAGCCTGCTGTGTCTCTGAGCAAGGCTTACATGTCTAGGGAATCTCCTAGTTAGGTGGTTAAGGCTTGTCTGGCCATCTTGAGTCTCAGGAATACACGTAATGAGGCTGGATCATGTATTTGTACATGAGGAAATAGATGTCTTACAAGAATCTCCTTGAAACCTGGGGGGGAAACCCCCAAACAGCAACCAACAAATAAATGGAAAATCTCAATTGCTATTTGTCAGATCAGCATATTTTTAGGGCCCCTGTTGAAATGTGTTGGGGCACTTTGATCCTACTTCAAGGAAGGAGCTAAGAGGATGGGCTGGAATCAGCTAATCTTATGCAGGTGAGTGTTGTGAAAGGTGATGCCCAAATTCTTCGTCACTAACTGGTTTGAGTCTTCCTCCTCCACTAACAAGTCTCCTTCAGGCAAGAAAATTGCCAGTTGAACTTCATGGTGTCTGAACTTGTTTTCTGAAGCCTGAGCTCATAACTTGAGTGCTTTTGTTTGTGAAATCCGTAAGATGACGTATCTCATCTCCTTGTGTTTGGCTGCAGCAGATGGAGGTGTGGAACCTGAAAACAATCATAGAAAAAGAAATGTACACGCTAGATAATGGACTGATGCAAAGCATGTAACCTGTGTATGATATATTTGTTACCTTTTAAAATTTTAGATCCAAATGTATTGAAGAACAGTGACATTTACACCATAAAACCATTAAAGACATTTTCTGGTGTCATTTTCATCACTGATGACCAGTGATGGTCTGCCTGATTTAGAGTATTCTCTATGATCAGCATTTGTGACTCTGTAGAGAAATAGTCTCCGTCTTCTCCCTGTGGTAGATCTTGTATGTTAGACTAATCCGTGAATAAAATTGATTTTAGTTAACCTAGAAGGAATAAAATATTTAAATTACAACAATAGCAGCTAATACAAAGTGCTCAGTGTGCAAGATGTTGCCCTGATGAGCTATATTAAGTCTAATAATTCTTCATTCCTACTTTGTAAGTTCTTTAGATGCAGCCATGTATCTAATAATCAATCTAAGATTCTATCAATCTAACAACCATTTAGTCATGATCACTGAGTCCAACTATAAGTCTAACAGCTAAGTCCACCGTGTCCCTCTGCACCACATCTACACATCTTCTAAGTATCTGCAGGGACGGTGACTCAACCACCACCCTGGGCAGCCTGTTCCAGTGCCTGGTAACACTTGCACAAGGTGAAAGATTGTAATGGGCAAAACATTTCCTCCTCAGAGGAAAGACTTCATGCTTAGTAAAGCCCCAGACATTTCTCACCAGTTTACTTGCTGTCCAGTAAGGAGCCACTTCAGGTATGAATTACCACAGGCAGTCAGAAGTGCCAGCTTTTTGGAAGTGTAAGCATTTTAGTGATTTGCTGCAGGGTGTTGTGGGGCTTGGATTGCAGAGAGCAAAGTGAATAATCCAAATCTAGCGTAGGGATTTGAGTAAGGATGTGTTCCCAACAAGATAGGTTTTTCCAAATATATGTTTAATGATTCAGATTGAATTACTTGAAGTTTAGATTTGGATTCTCAAAGATACACAACTGCCCAAATTCCTCAGATTTGGGCACCATGCACCTGAAAATAGAGACGGGTAAAATATTACTGACAAGTACTGTTAAGTGATTTTCTGTGCTGCTCTGGTGGCTGATAGGCATGCTGGTGAAAGTTCACTGGGAGGCTGGAATAGGAGTGAATGTGTTTTTTGCATGTACTTGATGAGCTGTTCTTGGCACAGCTCTAACCAGAGCATGTTTGTACCTGCTCTCATTTTAAAGGTGTAACTGGACTCAGCATTTTTTTTTTTTTCTATTTCTCTTTAATTTTATTTTTCAGTGGGATCATAAATACATGACACAGTGAAATTATGATAAATCTGCCATGTCTACTCTGAACTCAGCTGTCTGCAGAGATACAGTTTAAGTTATACCCATCTGAGGCGCTTTTGTTTATGCCAAAAATAACACTGTGCTACAATTTTAATACAGAATTGCATCTTTTTTTTCTTCTTAAAGTCAAGAAGACACTTTAAGTGGGGTGTAACATTGTGATAGTCCCTGTGTGTGTTGTAGGAAAGAAGGGTTTTCCTAAGGCTTATCAAATCCATTTAAAAGACCAAATAATTCTTTCTGCAAGCAGGACTGACTGTGAGAGTGGTTTGCTGAGTGTGGTTCCAAGTTCTAATTTTGCTTATTTGTGCTTATTTAAATCTAACGTATTTGCACTGAAGTCACTGGAGTTGCATGGAATTAAGCGATTGCAGAATTTACATCAAATGGTCTCCAGAGCTGTTTGTGCTGCCATAAGCAGTTACCATTCATAACAGTAAATGAGCTAATATGTGTATGGGAGATTCTTTTTGGATAGTGTGAGATACAGAGACTGTCAATCCAATTCTCATGAATGGAGTTTTCTACAGCAACACAGGGAAAAAAAAACCAAAAAACACATTTCCTCTTAGTAAAGCTCAGAAAACATAGAGATACAGGATATTCACTTGTATCTTAAAAAAATTATTTCCTTCTTTGGTATCTGGGTGATATGCTTTGATCTTTTTACAGTCCTCAATAGAGGCATAAAGCTGACAATCTTTCAAGTCATTTCTGTCAGACAAAATAGGCCTAATGTTAGGAGTGCCTGTTACTGCAAAATTAGCCTTTTCTGTTTCTGGTCCAAGGAGCAGAAACAATGTTTTATTTGGATTGTCCTATCTCTAGGGAAATAATAACTTGCACATACAGCCTTTAAACTAGTGAGGGATTTGATGCATCATTTTGGTAAACTAACAGTATTCCACACGAAGAATTAGATTAACTCTGTCTGACATCAGATGTGATGTGTTTGATGAGAGAGTTTCCCTTAGGCAACAACAAAACACAAAGCTAAAGGAAATCAAAGCGAGAATCGAAACATTTTATGGAAAGCCATCAGTCTCTTTTCTACCTTGCAGCCTCTTCCCTTTTCTCTGATTAATAGATTTTTTTCATTTTCTATTGTGAACCTTCAGCTGAAAAGAGCATCACCATACTGCCAAATACACATTTCTAGGAAAAAAAGATATGTCTTGAAGTTCAAGTCTGCTCTCTTTCTCCTTCATTAGAATAGTGTAACATGTATCTAATGCTTCAAGAGTGTTGAGCTTATAAAGACTGTTGTAGTCACTTGCACTTACGAAATCCAAAATATATAGCTATCATATCCAACATGTGTAGCACTTAGTGTGTGAAGATGCCACATAAATCAAACATTGCATTAAAAACAACGAAACTGATATTTAACCATGAGATAGGATGCATATCCATGTACAAACATATCTACTGGCCAAGTCAGAAAATAGTTAAACTTGTCTGACTACATACAGGAAAAAAACCTAAGCATAAGTGCTTTCATGGGCATAGAAACAAACAGAAAGAAGTCCACGGTCAGTCAGATTATTTTTCACAAACAATATCCTTTGCAACAAGAGCAGGAAGATAAAACCCAGCTTGAAGCTTGGATAAGGAGTTATTAAATGAGTTCTGTTTCTGCGAAGCTGTTCCAATAAGATAACATAAGAAGCAAACATTATAGGCACAATAGCCAATATACAGAAGGTTGGTTTTAACCTAGCAGCAGTGGTTTGTGTGACACAGGCTCAGGCTGTGAAGCCATGTCCTTTGGTACAATATAGAACACTGGATGCAGATCAATCTCTTCTAGCAGAAGTAAAGAGAGAGGCTGGAGTGCTTAGGCTAATTCCATATAGATGAACTCAGGCCAACTGTTCCATTTCTTTATGCCTGTCACAGGTCTTGGCCAACGTGACTAAAGCCAGGTCTGACACTAAAAGCTGGAGTGGATAATGGCCTTTGGCTGCCTGGCTGTTACGTTGGTGCTCGGGATCTTTGTGATATGCCATCAGTATGAGTGGCTACAGACACTAAATGCACAGGCACTGTGAACAGCATCCTACCAGCGTCCAAAGTCCTGATCTGTAGGACCTCTGCTGTGCTCCATGGAAAATCTAATCTTCTAGTTTGCAAGATGAGTAAATGCCATCCTGTGAGTACCTTGTCAAAATTCCTTGACTGACAAACATATTTGGGGATGGGCACTTGCAAAGCTGTGTTAGTACGTGCCTGTCAGCAGCATTGTGGGACCTGGCCACACACACGGCTTCTGGTTCCCACAGCCATGGGGCGAAGAGTGTCAGCTTAAACTGTTCACTCTGGTGCAGTAGGGATGCACAAAGCTGCACAACACAGAGGGCCAGTGGGCTGTCATGTGCTATTTTCCAGAGTCAGGACCATCAGAACTACTTTCAGTGCTCTCTTAATCTCCTGGTGTGCTCCTCAGTGGAAATTCTCAGTCCCTTCCTTCAGTCTGCTTCCTTAAGACACACACCTGGAATAAGACGGTCTTAAAAAGCCAAATTTTTTATTCTCTAACTACCTGCATACATCTCATATGTTGCAAAGGAGGGGGAATGTATATACAGACTTCCTGAGTGAGAAAAATGTGTGCCAGAGTAATTTGAATTGTCTCCCCTTGCTCTTACTGTGTCTCTTTCAAAGTGTAAGTTTAACCTGACTTAGGACAGAGCTGTTCCTGCTGTAAATGAAGTCCATATCTCCCTCCTCAGTATATATCTGCCATCAGAGATTATACCTTAAATCCATTCTCAGTGGGCACTGCCAGCTGCTCTCCTTCTGGGTCTTAGGAGATACAAGTGACAAGTGACAACATGAGTGACAACACTGGAGTGGCATCATTACCAGGTTTATCAAGAACCTGCCTATTCTGGAGGAGAGCAGCCTGGATTGTATGCTTCCTTCACTTCTCAGTAAGGTTTTTCCTGTGCCTTTACCTAATGTGTTTCTAGCAGAGCCCACTTTTTCTTTCCATGTTTCAGAAACCATGTAAATATGTCCTGCAGTGAGATCCAAGAGGCACTGCAAACCTGCAGGCCTAAGGGATCCAAGAATCCTTTCCCAGGCAGCAGTACAGTTTTGAGATGGAGATTTTGCCTGGCAAAGTGGGCTAGGAAATGAGCTTTTCAGAAAAGAATGATGGTGTCTGGGTTCCTAGGTGGAGGTGTACTAAAAGGCAACTGCAGTTTGTACTTCCTAAAGAACAAAACGACACTGTGGGACAGTTGCTGGAGGATTGCTCTTATCAGGATGAGTCATACACAGCTTGTGCTGGCAGTCTACTGGCAAAGTATGTCCAAAGAGTACTTAGTTTCTACCATCCTATTTTAGTAACACGGTCTGGACTTTGTTACCAGGAATCACATTTGGGCCTATTAGCAAAGGTACTTTGAGGTGTCCCAGATTTATAGTGTGCAGCTTGCTTGAGCACTCTAGCAAGGACAGAAGGAATGGCCTTTGATTTTTCCTTTTTATTTGTCTTTTTTGCCTGAAAAATACGTGCTAGTAGTGCTGAGTGACATTTTCATCCCACTTGGTGTTTGTCAGGAACATCTACATTTGAAAAAGCATGCGAAACAGTGAGGCAACCTGTGTCAGCAGGTGACATTCAGGGCTCTTTCACTGAAGCCAAAGAACTTTGCTGCAACAAATGTGCTCAGGATTCACACCTGTCAGAGGACAGAGTGGAAGAGCTGCTGTCTGTGGGGTTTAGTCAGTGTGAGAGGTTAAGCATAATCCTTCCTCTCTGTTGTAATAAGTCCTGCTGGCTTGGGTTGCTCTGCTGCTCCTGAAGGCAGCTGCAACTAGTGGAGGGCTTTTCATCACAGACCACTCTTTCTCTCTGCTGAGCCTCACAAGCACAGGCACAGTGAGCATGCATAATGGGTAGCTTATTTAGTAATGTGCAGCCCAAGTAACACAAATGCCCCTTACCTCACAACTCTTTTTAAAATTTAATTTAATTTAGGTTTTTTTTCTATGTATTGGTGATAACAGCAATGGCAACAGGTGCCAGCACTGGAAGTACTGGTACTGATACACACATCACATGTTCCTTGAGCAACTGTTCTATTGGCTCTAGGATGTGGAACTTTTATTGCCTTGCGTCCCCAGCTGAAGTCTTTGCTCTTTATTTGAGCAGTATATAGCACAGACATAGCCAGTACTTCAAAGACTGTCACATAAACAAGTCTTGCAAATAGGCAGGGTAAGTAAACAAGGGGGATATTTTTGATCTCTGTTTATAACAAGTTGTCACTGCATGTCAGCATTTTCACTGATGTTAAGTGCAGGGGATTGGAAGAATAAGATAGCTTAGGGGATGCTTATGAAGAGCTTCAGCTAACTGAGGATCTGTAAGAGGAAAGCACAGGGCTTCAGTCAGAAAATCTAGTGGAGGAGATAAAGAGTCTGATGTGATGGGCAAGCTGGAGATGTGAATAAAGGTGCAGCATTGCAGCAATTGTAGCTGTATTACTGGGAGCTGCCACTGTCCTCTCTCCTTTGAGGGCTGAGCCAGACAAAAATGAATCTCCTTTTTTTGAGGATTGTTTTTCAGCTGGCTCACCTCACCAAACAATTGCAGAAGCAGCAATGCTAGCTAGCACAGGAGAGGTAAATGGTAGCATGCAGAGGCGAGCAAGACAGCAGCAGCCCAGGTGCAGATAAAACCACATAGCTATGGGATCACACACCAGCCTTCTGATTCTGAGTCAGACATAAGAGGTGCAAGGGAATCTGTCTCACAAGTTAGGAGTTGATTTTTCTTCATTGCCATGAGCTCTGCTAATACAGTCTTGCTCTCAGGGACTAGATTTGAACAGAGCATTTCAATGGTAGAAATAGATGGTGGCATAAACTTCCTTGTATGGAACAATGTGCAAAAGTCGAAACTTGGTAGTAAAAATAAGCTCTAGAATTGTAACTTGGACTGGACATCTTGAGACAACAGTGATATACTGAAGTTATTTGGGGTGCAGCCTTTCACAGGGGAAAATCCTTTTTTCTGTAGCCAGAGAGAACATAAAGTAGCCAAAAATATCTGATTACTGTTGCTTCTGCTCTGAGACATAGTAGAATTTACCATCTCTGTTGCAAAGCTGTCCTATTTTAATGGAACCATTTTCCCCCACTCTGGGTCTTCTCCAAAAAGTCTAGTGTCAAAAGGATTTTATATTAACTAAAAACTAAGAAGAAGGAAAGCCAGATACACTCTTGAAAGCTAATCATTCTGTCTGTAGAAGAAACTGTTTTCTAAATAACATAAGTCCTTGCAGTCTCCTAGTGCCAGAGTTCTTTGGGGAATTATTCTAAACTCTAGTCCTTAGCAAAGTAAGCTTTTCTGAAGCCAAGAATTAGAGTTAAACTCTAAGCTTTATTTTTATCTACAGTTTTCTTGGCAAATTGTGAAGCTTATGTTTGGCATTTTATTTCCCTCTACAATCTTCTATCTTTGGTTTGTATTACACTTTGCAGAGCTTAGGGTTTATACAGGGTTTTGGGTGGGTGATATAAATTCTAATAGGCTTTTATATAATGTAATTTAGAAGCTTAAACAAAGAAAGCCATATTCTGTACTAGAAGATTTGTGCAGAGCTTTGCTGAACTTATGTTAATGTTGAATTAACAACTGTTTTCAGGAGTGTTTTGTTTTTCTTTCAAATGGAACTGTAATGGAGAAGAAGGTGGAGAGCAAATTTCTTACTGAAATGCAATACAGCAGTAACACTTAAGTATCTTGTGTGATCTGAGAACAGAGACCAAACTTGGGGCCCTAATATTGTCGTTATTATGTTTATTTTCTTTGAGAAACCAAACCCTAGAAACTCTTTTTTTTTACAGACAATGTTGGTGTGCTAAATTTCTGGGATATATTTCTCTGTAGCTATGATAGTAATTTTTTATGAAATAGAAAAATAGTAAGTGTGTGTAAGGATTGCAAGACTGTATGTTCTTATTGTACCCTGCAATTAGGGATCAAAAAGCATGTTACAATTATTGGTTGTACTAAGTCAGAACTGAATGTGTAAACATGATTTCTCTAACTGCTGGTGTAAATGAATGTTTTACTCGCAGCTTAAGCAGGTCTGATTATAAATGGCATTGCCAAAATCACTCCAAACCACACCACAGAGCTGAAGATAAAAGAGTTGCCTCTGTATGTTTTCACTTGTGACAGAACAATATAAATAAAAGCTTAAGACAAATGCTGATGGCAAGATAAGGTGGAGAGCCAAACCACACTGTGTGTTAACTTCAAACTTCAGCAGGGTGGTGGTGGTGGCAGTTTCAAACTGGGAAGTCTCATGTGGGTTTGTTGAACAGACTTCTAGTACAGGTTTAGATCCAGAAACTGGGAAGGAATAAATAAGAACCATCTCTTGCCTATAAATGGCAGCTCCCATAAAAGGCAAAGGAGAGTCACAAAATGTCAGCAGCTATCTGGGGGTACATCTCCATGGACGCTTTCTCACCAGAGGGATCAGCCCCATCAGTGTTCCATGCTAACCTGCCAGCTTGGTTCTCAGTTTAGAATAGTCTCATGCCTGGTCAGCTTCTTCCCTTCTATCTATCCCTGAACTCTTCTGAGATTATGTTCTGCTATTGCTTAAGCTGTACATGGACTGCTTGACACAGATGCAGTCAAGCCAGGGTAGCCAAGATGATTTACACAAGCTGCAAATCTTTCATAAGGAAAGGTCTTGCTCAGAGTATGTCTTGTTAAGGAAAGAGTGAAACAACAGGGACTGTATTTGGCTTTTTCTACCCCTTCTACCTCCAGGCCAAAATGATTTTCTGCTAGATACAGTTAGTATAGGTCTTTAAAATAAAGTATTTTTTGATTAGAACTAAAAATATGGAAGAAAAAATAATTTCTAAGCTGAAATAAAGCAGGCTTCATGAGAGCTACATGCTGTAAATGGGATCTTGAAAGTGGGTATATATAAATTTTAAGTGCAAACATGCCTTTAGATCACTTGCAGCCATCATCGAAGCTGGCATCCTAAAAATCAGCTTAGTCTAGGCTGTTCTGTGTAATACTGCTGTTGTCCTATGATATTTTGTACTTGTGGAAGCATTCCTCCTTTAGTGCCATAGGAACTTCCATTGTCCTGGAGATGGTGATAATATTTGCTTCCAAAAATCATCTTATAGACATTGATAAAATCCTTAAATCAAGATAGTGAACATTATGTGTTTTGGGTTTTTTTTAAGAGGAAAAAAATCTGAAAATCTGTATCAAAATTAGAGATGAACAGAAATTCTGTGCAACTCTTTACAAAGCACTAGGGAATCTGCTGATGTGACTCAGAGCCACTGCTTTCAGTGGCAATATTCCTACCACAGAATTAATGCTCATTTCAAGAATCACAGAGTCATGGAATTGGACAGGACTCTGAGCTACCCCATGGGCTGATGTCACTGGCCATTGCAGGGGCATGGAGAAGATGACCTTTAAAGGTTACCTCCAACCCAAACTGTTCTACCACACCTGAAGAAGTAAGTAACACAGGGATAATTGTTTTGCTTTTACTTTAGACTGAGAATACTTTAGCAACACTCACCAAAGTAAATGAGAGTTTTGTAACTGGGAGCTGGCTTGAAATGAGAATTATGAGTTAGGTTCAAGATTTATGCATACTGTCTTGGGGTTTTGTTCCAGGTTTGCTTATTTGAAATTTAAATTGCTACAAACACACTATGCAAAGAACCTAGATTTTCTCAAATTTCAGAGTACCTGCTGCAACCCATTTTGCACATGTAGGCAATCTAGTCACTAATAAAGACATCTGGTTACAGACATAAACCATTTCATATAAAGTAGCCCAATTTAAAAGATGCAAATAATTGTGTCTTGTAAAAATTTTTCCCCAAAATTGATTTCCATATTCTGTTTTCACAAGTTTTCTCTTTCCTTGTTATTTATTTAAAATGAATTTATTTAGATATTGCTTCATCTTAAAATATTTAATATATGATCTAATATTTGATTTTACTGAAGTCCTTTGGATTAATTTCTGAGCAAATATTGTGTATGAAACTTTCTGCTATGCTAGGTGACCTGCATGATCACAAAAAGAAAAGCTTTTCCTTTCAAGAAATTTGACTTGTCTATTATGAGATAGGAATTTGAGATTGTCCAGCTATGTTGCACCTTCTAAATAGGCCATACTGAAGAAGTATCATTGTGAAGAGTATAAAAGGCACTTCAGCAGCACGAAGAAAGTAGTGCCTATCCCATCTACTTGTATACCTGGACAGAAAACCCTTTTTGCAATACGAAATGCACAAGACATGAATTCTTAATACAAAGGAATTTTGAAGGCACTTGAGTGGAAGCTAAATAACTTGCTTTCTCACCTCATCCCCCAATAATACCAACCAGTTGAAAAAAATTTTGAAATAAAATAATTACGTTTTACTAAAACTGGAAATCCTATGCCCTGGCTATTGGCATTTTAATAATTTTCTAGACAAATACAAGTGCATTAGCAAACTTTTTCTGAACTTTTGTGGCTTTTTTTTTTTTTTTTTTCCCACATGGGCCTGCAACTTCATCGGCAAATTGTTTTGCAATAGCTGCGGAATTAAGGTGAAGTCCATATTTCAGATCTGAAACTCTTAAGTGTAACTTCTCCATAATTGGAAATTTAGTGACTAGATGTCTGTCAGGGCCACAGCTATTTGTATCTTGCCAAAAACAACTTGGTGGTTCGCAATCACAAGGGAAAACTAAACTTCCCAGCTGGCTGATGGGGTGTAATCCGACTCCTACTCAGTTACCAGAGTGCTGCTGGAACATGTGTTCCATTTGTTGACAGAACAATTGTCCTGGGTAGCATTTACTTACAATTCAGTACTTCCATCAATATTCTAAGAACTTACATGGTACAGCACAGAGAGTGCAGGTAGCAGCTTCCATTCTCACTGCGATGGCCTAGGGCCATCACTTCTAAACTCACTGTCAGCTCACTCAGCAAATCCTGGAGTGCAGGCTATTTAGGAATTGAGACAGGTCATGCTGTACCTTGCTTTCCTTAGTTAGCCATTCTCATTTTTGGCTGCTTTCTTCTTGCTCTAAGCCTCACAGCTTCTTTGCCCGAAATTGTCTGATGGCTGGGATTTGTGCCATGGCGATTTCCAGACTGGAAGTAAAGTCATTAGAATTGAAAGCACACGTGTGAAAGAGCCCTGAATGACAAGAATCAGAGTGCACTTTGATAATGGCTCAGGAAAATTTTCAACCCTGATCTGTTTGTTTCCTAGGCTTTTTTTTGTGGACATCCTACCGCTTAATACAATCTGGTGAGCACCTCTCCATTCAGAAAAAGATACAATGATAGATTAGATTACAAGGACCTGGAAAGTGTTATTTTGTTTAATGTTACTTACCTATTGGTGATGAACTGTTTTTGCTAAGAAAAATGTTCTGAGGGACAGTAATCTCTGAATTTATGCTGTAATGACTTTCTCTCCTGAATAATGCACCTACATTTGCCATTGATAACTTGTCCCTTCAGCTGAGACTCTTTAATGTAATATGTTGTAATGGTAACTAGAAGTCACAGACAGGAGATCCAAACTTTCTAGAAGTCATATTTACACAAGGGATTTGGACAACAGTTCCCTCATGGGAGGTTATAATCTCCATAATTCCTAATCTGATTTGCATTAGGGAATACATACAGCTCATTAGCAGCACTGTCATCTTAATTACCGCATAACTAAATGTGGGACATGCATTTGACTTGTAAATAAATGTTCCATATATCCATGCTCCTCTAAGAGTGCCAGAAAACTGGAAATAGTGAGGATGATGATCTATGCAGTATTTCTCTTTAAGTGAGGAGGTAAGCAGAGTAGGCCACCACTTCCTCCCCCAAAAATATCACAAAGCTGTGCCTAGTGAGACGTGTAACCTCATTTGCATCAATCACCTCCTTCATCCACAAATACATTTTTCACTATACTGACCATGCTCTGTTAGGAACAATATTCAAATCTGTTCTCTCCCAGGAGGCCAGGAGTGAAAGAGTTACCTTCCTGTTTTACTGGTACCTTCTAGCTTAATTCCCCTTTTAAAGTAAAGATTTCCTCTCTCGTGTGGAGAAAATAGAACTATATAAGGTTGTGCTTTAATGTAAGAGGAAAAAGGCAATGTATAATGAATTTGATAATATTCAATAAAGCACATAATCTGTAATTAAATAATATTGTATTTTGATTTATTATAACTGATTATTTAAATATTATAAGACTATGACTTTGTTATGCGTCTGTTTTCTCTCTCTAAGTATCTTACTTCTCAAGAGCTGAAACTTCTTAAATATGGAAGAAAAGCATCTGAAGTTAGGCATGCTTCTTGGTTATGTTCTTGGCCAGAAAACAAACACCACAACAGCAAATTGAAGACTTTTATGTTGTAAAGATACTTCATTTGGAAAGGCACTGATTGCAGAAATTTATTGTCTATTTTTGATTTTGCTTTTTTTTTTCTTAACCCAACTCTTAATTGAAAAAAAAAGGAAAATAATGTTAATGCAGTTGATGTTACAACTGTTTATAAAGGTATATAAAGGTATGAAGACCTTGTGGTACATCATTTTGAAACAGAAATGCCAGCTCTGAAGGCATTTTATATGTAGATAATTAGCATGTGGTGCATTGGGCATTTTGGAACTGAGCCCAGAGGGTGTCCAAACTAATTTAGAACTTGGCTTTTCATCACAACAGGTATGATTAAACTCCCTGGAGTGATGGAAGAGAAATTGTGTGGGAAGAATGTAATCATCTGGAAAGCCTAATGGGAAAAGAGATTTGGTGTCCTATGTTGCACAATTTACCTCAGCTACCTGGAACCCTGGATATATGAATATCTTTGGTGTTTATTTACTGTCTTCCTTCTGTGCATGTGAAACATTTTTACAGAAGTTGACTAATCTTTAATATTCTTCCTTGGCTGAGGAACAGGTTAAAGGTTAAACTCATGACTTTAGGCTAAGTAGGGCTATAATAAAGGGTACTGATTGTTTTGGTGATGTGAAGACCTGCTTGGGTGAGGTTAGAATATTACAGTGAGAACCTGTATAGAAAACAAGGAACAAGTGCAGCTGTGAAATGTGTGAGACCACATGATTGGAAAGAACTTCTTGGAATCTTTCCTTGGAAAAGTCTTCTCCTATTGCAGGCATTTACATGCTGAAGTCCTTAATTACTACTACTATTAACTTACTTATTAATTACTACTTAACTACTACTTTGTCTATCTTAAACTAAGTAGTTTCTACCTTTCTCAAGGTTGCCCTAAACCTGTCCTAAAAGGGGTTCCCTAGATTTCATTTTTCTTATATCTAGAAACCTTCTTCAGCCTAAATTGTGCCAATGTTGTCTTTTATGTTAAACAACTATTCCTTTCTTTTTTCCTGGGGACAAAATAAATATCATGGGTACCATAGGGCTAAATCATGTGAAGGTAAAATACCAGGAAGGTGTCTCTTTCTCCTAAGCTGGCCATGGTGATGTGAAATTGGCACTGAAGTGCAGTGAGCATTAAACATATGGTCAAGTCTGAGGATGGATTTCACTGCTTTTCTACACAAGGTAACATTTCAGATATTGCACGCAAGCTGGATAGGGTAAGAAATACAAATCGGTGTTAAAAATCAGCTGCATATAATTTTGACTCGTATGCAAATTAAACTGAATTTTTTTTTAAAGTCTGCTATTGCTACTGCTGATGGTCAAATCTGTTACTTGTGTTAGTGTATTTGGACAAGGTAGTTATCATGTATAGTTAAGGATAGTACAGTAAGGAGGGATAAATAACAATAGATGGACACACAGTCAAAACACTTGGTAGTGTAGAGACATTTCATGATATCTGACCATGCCTTCTAAAATGGCCAGTTTTTATGCACTGAAGTTAATTAATATTTTCCTTCTATCAGAGGTCTGTACCAGAAAATCATTAAGCAGAAGATTTTTCTTTTATTGTTTTTACAAACAAGATGAAAGACTAAAATTTCTTTTTGAACTATGTAACAGCCCAAACACACATCTGATTTAAAATGTGCATTCTTTCTCTTTGCATGGAAGAAAAAAAGAAACAATAGGACAATTGATCTTTTAAAAGGAGAATTAAGGAGGGAAAATGAAGTGGAAGTGATTTTATTCATTAAGTAGCCTGTCTTGACTTGCTATATACCTCTCAAATCTACTTTACTCATCTGAACCTGTACTCGTTGATGCTAGTGACTGTAATGATGGTGACATCATCGTTTTGTTTATACTGAAATCTCTTTTGAGCACAATCACAAAAGAGATAGTTTTTGGAGATTCATTACTCCTCAACTTTGGAATTTGGTAATTTTGGTATACCTCAAACATGCTGCACTTGTGCTCAAGTCTGCTTTTCTTAGCTTTAGATTATGAACTCCTCAGGCCTGTGATTATTTCTTCATAAGCACTTAAAAACCACATAGTACACTAAATCTCCTGGAAAGAAACAAGATTAACTTTGATCCTTGACCATATGAATTTACAATAAATATTTAGTCACAATTTTGCATTTTATATTACACCCACAAGCTGTGCAGAGATGAACAGTCAACATTTGTAAATCTTAGTTGAGGATCTGCTAAAATGTGCAGGTTGTTCTAAGTTTTGATTTGACCCTGTTGTTCATGTGCCTTATGAGATGGTTTTCATTTGCACAATTGCTTCAGGTTTTTTGGGTTTCATTCATTTTTTTTTCCCAAGATTACTCATACTGCATTCATCACAGAAAATATGACAGCATTTCCTTAATTAACAACTTCTAGGTGTTTTGTTTTAATTGTGCAGACTTAGGATGTATTTATTATTCACTGCACTGGAGTGATGCTATTGTTTTTCTCTTTTGCTTTTTGCTAACATTCAAGTTTATAGGTCTGTTTCTTTCATAAGCACTGACTTTCATAATAGCTTTCAGAAGCATGGAAGGGGGATTTATCTTTTTGCAGATAGCTATCCAAACAATGTCAAGTTTCAACTGATCTTCAGTACTCAATTTTAGATACCTCAACTGGTAATTTTTTTATGTGCTAAGTATTCTATGACACTAGTCTTCAAAATGTAACATCATCTGGCTTTCTTTGCAAATATCTTCGGCTTTTTTTCAGTCTGAACCTGGCATTCTGAACAGGTATTCGGAGTGTAAAGAATGCACCATTTAGTAGAGCACATGGGAAAAAGTTTCATTTTTAAAATGTGATATAGAAACTACACTGTCAGGAGTCCTGACACTCTTCAGTTTTCTTCTATACTCCTCCTAGCAGAGAATTTTCCTTCCCTAGACCCCCCTTTTTAAGAGCATTAGGTCAGAATGCCTCTTTTTTCTTTTGTAGCTCTAGTTTGTGTATTTGTTTCCTCACCTTTCCCTCGCACCCTATTTACCTTTCTGATCCCTGAGAAATCAGGTTTAATTGCTTCCCAGATTTACTTCACTTCTTTGCTTGAAGCCAGTCTTCTCAACCTACCCAGTTGTTTCTCTTGCCTGTCTCCTTCTGTACATGTGACTGTTTGCACTAGTATTTGTGCCTTCTTGCCCTTACTCCTTTTGTTTGACTTTTGTTCCTCCTATTTGTCCTAGGCCAAATAGAGGACCTGGTGTTTGCATACGGCTTCTCTCTCCCTCTCACACTATTTCTTTGTTTTCTTCTGCCAGCATCAGACGCTCTAATGAGAAAGAGGGGGCCGGTCCCTTATCTTCTTCTCCCTTCATCTCCTTTTATTTTTGTATTGATGATTCTGATGAAATTCTATCCTAGCCATGGAAATGGTCTGCTTTGTCTTGAAAGGAAAGGTTACAAGGACCATGGAATACTGACTCCTGGCATTTTCCTCCTTTGCCATTCTTAGGCGAACCTCTTCTTGTGATTACCTGCACTAGGTACCCAGCACCACAAAAGCTGACAATGTTTTCACCAGTAATATTGTGTCAGCCTGTAGGAACAGCCAGTATTAATAGATAAAAGACTTGAGAATCTACTTTGGTAGAATTAATGGCTGTTCCAGTTATCCCATCAAACATCATCTTTTCATCCCGTTTGTGAAATCTGTGGTAAGTTCCTGTTGGAGGTCCTACTTGCCAGAGCAGCTGATGACTGGAGTGGATCTAATGCTGGTGTCAGGCTGGGTAGAAGGTGCTCTTATCAGACTCTAACTTCTTTCCTTTGAGTCCTTTAAGCACCTGGTAGCTGGCAAGAAATTAAACAGCAGGAGAATAATGTGCAAAGCTGACTCTTTAGGCAGTGCCCTAAGGAGACAGGCAATTTCCTAATCAGAAATCTGGTTTATCCAACAATTTCTGCATCTTCCATCTTCCACATTCCAAGAATGTGTTTGGGGGTGGGGCGAAGGAAAAGGAGGAAGAGGAGTACAGGAAAAGCACCATCAGGCCACTCTTAGTGGACCAGGTACAGTACCTTATTAAAGATACTGATGATCTCTTCAGGGCCACACAAGCCCTACTCATCTCCTTTCACATGTCATCTGGTGTGCCAGTGACAGTTGCACTCATATTCATATGCACAAAGCTGGCTTGCTTCTATTTTGATAATGACTTCAGGGAGGTTTGGTAAGTGTTTTGAAGTTCTGGTCAGCTTGCTGTGAACACTGGAATTACTTTCTTTTCACTCAGGCAGCGTGGCATGGGGAAGCTAAGCTGGCCTTTTCTGCTATAGTTATACATAGGGTGACCAGACAGAATGCAGTGAGCAAACAAGTTTTTCAGCTCAGCAAATGACTGTGTGTTCACCTGGAGATGTTGTTCTCATCAGACTGCCAAAGGAAGTAAGGTGAATGAATGCCGGGCCCTACTGCCCTACTGAACCTTGATTTGTCCATTGGGTATTCTCTGATGGCAGTGAAAAAAGAGCATCTTGTCAGAGATCCCTTCTCACAGATCAAGGGGAAAGGAACATAATTTTATGCAAAACTTAACTGGCATTGATGTCAGTAGGTTCCTTTTTGAAGGACCAAACATTTTTCTCACGCTAACCCTTCATGCACTGTCCCCTGAGAAACCTCATTAAATACTGAAGTTCACTGCACTTTATGGGGAGTCCTGTTTTAGATATTACTGTTCTCTGGGCTGAATCCCCAGAGAATGGAGAAGTTCAGTGCTTGTGAAGATGGGTTGTGTTCATCCCAATATCAGTGGAGGACTGCTGCAGTCTGCCTCCCAAGACATACTTAGCATCAATTATGTGGGACCTGAAGCTACAGTCCATCCCTGTTATACTCTTGCTGTTTTGTAGAAGACTGTTTTCAATGGTTTATCTGGGCTGAAACTCTGCCAGTACTGTTCCTGGAAAAGGAAGGAATGGAATAGGTCAGTTATACTGCAGGTGTTATCAAGGCTCATTATATCAAGGTTATTATTTTTGTGGTGGTTGTGCACAGTGCTTTATTATCCATTAAAACTCATCTGAGACCTGACCAGGTCATAATCCTTGATTGAAGAATGTGTTAAGACTGCTTCTTATTCAATCAGTTCTGCACAGCTTGCCTTATTTCATCTCCTCAGTACAACTAGGGAGGTGTAGTTTTACACTAATGATGCATTCCTCAAAGTGCAGGTTATAGTGACCTGGTGTAAGCCCACGCCAAATCCTTCATTTAAAACCTCCCTCCAGGTTGTATGGGTCACAAGCTCTGGCCAGGACTGCAAAGATTGCACCTGTGCCCTGTGCCATCCAACGGTGGGTGCACCTGCTATTCCCTTCAGGGCATTTGCTGCTGCTCAGACAAATGGTGAACTAATTTTGTTTTGATCTGGCTCTGCCAGCACCTTTCCTGAAAAGCACAGAGAGGGTTACTGGTCACCAATCTGCTCTTCCTCTCCAGGCTCAGGCAAATGTCCGGAGCCTTTTGCTCTCCTGTGGCCAGCCGCCAAAGCAGGCCAGTGTTTGAGGCTGTGCTAAGCCTCCTGCTGGTAGGCAGTGCCAGAAGCCTGCTTTGCCTCCACAGCCAGGTTTATATTTTTGTCTGTGGGCTCTGCACAGCCTCCTTTTATAGTGTTCTTAGTTCAGCACGGGATTTGTTGATGCACGCATTCCTTTCATTTGCTGCTTCCAAAACTGCTGATAAGACCAGAAGCTCTTCTGTCTCCATTTGAGAGGGCTTGTTTGAGACCCAGTCCAACTGAGATGCCCTTGCCTTGCTTTGTCTTGACCGTGCTGTATCTGTGTCAGTCAGCCTGCCTTCACTTTTACACTCCTGTGATCCTGGCCTGATCCTGAAACCGCTGTGCCTCTCACCAAATGACTCTAGACTTTTTGCTTCTTTCAGAAGTCAAGCTGGGACTGGACCTGTTGCAGTGAAGCCACTGCTACTTTCTTCCTGACACTTCCCAGCCATTCAGAGTTCCAACACTGTATGTAACAAATGCTAAGCCCAAAGCATCCTGAAAGTGATCCAGGGAACTGGCTGTATTGTACATGTTGCGGAGCTTTGTGGCCTCTCTGCTCTGCTGGCGTCCATCAGCTCCCCATGTTTATGTTAGAGCTTCAGTGACAGCTGAGTCCAGAAGCTGTGAGCAAATAAAGACTTTTCTCCTCAGGCCAGGCAGTGTCAGGGTGGAAAAAGGAGCCGAAGTATGCAATCCCCCCTAAAGCGTAGTGGGAGTAGGTGGAAGGTGGAGCCCCAGGGCAATGTGAGCATGTAGCCAAGAACAGGAAGCATGAAGGGATGGTTCACCTGCTGTATGTGGATGCTCAGCCCCATCATCAAAAGGTGTTTCACAACTGAAAGAGCCTAAGGAGGTTGTAATTTTTGCAGAGGCAGACATGGAAAAGTTATCTCTACTAGACAAGTGTTAACAGCTGTTTCTAAAAACTTTCACTGGAGCAAAGCTTTACAGGAGCAGCCAGAAGTACAGCCTTGACACTGCTCCCTCCCACCCCCCCAGCCTTTTGAATAAAGGATAGTTGGACTATTTATGCAAGGGCAAATAACATTATTTTTGGATATGACTGAATTATTTTAGTTACTTTTTTCCAGAAGGGGAAAAAAAAAAAAAAATCAGCCCGAGGCAGACACCTGGCATGGAAAATTTCAGCTTGCGTGGTAAGAGCCTGGCAGAAGTTACCGGCAAGTGCAAAGGGTGTCAAAAAAAAAAACCAGAAAGAAAGAAAGAAAGAAAGAAAGGCAAGCATCAAGCAGCCGTAGTCACCGGCAGTGCTGGGAGCTCCCTGCCCTCCGGGGTTCCCGGTCCCGCCGGGAGCTGATCCCTTGTGTCCGGCGGCGCTCCCGGGCGGAGGCGCGGGAAGCCGGGCCCGCACGCGGCTCCGCGTGGGAGCGAGCGCGCCGCCCCCGCGCCCCGCGCTGCCCCGGCCCGGCTGCGGCGGGCGGGGGCGGGGCCGGGGCCGCGCTGCGCTGCCTCCCATTGGCCCGGCCGGCGGCGCGAGGCGGGGGCAGCGGGCGCGCCGCCGAGGCGGTCCGGGCTCAGCCCCCGGCGCGGCGGAGCAGTCGCGGCCGCCCCGTCCCGAGGGCACCGGCGCCGCCCGCCTCCGTCAGGCAGCGCAGCCCCCGCGTCCGGTTCCTGCTCGCCGTTCGTCTGCCGCTCCGCGCCCGTTTCTCTCGCTCTGTCTCCCGGGCGATCTCGGCGGGGCCGCGATGGAAGAGGAGCGGGCGGGCGAGCAGATGAGACCGTTGCTCACCACGGTAACGGGGGGTGCGGTGCGGTGGGGGGCGCACAAAGGGGCCGCCACGGGGCAGCGCTGCCCCGCGTCCTGCCCGGGGCCGTCCCGCTGCCCTCCTGCCGGGGCTCGGGGGACGCGGCGGGGCCCCTGCCGTGGCTCCCCAGCCCTCGGCGGCGGGACCCTCGGGGCGGGGGTCCCGGTCCCGGCCCCTCTCGCCCGGTGTGCCCGCGTGCCTGCCGCGTGCGCGCGGCCGTGTCCCCCCCCCCCCCTCCCCATCCCCGGGGGGTGGCGGCGGGGCCGGAGCCTTTTGTTCGGCCGCGGGCTCCCTGTGCTCGGCGGCCGCGGCTGCCCCGTCCACCCCCCCGTTCCTTTGTGAGAGCCCCGCAGGGCTTGTGCTGGCGGCGGTGGGCGGCGCGGCCGCCCCTGGCCTCGCCTTTCTCCCTGCCCCGCTGGCTGACGAGTTCCTGGGCGAGGGAGAAGTGCGCACACATGGCAAGCGGCGAGCTTCCCCTTGTCCTCGGTGCGCGGCGGCGGGGTCGGCACGCTTCCCCGGCGGGCTTCCCGAACTGGGGAGTGGAAGTGTTGGTGAGGGGGAGATGGGTAAAACCAGGGAGCTTGGGTTCATTTCCTTCTGGGGCCGGGTGGCTCAGTGAAGTAGGCATGTGTTGCCTTCCTGTGCTGCTGAAAAATACATGTGGTTCCACGCTTGTAATTTCCCCTCCCTTCAGATGACTCAAGGTCTGGATTTTGTTAATGAGCCTCTGAGCTCTTACTCTGATGTTCTCCTTCAGGGCCCTTTCCAAAAAGGTGTCGCACAGGGATTTGTCTTCAATGCCTGAAGAGGAGGGATGTGTAGTTTGTCACACAAGGAGTGCCGTGACGGACAGAGAAATAACTCTGAGAACACATGAGTTTTCATCATCTTTCCGTGACTCTTAAAAGAGAGACTTGAGTCACATTTGATAAAATTGGCAGTCTAATGAAGTACTTGCTTCCTGTGACATCAGTATGTTCAGTGTGTTTTTCCTTTGTTATAACAGAAGCGTTGATAAGTTAGTGGTTCAAAGGGCCATGAATTTTGCAAATGTTGCAATCTTTGTATGTTGACTTCAGAAGATAATGCTTGTCCTCATGTCAAAATGGTTTTGCAGATGTGTTCTAGACCATTTCTCCATCTTGCCACTGCTGCAAAAAAAAATATTCCCAATTCACGTTAACTTGGTCAAGGTAAATTCTGTGTAAGAGTAGACTGCTTAATAGGTTTAATTCATGTTAAAACTGCATTGCCCCTCTGTATGAGGTATCTCAGCTGTCAGGAGAATACTCCCATATAGTAAGGAGATGCTCAGCTGTGTGGAGGGAGTTGAAAAGCTTGGAGCTTCAAGTGTGGGGTTGCAGTGGAAGATGGTAATGGTTACCCCCAGGTGAATCCAAGTGGAAAGAGTATTGCAGATGTCATGAGAGTCAGTGTGCCCTGGGCACACATGCCAGGTATGACAGCAGTCATTTAGGTTCTGTTGTAATAGAAGTTAATTTTTTTGGGATAAACTCCTGCTGTTCATTTTTTCATTTCCTGTGTGGTCATTTTTGATGCAGGTGTTTTGAACCGAGGTGCTTGGAGTGATCCAGGTTGCTTTCCCTGCAAAGCAATACCTGACCTTGGTGCTAAAGTGTATTTGGGAGGTAATTCCAGCTGAGTTGAAATGGTCAGACAAGTGAGAGAGCAGAAGAGTTGGTAGGAACTGGAAAAGAGGAATTTCTGGGGAAAACACATCAAGTAAATGGCTTACAGATAGACAGGACATGATGATCTTTGGGCAATTGCGTAGTATAGCAGTGTTGGATTTGTTGTGGGTTCCATGTGCAAGAGGTGTAATTTTATATTGGTGTAATTTATATACAGGAGAGCTGCTTAATCCAAAAGATGAGTATTTCTGACAATAGAGCTTGACTTAATTTTTCTAATCCTGTGTTTCTTGACAGGATAGGCTACTTTCTTGCTAGCAAAGCTTGCTGAAACTGCTTACATGTGCATAACTTTTTCAGTAATAAACATCTCAATAAGATGAAAGGACTTTGTAAAAAAGTGCAGATCAAGCGTGAGAGCTTCATTGCTGTGACTTAAAAGTACAGAAGTGTAATCAGAGGAGTCCTTGAAAATTCCTTTTCTTCCTTCCTTTGGTGTTTCTATGTTCACAGGGTATTAGGTAATGAGTTAACATCTGGTGGCTCTCTTATGTAGGAACACTTCTGTCAGTCACATGCTGCACCCCCCCCTCCCCCCCATTTAGTTAATAGAAAATACAAATAAATCCTTTAACCTTGCTTGTTTAGGTCCAGTCTTACAGAAGAGAATGAATGAGTGTTTAGAACTTTAGTGTTTTGGGGAACCTGATTGGTGGCAGTATGTTGGAGGGCAAGGTAAAACAAACACCTGTTATTACAACCAGAGAGCAACTGATGATCAGAGCATCTGGGATGGCCAGAAAATATAGTAGGAGAAAGACAGATAACTGTATGAATCCATGGTTCTTTCATACCTTACGTACTCTTAGATGTTCTGCCCCTCATCTTAGATGCATTATTATTGGAAAATGTTCACTGAATAACAAGAAGATATGAATTAGTTCAAAGATGATAAAGGTTTCAACAGTCTAGGGCTTGTCAGCCTAGTAGAGATGATGGAACAGTGATATGGTAAGGCTCCATAAAATTCCTGTGGCAAAAGTAGGTGAACGTGGAAGAGGAGGCACACAGTCAAATCAGATTTTAGGTGCTAAGTTCAGAACAAACAAAAGAAACTCTCGGTGTAGGGGTTCACAGGTATATTTGCTATACAAAGCATACAGTGTGAACTGAAGGGGAGGTTGGACAAATGTTGGAAGACAGATACATTGAGGTTAGTAAATGGATGAGCAACAGCCTCAGGAAATCTGATTTGAAAACAGCTGGAGGTTGTGAGTGCAAGGAGGAGTTGTATGCTTGTCTTGTTTTTCCTCTTCCCTCAACAGCTACTTATGGTAATACTTGTTGGGTTTTTTGAAATAGGGGTGGGACATTTGGTAGTTTGTTTTCTATACAGTGATGAGTTTGACAGTTACAGTTATGGTAAAAATGCTTGATACTGCATTACTTGATACAGATGAGTGATCTTAGTTCTAGCTTTTGTCATTATGATATATTCATTACCACACAGTTGTTTGGCTTCTTTGCAACAGCTATAAGTAGCATTTAAAGGAACGTGTAGTGCAGTTCTGTCTCTAGATATTTTGCAGGTAATATTTTCAAAATACTTTGTTATCTTAAAGTAGACAGAAACTTTTCTTCTGTTAGTATTTGATACTACTTCATGTATATCAAAATATTCACAAGGTTGTAGACCGTGCAGTATAGTTAAGTAATGGGTTTGTTTGTGTCTTCTTTCAATGAAACACATGTTTTTATCATCAGTTCTCCTGTAGATGATGATAGAACTGAAAGTGGCTGTGTTGGGGAAGGGCATGTTTCCAGGCATCTCCTTCTGGCTTTCCTAATCAAACCAGTGAAATACTGTGGTATGCCTTATCTCACTGAAGAGGGCATTAGTGTCACAGTGTTTTTTTCTGAAGTGGCTATGTGGTTGGCTACAGCTTTTAAAATTTTTTTAACAGCTGTGCATGCACATTACCAGGTGGGTTACAGTCACTGTCCTCTGCTGTCATCTTATTTCAGGGCTTCTATGATGTTAAGTCAGACGACAGGTCTCTGAAGAATATTACACTGGTGCATGCACATTTTTTTCCCTGCTAACATAGTAAGCTCAAACTGGTGTTTCCCTTTATGGCTGGGCAAGGGTAACCGAGGGTATGTTTGTACTGCATAATTGAGGACTGTGCAGGAAACTCTCCTCCCCCACAAGTTTGTGGCATCTGGCTGAACAAATGCTCTGCACAAGTTAAAGCAATACAGCTATAGCTGTGTGACAGTGCCCTAGCTAAATAGCCCTGATCAGAGAGAATTGTACTGGCTTGCCAGCCTTGTAGACTTGAAGCTATGACTTTGGAGAGACAAGCTGCTTTTCTGTGTTGTGCTGTTTGGGTACAGTGCGTACCTCGTACAGCTTGCACCGTGTTGTGGCCTCTGTAAGCTTTTAAGTGTCTGTCTGGCAGTCTTTCCGAGTTCTTGAAAAGTTACCATGGCTGTCAAAACCTTGTTGTGTTATTTGAGAACTTTCACTACAGTTCATTGTAGTAGTTCTATTTTCTGTCCAGAACAAGCTGGGGGTGTACCAAATTGAGTAGTTGTTGTTTTATGTCATTATTTATGTCCATGTCATTTATCCACTTCTGCAGGTGACTTTTGACATGTCACCAAATTTGTTGTGGGCCTTTGAATATTGATGCCCTTTGCACAAGGGTAACTGTTGTGCAGGAACTTTAGTGGCCCTGAAACAATAGTAATACTTAGTAAATAGGAATGCTCTATAACTAGTGTTAGATAAAAATCAGAGTATAACTTTGTGTATACTCAAACTTAGCTAGAGAAGGTCTCCAATGAATACTGTCATGGTTTTGGTATAGCACATTCTGGAATGATAAAGTTTAGAGACACATCAGATTTTTTTGCTAAAATGAAGATAGGTGTTCAGCTAATGTTTTGAAATAGTGATATGAATAGTGATGTTCAATAGAGTGGTAAATGAGGACATGGAGATGAGCACCAAGTACTTCCTACTGTGTAGATCAGAAAATATCTGAATGGTAAAATGAGAATTTTTATTCTTTTACAGATTATCTTACAATATTCTTAAATATTTTCATTTATAAATTTATATTTGCAAAATTACCAGTAGATGAAAATACTACATTACTTTTAAAACAGAGCAACATGTGTTTGAAATGTCCTAAATCTTAAATCTACCTTGCTGGCATATCTCAACAATTATTAGGAGGGATTATCTGTCTAAGAGTCTTGTGTTTGTGTGTGGCACCCTCAGAGTTCCTTGTTTCACCGGGAATGAAATTCTCTGAAGTGTCATAACTTATAAAATGTACATTTTAACCAGTAGGTGGAGCCATTTTAGTTATGTATCTGTGTGTCTGTATTTATGTAAGTTTAGAAAACTTTGTTTCTTAAACAGTTTGCAGTCATTTTGTCTTTAGAGGATATCTTACAATTTTTTTATCATTTCTTTAGCTACAGAGAATACTAAATATTCTTTCAATAACTGTGCCAGGACTGTACAGCAGGAAGGCTATTCCATTTTCATAAATGTACAGAAAAAAGTGAATGCTTATTCTTTGTGGGAATTACAGTTGTCTCTGTAAATTGTCCTGTGTCGCATGAGTGGAGTTGTGTAGCCTCTGTACACCTTGTGTTGCCTGAAGTAACATTTCAGAATATTGATCCGTGTGGTGTTATCTGACAGTCTGGATGGTTTTGTGACTTCTGCCCAGGAAAGGCTGTTAGCTCAAAGGTTTTTGAGTTTTTTGAGATTTTGTTTTTCCTCCTCCAGTCTCTTAAACTGACTCAAAGCTGTGAAATGAAATGGTTGTCCTGTTTGGATATACTGGCATCAGTTGTCCTATTTCAGCAATGCTGGAGTGCTTCATAACCTTGAAATACCCCAGGCTTATTAATTCTAGCAAGTCCCATTTTAGCAGAAGCATTCCCAGTGCTGTAGTCATTGTATTATATCTTCCTTCAGCATCCTCTTTCCTAAAAATTTTTGTGGGTTTTTTTTTTTTGAGTTTGACTCTGCCCTTGCATTATATCCTTAGTAATGTACCATCTAGACCTTCCCTTTCCCCAGCTCTTCTGTCTTGAACTTTGAAGGTGATTTTAGATTAGCGCAATGCCAACTTGAAGAGTAGAACCTTAGTCAAATCTTCATTTGAACTCTCAGTATATGACAGTTTGTGAGGTGTAAGTGAGTCATCTTCTTTCCCAGAATCTTACTGTGAGAGATTTTGAGATTTCTTGTGGCTCAGGATTATTGTCATTGGTTGGTTGGACTCTTTCTTATTCGAACTAATTGGAAGTTTAAATTTTGTACAATTTATACAGAATGAGAACTGATATTTTTCATAAGATGTCATTATGCTGTAAGGCATCTAGACTTACTTTCTTGGCAGTAATGCTAAGATAGTATCCTGAAATACCAGAATATTTTTAAACTTGAAAACAGACTTGCAGTTTTTTTTAAACTGAAGTAGATGCTTCCGGATTGGGCACCTGTTGTCAAAACTGTTGCCCCAGTTTAACAGAATGTCTGGAGTCTGCCTGCAAACAAACTGGAGTTTCCTGTGAATGAGGCATGTGGGTGGAAACTGTGGAGAGGAAGTGGGAATTACAGAGAAGCATCCCCTGTGTGTTGGAATTGTGCTGTTTGACCTACTCTGCCCTCTGCTACTGTTGCTTTTACAGTGCAGCTATAGTACTGAGAATCTGGTAGCTGAGATCTGCTTGCAGGTGGGGTGAACTGAGGACTTGTATGAAAACCTGGCTGTTTTTTTCAGTTACTGTGTTTTTACTGTGGGGGCATGTATTTAGAGTGTGTATGTAGAAATACTGTCTTAAAAAACTATGCTTCCCTAAAATGTAAAGTGAAGATTTATTTTTTCCCTTACTCATTTTTGCACTAGGCTGATTCCTTTTCATTTTCCATGACTAATATCTACTAAATATGTGCTGGCTGTGTCTTGGCTGGGATCTATTTTGGGATGAAGAAAAAGGCAGCTAAGTTATTGTGAATACCTAGATTATGGCAGGGGTAATTCCTTGCTAGAAAAAGTTAAGAATTTGCTCTCACAAAAAGTGCCGCCTCTGAACATTGTGAACACACTGATTGTGTCACTAGCATATTATAATCAGAGGACTAGAGAATCTCTAATCAGCCTGCTTTGCATGTATGTCTTTGTTACCAAAGAACAGAAAAAGGTTAAAGCAAATCTGTTCACAGAGCTCTTGTAATACAATCTCAACCGTGACTGCTTCTCAGTGCAAAAATTGTGCTGCTATGTCAAGAGATTCAGGCTGCTGTGTTCTGGATCTCAGAAATCACGCTAAGTAGAAGCATGTGTGATTTCTTTCTTTTAGATAGGGTCATGAGTAAATTAAAACAGCAAGTAAATCACATTTATTGCTAATTGATCGGATTTCTAGTTTGCATGTAGAAGCCCCAGTTCTTCAGATTTTCTCTTACATTTTTAAGTAAATGATGGCTAGCAGATGCTGGTGTGAATAACACCTTGTTGTACTAGGATTTATTTTCTGTTTCTGCTGTATAACTTCACTTTTGAATGAAAAAATTGAAGTGTGTTTTCTTCCCTTCATAGTGCCCTTCAAATCCATTTTTACTTTCAACCACCACAGAACTCTGGCTCATCTAACTCCACCCCTGCACAGTTAGATAATGTCTGTATATTCCTCCTACTCCTGCTTCCACCTTTCATGTAGTCTGTTTGCACTTGAGCTCAGCCAAAGGTTGTCTTCTCTTTCACACTGGTCCATCAGGCCAGCTTGAATTCCTGCATGTTGTGCTTGGAGGATGTTATCCTTAAAGGTCAGCCAGTACTCACAGGCTTTGCCTTCATCCTTCGTTGTGATCTTCTGGGAGATTCTGCCAAGCAGATCCCTGGACAAGGTGAAATCTGCTCTCCTGGAGTGCCATGTTATAACGATGTACTGGGTTGTGCACTGTATGCTGTAGTATCTGTCTTTCTCCCTCTTTCAGGACTTTAAACCCCATGATCTCATCTCCATCTGCTTCTTCTTTGTTTGTGAGCAACAGATCCAGCAGAACATATTCATTAGTTGGGTCATTGCACCAAGAAGTAATTTCCAACAAATTCAAGAAAAATGCTGGACTGCTTGTGTCTGGCCATACTCGACCAGCAGATACTAGTTATTTTAGGCCCTGGACTGTCTGCAGTCATTAAGTTTCCTTCAGTTTTCAAATGAAGGCTTTTTCTATGGCCCCTTCTTAATCAGGAGGTCTGTAGCAGACACCTAGTACAGAGTTGCCCATGTTGGACTGTTCTCCTTACCTATAGGGTCTTCAATGCTTTGTCCCTCATTCCAAGCAAAGCTGGGTGTGTTGCAGCCATCCCTTTGCATAGATTGAAACCCATGTTCCTTACCTTTCCAGGCTGTTTTTCCTAAAGAGCCTCTGACCTTTCATTGTAGCACCTCAGCACCATGTGAGCTGTCCCACCATCCCTCTTTAATTCCTATGAGGTTATAGCTCTGCAGTGGTGCGTGGTCTGTGTCCTGTTAGCTGCCATGCTGTGTAGCAGCATTGGAGATGGGCTTACAGACAGGCCACTTCCACAAGGGAAGTGTGAGAGTCCTCCTGACTTAGGTTCCCACATCTTCACTTCTCAGCGTGACAACCTTTCTCCACCATGCCTAGTTTAAAGCCATACTCACAGGCTTATTGTGCCTGGTGAAAAATATACTCTTGCCACACTTTGTCAGATGGATCCTTCTTCCTGGAAGAGGTTTCTGTGATCATAGCATAAAAGCTCTGCTAACAACCATATACTGACTCTCTGGATGCATCTAGTCTACCCTGAGCTTTTTTCTTCTCACTGGAGAGGCTGAGAAACACCACATGGACTTTCTTGCCCACAGTGCTCAGAAGTCACTCTTTATTTGCTCAGCAGTGCAAATTTTGCATTTTGGAAGTGTCACTGGTGTCTGTATGGATAAGCAGGAAAGTCCAGTAGTTTGAAGATTGGATGAGCCTCAGTTATTCCAAAACGCTGTTCAGCAAACAGGAGACCTCCCAGGACCTCCTGCTTATCTTATCTTCCCTATTGTGCCATATGTTTATCTCCTCCTGCAGCTCTTTCACCTGGCCTGCTCAGCACCTCAAAGATAGCGCACCTCCCATAGGGTGAGGGAGGCCACTGTGATTGACAGCAGTGAGCCAGGGAGGAGCATCAGGGGCTTCCTGCAGGCCAGCGTCTGGATGGTGACATCTTCCCTGTGCAGTTCTTAGAATTAGGATCTCTGATCTACCTGTTGGAGGCTTTGCCTTTCAACGTTGCACAAACTTGGAACGTATTTGGCTGTAAACTGCTGTGGCATCTGATGGCTGAGCCCTAGTAGATCAATCTGCTGCGCCTGTGTTTATGTTGTGAAACTATTACACTACCACCCAGTTCTGTTCACAATATAGATTTAAAGCACATATGTTCATGTGAATGCTTTGGTCTACCTGCAGCTGGTCATGTCATGTCAATATTACTTTAACAACTTCAGTAGTGTAAACTTGTAATGACTGCTATTTCTTCAAGGCAAATGTTCAGTAACAGTAATTGTTAAAGTTTTTAGTTGGCTGCTGCTGTTGTGTTGGCCAATGTTGCATAACTTCTTGGCTTCTCAGCTTGGAGGGCCCAAACACAACAGATTTTCATGTTTATATTTTGCCAGATCATATGCCTGTAGTAACAGGTATCTCTTTCCCTTACCAGGAAATATTTAACAGCATTTAATAAATGCTTCATTATGTAGAGCAGAGACAGTTCTACCATACTGGAGATGCTTCAGTTTCTGAAAAACCTAATTTTTTTTTATTTGTGATATTTAGCTTGTTATAGGTGGAAGTACTGTAGCTTCAGTCTATGTTCTAGGAATTCCTTCATCTCTGTCTCTTTTATAGAGGGATTTTAACTGAATAATGCTATTGGTGCTTACAAGGGTGAGTACAAAACTAGAGGATATTCTCTACTAGTTGCTCACCAGAAGGAATGTTTAAAAGAAGCTGTGCTGTGAGTTCTCTGACTAAATTGTGAAGACAAAGGACCAATTACAAACTCTTTATTTGGCATTCTAAGCAACAAGGTAGGATTTATTATGCCAGATTACTTCTTTGTTTCTATTAAGGAAAAAAAGCTATTGGAAAGATTGTGTTTAAACTTACTGCTTGTTTTAGGCTACTGATTTTTTTGAATTTTTTTCCTTTGGTTTGTATAGCACTATTGTGAGGATATACTATTATGTAAGCACATGCATTTCTTTAACATGTCAAACGTATTTCCAGACAGACTTTGTGTATGAAAAAGGAAATGAGGAACTTCTTACTGAATAGCCACAGTTGGTGTTCCTGTTAGTGGTAAATTCTTCATTTTGTTTGTCAAATGACTACACCCTACCAGCCATGAATTTTAAAACTGTTTATATAAAACAAACAGATAGCATCTGATTATTGTTATGACTCATTTAAGGAAGTGATAAAACCCTAGAGTAGCAGGGATCCTTTCCTTTTTCAGCTTGTTTGTTTTTTTTTTTATTAACTTTGGTGTGCTTACATGCAATTGAGAGAATATCAAAAAGGAAATTAATAAAGCAGATACACTTATAATTAATATTTGGTTGAATTGCAGATAGATAATGATTCAGCTTATAAATTAAGTTTACAAAGCCAGCTTTAACTTTAGATTGCAATTACAAGCAATTTGATAAAAGCTATTCTAACTGATTTTTGTGGAAATACTTGAGTTTTTCAAACTGCTGATATGTCAGTAAAAGAACAACTCTTCTTTTGCTTGTTGGCATCAGTGTTGCCATCTATTACCTGCCTTAACTGCTGCTGTTGTATGAAATGCTTGTAATTGCTTTACATGTTTTTAGAAACATAACCAGAGAGCTTTTTTCAGCATATTGTGTAGTGTATTTTGCTTTTAGACTTTGACTGCTTTTACATTTTTTACATATGTAAAAAAAAAATTTTACATATTTACAAATATGTAAATGTACATGCTTCTGTGTGTTGTAAGAATAAGTATTTTTGGGCCTTGTTTTTATACACAGATGCTTTATGTAGAGCTTCGGCTGAAGAAGATCAGTTTATTGAGAAGTTGAGAGTATTTTTCTGGAAAGTCAATGGAATGAAGATTTATTTTTAAACTAAGTAAAATTATAGATTTGAGCCTTTAGAGCACTACACACAAAAGGTTAAAAAATTTGATCATCAGGAAAGGGATAGGATGCTAAATTTTTTTTTTAATGGAACAGCTGTCCACCAAATTTTTTTGACATCATAGGAAACCTTATTTGTCAAACAACATTTTGTTTGATGTGATTAAATTTACTTAAGTTAGTCCATTTATGGACACAAATAAATTCCAATTGTTTATAACTTTTGCATAATGCAGATGGGCTTGTTAGGTAGCCTGTTGGCTTGTAGTTCAGGAAGAAGATGGCCATATTCTGTTGAGTGAAGCCAAATAATGTAAGTTGAGGCTTTAATTCTTGAGCATGGGTAAGTTGCCTTTGCTATAGAGATATAAATGAAGGGCAAAATATAAATAGGGATCTGAGGAAATTTGATATGCTCAAGGTCAAAGAATATACCTACTACTTGTATTCTGTTCTCTTCATTGACAGAAGGTTTTGAAAAGCCAGGCAAACAATAAAGTTCAGTGTGCTTTTCTCATTTGTGACGGGGCCAACTTACTGTAAGCTGTTTGGTATATGTGATTTTAGCTAGTCCTAATACAGAAATAACATGAAATACGCTGCTTTGTTAAATAAGATAATGAATTTCTCGCTGTCACATTCAGTGATTTGTTGTATGACTGAATATTTACTGTATTTGCATTTATGGTAGCCAAGCTGCATGCCTGATGATTATAAATTTATGGATCCTGGAGGCAATGTAAAGGTTAGCATTTGTGTGGGAGAACAGTAGTCTTCAAATCAGGTCTGCTTCCTAGTCCACATATATTAGCTCTATAGCTGAGTTTCTCTGGGGGAGAAGTGGAAGAGTAGGTCTCACTTTGAAAACTGTGTTGGGGGTTGATGTATTAAAAAATATTTAACTTCAGCGGTCTGAAAAAAAGGCATATTTTGTTTTTGTTCTTGGAAAAAATGTGTAATGCTTGATGACTGTTGTTTAGATAACTTTTCAAACAGCTTAAGTTGCATTCTTGTGGCCCTAAGAGATTGCTGCAGAATACTCTTGACTTGAAATTGCCACTGGTACATATTCTGAGTAAAGTCACAAGTGTCCTCTTCCAGGTGCTGTGTGAGGTTGTAGCCAGAAGACAAGTTCGGTGGCACTGAGAGCACCAGGGACCCAGGAAAATGGGTATCTGTTCTCAGAAATTGCTTCTAGAAAGTGGTGGCAGTATTTCCAAACAGAGGTTTGTTTTAGAAGCTGCAGAGGTGGCAAGAGCTGGAGATAAGCATGGGCAGTAGCAGTACTGGTGTCAGGTGCTGTGGAAGCTGGTGACAGCCCAAGGGGGCTGTGGCTGGGAAGCTGAGTACTTTTGGAAGTGAAAGAAAGGGAGTTGGTATTTGTATGCATGCTTGTTTCTGGAAATATGTGTACAGTACGCTTGAATTTCTAGTGAAAAGTAAAGTAATGCATACCTCCAAGATGGCATGTTGGCTTCTGTCTTGTGGCCTGTGCTCCTGCTATATTCAAACTCAGAGAATCAATTGTTTGTAAGACTGTAAACGGTTTTATGTATTATGGCCACTTTGTGATATGGAGAACCTGTTTCCAGCTTCAGTTGTACTATGGTCTAAAATAGGCTCTTGGGTGAAGATAGAAAAAAATTTCCTTCCTTTCTTGAGGGTTGCTAAAATAAATTCAAGTACCATGAGTGTATACAATATGCTGTACAGTTTAATGAAAGCTGAACAATGGCTCTTTGATGGTGAACAGATTGTGTGTGTATGGATTTATCTTTAAGGTACGCTAAATTTAAATGGAAGAAGTTATGTATTGTTAGAGAAAAGAATGGACATGACCTTTGGAGAACTTGTCTCCTGTAAAGCTCTACATCAAAATACTTTTGTACAAATTAACATGTCACCAACAGATCCTTAATAAATGTTTTTAAGTCCAGTAGTATTCTGAAGTCAAGTATCAGATAGAAAAGGGGAGAATAATCTGGGAATTGCTTTCAGTGTCTTCTTGCTTACATAGGAATCATTAAGATAAGGTAATGGTAAAGAAAGCGGATTATTGTGAGAGGTGAAATTTGGAAAATCAGAGCTTGGTGGTGTCCTTCTGTAGGTTCTGTGGTCAAGGTAATTCTTGAGAATTCCATTGAAAATTAATGTGTAACAGCAAGCAGGAGAGACAAGTTTTAGGCGTTTTGACAAGGCTGTAGTTCTCCCTTTCCCCCTTTATTGTGGTTTATTATTTGGTATCTAGTGCTTTTCATTGTTAGAGTGAGGTTTGCCTGACTTTATCCTTAACCTCATCTGTTTGTGATTGATCAAGTGTTGGTCTCTATAATCTTGGACGCTTTTTCCAACTTAATTGATTCTGTATTGACAGATGGCCTCAAAGGAACTGGATTGTCACTGTGTTCCCTGCTCTGTGTGAGCAGTGAGTCTGGGATGTTGAGGAATTCTCACAGGATGTTTTGTATAAAAAAATGTGCTTTGTGAATGAAAAATTGATGTGTTTCCATCACATACCTGCAGGATTGACAGTGAATTATACTGTAGCATGGAGAGAAGTTGTCTTGGTGGCTGTACACCAGTGCTGCTTGGATAAAGTGAGAAGGAGGCATTTGCAACTCAGCAGTATTTCTGTTTCATATATACTGCTTCATGTATAACTGAAAACTGACTTCCTTTTATGTAGTATAACATTACCCTTCCTCGTGTTACTGTGCTACTATCTCTCAACTTTGGCATGAGTTGCTAAGCTCCAAGTGAAGTGTGTTATAGGCAGAGACCCACAGCAGCTTGCCAGTGTATTAGTTCTAGGCAGCTAGTAATAAAAACTGAAATGTAAGTGTTGCCTGTGTGTGACTGTATTGTTTTGTTGGTTCTTACACAGCCGTGTGCTGTTCATATTACTGAAGAAAGTGATTCTAAACCCCCTAGGCTCTGAGAAGGCAGCTCTGTTAAAAGTACCGGAAATTTAAGAACCTATCAATATAATCCTGTTTTTCTTTTGATATACACAATGATCATGCTCTGGGATGGCCATAAGCAGTGTTCTCCTAATTTTTCACACCATTGGGGACAAAAAGTTTCAAAACAGTTTTCAAGTTACATCCTTTATATTCTGTATGATTGTCTTGGGTTACAATTCAGGATATTCTATCACCATCAGTTGAAACGAGGTACTGCAGCGTTCTTTATCTCTTCCATGACCCATCCCTCATAACCCCAGGGGGATATCTTCTATTAATGAGCCAGCTGTTAAAACCAGCTGGGGTGGTGTTCTTTATCTCTTCCACCACCCATCCTCCCTCCAGAGGGTTATCTGCTGTTAATGGGTCATTGAGTCTCACTGCACGACTGATGAAATTACATCATCCCATTGGGAGATGCTCCACCCAGGAGGAGGAGCCAAGCATTCCTACCTATATGTCTTTGGAGACTCAAACACCACAAGGAGCCTTTCTCTGCTGGATCCCAAAAGAGAGACCAGACCCATCTACACCACCACTGGACCTTTAGAGGAAAACCACACCCTTCTGCAGGATCACTGCTTCAACAGAACCACATCTGTCACTCCGGAAGAGCTGCAGCCACCACTCAGGGTGCTACCAACACCCTGACCAGCAGGGTGTCAGGTTGTATTCTGACTCTGTCAGTGGGATTTTTTTTTTTTTTTTTACAACTGCATTCTTATTTTAATTTCTTTTGTAAAAAACTGTTACTCCTATTCCCATATCTTTGCCTGAGAACACCTTGATTTCAAGATTATAATCTTTTGAAGGCAGAGGGTGGTGGTTTACATTTTTATTTCAAGGGAGGTTTCTGCCTTCCTTAGTAGACCCCTGTCTTTTTTGAACTAAGACAATGATAAAAGGTCAATAATCCTATATCAATCCAAATCACAGAAAATCCAAACCTGAAAACTTTTGGTTACAAGTGAAGCAACAAGACTCTAAAGGAAGGCATGTAAAAGAAGCAGAGCTCTTGGTGCAGTTGATCAGTGATGAGGAATCTGATCTTTGTTAAGTGAACTTCAACTCTACTAGTTATGTAAGTTAATGTGTTAAATTTACTTGTAGCAGGTAGTTTGACAGAAGTCTTATTAATGAAAACAGTGGTTTATATCAAAGTTGTTCGGAGACTACATGTAATGGAACAGTCAGAATTACTTGGTTTAAACTGGATAGTTGGTGGTGGTCCTGTCATGGTATTCTAAGACTTCACCTGAGAGCAATCAAAGCTTCATCCTAGAAAGTGCTATAGCATACACCTACCATGCAACAGAGAAGCTGAGGATTGAGCAAGTTGTCTTCCTCGCCAGCTGAGGGCTAAGTGATATTTCTGGTTTTAAATACTGGTGACTTTAGTTGTGTGTATCTCTGTTCCTGTAATAGAGAATGCCTGTAATTCAAGGCCTGCTACTTTGCGAAGAAGTGGTGTCTGATTGTCAAGGCAGTGTAGTGTGGGTGAGTTATGTTCATGCCTTCTTAGGTCATGTATTGGTAATATTCTTTTGTGAATGGCCCCTTCAGTGGCTTCCTAATTTACAAATTAATTAAAATTAAGTTAAAGTTTTCTTCTGCTGTTTCATAAATTTCCAATAAAAGCAACTTAAGTAGAGGATTTATTTTTTTTTGTGTGGTGACTTTACTGCTGTTTGTCCATAAAATCTCAGTGAAAAGGTTAGTGTTAGATTGTTTCAGTCGATGCTTCAGAATTAATACAAAATATTAAGGATGTTCCACTTGTGTAAGCACTGGTATCTCTTCTTTAGAATTATAGAAATTATAGACTCATTTAGGTTGGAAAATACCTTTAAGATTTTGGGAGTCCAACTGTAAACGCTTGTGCTTTATTAATACGCACTTACAGTTCTGTTGGTTGGTAACATTAGTAAAAAAGAGTTCAGTCAAGTTAGTTTGCAACACCTGGAAAATACGTGAATAGTTAACTGAAAGAATATGGGAGTTTTTGGGAAAGCTTAGTTATGGAATGTAATACTGCTTTAAAGTATAAGTACATAAGTACATAGAGGTAAGAAAATTATTATTTAAAGAAGAAGAAAATGAGTTATTGTAGGAAAATCATTTGTGAGTGCTCTTCCATCACCCTCTTCCTCCATCTTCCTTATGAAGTGTTAGGCTGTGAATGTGGCTAATGACATCTCTCAAAACTGTGTGCTTATCTTTGTCTCCTAATGCTTTTAAATGAACTTTTAGAAACGTGGGGTTATCTTGCATATTCGAATTAACACCCAGAGTAGAAGTGAAACCTGCTGACATAGTGGTTCCGAAAGTCTGAAGTGTGGTGAAGTTCCCTGTTGTGTAGTGTGCCCAGTGTGATTCTGTTTAGGAGAGCAGGCATGCTTATGAACGTGTGTAAGTTGCCAATAATGTTTTACCATGTGTTACCAAAAATCCAAAAGATATATCCAATATGGAATGAGTCAAAAGTAGAAACAAGCTTCAAATATGTAGAGCAACATTTGCTTCAGGCTGTTTTGTTTCATTTCCTAAACAGTAAAGGTAAAAAAGCATTGCAGCCTTTTCAACTGCTTTTTGTTTTAACATAATTTTCTTGGTATTTGAGTATGCAGCTTCATTTCATTCATTTTCTTCAATATAAATGACTGGAAGAACTGAAAGAATGGAGAGAATGATGGATGTTCCTGTAGTACTGTACAATAGCTTCCTGTCTGAGCCTGTCAGAATGCCATGTTTTTTTCCCAATGTATGACTACATTTCAAATGTTTAAGCATTATGAACTCAATTGTCTGCAAAAAGTTCTCTTCCCTTGTACATCTAAATCACATGTTCACGAACGAAAATTTAGAGTTAATGGCAAGATCAGAGTGTGCAAGAGATTTCTGAAGTGGACTGCTTTCAGGTTCCCCCTAGTGTCCTGGTATGGATGTTTTAGTGCTGAAATGAGCTACAGTTCAGTTTTCCTTCAGTTTTCCTTCAGTTTTCATTTAGAAGCTTCCTTTAGGCACAGTTGTTCTGTCCGAGTGAGAAAATGGCATCTTACCCTTTGAGTTCCTGTCAATGCACAGGGACCTCAGACAGCATAAAAAGCTTTTAGTAGAGAGTTGGCCTGGTTATAAATATTTTAAAATAGCCATTTATTTCTCTCATTATGCTTGAATAATTTTGCTTTATATGGTTTAATAAAAGCCACCAAACCTCACCAAAACCTTGCAAAACAATGCTTCTGCTAGTGTCAATTTTGATAAACAATGATGGAAGTGTTTCAAATTGAAAAGAGTTTTCTGGAAACCTCAGTTTTTAAGTCTGTAAAAGGTTGTTATAATCAGATATGACGTTATTACATCTATTTAAATTAATCACATCTCAGACAGAAGCTCTGAAATTGATGTTAAGATAACCAAAGCTATGATGTTGTGCTGCTCCAAATATCAAAGTGTATTCAAATGTCAAGAAAAAGGTACCGTTTTCTGCCAGAGTTGAATGTGTTATTGTCATTCAGATATGATCTCATTTGATTAAGATTAGAGTGCAGTAGAAGCCAGTTTTATTTTGTTTGTTTCATACAGGGGAGATATTTACATCTTGCTGTTGGCGATACTTTTCAGACCTGGTTTACAGAAAATCTATAGATTTTTTTCTGTAGAGTCAGTTCTGTGAAGAAGTGTGGGAATAAATCCAAATGATTTGGTGGATAGGTTGATTTCTCTGTGTGTGCCCAGGCTTAGGTGAAGTAACACTGGAAAAAGGAACTTTATCATTAGAAATATGGGTACTTCCTAGACATCAAGTATGTTCAAATTTTTCCTATTTAAATATTTCTTGATGTGTTACTTTTGGGAATAGGTGAGAAAAGTTCAATAAGGCTGCTCTTAACTGTTTTTTCTCATATATCTTCTATTTATTTTTTCAATTTCTCTTCTGTATCAGTATGAGGTGGAACAGTCTTTTGAAATTATGGAATGATGAAAGTTGTGTTTGATTGCCAAAAGCCACCATGTAAAGATGTTCTTCCCTCCCAGAAAAACCCAGTTGAACATTTAAAGTTGTATAAATGCATATGTAATTAAGATATCTGATTGCAGAAATTTATTTGATATCATAACACATCCCCAGGGCTGTAAGCTGTATTCTTCTTATTTTATATGCCACAGTAAAAGGAAGTATTGGATTCTGTGTAGGTGGCTTCTCTACAAATTTGATAGTATTGGAAAGAAATACTTGTTCTGGAGGCTTGCTTTCTAAATAATGACAAACACAATGTAATTTTCTTTACTTTCTCTTTTTCTCCTTATCTGATAAGCGTAGAAAATTCATTTGGTTGCCAGATACAATTGCCATTGACTAGAATAACTCTTGCATTTTTTTCAGCATTTAAAAATTACCTGCTGGCTGTTAAATCCTGAATTAAAAATGTTAAGATACAGTTCTTGTAGCCACTGGGTATGGCATATTTGATTCATATTGCTGGAAGGTCTTTTACTTAGATCTCCAGTCTGGATAATGTATTTTATGTATTTGTCTTAATGTTTGGTTTACTGTGCATTTGGCTTTGTATTTTACTTTTTTTTTTATCTGTTAATGGTATCAATTAAGTTTGTAAGGACCATCTTAAAGCTGTTTCAAGTTCAGGCAGAGAATGCAGGAGGAGACTTCATGTCTAGGGCAATGACTTTGATTTACTGATGCCAGCTTTAGAGTTCCAGAGCTGGTCAGATTTGTTATGGTTGCACCGCAAGGAGCATGGCTGGTGGAAGTTTACTCTGCATGTTCAAATTTGCCTTAAAAGAAAACTATGGCAGCAGAATTTTTATGGGTAGACTATGCAGGGCTAGATAATTGTCTGTCTTCCAAAAGTCAATGTGAAAGCCAAATGCCTGTCTCAGTTCTTTGTTGTATGTGCTCCAATTTTGCTTAAAATTATTGTCTCTAAATAAATTGTCTTTCCTTGAACATGTATTTGTGCTAGTAGATGGTAGTGTACAGATTAAGGTGCATGAAAATGTGGTCTATGGCTTTATTAGAAAGATGGATAACTTCTGTTATACATTTAAAAATAATGAAAAGTGCCTTTTCAGAGAGCACCCTTTGTAATAGTTCTTGGCCTGTTAGAACTCCCATGCAAACCATGCTAATGCTCTCTGAAGTAGAGAATTCTAGGTGTTGAGCAAAATGAGCATCTGATCTGCCTGCCCTGTGTTGGATGCTGTCAATTTTCTTACTAAGTAGCCCCTCAAGTCATAAATTTACAATAAGGGTCCTACAGCTTTTTTTTACCTCTTTGCAAGAGAAATGCATGTCTTTCTTAAAAGTACTGTTTTGTAGGTTGTCTTTTACATGATTATTCACAAAACAAGAACTAATACTAAAACCAGTATCAGTAGTTGTCCTCGAGACAAAGAATGAAGTGGCTACAAAAGAGGTAATAATTTCTTTTTTTTTTTTTTGGCTAATTTTAGATCTCTATCTCGGTTTCCCTTTGCATTTCATCGGCTGAAGCACCATGTGCAGTGGCATGCATGAGACAGTTGTGTCAGAATCAACACCTTACTTTTAAACTGACTTCTCTCAAAACAAGCTAGTTGGACATTGTGAAAGTATTACTCTTAATATATCAGAAAAATCAGCTGCTTGCTTTTTTAAAACAGAGGAGTGAAACTAAAGAAACTAAAAGAGCTCCTTTGTATAGCTTTACACAATATTAGGCAAGACAAATAAGAAAGTCCAAATAATAAATCCAGAAGTGGATCTCCTTTTAAATGTTCCTTCAGTGGCCCTTCAGAAGGACTTTGGAATAATTCCTAGAAATTTCAAGTTCTGACAGTTTTTGTCGAAAAACTTCTTTTTTCAGGCTTTACAGACTTTTAATACTGTTGTGCTTTAGAAATGCGAGAGGAAAACAGAAGAAATTTTGGCAAGAAAGTACATGTCTTAAAAAATGGCTTAATAGTAAGGGTGAGCTGGACTAACTAGTTCCTGATTTCTGAAGGGGAAAAATGTCACTCCCATAACGTCCTTTCTCCTTTCCCATAAGTTGCTTCAATTTCTGAAGCCACTGAAAAACTCAAACAAAACCTTAAAAACCACTTACAAGCTGAAAAAAGACTTGTCAGTTTTAGTTTTCTGAAATTAATGTTGACTGAGTTACATGTTCATTCATGAACCAGAATCATTGAATCAAAAAATGATTTGGGTTGGAAGGCACAGCCTTCTAGTTGCAGCACCCCTAGCATGGAAAGGGACACCTTCAACTAGACCAGGTTGCTCAGAGCTCCATCCAACCTGGCCCTAAACACTGCCAGGGGTGGGCAGTCACAACTTCTTTGGGCAACCTGTTCCAGTGCCTCTCCACCCAGCAGTAAAGAATGTCTTCCTGTTATCTGTGAGTCTACTCTATTTCCATTTGAAGTGCAAGAGATTTTCTCTCAGCCTTTCCTCCAGGGGATGGTGCTCTATCCCTGTAATTAATTAACTGGTGGCTGTCCTCTGGACTCTCTTCAGCAAGTTCTGTGCTGTCATTCCTGTGCTGGGAACCAGGTGGGGTCTCCCTGGAGTGGAGTCATGGAATCACCTTGAAAGTACCAACTGCATTGGCCAGGGATTGAACCCTGGCCTCCCACATGGCAGGTGAGAATTCTACCACTGAACCACCAGTGCTGGTGATTATTTTATTTTATTTGGGCTCGTTTTACACATTGTCTTTATTAAAAAAAATGAATAAAACAAAAGCTTCTATTCGACAAACACACAGGCACCACCAGCTTCTTTGATTTTTCCCCTTTACACTTCTACTGAAGAACTTTATTGTCACAACTGGGAGTTGCTTGGGCAGCTTCCCACTGCCCAGCACTTTGTAGTAGCTTGAGTGCATAATATCAGTGGCTGCGGGCCAGTCTGGCCTCATTTTTTATGTAGTGGAACCTTTTCTATTCACTTAAAAGTGTCCACAGTTTCCAAATTGACAGTAGCACAGAATTTTTGGTTTGTTTTCAAGTGACAGTGTGCCATGCCTACTTTTCTGAAGTATCCAAAGTGGTGCTTGTGAAAGTTCATCCTGTGATGTTGCATACCACCAGCATTACCACGTCCTCTGGGGTGTTTCCTGTGTGTGTGGCTGTGGCTGATGTGCCACTTCAGATTCTGGGTGTCCCTTGGTCTGGAAGGCATCTTGTCAGTGTGTGCAAGGGCAGAGAAAGAGCCTGGTGCTTGTGAGAGTGAGGAGTGGCAAATTGGGCAGAAGTGGGAAAGCATGAGTTCCAATGTAAGGCAAAGATGCTGCATTGTCAAAATATATTATGAGAAGAGTGGAAGGTGATGTGACTGGTTCCTTGCCATTTCTCCAAACTAAGATGTGAAGCTACAGCGGTGGAAGTGTGTAGCTCCACTACGATCTGAGTAGACTTTGCTAGAGTTGCCCCAGAGTCCTGCTCCACCTCCTCTGGGCTCAGCAGTCTCCCCTGCCTGTGCCTCACTGGTACTGAATGGCATCCAAATTGAAGTGGCAACATACCATCAGTGCAATGTTATTGCTGGATCAGTTCCCTGATCTGGTATGTCGCGGGTTCACATTATGGCCAGCACTAGCACAAAACAGGAACTGCAGCTTTCTGACACTGTCTACCTTATTAATGAAATATGTGTGGATTGCTAAAACTTGTTTTTTTTTTTTGGTTTTTTTTTTTTTTTTTTGGTAGCTGTGAGTTTGTTGTGGTAGAGGCTTGCTTGTACACTGCTGGCTGGTTGATATTTGATGTGTGTAACAGTGGTAATAATCTGACTGGCATTCATGCTACAAGGATTTCAAATACCTTAAAGTTCATCAGCATAACTTCACGGAGATATGACTTGTGGACTTTTTATTTTGTTGGTTTTTTTTGTGTTTGGTTTCTTTGCTTGTTTTTTAAAAATAATTTCTTTAAAATAATCTACAGATGACAGCACCTGAATCCTGTGTTACAGCACTTAGCTAAAAATTTATGATTAAATGCTGCCATAGTTCAGATTGCATGAGCAGACTGTACTTCCATTCTGCCTGCCTTCTTATTTAAAAAAAAATGTGGGCTAAGCAGAGTGCTGATTCCTCATCCTGTATCAGTTACCTGTAGATGCTGGAAATGTTGCCTTACCCTCCTGCTATAACTTACTGAGTTTTGGTTTGTAGGTAGTAATTTTTGTTCACGGTAAGAGTAAATGTGTGTTGTCAGTAAGTTACACAGATACTTGATTTGACTGGGATGCAGTTGTATGAATAGATAATTTGAGATACAGGGAAAGCTGAAGGTGAAGAATTAATGCTTGAATTCATGTGAATTGGTGAGATTCAGTCTTTCGCTTTTCTGTGGAATGACATATAGGTGAATAATCATTTAAAAATTGCACCATTCATGGAAAGAATTCTTTCATTTATTCGCTGCTGATGGTTGATGGTCTTTTCAAGGAGCTGTTCTGTTTGGGTGTAGTTTGGTTGTCCTAACTCAGAAATTGGATGGTTTGACTTCTTGTAATTTATTTTTTTGTTTTTGCTTTTGCTATTTACCTCCTGAGGATCTGCTGTCAGGGAAAGGCCTTCTCGTGCAAGCGCTTTAAATAATGTCAATAAAAACAAGATAAAATTATCTGTCTTTTATTATGCTGCTTCATATGTGGACTCATCAGCTGTTCACAACGGTGCCGTCTATTCTAGGGAATTAATCTAGAGGATAAGTGTGTGATACTTGGACATTGACCTGTTGGAGTGAATCCAGAGGAGGGTCACCAAGTTGATCAGAGGGATGGAGCACATCTTTGAGGAAAGGCTGAGAGATTTTGGGTTGTACAGCCTGGGAAAAGGAAGGCTTTGGAGTAATCTAATGGTGGCCTTCCAGTACCTGAAAGGAGCCTACAGGAAAGATGAGACAAGACTATTTATGAGAGGGTGTAGTGACAGGGCAAGGGTGAACAGGATCAAATGGAGATAGAGTAGGTTTAAATTAGATGTGGGGGAAAACGCTTTACTGTGAGAGTGGTGAGGCACTGGAACAGGATCCCCAGAGAAGTTGTGGATGCCCCATTCCTGGAAGTGTTCGAGGCCACTTAAGTTCAAGTGTCAGGTTTGTTAAGTGCCAGGTTGGAGCTCTGGGCAGCTCTGAGAAAGGTGTTCCTGCCCATGGCAGGGAGATTGGAACTTGATGATCTTCAAAGGTCCACTTTCATCCTAAAGCACTCCATAATTTAGAATATTTGTACAAGTGGTTGTAGAGCAATTAAACATATGGCCTTTCTTAGGTGTTCTTAATAGTGTTGAAACATCCCTGGTTTATAGTTCCTGCCAACTTGCACAGTGATCTAAAGCTATTTTAGGATAAAGAAAAACTAGAATATCTCTCAAAAATGCTGCCCAAATGTCTGGAGATGAATTTAGCTAAAGGCAGTATGTTACAATTGTAAAGTGAGCAGCTTTGAATTCCTCTGTGTCTCCTTTCCATCCCTCCCTGCCCCCCCGCCCAAAAAAACCCCCAACAACAAACCAAAACCAAACCCAAAAAACTCCCTAAAGTTTAAAAACCCAAGCTCCTGAAAACCCCAACAAATCAAATCACCCAACCCTTCCTAGCCTAGCTCAGTAACATTTGCATGCTGACCACATGCTCATACATGCTGCTGTAAGATCTTGGGGTTCTGTTGGAACATGGTGAATTTCATCCATCTTTACTGAGGAATGATTTTGAGTCCTGGAGCATGTCCTGGAAAACTTGACACACATCTTTTGTTTTTCTACATCATCAGTGTATTCAGATCAGAATGTGGTATGATTAATCAAGCAGTACATAGTACACTAGAGAACATAGTAATCTTGCTGTTAATGAGGGTTCAGGTTATAAATTTCTGTGGGATCTCTAGAGAGTAAGTACTCAGCTGTCCAAATGATGTGCAATTGTGTAATGTCAAGAGGGCTTAAATTAGTGATCTGCCTCATGTTTGCTCCCAGCATATCCTGGTGGCTTCTGACAGCTGTCCTGCAATGTGCTGAGAAACCCAGGACTCCACTACTGGGGCAATACACCAGAGAATATCTGTACAGAATGCATCTGTCTTTTTCCTTCCTTTCTTTTTTCTGGAAAAAACCCAGTTCCATGTGTACGTGCCGATGCAAACTGAGGCAAGCTGAAGCATGCTGTGCAGATGTATGTCTTGGGAGCAAGGTGTTATATAGAAATGGTATTCTGAAAAATACTTGTAGGCAGTAAGACTTTTGGATTTTATGGCTAGTTTTAATTCATTAAATTACGAGCCACTGCTGGCAAAGGTTTCTGTGTTCCCTTGCTAAGGCAGTAATGTTTCTTCAGAGGAATACCCTATATTTAATTGCTTTGTAATAAGAAACTCTTAGGAAGTTTTCTTAATATGAGTTAGTAGGTTCCCCTTTGATAAGAAGCTGGAGAAAACCATCCGTAGAGGTGTTTGACATATGAACTTTAGACTGTGTTGTACAACTTGCCATCTTCATCATCTTAATCCCCTAGCACCTTGCCTCCCTCCTGAGCCCCCCATGGCCTGGGCCACGCTCACCTCCTCCAGAATAAAGCCTGATTTAGAAGTATTGTCATGCTATCTCACAATTATTTCTTGGGGTTTGTTTTAAAATTTTTTTATTTTATTCTTTCCTAAAGAGAGATGCTTTGAGTTTGTTAGATGCTGTTCTTTCAGCTGCATGAGGAGTGGTGACAGTGGACTGGGATGGTTTTTGAGGCTGTAGTGTTAGAAAATATAGTCATAGTATCATAGACTAATTTGAGATGGAAGGGAAATAGGGATCATCAACTCTAACTCTCTGATCTAATTTGCTCATAAAAGGAAGGGTTGATTTTGGACTATGGATGCAACTCTTAGCACCCCACCTCCCTACCCTCCAAACCAGGATTTTAAAGTATCAATAGATTCAGAGCGTACAGGGCTGCATGTGTGCGTATGTCAGTATGGTCTGTGCCAGAAGCAGGCACTCAGCTTGAGCTCATATCTGACTGTGTCTGATAGCAGCTTGGCTGGAGCTCTTGTAGTAAATCCTGCTGAGAGCTCAGTCCTGCTTACTGCAGCTACTTTAAATGTCCTGCCATTTCGGAATGGCAGATTAAGCACAGCTCTGCCTGCTAGACACTGCAGACCCTGCAGCAAAGCAGTTCAGTGCCACTTCATAATGGACTGGGATCAGAATTGTATAGCCCTTGGAAAAAGAGGAAATGTTTTTCAAAGACGTAAGAGCTCAGATGAAGTAGTTTTTTTTTTTGGTTGTTTTTTTGTCTATATGAGTGGTACATACTCTTGGACCCATCTTTCAAAAATGTGCTTTTATAGACTGAGATAAGGTCAAATAAGTGGAACTTGAAGGGGTATAAAAGTGAAAATTAAGAGGGAAAGATTGAAGGAAAAAGTGTATGTTTCATGATAGATACTTATTTTTTTTTATTAAAAAAAAGTCCTCTTACACTTCACAGAGATATTTTTGCAGCATCAAGCACTATAGGTAAAATACTGCCTCAGTACAAATAGTTCTGCTCTGAGTTCTCACAGTGTTGTCACTGAACATGTTCAAGGATGTGATACTTTTGAATATATTTGCCTACAGTTTGTTTAAGAATACTTCTGTAGTTAAACGTGTTGAGACAATTGCAGTTTGAAGTTGCTCTGCTGTTCTCCATTTGATGGGAAGCTTTTTCCTGGTATTTACTCTAAGGGAAGAGCAGACGTTTATCCACAAAGTATTTTGGTATGGGACTTGAAAGACAAAAACTTCCATCTGTTTGAAAAAAATGTGCTTGTATTGCTTCTGAGTGGTTTTTTTTTGTTTGTTTTGTTCCAAGACTGAGTGACTGTTAACAAGGAGTTGGTTGACTACGGACTGGAAAGAAATTTCAATAAGCTGCTTCAGAGAGGGGTGGTTTTTTTTTTCCTTTAAATATTCAAACCAAGCAAATACTTTTTTCAAAGTTATAAAAATTAAAAGAAAAAAAGAAAATCAAATTTATGATTCCCACCCCTCTTATTCTATCCCCAAGGAATAGACAGCCTCTTTTTCCTTCACGCACCCACTCCCAAACCTAAACAAACATCTTTTTTACTTGTAGCAATTGAATTACTCCTAGTATGGGTTTATGCTAAGAAACAGTTCATTGAAGCATGAGAGAGCCACCAGGACATGGTTCAGTATAGCTGTTTCAGTAGTCATCTGAGCAGCTGAAGAACGGCATGAATCTGTGCTCTGTGTTGGGGAAAGAATAGGTGTGACTTAGGATCTCCAGTTTAGAAGAGATCACTAAGAATAAGGGTATCTGATACTTATGTTCAACTTTGTGTTTCCTGTATGAATCATTTAGTTTATAGCCATTTACACATGGCAGCAGAGACACCTTCAGTAGCTTGGAGGTTAAAAAGATGCGTACGTGTGTTAGAGTTAACTTCTATTTACAGAGTGGAAACAAACTACTTTTAAACTCTCTTGTCAGCACTATCTGAGAATACTTTTATTAGCCTATGGTTAGAGAATTTTCTGGACTGAGGCAGTGAGAGGAACTGCATGTGGCCTTCTGATTTCTCTGCAGCTAGGTGATAAATACCATCTTCATAGTTGCACAATGTATTTGCACCAAGTTCATGGACAGTATGTTACTTGTTTTATTTTGTCCAAGTTGTTTGTTGGTTGAGGTGGCACCCGTCCAGCTTCATCTCTAGAGTTCTCATCAAACAAGATGTAGGAATAAAAGAAGAAAAAGGAACAAGCAAGACAGTGGCACGTCTTAAAGGTTATCTATAAGTCCTTAAAGAACCAGTTTTCCCATGCATTTTATGATGGGACAAGCAGACTAGGGTATGTCAGTGGTGAAGAGGGAAAGATTGAAATGAAGCTGGATTTGATCTGCTGAAATAGGAGTTGCATTTTTAAAAGGTTGGCTTAAGGAAGGAAAAAATACAGCTACTCATGTAATACATGAAACAGAGACATGTTACTCTGTGAGGACGAGATGAGATTAATTGCAGCTAACATCAATGCTTTTTTTACTTTTCAGTGGGGGAGGGAGGGGGGGAAAAAAGTGATTTTTCTTTTTAGAAAGCCTTGGTTTATTTTGTTGAACAAGAATATATAGCTTATGTAAAAAAAAACCCACCAAAACAAACCAAACACCTGCATTGGAGTGAGTATTCTGTGAAAGGTTGATAATACAGCTATAAATACACTTAGCAGATGTTTGACTTCTGGGTTGTTCTGTTCTGGGACCCGAGGTACAAATGCATTTTGTAGTGTTAATGAACTCTTGGATCAGAGCAAAAATATTACCTTGGAGCTGTTCTTAGCAGCTGTTGATGCAGAAAATTTGAAGTGTGGAACTTAGTTTCAGTTCCTTTTATGGTATTCCCTGAGCTGGAATTGAAGGCATGCTGTCTTGCCCATTGTGCTGCTGTGCGACCCTGCAGTAGCTGTAATCAGTGGCCTGGGAGATGAGCGACTGGAGTGGGAGCGATTGGCTGGGGAGCAATTTCCCGGAGTACATCTGTGTCAGGCACAGCGAGCTAAAGCAGTCATGTATGCGCAGGCTCTGATCTCTGGGGAGGTTCATTACAGGGTCTCGTACAAGGGCATTCTCTGCTTCTGCACATCAGCATGGAAGAAGCTCGTCAAGGGAAGAAAATGCAACCTGTATGTAAATAGCAGCTGTGTAACGTAATAATGGCTCGAATGTGATTTGATGCAAGTGGTATTTAGCAGCTGTAGCTCAGAATTGTGTGCTACCTTAGACTATTTAGTTGTGGGAGAAATTTTTAAAAGATTTGGTAATAGAAGTTGTAGTTTGAGTGGAGATTTCTGTATTAGGGAAGATATTTGCTGTGTTGCTAGAATTGCTTAATTAAAGTAACCAGTTTAATTCAGGAAGAAAATGTGCTCTTACAATTGTGACATTATTCTACCAGACTTTGAGAGTGGTTGACTGTTTTCAGATTGGATTATTTTTCCTTCTGCATTATTTTGAGTCAGCCTTTCTTAATTTGAAGGTTGTCAACTGTGGCTTTGCTTGATTCTGTGCAAGTATAGCAGGGATGTTTCTGATGGAGAATCTTGAAATAGCTGGTTAACTGTTGCTTTTTGAGAAAAAAGGAAAGTGAACTTAATGAGCTGTGTAACTGAGGTGAAGTGTTCATGGAAAGAACATTTTCTTCAGACCTCAGTGGCACAGATAAAAACTCCATTTGTGGGGATTTGTACAATGAATTCTAGTATTAGTGTTACAAGCTATTGCTTAGCCATCATGGGTTATCATTACCACTGCCGTGTAACTGCAATGCAGTGTGTAACAGGGATTACCACTTTAAAAGTTTCCTGAAAACTAAAATCTGTGAGATGGAATTTTCCTAAGATGTAAGACTCTAAAGATCCCTGAATTATTTTACGTGTGACAACTAAACTTTCTGTTCCCTTGTGTTAGCATAAGAACATAAGAAAGAGTTTGATTTAGATGTGTTAGAGTGCATCAGATTGCAGTGGCTTTTTGTTTGTCAAAGTCTCTGTAGTACATTACTTGATTTTTTGTTTTCATTGTGGTGCTACTTTAAGCTCTGGGCACAGAACTCTATCAAGCATGCATATGCCTAGAAGATTAGGCAAAGATATGAGGTGACTAGTTGTAAACATTATAGTACTTCTGCTTTCTTTACCTGTAGTTTCAGGAGTTCACCTAATTACATTGAAGTGGATGGAGATATGGATTTCTTTTGAATGAAATTTAGTACTGTGAGGCAGTGATAAAATGCAACTTTATAAAATAGCTACTATAATATTAGATACGCAATTTGATATCTTGTGCTGGATTGGTGACAGTATTTGCTAAGTTTATGCGTGGTGGTGAATTTTCTGTCTTGCAGAATACTCAGGCTGAATTCATATGGGCTTCTAATTTTAATCAAAAACTCACCTGCACCATAGTCATACTTTGCTAGGAATCAAGCCATGCCTTTTTCTTGTGCTTGTTCTAACCCATTTTTTTTAATGAATTGCTGTGGTGTACCATGGTTGATAGCCATTCATAATTGTGACCAGTCTCTTGTTAGTATTGTTTCCTTTTCTTTCTGACATTTTCTCACAATGTTATTTTCTCTTATGATTAGCACAGACACTTGGTTTACTGTCCAAAGATGTGTTTAGTTTTTCTGGCGTGGGACATGGCTTTTCTTGCATGTTGTGGTGCTCAATGTGACCCTGACTGGAGTAAGGCCTGCTAGAACTGAGATAAAACTACTTATAAACATTAGATTTCAGTAGTGCAAGGAGCAGAATATTAGCGCGTTTAGCACTGCTTTTTTCCTGAAAGGACATGAGTTTTGTGGTGTTTAAGTAGCACACATACACGTCTTTAGTGCCCTCCACACACATAATTGGAAAATTGAAAGTACAGTGAAACTTAAGGAGAATCTGACTGAAGTTGGTATCTTTTGAGCATACGTGTCCAAACAAGGTTTGTAGAGCTGCTGTGTTTATTGTAAGTCTTCTAGAAGCAGATTGGTCAGATGTGTTTAGTAGGGTAAGCTGAGCAGTTAATTAGAGGATTAGTAGACTAAAAAAAATGTCTAAGTATCCCTAACCTCTTACGTTATAGTTATGGTCTTACTGAAATAAATCTAAGTGTCACACCTTCCTGCAAGGCTCTGAGTGTAGTTTTGATTAGGAGGGGCTGTCATTTACATGTGAGGATTGTGTAAAATAGAAATTGTATAAGCACAGGTAAAATTCACAGGTAAAGGGGGAGTGTGTGTTGACACCAGGGCCATTGAGCTGAAGTAGTCATTCCTGTACTGCTTAAGCAATGCCCTCTGCTAAGACGGGGGGGGAAAAAACTCTGGAAAGCAGCTGTTCCTGTGCAAAGGAGACTGTAGAAAATACAACTAAGGGGGTACCCATCAACAGTATGCTTCCTATTTTAAACCTGGCAAATGTTCTGTTTGTGAATTATTATTAATTATGCTCTCATCTGTATATATTTAGAGGGGAAGGCCAGCTAAAAATTGTCCGATGACAAAATGAGACAGGGCTCATTTCTATTTGGTGCGTTTTTCCTTGGCTATTAGGTTGATGTGCTTGATTTAGAACTGGTAGTGTTTCATCACTCTGGTAACTTCTGACAATACAGTATTGCTGTGTAGAGACTGCCCAAAGAACTTCCTTGAAATGCATCTATAGGACCACTGGTGCAGTTCAACTAATGTGGGACAGTTTGATAGACTGCCTAATAATGTTACTTACTAATAATGTTACTTATTTAGAGAGTACTGTTGTGTGGGGTTTTTCTGTGGTTTTTTTTTTTTTTCCTGGTTGTCCTTCAAGGAGGCAGCAACTAGAGATGCCTGCCTTCCTTCCCACTGTGGGCTTGTCTTAACTCTGATTTAAAAGCAGAATCAGTCTGAAAGAGAAATAAAATAATTAGAATTTACCAAGTGCTGGTGTTAATTGTTCCTGCAAGTAAACCACATAAACAAACCCTTCCTATTCCACTTTTAACTAAGGCTGCTTGGTGCTGTGTATAAGTAGCAGTGGGAGACCTCTGGGTAGACCTGATGCTTGCCTGAAGTAAAGTGATTGTCATGCAGCTCTGCATACAGTGTACACAGATGGCCTTAACAAATACACTGTTTTTCTGGTTTCTTATCACTTCCAGGGCTGCTGACCCTGGTAGACTTAATCTCCTAATTTTATGAGTCTACAACACTGGTGTTGTCTGTTTTTGACTCTCTGAAATATGAGTTCTTACTAATTTGCAGCTCTGTGAGGTTGAATGGATAGAGAGGGTGTTGGACATGCATTTATTTCCTGACTATATGGAGTATTATGTGCACCTAGAGCAGAAATGCAGAATTCTGAAACAGACCACTTGGGAAGTTGGGGCTGTGAAAACGAATCGTTAATTACCCTGTGGATTCTAAATTACCATGAACAATATATTTCAATACCTATGTAACAAAACAAGTGAGTTTATCTAGTTGTAAAAAAGATCAGTTTTAAATTATTTTATAGATGTACATACACATACCTGGATACATTTGCAAAGTGAGATATTGTAGTTCCTCTTTGGTTATCTTTGAGATATATTGTCAAAATGAAGATTTTAATTCCTATTTATAGCCAAACCTTAATTTTTGAAGCAGAGCAATAGCAACAATCTTATGTTAATTAATTTTTTGGGGTTTTTTTGTCACTGGAGCTTTTTTTGATGGCTGTCTTATCTGTCTCCTGAATGTGGATCCCACAAAGGAGGGCTGATAATAAAACAAGGGTCCTGCTTTGGCTGTGTTTCCTAAGGTCAAGCCACTGTTGATGCTGATTCAGTTTGCACTGTTGCTGTGGACCTCTCCTGTTGTGTCCTCTTGCACACAGCACGTTGATGGTTTGATCCATCATGAGCTGAACTCCTCCTGTGGACTTACTGGTGATGAAAGAAGAAAGAGCAAAGTGTGAAAAGCAAAATGCACAGTGCACAAGTTCTTATATGCTGTTGATCTTGGTGAATCTACAGTAGTGTGCTACAAAGGTTTGCCCCTTGGGTCTGTAAGCAGGGTGTGCTCCTGTTTTGGCCACATTCTAGCCTAAGAGCTAAATTCTGTCTGCCAGATCTCTTGTGCCTACAAAAGTAGAGATGTATCCATGGGTTGGTTGTTCTTGTGGGATGGAGGGGGGAATTGTATGCTTTTTCTTCAAGGCAGAGAGATTGGGATACAGTTACAGTCAGAAAGCAGTATGTAGGACCACTGGGATGGTGTAGGCAGTTGTATTAGAATATTATTAAAATAAGTAGTGTTATACCATTGGCCAGGGACAAATGTATAAAGGAAAAAAGTTGATATGAATACACTCCTCCCTCCCCATCCTGAGTTTGGGTTAGTTTTTGTTGGTTGGTTTTTGTGGGATTTTTTTTTTTTTTTTTTTTTTTTTTTAATCCTTTATTTGCACCTTCTTTAATAAATGCTTCAGTGAAGCTTCTTTGTAGCACGAAAATCAAAATGTAATTTTTTTGGGGGGAGGGTAGTGGTGTTTGAGGAAGTTTTTTTGTTTGTTTGTGCCCTCTCTTAAGCCCTACTTACTCCCATGAGCACTAATACAGTCCCTTCTGGAGGTGCAAGTCACCCTAATTGTGCTGGGGAGGAACTTTGCTCTGAGGAAATGTAAACGAAGCACATAAACATTGACTTAGCTAAGTAATGGTCTTAAATGTCAGCTCAAATTATTCTTAACACAGTTACTGTATTGCTCATAGATTTCAAAGGTTTACAGTTAGCTGTATCAGCCATTTATAATCACTGTCTATCACCAGAATGATTTGATTGAACTGTATTTCAAGTACCTTAAAAATGGGCATCTAGCAAGCTGTCTGTCTTGGAAGTGGTTCTTCAGTAATTCACTTTGGCAGCGTGCCCGTCTGAAATCTGTCGTGTGTGTGTGACTGCACAAGGTTAAGTGAGTTGCATGGTGAGAAGTGCTTGCAGAGATGACAGTGGAAACTTGCCTTTGGATTTAATACTCCATGCGTCATATTCGTGCTAGTCCTTGAGGCTGTGGCTGCCACATACTGCTGGAGGTTGTCAGTTCTTCCAAACTCGGTGCATTCCATAAAAATACATGCAATTTAGGATTGACTCATTTTTCAATACTAGGTTTAAAAAACATGTAACATTAATATGGTAGATACCAAAAGCGTATTGTACTAAATGATGGCAAATGTTTGAGAAGGTAGGTAAGTAGTGTTAATTTCTGGTACTTGTTTTTCTGCAAGGGGGAATTACTCTTTTCTCACAGACTGAGAAAAGACATTTGAAAACCAGAGATGGCAAGAGGAATCTTACTAGGAGTCTCCTGGAGCACCGAGTATTTGGAAGTCTTGTCTGATCTATAGAAGTTGAAAAGGGATTTAATTTTCATGCTGAGAAGACAGATTCTAGCAAGCATCTCTAGCTGAATGTGAAGGTTTTACTGGAGGCTCTTTCTGCAGTGTGTTTATGAGTACCCAGAAATCTGGTGTAATGAAAAAGTATACTTGGTGTATCATAATACAGTGTACTGTATCTTAATACAGTAAGCTTTTTCTTTTTTTTTCCTTTGAAGTACTCTGTATTTGTTCTGTTTTTATAAATTACCTTCTCCTTGTTAAAAAAAAAAACGCAAACCAATGTTAAAAGCTTAATCTCTCCCTAGGGCACCTTGTCTGCTGCTTAAGTTGCTGTTTTTTGTTTTCTTTTTTTCCCCTTCCCAATTGTTCTGTCTTTTGACTGAAAATGAAAGTTAAATACATTCTAAATTAGTCTTGAATTTTACTTTGGCTTGTCTACATCAGCTGTGTTTGGGTATCTGTGGGATTGTTGTACATAAAGTTTCACATGCAGTGAATGGTAAACTGCCCAGGAATACTTCAGGCTTTAAGCTCCAGTCATTCTCTGCCTAAAAAAGGGAAGTTGACACATTTTCCACAATCCTGCTCTTCTTTGTTTATGTAAAAAGTTCAGAAAGTAGATGAGAGAGCTAAAATGGCAACTGTAAAATTTCCCGTCCCTTCAGTGCCTTCAACTGACATGATAGATCATCTATAATTACAGGAAATTTATGCCCTACAGACTTTATTTTTAACCAGGAAAATGTTGTAGTTTGGAATTACTTTATAATGTATTTGAATATTTTTGAATATTTTTTTACCTGACCTAAGGCAAAAGCATCTCATACTGGGATTTGCTCTTGGTATCCCAAAAAATGATGTTTTGTGTTTTTCTGAACAAAGGTTGTAAATGATATGCTTCCTTCATGTATGATATTTGTGGTTGTTAATGGTTTATTCTTGGAAGAGTCTTTGCATATTGAGTACTTTGAGATAGTGCTAGAACGGTTTGCAAGGACACGCATGCCTTCCTGTAATCTAATCTTAAAAGACATGTTACTTTCACATGATGTGGTTTTTGAAGGCTGTTTCTGTGTGTATGAGTTTGGCAGAGACTGTTTTACTAAAGCAAAAGGTGATAAAAATTAAAAATGTGATGTAAGGCACACAGCCTATCCAGTCTCAAAATGTTATTGGGAGATAAAAATCTTCCCTTTTGTGTATATTTTTCACAGTGTACATGTAGTTTTCTACTGGTATGCAGTTGTTTTTATCATCTGGAGAAAAAACTCTTCCTTTGTTGCTCAAAAACTGTGTGTTTGACAAGATTCCAAGTGTCCTAAAAGGACTGCTGGGGATGATGGGTGTGTTTAGGTACAGGATTTTTCAGCTGTCTGTGGCTATAACCATGAAACTAATTGTGGAACAGGTTTTGATAGCAGTTTTCCTATTAATAGGTTTTGGTTTGTTTTTTTTTTCCTACTCACATATAAAAAACCCACTTAAGGTAGTTTAGAGGATTTGTAATTCTTCCATCTGCTTCCAGCTCTACTTGGAGTTTTATAGTAGCAGGCGTACTGTGTGTATCTGTTTCTGTGAACAGGAGTGTACTACAGTACACTCAATTTCGGTGTATAGGAGACAGGAATATACTATTTACCCTCATACTCTCCTCCCATCTTATTACCATGACACTTGAAAAATTCCTACCACTTTATTAGCAGGTGCTTGGAACATTTTCATGGTCTTGCACAACAGACATTGCCTCTGTTTTTTTAATTGTAACTCTGTGAAGTGTACAGGGTTTTGATTTTTCTAACCTGCATGCAAAATTCTGCCATCACTACAATACAGCAATGGTGACAAAGTTTGGTTACTGTGTAATGCCTTCCTTGAAAACCTTATTTTCTGGGACACAGCTCAGAATTGACTTGGATTTAATTTTCAGAGGTTTATTCTGCCTTGTGCTACTCTTTTCTCTTGTGTTTTTACTTATTTAAATAGTGCCAGCTGCTTTTGGTTTTTTGTGGTCTAGCTGCATCTAGCCTTTTTTTAAACCTCATCAGAATGTTTTTTGAGCGCGTGGTGCACATCATCTTCATATTCTTTAATTTTCTTTCCTCAATAGTTAAATATATAGATTTTTTTTTTGTGTATACGCACACAATATACTGTAATAAATATATGTTTTTGTTAAGATCAAGGAATTCTGCTTTTTTTTTTATGAGTGGGAGTTGATACAGTATATTTTAGCTTGTACCTGTTACACCCAGGTATGTTGTTTTTCTTCCTTGCCACTTTCCTGTGATGGGACAAACTTGTTCTGTATATAAAGCAATTGCATAATTCTAAGGCAAAAGTTCAGTTGAATTTCAACACTGTTTGGGTTCTCGGTTCCTGTAAGACTCCTGATTTAAGCTTCTGTTTTCCACTGGTGAAATCATTATCACAGATCCTCCATGGATTGATGTAAATGCATCAGATCAATGTAAATGCTGTTAGAAGCAGTGATCAAACAGATAAACTTGTGGTGGATCTAGCTGTCCTATGGCCACAAGAGAAGTCATTTTGGTGAGCTGATCCAGTGGGAAACTAACCAAGTTGTTATAAAAAAGCTAACCCAAAACAAGCAGTAAACACACCTTAAGCTCTTTTTGTCTGATTTCATGATGATTAGGTCTGAGTTAGGGAAAAAATTATGTGCCCAAGGGAGCAGAAAAATCAGGGACAGTAATCTTTAGCAGTTAGCCTTGCTCTTATATTTGGATGTAAAACTTTACCCTTGGGCAGCTGTTCTTTTGGAGAATCAGCTCCGTCAGGAGGCTGTAATTTGTGAGCTGTGAAAAGTGGACTTTATTCTAAGGAATGCAAAGATGTGGAGAAAGGCAACTTCAATATTGTTTTGATGTCAGGTCTGAGATGAGCTTGAGATTTCTGCTACTCAGTTACTTAATTTTTGTCATGACCGTGCAAAAGGCAGGTCTGCTTTAGTGATGTGCTAACTATGATTAGAGGATGTGTTCAGAGATAAGCTTGTATCTCTTTCAAATATTGCACATTGTGAGTGGTGTGGTTTTAGTGGTAATGGAAGCTGAGAAGGTCTGCTGGAAACTGCTGCTTTTTAACTTTGTGTGTAAAAAAAAAAAGTGAATTAGATTAACAAACTGGCTGTTGAAACCTGAATGAAGCAGTTATTTTGATATTTCCAGAGCTATTGATCCACAAAAGATTTTAGATTGGATGACCTAACCTTTTTGCATCCCCTTTGTTCAAAAAATCTTATTTGTGCTGGAAAATCTCACTTGGGAATTGCTACCTAAAGAGAAGAGCTTGAGATCTCTCTATAGTAACTTCTGTATCTTTTTATAAATTTACTAGTCATTTTATTGAAATAGATTGATTGCTGTTGAATGAAAATCTAAAAGAATACTGCACTTTTGAAATGTGTCCTGATTGTTGATACGATGAAATCAAGAACATTGCAGAATGAAATTTTATGGTATTTAGCCTATCTGTTAATTTACTCTCTTTTCCTTCAATATAGGGTAATGTTTTCTTGAAAAATTCCATGGGTAGGTTTTTAGTGATGACACACTATTTCAGAAAATATTTAGGAATTTAAGAAAAAAATAGTTCTATTTATTTTTAAGTTAAACTTGTGTCTTGTTTCTTCAGGGTCATGATGAAGAAGCTGTTGTGGATATGGGCAAAATCAGCTCTACTATCAATACGAATTTTGAGAAAGAAGAACTAGAGAGTAAGTTTGTGGTGGTTTTCTGTTTGCTTAATGTGCTTTTTTTTTGCCTGGGGATAAAAGATGAATTTCCCTTGCTAAAAGAAATCAAAATTCCATGGCTATCATGAAAACTGGTGAAAAGCAGAGGTGATTTGCCCTGTTTTTGGTCTCTATACATGCTGGTAAATATCCACTGTTCTAATATATCTCAAAAAAACCAAAAATTATTGAAGCTTTACAAGGAAAGCTTGATTCTCAGACTTAGGTTTGAAAAAAAAAATTTCCTGTTGGCAAGTAATTTTCCAGTATGAATGATATCATGTTCTGCAGAATTAAAAGTCAGGAAACAGGGGTCATGAGGGAGATGTTTGTTTTCTTTTCAGAAAGTTAAGTATCCTTGTGATTGTGGTCATGCACTTCAAATATTGAGTCTGAACAGACATGTAACTGTCCTGGTTCCATAGTAAGCTGTGTGTTCCACTGTCTGTTGTCAGTAAAGCATTATGGTAGTTTTCTTTATTTGACTCGGGATCCCACATTTAGCAATAAAAATAGCAATGATTTAGTTTCACGTATCAGAATGTAAAATTAGGTATTTTATCTAATTAAGGCATGACTTTTTTTCTTACTTGAAAACAAATTAGTTTGGGATGAGGATTCATGGATGCTACTTAATGAATGAGGAAAAGACTAGGAAGATGCAGTGTTAAAATCTTCATTATTTGCCTTTCACATGGAATGCTCTGAAGCTTAATTAACATTTGCAGTATGCTAGAAGGCAGTAGATCTACGAGTTGTGCTGACAACTGCTTCATCACACTGGAAAACCATAATGGCAGCAGTTTCTGGCTAAGCAAAGTTAATTTAGGTTGCTGTCACATTTCTCATACTGTGCTACAACAGGAGACAGTTTAAAGTGATTGAAGTTGTTTGCTGCTATTACAGTCATATTCTTGCTCTTTTCCCTTAATTCTGTTACTGTTTCCTGTCTTGTGCCAACACTTCTGTTGGCTTGACCAAACCAGAAGCCCAGCTAAGTGTGTTAAGCCATTGAAAAATTTAACAGTCTGACAAAAGATGGTGGTCAAGATGTCAGCTGTTGAGCACCCAAAATGCCACACAGATAGATGGATGTATGCCAGGTCTGAGCAGAGAAAGGAAGTGTGGATGTGAAGCTGAGAGATGCAGCAGTGGAGCCTGTGACAGTGCTGGTTTAGATGGGGGCTCTGCTGTAGGGAAACCACTGCCTTAGCTGTTTCTGTAGTTGAATCTTCAGTGCAGACTTAAGGTGTCTCCTCCTTAATTTCTTTCTCTTGCTTTTCTCAGGAGATGACCCAGAAAAAGCATGTGTATGTTTTGCAGGGAGGAGGGGGTTAAGGGGATGCAGGCATCCAGCTGGAGTAGTGTTCCAGGCAGCAGCCTTAGCAGCTGTAATGCCTCGACCACAAGGAATGACATGGGAATGTGCAGCCAGATCATTTCCCCAGTCTCTTTCAGAGCACATTCTTGTAGGAGCGCTTCAGCTGGTACAACACTGCATTTAATCAAGATACTGGGTGGGAAGGCAGGGGGCTCAGGCCACTTGAGGCAATTTAAGCACTTGGATGACTGCTATGGAAAATACCCATCTTACCCATAGCCGAAGAGTAAATTAAGGTGAAATATAGACTGCTGTCCAATGAACAATTTAGTCAATGTAAGCGCTTTTGAAAGGAGGAGTTGAGATGCCACTGTCCCCATCTTGCTCTTAGTCATGCAGCCTTATCCTTTCTTTCACTTCCTCACTCATTTTGGAGTGGCCCAGTGTTTGTGTCTCAGTGCAAGAGGGGGCTGGCTATATAGAGATTTAACAAATAACTAAAATATTTTTTTTTTAGTACCTTGTATATTTGTAGAGAACGAAATTTTTTATTGGTAGACTGGGGCAAGGGAGGGGCAGCATATCATTTGACGTTTATCAAAGTGTTCCAAAGTAAGAATAAAATGTTTTTTCTTTCCTTTATGAAAGAGAAAAAGTGTGTAAGTGTGATTGTTCAACTCGTATAGTTACCTTCTCAGAGATTCTTCAGATTCAGGGTGTTTTAGATAATAAATTTATGTGAATTTAAAGCTCTGCTTGATATTTCATTATTTATAAGCTATTATGATGAAAGCAGGTATGTGGAATTTTTAGGGTTTTTTTTTAATTCTGGTATTAAAATCCTACGAAGGGAGAAATTGAATTGTTGGCTGCAAGCAGTAAAACAATTCCAGCTAGTATGATTTCTCATTTCTGACACGAACATTTTCTTGTACGCTTGGGAAGCTCTGTACTAAAGCATTGGGCTTTGGAAATGTTTGAAGACTTTAAACTGTTTCAGTCTAGTCTTTCACTATGTGTTTCTGGTGAAACTTGAAAAGGAGTTCTAGGAATTTTGTACCTTTACTGAAGGTATGCATTGATGTATTTTCAAGGAGAGTCACAAAGCAGTGAATTGAGTTCAGCTCTGGTATGAAGCACCACACCTTTTAGAGCCCACATAGACAGGTGATACTTAACCTCTTTAAAGCATGTGCAAATTAATGTTGATAGGTTTGATACAGTAGAAGGCATAATTTTGCCTTTAACACTAAAGGGAAGGTTTCTTGGTTGTTTTCAGTATTGGATACTTATATTTCCTGGAGTTTTTTAATGAAATATTAGTGGAAAGAGAAACAAATGCTAAAGGAGAAAATAGGTCTTGGACTTGGAGCTTTTCAAGCTCTGCATTCTATTTATGGTGGCTGGCAGAGTGTGGTACCTGTCTGGAGTGACAGTGTTTAGGTTAGGAAGGTTAGGCACAGGATGCTTGTTTCGCACTCTTCCCATAAAAGAGGAAGGGTTAGAGGTGGTAAACTGCAATTGTGGGCAGACTGTGTGTACTAAATAAAGGTACTGCACTTTACTGAAGCTGTAAGGCCTTATTTTGAATTAACAAATGTCAGTTTACAGAAGAGCTGGAAAGGGGAATAACATCTTAAAATAACCTTTTTAAGAGCACCTAATGTTCTTAACTTGATGCCAGGCTCCTTGAGCTGCAGTGAATGAGAGTAACAAAGTAAGCCAGGAGTTGGAAGTAAGGCAAGAATATTAATGGCAGAGGTATTTAATCTGATCATGTAAAAGGTATTTTCTGTAAAATGATGTTTAAGAAAAAATTGAACTTGCCTTAAGACGTCTGGCTTGATGCTACCCGGATGCATCTTTTGAAAAGTGTAGCTACTTTTTAACCTTCATTTGAGGATACATTTACTAGAAACAGTTTAAGGGAAGAGGGATACATTCTGTTACTCTTTGCAGGCATAGCAAAGATAGGAAGTTTACATGTAACAGGTTTTCATAAACAATCTCGAGGTCACGAATGTGTGTCTTGGCAGACTAGTTTTCTGTGGCATAAATCCAAGCGCCAGCTTTCAAGAGTTAAGATGGTTTAATAGCTATCTACTCTCACATTATCCTGTGGCAGGTGTAAGTCATGTTTACATTTTAAATGACCCTATTATCTCTTATACCTTGATGAACCTTAATTTTTGTTTAACAAAAAAACTGTGGTTTTCACTTAATCTTAGTTGACAAGAACAGGTAATCAAATCATCTTGTATTTTTTCTTTCCTTAAGTGAAGAAGGAAGAAGAAACTTAATTTCAAAAGTTTCTTATGAAATATTTTACAAGAACATTGTTATGAATGTGGAAGCCTTGTGTCTTTACCAGGGGGATGGGAACTGATGATCTTTAAGATCCGTTGCAACCCAAACCATTGTGTGCTTTTATGTTGTGTTTAATGGACAAAGGGCTAGTCTTGAATGTTGATGGGACTTCCGCTGGAATCGTTTGCTTCTAGGTTTTCTCTCCTCCAACAGACACAGCTCTTCAAGATCACCTTGTATGTGTATCCTTTTTCCTGAGCTCTGCTGCAGAGGCAGGCTGGACCAAGGATTGCTCAGATAAAGTGTGGGGCCCAGCGCTGGTCTGGTTTGGCTGTGCAGTGCAGGGACAGCTCACCCCCCCTCCCATGGGTACTGAGGGCTGGCTCCCTTCCCAGGCAAGGAAGATCAGTGCTGGCAGTGGGCCACAGGTGGAAGTCTCTGCCACAATCCCTGTGTGGCACTGCCACCCAGCACTAAGCTTTTCCTGTTACTGTTCCTACCTGCGTGTCTAATTTAATCTCTGTTAGTGCTGTCTTGCATATCACTGATTGTGTCTAATAGAAATATTCGGTGCATTTTTCTCTATGACTGCTCCTACAAACTCATTTGGTTTTAAGTCAGAAAAAAAATCACTTTTGTCTGTAATGAGAAATCTGGCATTTACTGTTTTTGTCAGCATAATATGCCAATTTTTGTCATGTAGTGAGAAAACACTCTTCCTGAGCTGCTTTACCCTATGCTATGCCAACTGCAGTTTGGGATTGTGCTTCTCGGTTTTATCAGTTTGAGTATAAAGAGTGTATTCTCAGCTAGTCCTAATTACTAGGAGCAGTAGGAGATCTCAGAGTGCAGCCAGGATGTGTAACGCATTTTAGAATACTCTGTACTGTGAAGAACCTTTGGGTTCCAGTCATGGCATGCAGCTATCTCTTGGAAGAATTTTCTTTACTTTCTATAGGTTTGGTTAGAAAATTGTATTTCAGATGTTTAATTCTGAGATCAAGATATAGCTTTTGTTAAACAGTTCCTTTAACAAGAATCCTGGTTAATTGAAGGACTTCTTAGTAATCAATTAATGTGTGGAAGACCAAGATTATATTATTTTATATTCACTTTTGATAACATTCATTCCATAGAAAATTTTTTGACTCTTTCTTGAGAATGTGCATGAGAAGTTTATAAAATAAGTGTAAAATGCTGTTTGTTCTGAAATACTCAGTTTCTTTCTTATGCCAAGAACTATCATTGCTATTATCAATACTAATTTGTGCATTTAATTGCATCCTTCAGAAATAGAGCATTATTTTTAATTAGAAAATTAGCATAGCAGAAGTATTTTTTGTGAATTAGTAACTTGAGTGATTTTTCATTATAAATAAAAAAGTGTGTGTGTAGAAGCACTGTTCTTGTTCCATAAGTTTTACCAGAACCAAGAATATTTGGAAAAATCCTATGGGCTGTGAAATTTTTAAAATCAAGAAAAGACACTTTTGTTCTCACTCTTAGTTCTTCCATCCACCTACTTTTTCCCATTTGTGTGCTTCTACCTTGTGACAGAAAAGGTCACAAGAAATTGTGCTCGCAGATTGTGTTGAGCTTAGTTGTGTGCATACAAGTACATCTGTTTGTGATGTAAGGGAAATTAATACCAAGGAATGAGATGCTGTGTTCCAGATCTTTCCTACTAGGGTAATGCATTTGGAGATGTGAGTTAAGACATCAAACAGCTGGATTTCTTCCATGCTTTGTGATCTGAAGGAATGGATTAGGATCTCTCCTGCAGATACTCTAGTGTTTCCATATTGGAACACTCTATGCTAGGATGAGATAGATTGATGTGATTTGGTTAAAAAAGGCTTCTGCATAAAATAGATTATACATCTTCAGATTATTATTTGAAGAGTTTCAGAAAAAATAGTTATTATTGTCACAAAGTTTTAGTCTTCAGCAAACTTGAGAGCTTATTGAGAAGATCTGGTCACACTGGTGTGTTGTGAAAGGGTGAGGGGCATCACACATAAGATGCTATGCTGGGAGTGATTAGTTGAATATTAGGATTTTTTTTCCACCCCCCCCCCTTCAGGTAGTGTGTTGCTGTAGATGGTATAGGTTGCCTAGATAGGCTGTAGAAAATGTATGCTTAAAAATATTAAAAGAATGGCTGTCATCCTAACTAAACTGATCAAAACCATGGCTTAAGCTTTGAAGTTGGCTGTAATTTGAGCAAGATTGGACTGGGTAGCTCACCTCCAGATGCTCCTCAAATCCATCATTAATATATGATAGCTATTAGTTCAAATTTCTAAGTAACAGGATTTGAGAATTCACATAGATATAAACTTGATTTTTCTTTGCTTGTTAAGATGGAGAACAGTGTCCTTTCTATGAAGGTTAAAAGGCATCTAGTCAAAGAAGAGAGAAGGTTCTGTGTAGAATTGTATTTAAAGCCTAGTGACATCAGGACGTTTTTGTTGATCTCTCTCAGACTTCAGAAGTCTTCTATTAACATTTTCATGGGAGCTCTGGGGGAGAAATCAGGAAATGTAGAGCATTTTCTTTTCTTTAAATGTTATAGGACTTTACCCACACTGACTTTTGGAGTGAGGCCAACCATGTGATTGGAGATCTTCCATGTGATGGAGACACGTTTCAAGTTCCTAACATTTAGGTTTGTTTCATATTGATAAAGGCATTAAGTAGTAAATACTCTCAGTGGATTTGAACAGCTAAGCTTGGATAAAGTCATGTTGGATTAAAATGAGCAATCATCTCTTGAGCTTTGTATTACTAAATTTAGTATTGGGCAGTCTACTAATTCTATTGATTATTGGTTTATAGTAATTCTGTAAGGAGCTTTGTTTGAAAGTGGTACTGTGCTTCAGACATTTACGTGAATAAAGCTTTGAAGGTCACATAATGTACCTTTTGAACTTTTAAACACAATATTCAAGTAAAGGTTGCATCCTTTTAAAAATAACAGCTGATGCTAGAAACTTGAACCCCAGCCTTTTTAGAGTTAAATTTCTTTCCACTGCTTTCACTGATGATGTATTAATTTTATTATTATTGCCTTCCTTGAAGGTCTAGTTTTTTATTTTGTTTAGGTTTGGTTTTTTAGCCAGGCTGAAAGATGTAACTTGTTTCGCAATTCATTGGCAATGAAGGAAAAAAAAATGGCCATGGTTTTGTTTAATTTTGCTTTTCTTTGTAAATTGTATTTATAAGTTGATCTTTCTGTCCATCTGCAAACATTACTACTCATATCTGAGTAATGAAACTTAAAGAAACACAGACCTACTCAGTGCACCTATCTTGTTTTTATAAGGCTTCTCAATGCTTTGCTTTGTTGAGTTAGAATCAAAGTTAAGCTTGTCCAATTTTTATTATGTAGTTTTTTAGGAGTTGAATATTCCTGTGACATATTTTTGGGTAATCACGACAGTATACCAAACAGCAGTAGTTTCAGATTTTCTAGACAGTAGTTGAAATGTCTTTATGACTGTGATACCAGAATGAAGGTACCTTTTCCACAGTCAGATGCACTCATAAGCTTCTGTAAACTTTTCGTCTTTAGTCTATTGTACTGCCACTCCCACGGCTTACTCTGAAAAATATTTCAGAGAGGCTCTCTGTCACTGTTAGTTGTTTTCTTAAAGTTATTCTGATAGGAGTACAATGGCTTGTGATCCATTTTACTTTATAAATGCTGAAAATAATTTGCTCATTGACATTTCATATTAGTCCCAAAATACCATTGCAGATGTCTGAACACTTTGCATATACAGAAGTGTTTTGGGGAAGGTATTCTTGGTTTAAATTTGCCTGCAAGACTGTGTCTGTGTGAGGAAATAGTCTCTCAGTAGTCACTTCTGGGCAGCGTGGGTTGAAGGGCAGGATAATAACCCATGGCTAGACTGTTCCCTGTCTCTGTGAGACCCTCATTTGTTCAGGTAGCAAGAAGTTGCTTTCTTTTAAATCTTCCTTTTGGAGTTGAACAGCAATATCAAAGATTGTAGGTTGTGGACTGACTGTCTGGGTTACTAACTTGGCAGTGCCTTCTTGGCGTGCTTGAGGCAGCTGTGAGGCATCTGGACACGATTCTGTCGTTCTGTGATAGTAAAAGCCGTTTGCTATGGACACAAGTTGTCTAAAAACACCTTCTGTTTGTTGCTTATTTCAGCTCAGTTTTCCATGCGTCTTTGCAACATATCTGCTCTCCTCCAAACTTTCCCACTGGGAAAAAAAAGTTCAGTCTCAGTGCAATTAGGTAAAAGGAGATAGACTCCTCATTTGCTTGTTCCACCTCTCTTTCATGCAGCAACATGGTCTTTGACTATGGAAATGGTCACACTATTGCAAATGCCAGTTTTTGCAATAGCAAGGTATATTGTTTAAGATGCTTGGAAAATCTGTGAGGGATTTTTGTCTCTTACTTGTGGGAGCAGCAAGAACCCAAAATGTGGAAGTTCTTATTTCTCAGGGAGTAAAATCCTGAACAGTTTGATTACTTCAAGGCTGGTTTTTTGGGTGTTGTTTTGTGTGTATGTGGTTTTTTGGTTTTTTTTTTTTTTTTTGTGGGTTTTTTTTGGGTTTTTTTTTGGTTTTGTTTTCTAGTGCAGTGATCAAAACACAATTATTATTAGCAATATTAGCAATATTAAAACAAGCAAATGTATAAAATGCTCTAGTAATAGAAGTATGCTAGACTTTCTCTTAGGAAGAAATAGTTCCTGCAAAAACCCCAACACTTTGGCAACAAATAGAACTGTTCAAGTGTATATATAAACTGTAGTTTGATACTTGCTAATTGAATATATAAAATAAAACAGAAACCCTAACAGGCATAGTAACAGCACTTTCAGTGAGTGTGGCTCTCTCAGTTGCAGCTTTGAGTGGGATGTGGTGAGTAATGCAGTTATTTTTGAACCTTGTACTTTTGATTTCCCTGTGCTTAAGATTATTGTATCATGATGGCGTCAGCAACATGATCATTGTTAATGATGCCCCCGATCATATTATGTACCAAGTGCAGTGATTTATAGGTGTCATGTTGGTATTAATTTCTTTGGGAATTGCATTGTGCAGAGCAGTCACAGGGGGCAGAGGTCAGGCTGCTGGGCAGGGTCTGGATATTGTTGGAAGAAACTCAAAAAAGACAAGTCTATATAAATAGGGCTGATGAGTGCTTTGAGAAATTAATCACTTTTCCACTCTTACATGGAAACAAATAGCTTTTGATATGCTTAATTTCAGATTTGGTCATAGTGCCAGTTAGTCAACTCTAATTAAACTAACGTTGGAAGTGTGTCAAGAATGGGGTCTTGTTATGTGAAAGGAATCTTTGACCAAATTAATTAAATGTTGAACTTACTTGTGTTAATAGTGATTTTTTGTTTGTATTTTTAGTCAGGTAGCACTGCAAAAAATATACAAACTTCTATAAAGCAGTATCTTTTTGGGCCTAGGGATTATTTTTTTGGGAAGTAAGTGTGACATCTTACCACTTTTTGTTTCTATAAACCTCTATAATCGCCAGGAATTTTCAATATCTTCAATCTAGTGTATGTGTGCTAGGCACACACCTATATATGCGTGTATGTGTAGTCACAATATCTAGGGCTTGCCTGCATAATGTAAATTTGCTGAATTTGCTTCTGTGTAAGAGCTGGAAGACCACTTCCTTTTCCTTTGGTTAATGTCAGTCTTCTGTAATAACTCTTCAACACCACACAAGAGAGTATTTAGTGTTATAGTTAATTTGTCTCTTCCTGCAATTGTTTGTTTAAATAGGAATTGAAAAGTCTATTGTATATGCTATCTCCATTACAGGAGACATGGTAGTAATATGTTCATAACAGTCAATTGATTGATATCTTTTGCTAAGATGTTGGTATTGTCTTGATGTGAAAGGTCAAAGGAAAAGAACCATGCTGAAAGTACATGTCGTAAAGAGCAGTAGGCATTAATTTGAGGATGTGCTCCTAAATTTATTAAAATGTTCTGAAATAGGAAAAAGAAAACCACCCCAACAATTATTTGGAAGTTACTTGAAGTGTTAACCTTTATTTCAAAATAGAAGTTCCCTTTATGTTCCTGATGCTAAATTAATGGTGTAATTGAACATCAGTTTCACCTTGAAGTGTTATGTGTTACTTGAGCAAATATTGGCTGCTCTTTCAAGGACAGAAAGCTCTAAACTAAGGGTGATTTCTTGATGAAGTTAGTAAGCTGAACTAGGAGATTATTTTGCTGTTCATAAAACTGTCCTGATATGAATCCCTGCGAAAAAAAGTATTATGTAATTTCTCTGCCTTGGCCTTGTGCTTATCAAGTAGCTTCTTTCGGTGTTATAGGTCAAGCTTGTACCTCTGTATTGTTTGTTTCACAGCTGAATTCTTAAACTGAGTAAGAACATGACCTAATTTATCAGAGAAATTAGTGTAGCACTAGTTCCTTGACACCCTGAAAGGACAGAAAGGAAGTGGTCATGTTAGTTCACTAAAGGTAATTTTGTCAAGTGCTTTTGAATTTCTATTTCTTAAACCTCATGTCTTTAGATACTAAATTTGGGTAGTAGGTCATTTTTTGTTTACTTGTGTCCTTTTGAACTTTCTTGAAAAGGCCACAGAGCTGTGTATATTGGAGTTCACGTCCCACTCGGAAAGCCAGGCCGTCGACGGCATAGACATCGTGGGCACAGGCACCACAGAAGAAAAAAAGAAAAAGAAACTGATAGAGAGGATGGCCGAGAATCTCCATCCTATGGTAAGAAATTTCTTGTGTGTGTTCTTCATGTCTCCTGAAAATAAACTTGTAGTAGCTACTCTGTGCTTAAATGTTGTTTGTTTTGTGCTATTTCTTTTATTCTCGCTGTAATAAATGTCTTTTTGTGTACAATCAGACAAGGATTCAGTGGTTGTGTTTTATCTAAGTCAGAAGCTGTTGGACTTGGTCCAGCTGTCTGTATGAATGTTCAGCAGCCTGCACTGAATAGGTTAGACTAGAGCTTTGTAATGCTCTCCTGTAGCATGAAAATCAGTGTTATTTAAATTAGACACCTTTTTTCAGATTGTGTAGTCGTGTATGCTTCTTCCTCTGATTTTTGAAACTAAGCATGTAGCTGTGAAAAGCAATGTTTGCCATGGTAATTTGATCAATTATCTGTTTTTATTTAAATGTTTACTTCAGCCTTCTTGCTGTCTGTTAGTAAAGGAATTGTACTGCCTCATAAGTCTTTGGTGTGGATCATGAGCTGCCCCCTCCCTCCCCCCTTGGCCTGTTATCCTCGAGAGGTGGCAATTTTGTCTTATTATTCTCTGAAGTGAAATAACTTGGAAGTATGCTTAGTAGTTTTCTTCAAGACCCTAAGTCCACTTTTTTTCCTAGACTGTTGTGAATGGGCAAATTATGATGCAATATTTGAATTTAAGTGTGGACACCATGCTGTTCACTATTACCTTTCAATGACTAGCAGCATGTTCTACATGGGGCCAGTACCTGAAACAAGAGTTTTCAAATGGAAATGCTTTGACATGAAAAGATTTCCTTTTACCATTCTCCTGTGGTTCTTGGTATCAACCATCTTCAAGGCTTCCCCTCCCAAGTACAAATTATTATAATTGATGTTATGTTTTTAGAGTCTTACTGTACAGTTTTTGAAGAAACAAGTGATATTAAGTTGATAGAAATTCACTTCCCTGTTTTGGTTGCTTCTATATACTGTATGCATAGGGTTTGGCAGGATTCTGGGGTGTGTTGGTTTTGGGATGGAAACAATCTGCTATAGACCTTAACTGATAATGAATGTTTGCATTCAGGAGCACATTTCAGAATTATACTACTGGATGATGGTATATGCCAGAACAAAAATGCTAAAGCAAAACTCAATTTGGAATGAACTTTGTTAATAATTTTGATCTTATGTTTAAATCTGAAAGGCCATCTTCCTTTTACAGTAGAAGCCTACAGTTGTGTATTCACATCTAACAGCTGTGAGAGTGATGTTTCAGTGAACAAAGTTAAGATTTTTGAAATCTGAGAAAATGAAAAAAAATATAAAAATTGAGATTTATCTGGATTTTTTGTCTCTGACCTTCCTTGAGGTAACATTGCAATTAGTACATTATTGAACCTTTGTAATATGAAAATTCACTATGTAATATGAAAATCTTTTGTGTAAGTATTAAAAGTATGTCTAAAATCATGTGGTTTAACTGGTGCTTTTTTAAAAAATTTTGCTCATCTTAATTGAAATCCAGTACTTACTTGATCATTAAGGATCGTTTAATTTTCTAGGAAATTATTGAGCCTGTTCCACTAGGCATTATACTGTGAGAAGTTAAAATATTTTCTGGACACTTCAGCTACATAGTTTTCTACTTTCCTATGCTAATTTATACATAGTGCTCCAAACATGCAATGAAAAAATTTCGTCTGACATAAATAGCAACAGAGCACAGAAAAATCTGCAGCTCTAACAGTGGGTGCTTGGTTACTCACTGGTGACTGTCTTGCTTGGGAAGCTGATCTGTAGCTAAGGCTATTTGTTTCCATTTAACTTTTTCTTCTTTAGTGTCTTGTGTCATGATGGTATGTATTTGTTCTCAAAATGAAAACACAGCTTCTAGTCTTTTGGTATATTAATTTCTACTCTTTTTTAAGCCAGATTTGCTGTTGATATTAATTTTCATATTGGCAGTCCATAGCAGAGTCAAAAATAGTTAATTAATTTTCATAAACATGGATTTCCAGATGTTTTGTTTTCCGAAACAGTGCAGAATTTTCAGAGAGCCTTCTTTTAAAGACATGTATATGTTTCTTTTATTCCTCTTCCCTCTTAAAGAGGATGTTGTCCTACATATTTCTAGCTCAGGGCAGGAGACTTTACTGTTGTGTAGTGTGTTTTGTTTCATAGAAGTATGAATTTTTCTAGTTATTCAGTTTGTCCTTTTCTTCAAGACACACCATCCCAACGAGTGCAGTTTATCTTGGGTACTGAAGATGATGATGAGCACATTCCTCATGATCTCTTCACTGAAATGGATGAACTTTGCTTCAGGGATGGAGAAGAATATGAATGGAGAGAAACGGCTAGGTATGTTTGAAGTAGATTGTTTCAAGGTATATCTTACAGTAACTTTATTTCAAAGATTTGCAAACCAGATTTGGCTGGCCTAGAATCTTCACTATCTATAGGAGTTGTTTATTCAATTCATGCTCAGCAAACCAAAACTTTAGTTCTTCTTGTCCAACTCTGAAAGAATCAATATTTTTTTCAAGAGACCTTCAGTCTTTCTGGTGATGTGTTCTCTTCCCTAAAACTGATCATACCAAACATTTTGAAAGGTAACAGTATGCCAAGTTATAAATACAGGTGTTTGTCAATAGAGTGTGGTATTTTCAGTCTCAGAAATCTCTTTGGTATATTATTACCAATATATTACTATGTTTTTTTCTTAAACATAAAGAAAATCGGGTATTAAGTTTTTTCTTGTGTAGTATTTGATTAGTTTTTGGCAAATTGCAGCCTGAACATTACGGGATGCCATGATTGTTTTTGACCTGTACTGGTTTAGTTGCTTCCTTCTACATATTGCATTGTGATGAATTCTTCTGCATTCAGTACTTCCAGCTACCTTGGTGCATGTTAACTTTTGTAGAAACTCAGTTTGCTTAATGCATGTGAGTGGGAATCAAAATCAGTTTATAGTTTTACATGTTAATATTGCCTAGTTCTTAAATGTCTGACTTAACAGCCTTAGGAGACTAGAACATGTTATATGATATGTTTCAGACACCTTTCTAATCCTAAAATACTAAAGAAATCAAGATGCAAATATGCTAATAAGGCAGACTGCCATATTCTTCACAAAAACATGTGAATAGACAAGTATTGGTCAAGCCAAAAGAAACAAAGTGGGTAAAAGCTAAAACAGTTGAGTGTGGTTATTAAGGCCTGATAAAAATGTTAATCAGTTGGGCTGTCTGAGGAAACAAAAGCTGGTATGATTTCATGGGATTTTCTGTTCTGTGTCATGCCTGAGCCACATGTAAGAGTGCGATTGCTTGCCAAATTTTCCTTCCAGGAGAAATATAAATGTGTGTATGTGAATGCATTTCAGGTGGCTGAAGTTTGAAGAGGATGTTGAAGATGGTGGTGATCGATGGAGCAAGCCTTATGTAGCAACTCTGTCTCTGCACAGTCTCTTTGAACTGCGGAGCTGTATTCTTAATGGGACGGTCATGTTGGACATGAGAGCAAACACACTTGATGAGATAGCAGGTTGCAGCAAAATTTTTTAAAATATTTTATCCCTAAATTTTGATCTATAATGAGGTTTTTTTGGTGATGTCTATGTTCTTGAAAATACTGTGTTGAAGAAACAGGTATGTGCATGCTTGCTGCACTTTTCTTGATCTGTTTGAGAGGAGCTGGTCCTGCAAACTTCACTTACAAAAAGGGATGCTGGATGAGCAGTAGCTCCTTAGTATGCATTCTAGGGTGAGGCCCAGAACTTGCCTTTATGTTCTAATCCCTTAACGTGTTCTCTGTCTTTGTTTCTACAGATGAATTGTAAATATCTGCCAGAACATTTTAGGAGTTATTTGTGCACTTTAGTACCATAATTATTAATCATATTTTGGCTGATGTTAACTTGATGCCATTAGTGCAGTTGGTTGTTGCACATCTTTTCACCTATTTTTTTCACCTTTATGAGAGGTGAGCAGAAATAAATCTTGTACATGTTATTTGACCTACTGTGTTGAGTGTCCTCACTAATCACATGGTCATTTTGGATACTATACAGGCAACTTTGAAGACTTTCATATATATATATATATATATATATATATATATATATATATATATATCTATCTTTATAAAAATATATAGATACATGCACATATATATACATTATATATGTCTGCTTGCTCTAAATGTCTTTGAATTAGTTCTACATAATTTTCCTGGTATTTCTTGTTACAGGTAACACACAGTGGAATGCCTTCTCAGGAATCATATTAGACTTAGGGTTGACCAACATGTGCATGAAGGACAAGGTGTTTTGGCCTTAAGCTTTGGCAGTACTTGACATGTTTTCTTGTTTTGAAATCCTTGAAATTCACTCAAGAAATTGGTATACCCTTCCTATTTTCCTGACTTACTGAGCAAGAGTGTTCAATACATCATTTGTAAATGTAATGTTTGGAGTTTTAATTTTATCTTTAGTAATTGAATTTAGCTATAATCTTAATACATATGGAAAGTATTTGCTTAATTCCATGTAGCCAGCATTTTATTTAGAACTAGGATGCCTTAAGAGATGCTGTGAATTTGTTTCAAGTTAATTTGAGGTGCCATTGTGCAGCATGTGGGTTAGCAGTGCTTGGTATACAAATGTGTTGTCATGTTTCCAGGAGCCAGGAATATGCAGTAGGTAATATTGTTTCTTACTCAGGAAAGAGGGTGGCAGGTTTCCTTTTGAGAACCTGTAATAAGTGGCTGTGTGTTACCAGTGATTTCGGAAAGAAGCTGCATTGTACTGGCAGACACTTCGCTGCCTGTTGTTTTGTTAATAAGGACAGAGCCCTATCCTAAGCCCAAATATTTCTCATTGTGAGAAGTTCTATGCAATTTCAGTTGAACAATGCAGTTAAGTCTCAATACAGTAGCTGAAAATGGGAAAATATATTTAAAAATTTGTCACATAGGTTTGTGTGCTTTATGCAGGTTGAGGTCTTTCATAAATTTATTTTATTTTTGTAATTATTTTAAAAAAATGGACACCTAAGAAACCACAGTAGATATTTTCACTGATACATAGACTTTCTTGCCTGGTGTGGGCATACTGGTGAGATGCCCTTTTGAAACTTGATGTTTGACAGATGAGTGGTTAGTTTTAGATGATACACCTATATTTTGATATTTTGTTTTATACTTCCTCTTCTAAAGCATGTGAATCACCTGAAGTTCAGTAGAGAGTCTCAGGAAATAAAGTAATTTATTTCTTGAAATGATGCTACTAATAAATACTCTCTCTTGGATCTCCATGTTGTGCTTTTCTTATTTTCACATTTACTTCTTTAGTGACATCTTTGAAAATTTCCTGTGGATTCTTGAAGATGGTTTTGCTAAAGAGAAAACTTTTCTTTTAAATAGATTTTGATTTTCTTTTATTATTTGATGTAACTACAGTGCTTGAGTGAGGTGAAAGAGAGATTTGATAGCTGCTTATGTAATTTTCTTCTTTCTTCTTTTGTTATTATTATGTAGATATGGTTTTGGACAGCATGATTGCCTCTGGCCAGCTGGATGAATCCATAAGAGAGAATGTGAGAGAGGCTCTTCTAAAGAGGCACCATCATCAAAATGAGAAAAAATTCAGCAGTCGGATTCCTCTAGTTCGGTCTTTCGCAGATATAGGCAAGAAACATTCTGACCCTCTCTTGCTTGAACGAAATGGTGAGATAAGTTGTAGCATCCAGTTCATACTAACCTGGTAAATGATGTTATCACTGGGAGATGAAGGAAAGGTCAGCTGATAATAACAGATAAGTGTTTCCTTCCTGATGAGCAAAGGACTAACAATAAGAGAGTGTGTGATGTGTAGCTGTGGATGATATTTTTTAATTTACTCAAATATTCTACGCCTGCCTGTATACCATAGCATGCATTATTATTTTGAAGTATAGTAGTAGACCTATATTGATCCTAATGTTTCTAGTATATGCTTAAATAAAATGTGCAATGTCTGAGGAATTTCAGCATCGTGACATAACTTATACATGTGTCAGATGTATCCTACTTGCTTTTACATTCTTTGCACAAGAGGTTCAGTGATCATGAGTCCAGTGATGCTGACAATTACTGTGTTTTAACCCAGTGTTTTATGTTCATTTGACAAAAAGTTTGCTATGCCAATGGTGAAGGTAGTACTGTTAGCTAGGACACGGTTTTTATCTGGTTTTGTAGAGAATGGTCTAAGGGGAACAAAAATCCCAAAGCCAAGAAAGGTATTAGCAATTTTCTTAGAAGCTGCGCCATATCCTTTTTGAAACAGTTCCTGAAAATTTATTCTAGACATCCAGTCCCAAATCCCAAGTAGCAATATGTACTACACAGCAGCTTACTTGTATTCTTGTGTTTTTATGGGACCTCTGTTTTCATCTCTGTTCTTTGTTTTCTTTTGCCTTGCATTAACTAAGACACATAGAATTCAAATGAAATTTTTTCCTCTGGTGTAAACTTAGTTCTGATTTCATGAATCAGTCCTTGAGTGGAACTTCCTTTTTTGTCTCAAAAGATGCTTCATTGCTTAGAATATGTTTCACTTAGTTAAGTGTTTGTTAGGAGCTACATACACTGGAGTATTTTCCAGTGAATGCCTGAGCTTGCTGATAGTTTTCATTAGCCAGTGAATATATGGTATATGCTTTATTATTTCTAATAGTTTCACATTTATTTTTTCAAGAATGAAAATGTAGCTAATTTATCTAAGAGCATAATATCTTCTGTAACTCCTGACTTTCATGTTTTGCTCAGCAAACATGAAAATTTCACACACACAGAGTTGGTTTTGCCCATCCTTGAGCACCTGTATCCCCAGGTATAATTCTGTGAATTTGAGATCACTTTCTTGTCAGTTACCTTTCATGTAACACTTCCATTTTTAAGTGCATTTTATTCTTAATATTCTTTCTACAAGAGATTATAGGATATATGCTGAAACAAGAGACCAGTATAATATGATGAATATATGTCAGCATATACTGATTCACTTTTCTCTTTATTATCCTTTGGTAACCCTCTAATAAGCTGGTTAACCAAACATGTACATGTGCATATTAGTTCTTTGGCTCCTTGGGGGTGTGTGTGTGTTAAAACATCTCATGTTGATGATTTATCACCGGTATACTTATGGAGGTTAGTTATTACTTTAGTGATTATTATAGGCAAAATCAACCAAGTCTGCTGTATTTATCCTATTTTCTTTACTGCTCTGCAGTTTTGAAGTTTTAATAGTTGAGTTTTGAGGCTTTCAAATTGGGTTTGTATCTGTAGGACCCACTCTTTCATTGTCTGGGGGGAGGGGAGCGTACATGACCTTGCCTAGGCATGATTTCTGTACCTCCTTCTTGTTAATTATTTTGGGGTTGTTGAACTTACTGGTCTCTGTAGTGCTTGGTATAAATGTGAGAATAAATGTGCCTAGTTTGCTGTTTCCTTGCTTCATGGCATGGTACATGAAATGGGCATGTTTTGGATTTCAGGGATTGTAGGAGAAGTCCTCAGTAATGTTTTCAAGGTCGTCCCAGAAAAAGTGTTTGTGGCAAATGGGAGAAGCAGTATCACTAAACATTTTAATGGAAGCACTAGTTATGAGCATAAACAGTCTTTCTTCCTGCTTATGGAAGAACTGAAATCCATTACAAACTTCAGTCTGAAGGAACCATCACAAGACTTCCTCTTCATATGAAATTAGTGGGACATGAAGCTAGAGCAACTAAAGGGATTTTGGAAAAATGTTTGGTTTTAGGCATATGGGGCTACTGGTAAGTCACAGCAAAAGAGTATGGAGAAGGGGTTGTGTACCTCATTTTTGTGCCCTCTTCAAAAATATACATTAGACTACAGCCTGGGAAAATTCTCCGTACAACATGACTTTTATTGGAAGACAGTTGCATTTAACACATCTAGATATGTTTGGTCATAATCACTTTTTAAAAATTAATAATTCTTTGTATATAACAGAGAGTTAACTGAAGCCTTGTAATGTTTTGGTTGCTAATGTTTTTTTTTTTTAGTTTATTTTTTGGATGGATTAACAGTAGCTGCTGTGCAATTTGGAATAAGGAATTCTAGAAAAATTGAAGAGTCAGTTTCAAGAGATAAAATTTGTTTTGCTAACAAATCTTACTGTGACTTAAGATAATATCTTCTCCCTCAGATCTTGAGCATTCTAATTAGTACTCTTCAGTAATTTCTGACTTTCCTAATGTCTGATATAGATTTGCTCTTACTTGCATGAGTGTGACACTTTGGCCCGTACAGCTTGCAATTTACTATGTAAATTGTTAATGCATATTTGTATCTGTGTGGGTTTTGTTTGTTTTGTTATAATTTAATATAATATATCCCTTTTGTAAGCCTCATGGTGTTCCATTTGTTTTATCTCAGGGGAAGGCCTTTCAGCCTCCCGCCACTCTTTGCGAACAGGTCTCTCTGCCTCAAATCTTTCCCTGAGAGGAGACAGCCGTTTGTCGGTTCTTCTCAGTTACCTTCTTCCTTCTTCAAGAGCTGGGACCCCGGCAGCCTCAAGGTGTACAACCCCTGTAACCACCCCTCAAAACACACCACCCTCCAGCCCTACCTGCAGGCTCCCGCCAGCCACAAGTGCCCAGCCAAGCCCGCTTCAGGGCAAGGAATTGCTGGTGTCACCTGCCAGTGATGATATTCCTTCAGTAGTAATCCACCCACCTGAGGAGGACTTAGAAGTGCAGGAAAGCCAGCAAAAGAAGACAGAGGAAAATATTGGCAAAACACCAGGCAACTATTGAAATTTAAGCTGTCCATGTGTGATGCTCTCTGCATCTGGATCACTTGCATTGCGATGTTTTTGGCACAAAGAAATATGATAACTATTACTTCTGCCTGCATGTTTATTTCTTCTCAGTTGTGGTTGTCTTCTTGTTTGGCATTTTTAACTTTTTAGCTTTTAACTAAAGCAAGCAAAAATTCTTTAATTAACATTCATTTGTGTAATTAAAAGGAATATGGTTTTAAAATCTAATACATAAGCAAAATGTCAAAAATGGTGGCCTTTTCCTTTCACTCACCTACAGTAAAGCACGTTTTGCTTTGGTTTTCTCAGTGGTTGAGTTAATGTTTTAAAACAGTGTTCGATATCCTGAGGTAGGTACAGCTGAAACTATGGAAAAAGTATTAGGTGCAGCTCAAACTATGGTAAAAGCATTAGAGGTGAATATGAAAAGAATTAGGAAGGATATAATTATCAGTGGCATTCATAGTTTATTTGTATCATGAAGCCTTCAAGTAGTTTTATTTTTGCTTTTGTGCTTTTTAAAACCATGACTGTTAAAACCAGCAGTAGTTAACTGATGAAATTGTCAGGTTCAGTTCACCTGCAGCTGTTTCTGGATAGTTCTCTATCAGTTCACTGCTTTAGCAGCAGGCAGTCCATTAGTGTTTTGTTGTGTTTGGTATTCAAAATTTGAGACAGTAGTTAGGAGCTGGTAATTGTAGGCCAGAGCTCAGCAATTTATTATTTTGTTATCTGCAAAGGTATTCTTCTTTATGTATAAAAAGGTACGTAGGTATATAATAAGTTGAAAATTAGAACTTTCCATCCTTTCTTGAAACATTTCTAGTAAAAGTTTCATAACTTGCGGATTCTGCATATGTACTGTTACACTTGCTTTACTTTCGCAAAATTATCACTATTTAGAAACTTCACAATTCTTTTTGGCATGTTGTGTTTTTAAGGGGGGGGTGGGGTGGGAATCTTTCTTTTTAGTCTTCAGGACTTTCTTCCTAAAAGTTGTTGGCAAAATCTAGCTTGTAGGTTTGACTGCCTTAGGCCTTTGTGTTGGGAGAGTGGGAGGCCGATCTCCCTCAGTTCTTCCATCATTTGAGGCTTTGCTTGGTTTCTTCCTCACCTGTTTAATAAATGAGAGCACACTGTTACATATAGCAGTGAAAACAGGCTGACGGAGAAGAAGCTGTGGTTATCTGCCTTTTCACACTGGCAGCCTATGTCATAGTTTCTTTCCTTCAGTTCAAGTATAGAGGCCTCATCATTACTTAAATTCAGAAAAGCAAACACAAATGTCTTTTTCTGACTTCCTTATAGGAAATAAAGAGAATTCACATGGTGATAATTCTGTCACAGGTCATCTTCCAAATGTGCTTAGAAATCAGAAATAAAATAATAGCTGTAATTATTTTTCCAGTTCTCATTTCTCTGGCAGGAATGACAGCATGCCAGACACAAGACCTTTAGAATCCAGGAGAAGGCAAATAAATGAAGCTCAAGTACATGATGCTATTATTATCATCACTAATAAGGCTTTCTACTAGAATCTCCAGGTCATGTTCAAATTGCTCTTGTTTCTCAATGAGATGTGACTCACAGAGAAAAAAATCTGAAAGGGATGATTTCCCAGTTAATCCATACGTCTTTCCAGAGAATGATAAACAACAACAATGAAGATATTTTTATTTTCTGGGGTTTCCCCCACCTTTTTTAGTTCAAGAAATCATCTTACTGCAGAAAGACACGTTTTTTCCTTAGAATTGCTTTTGAAGACCTTCTCAGACTATGAGTTCAGAGCTGCAACTGCACCAGTCTGTCTTGGAAGACAAGAGTCAAAAGAAAACCCTGACAAGGAAGCCAACTTCCTGGTATTAATTAAGGGAAAAAAAAATATCTTCCTGGTTCATTCTACTATAGGTTATGGTCTGTATCACCTCTCCAGTAATTAGAATCTTGCAAGCTGAATACATTTTACGCATCTGTATGATTGAATTTGGTTTGCTTCCTGTGAGCGTGAGAAACTATGTTAATTTTCTAATAGGTGGCTTTTTTCTGTTTACATTCCTCTGTCATTTGCCTTGTGTTATTCAGACTTTCATTTTTTTAGTTTTCATAAATAGCTGGAAGGTTACTGAACTTAATGTGAGTTACTGTAAAAGGAGTGGAAAGAGACACACCTTTGGTCTACCACTTAATTTTAATCAGCCATTCATCAGTTCATAGTAAGTCAACCAGACAAAGGCTTCTCTTAATAATGTTTTTAAATTTTGTTATCAGTTGAAGAGCAGTGTTTGTTTTCCCATCTTTGAACTGTTGAATAATGAATTCCATAGGAAGGGCTGGGAAGTGAGCTGTGTCACAGCTAAAAATTAACACTAGAAGTCTGCTTTAAGAAGTCTTTTGGTCCACTGATAAATGCTCTTTAAAACTGAGCAAAATAACATTTACAGCAGCTTTCCTCTTAAAATAATAATTAAAAAAAGTTTGCATATTTGCTCTCAAGTAGTAATTTGAAAATTTTTTGCATTAGGGCTGCATTGGAATTTAGTTTTAAAAACTGATTTTAATTTTCTCAAATACAAATAATGGTGAACTTCATATTTAGAAGGTTTGTATTACATAATTTTGCCTTTCTAAATAAATTATTTTGGAATAGTCATGCTTAGGTGTTGAACTCATATATTACTCATCTTTTTGTATTAAACAGATGTGAGACAAATGTATGTATTCTTCATGCTTCCTTTTTTCTGTAGAATATGTTGATTAGATTTTTGTGATCACAGTATTAAGTGTAGTTTGCTAGAGAAAGCACATGATCTTCAGTGAGGGTGTAGTTATAAGGACCTTAACTTGAGCTTATGAGGTTTTATTCCAAATTACTCAAGACTCACTGTACTGTCTTTGGAGTGTTTTGGAGGAGACAGGTTGTCCATCTGTGTAACTAACCATGAGGAAGAGGACTGTGTTTTTAATGATCCCCTTGGTATCTTGGTAACAATGAGTTTCTCTGTCTTAAAATCTGAAAGGTGCTACTAGGTAGTTGTCCTTGAGTTTGAATCTGCTCAACTGGAGAAGAGAGGGAAATAAGTCCTTTTATTAGTGTGAGAGCGAAATAGAAGTGTTTCACTAATAAAGAAGATAATTCTTTTGTTCAGAGTTTCTCTATAAATATCAGATTGATGGATATGTGTGATGAAATGCAGTCTCATCTAGAAATGCTTGCTCAGGTCTGAAAACCTGTGAGCAGTATTGCCTTGTGAGAGCAGCAGTCTGTCCAACTTCAGGGCCAACAGAAAGGAAAACTATTCACACATGGTTTAGGATCAGACACATATTCCTGTGTCAGTGCCAAAATTTGTGAGCCTTAACTGTGACTGATTGGAGAAATTTTGAAGGCAAACCTTTTAGAAGAATCAGTATCATTTAGTACTGAAATAGTAAATATTTCTGCTAATACACAGAATCCTTATTCTGTCCTTCTCCTTGGTTGTCTCTCCACTTTTTGTTCTAGTCTCTGTTTGCTCTTGCTCACAGTGCTTTTCCAGAAAGTGCAAGATGATGCATTATGGCTCATCTTTCATCAGTTACAAACATTTAAAGTTACCTGTAATGCTACAGAGAAGAGGAAGAAGTGAGGAAGTGTATATGTCTAAACTTTTATATTATGCTGCTCTTCTGCAACAACTGTTTAATATTTCTTTCTAGTTCTACAAACATCAAGTCCTAAGCAGTTAAATACTTTGATCAGCTGATTTTGTAGGTGGTTGATGGTATGATTCTTGCTAATAACACACAAATCTTGGAGCAGAAGAATAGAATGTGTTTTTTGTTGTTGGTTTTTTTTTTTTTCTTGTTGCTGTGTTAGCTCATTACTTGTGCATGTTAGGATTTATGAAGGAAATGACAGCCTATTAACTTGATTTGATTTTTGCTTCAGGAAAAACTACCCATACCACTTACATCCCTTATGAACTGTAAGAATTAAAATTAGTGGTAATGGCTTGGACCTGCATGTTTTTGTTGATATGATGACTTTTTGAAAGAGTTTTTTGGAAACAAATATGGGGATGAAATGATGTGAATTCAATCATCATTTGAAATGCTAAAAAAATGTCAAAATTGAGAAATTATAAACATGGGAGTATGCAAGTAGTTATGTGGCAGTAGTTATGATAGAACAATAGCCCAAAAACAGCCAGAGAGGGCTTCATTTATATCTTGACTAGAGAGATGCTTGACCTAAATACAAAATTTCTCTATGTAATACAATGTTTAGACTTCAGTCTTTATCTAGATGTGGTTTTGATGGCATGTGAAAGCATGTTCTGCCACCACAGCTGAAAGGTCTGGTGTAGACAGGCAAGAAGGCCAAAATCCACTTCTGGTGCATGTTAAACTGAACAAGTAAAAGCTCTGTAATTCAAAAACTGGGATTTGGGCTTGGTTATGCATGCCTAGACCAGCTTTTAAATATTTATTGGGTAGAGAGAACCATGATGCAACATGGGATTCAGTGTGTATGAACGCTTGGGTTACTTGCCTTCTGCACCCTTTACTGAACCTGCAATTCAGTGCTGCTGGCAGCGTAGCAAGATAGGTAACAGTTTTATTTTGGTGTGAGTGTTAGAGGGAAGCTGTTTGTTGAACTTGAAGTACTTTTTGTGTGCCTCTTCAGATCAAGTGTATATTCCATATAGTAACACATGGTTGGATGAATAGTGTGAGCTTTGGCTTGTTGATGGAAAGCATGGTTTGCAAGCTATCCTTCGTGTAGCACACTACTTACTTTTACCAGCTTAAGTTAACTTAGTTGACTACATTCCTTGTAGTTGTAGCCTGAGGCTTGCTGACACTTTTTACAGTTGCAGTAACTGCTACACAGCAGTCTAGAGGTGTTTGCATTTGGTGACTTCTTAGTATGGTGAAGATGCTGTATACTAACTACTGAAATGCCAGCAGTTATTTTTTCTGTGATTAAAGTAGCCAGTGTTTTCTGGTGACTGTTCTGCAAATGGCCATCATTTGGGGCAATACTTAATTTTTTTAATTATGTCATTTTTTGACAACACAGTGACTTGTTAATGTTGCATTTTTGATACTAATGTAGGGCACTTACTGAATAACGTGCACTTTTGCGTCAAGCAAGCTGCCACATTGAGTTTTGGTAGTGTTGCACAATCAGTTCATTTCCTGCACCGTTTTGAACTTATCTCCTCTGTTTTAATTTAGGGCTATTGGCATCTCCACAGTCAGCACCTGGAAATTTAGACACCGGGAAAAGTGGAGATGTTAAAGGTACTGGGACAGGAGGAAGCAGAGAAAACAGCACTGTTGATTTTAGTAAGGTAGGTAACATTAAATAACTTAGTGTTTAGCATCAATTAACTATGTAACAAAACTGTGCTGGTTGTAACTTCCCCGCTAGTTACAACTAAAACATGTGTACCAGGGTACAGGTGAAGTAGGTACTGAGAGATAACTTGTGTCACAATGTGATCTAGGCTAAATGTGTCACATTTGTGTGTGAAATTCTTGAGAACTGTTTGATGATCTTGTCAATATTTTGGTAACGTAAGAGTGCAGCTGCTGTACTTGCTCATGCAGATGAGATCTTTTCACTAGATATATTTTTATATATATATATTCACTATATTTCTGCTATTAAGGGTTTTATGAAAGCAGTTTTTTACATTGTGTTGTAACTTCTTTTTCTAGAACTTTCTGTTGGTTCCTTTTTTTTTTTTGTGAAGAGGGTTTTTAAGAAGGATTTGCTTTATATGTATAAAGAGTTTCTTTTACAAAAGTTGTTGTACATCTTAATCATTAGGAACGTATAATACCACTTTCTGAAAGAAACCTTGTATAAAAAAAATCTAATGTAAGTCTCTTATATTTCTTTCATAATCTAAATTTGTTGGGCAAGTTCCATTGTGGCTGTTACTATTAAGTTCAGCCAGAAGTGTAATCTATATTGTGAAACACCGTAAGAACATTGTTTTGCCAAGTTAAGTAATTTTGTTTAAGGAAAGCTAACTTACGCTGTAGTTCTGATCTAACCATGGCAGGTGGCATATATTCCTGCTCCTCTGTCACAGTTTTTATATTTTTGCTTGGCCTGTCCTTGTGTACACCTGCCTTGTCTCCTGTTGGACAGGAGTCAGCCTCCTGGCACTGTAGTTGTGGCACACTTGGTGTGGGACTCAAGAGGCCATCTGTAAGTTCTCTAGCTAGCAATGTCACTGGTGCTTGTGTGTGTGTGTATGTGAACACAGAGTTCATGTGCTGTACCATTTTCTAATGCACTTCCGTAATTATGTACAGAAATGAAGGTGAAGATTTTCAGCCGTCAAATTCTTTATGAATGAAAAGATAAATATACAAATTATTTTTCAAAATTATGACGTACTTGAAATACGCATCTGTGAAATAACTTACTGCATTCTAGAAACCATGTGTAATTACATGAACTCTCCTTACTTAATTGTGCATAGATTTTGTTAATTTGTGTCTTATCCTGGAATGTTTGTCATGATAATATTAGAAAGGTGATTATACAGTATGGAGTCTTCTAGAATATACTGGGTGTTAGTAATTCTAACTTATAGAAAATAGTTTATTATTATTTGGCTGGCTGGCTGACATTTTCTAAATGTGTTTGTCTTTTCTGTATTGTGGGATATTTAATTTGCGTTTTAATTTTTCTTTGTAGTATAAATGTCTAGTAAATTTTGATAAACATAATTATATTATAGAATTTCTGCTAAGAAATGTAAGGGAATAAACACTTGTTTCATCTTTGTATAAATAGGTTGATATGAACTTCATGAGGAAAATTCCTTCAGGAGCAGAAGCATCAAATGTGTTAGTGGGAGAAGTAGATTTTTTAGAAAGACCTATTATTGCTTTTGTGAGGCTCTCCCCTGCTGTGCTTCTCTCGGGTCTCACAGAGGTTCCGGTTCCTACACGGTAAATAAATGCCTGGAAGGTCTGGCTTTACTTATGCAATAAGATAATGACATTTAAGATCTCAAATAGCTGCAAATTTTTATATATATTGTATTAAGCTCAAAAAATGTAGAGCTTTGTTTAACATTATGTTAGTTATTTGCTGCAAAATTTGAAGGAGTGAGATTGGTCACAATAGTCTCTGAATGCATAATATATATTTATATCTATGTATATCTGTATACACACACACGCATATATACATCTATATACACGTAAAGATGATGTCTTAAGCAAGTGCAGGAGTTTAAACTGATACCTGATTTGGAGTAAAAGCAATGAATCTTCCAAGTTTATGTTGACATTTTAAAGATGGTCATGAAGATAGTTGTAGTTCCCTTCGGTGTGACACAGCTTGTCAGTGGGGAAGAGCACACTAAGTCTGAAGGTCTGTCTAATGAGAACATCTGCTCTTTCTGTACAAATGCTCTGCATATGGATGACTTAGGTGGTAGAAAACCAATTTTTTTTGTATGTCTAAATCTACATGATTGACATTGGAGTAGTCAATCTGCAGCTGGAAGCAGTTTTCAGTCTGCAATATGCTATCCAACCTGGTGCAGTCACCCCTGCTCCCCAAAACCCAAGGATCTCACCTGTATGCTGTGGGTATGTTTACCACAGACGTTCAAAATATTAAATTACAGGTCTTATGATGAAGGTAGAAGGTAATTTCAGCAGTCATCATGGATGACACTTCATTTTCTGTACACATTGTTGTATTGGGCTGTTCTGTGGTGTTTGGCATTTGTATATTTACATTTTTTCGGTGGATTTTTAATGTTTTAAAATTATGAAAGTGTTTATCTTTGTGATTTTCAGCTTATGCACTCTCTTGAAGGGCAAAAATTTGAGAATTTTCATAGAGTAGTTGACAGGAGCGCTCATAATGTTTGCTGGGAAATTCCAAAATTTCTGCATACGGATTACTACATTACTGTAGCTAAAATTATTCTGTCCTAAGTTTTTCAGAATGCTGTAGACTTGCAGATCTGGAATAGGATACTTGGATTCTGAAGATGCACTCTCAGTTTCGGTTAGGGTAGTAAACTTGGAAAGGAGACAAGTGAGCTTTTTGTACTTTTTGGGTTGAAAGAAGATGCTACTTTTTCAGACGTGTTGTGCTTGGGAATATAATTTTCATGGGATATAGGAAAAAGGTTGTGAAACAAATTACTGAGGTTTACTCTTTGATTTGTATCCTTTTGAATTTATAAGATGCTATTCCTGTTAAAGGTTTTGGTAAGCTTTATATTAGGCACTGTTACTGTTACTGCTAACATGTGCTGTGATCCAACCCCCAGACTGGATCAGCTTCCTAGAATGTCACTTGCTTTTTTAGGTGCACAAATACCCAAGTTCCCTTCTTTTCCACTGACACAAGAGCAGGATATGACTATATGAGCATGCCCAGTGTATTGCAAGAAGTACAGTAGGTGCATCCTCTGTGTGCCATGCCCAGTCCCAGCAGGTGAGGGCATTTAACTCCCATGAAAAGGTGATCATCAGGGAGCCTAGGACAGGTCATAGAGCTCCTAGGCTGCCACTTAAGGGATCTTTGCTACTGGGAATGTCAGAAAGGCTTGGAATCCAGAGGAAATATGCATTGGGCTCTAGTATGTGAATTTCTACAATGTTTAAGGCATTATAAGAAGTTGATAAATTAGGCTTAATTAAGAGGATATATGATATATGAGTAATTTTGGCTTAGGATTTGAGATCCTTCCAGTAGTGATTTTAAGCTGAATCTTTTCACAGTGTTGCAGCACTCTTTGAAGATCTGCAGTGGTGAAAATGGTAGTTTTACTTCACCACTGAATTTTTTTAAACATTAATTTGAAAGACTCCCTCTGAGTGTATGCAGATGAGTCAGCCATATTACTTTCTCCACAGGTTTTTGTTTTTGTTGCTGGGTCCAGCAGGAAAAGCTCCGCAGTACCATGAAATTGGACGATCAATAGCAACACTTATGACAGATGATGTGAGTGATCTGTTTTAAATTCTTGTAGTTAAAGTCTAGAATGATGTATTTAGCAATTCTAGTAAACGATTTGGAGTAGTAGGTTAAAGAAAAAACCCACGAACTAGTTAAATGAAAAACTGTAAACTTAATTATTTTTTGTGTTACTGAAGTAAATAACAGTAAATTAACTTCCCTCCTTGTCTGTCTTGAAGAAATCCTAAATGTATTTGTGGGGAAAAATTTGCTTTGATATATAGATTTCATTTTTGTGTAAAATTGGTTAACAGAACTATTAAATAGAATTGTATTTAGTGTGAGTTACTGTATGTCAGAAAGGACAGGTGCAGCTGTGCAAGTGCTCAGGACACAAAGTTTTAAAAATGTATGCAATTGAGTCATCATAGATTTTGTTTTTAATCTAAGCAAGGTCAAATAAATAAAAATAGAATTTTAATAGTGTTTTAAAGTCATATACTTATAGCCCTATTGGTTTTGAAGACCACAGGAGGGGAACAGGACTTATTAAAGAGTGTTGCCATCTTACTGAGCAAAATTAGGATGTTTTAATTTTGACTTCACATTGAGCGCCACCTACTGAATTGCTGAAAATTTTTAAGGTTATCTAGCTGAAGTGCAAGTACTTTTAACTCTAGAACAATTTGGAGTTTGGTAATGTAAACTAGAAATTCGTCATTTTGCAATTGGTAACAAGTCTGTGAATTTAGTTTTTGATCAGTGTGAGAACTGAATATTAAAAGCCTGAGTTGCAGCTTCTGATCTTTTTTAGATAGTCTGATCTGATTTTTAGGACTACTTTAGATCACTGAAATGGAAAAAAATAATTTGATAGTTTAAAAAGACCTGAGTAGACTTCAGAGATCTATTTTAAGATTAGAAGATTTAATGATGAGATTTAATGGTATTTGGAGAAAAACAGTTCAGGTTTCAAATGTACAGAACAATTTAGGATCATCTTCTGCAAGCAGTTTTTTATAGCAAAATAGCATTTATTATCTCTCTGTGTATGAAATGCATCTTGGAGTTCATGTTCTAGAAGTCTATAAAACAGTATCAGATTTTTTAGTAGGATTACTTTCATGTGGTTTTTAAGTTGCCTTCTAAACTTAATTAAGGTAGATGTATAAAAATGCATTCTTAATAAAAACTTGTGGTTTGGTTTGAAGCTTATTTGAAGTATTTTTTATTATGATTTAGCACAGCTTAATTGTACAGTGGCTGTAGGGAAGAATTATTCAGACAATTGTACATGTCCTGAATATTGAAGATTAACTTTGCATTTAATTTTAGAAATCAACTCTATTCGTTTTGAGTTTGAAGATAAAACTTCCATGTTTTATGGTCTGTAGGAATGTGCATACCAATAGTTTTTAATTTAGAAGTATGTAAGTAAAGTAAAAGCCAAACTTTTGAAGACCTACAAAATATTTTCCGTGCCTTTTTAAAAATAATGAAGTGTAATCATTTTATAATGATCAAGTTCCTCTTTCAGGAAAATACAATAAAAATTCATGTTGAGTGCTTTCTTCTTCTAGGTTTTCCATGATGTTGCCTATAAAGCAAAAGACCGAAATGATTTGTTATCAGGAATTGATGAGTTTTTAGACCAAGTAACAGTCCTGCCTCCAGGAGAGTGGGATCCATCTATACGAATTGAGCCACCAAAAAGTGTTCCTTCCCAGGTAAAAGGGAAAAAAGGTCCAGTCTGTCTTTGTAGTGAGGGGATCTAAACTGAACATAGGATTTGAGCAGCTGAGTACAGAAAGACAATCACTGCCCTCATCCTGCTGGCCCCACTCCAAGATACCTTTGGCCTTTCTGGCCACCTGGCCACACTTCTGGCTCCCATCCAGGTGGCTGTAAAGCATCAGGAAAGTCTCCACATCCATTTTGCAAGAAAAAGCGAATTGTCCATTAAGTTAGAAAAAAATTAAAAACAAAAAAAGAAATGAACAAGGGGGAAAAAAGTGTTAATCAGTTCTCTGGTATGCTGTTAATTTTATTTACAATATTTACTTTTGAAATACTGAAATGAGTTGATGTGAGAACGAGGAAGAAGTGATGAGAAATCGCACTTGAGTACCTGTTACCAAATTTTATTACTAGTCTAGCAATAATCAGCAAGAATATTTTATGTATTCAAGAACTTCTTTTTGCACGCAGCATTGATTGCAATTTTGTGTAGAATATACTGTTCACAGAATGTTTATGAAATAGATAAAAATCGATGATATTGCTCAGTTGTGATGATGCATGCTTAGAGTGAGAGCTAAGGAAAGTGGGTCCTTAGAGAGGCTTTCTTCCTCTCCTCCCTCTTTTCAATTTACAGGAATTTGGGCCTTCAGGATCAAAAGAAGGGGAGAGACCAGTGCTTTTGATTCAGAAGGCTGACACTGGTGTTGAGTCCAGTGGTGGTTTGGCAGAGTGGGTGGAATAGAATGGGGTAACAGCAGTGCAGTTTATTCATGAATAGCCTGAGGTTACCATGTAACTTGTTTCCAAAATAAGCAGGGAGCAGGGTTTTTTGGAAGGCAGGCTCAGCTGAAAAATTTATGAGGAGCTGGTAAGCAGCTTTCTCGGCAGGGGAATTACTGTTCATTTATATTTCAACTAAATACTGTGTGTATCATAAAGAGGTCAGTTTCTGATACATGTTAAACATTTCTGCTCTGGAAATGGTTGAAGAAAAAAGTATCTGAAGATTTGTGTCTCATGGTTGAGCCTCTACTGTGGGTTGAAAATCTAGGCTTTGTTTCATTGTGTTTCAGGAATCTATTTCTTGTAGATACAGGGAAGATTAATACTGTTGTGCAAGGTACTAATAAGGTCTTCCGGGTGGTGTTTTACAGTTCTAGTAATCTGTATTCAACAAAAGATTAGTTTGGAAAATGGAAGACTGCTGATGAGCTGGGAATATGAAAAAGGGTGTGGAAAGCATAGAATTTCTGCACGCTGTCTTTGAATTACACTTTTTTTGTGTAAAGGCAGTCTCACAGTATTTATTTTCCTTTTTCCTCCCCCACCCCCCCATCTTCTCTGTAGGAGAAAAGGAAGGCACCTAAATTTCCAAATGGATCTACTCCTACAGGAGAGGCTCTTAAAGAAGAAGGCCATCATGCTGGACCTGAACTTCAGAGAACTGGAAGGTGTGTTCACTTCCCTAAATGCTAGCTTCCATAAAGAAATAAAAGTGATAAATCTTCATCTTAATGATTGACATTTAAACATTAAAAATCATGGTACAAGTGTCAGAGCGCATCCTTTGTCCTTTTCAAGTGTTGGATTCTTGCCTGTAAGTGCCAATCTGCTTAAAGTATTTTCAAGCCTCTGGCAATGTTTCTCAACACATTTGTGAAGGATTTCACATAAGATGCTGCCTAATTTAACTAACTGACTTTTAAGAGTTGGATTTTAAATTTTAATCTTCAGGAGCATGCAATTATCATAATTACAGCAGGAATATGCAATTTTCAGTGTTGGGCTAGGTACTAAGAAATCCCATTAATGCAAATCTGTTTTATTAAGTGTATATGAAATGGAACAATAAGAAATAAAAAGTGGCAAAATGTAGTTTGGTACTGGTTAGCTTTGGGTTTTGGTCAAGTTTCTTCTAGAGATAAAATAAAATTGGAGTGTATGTACTGTGTTGTTATCCCCAGAAAGATAAACTTCCAAATCAATACATCTTTTTCATTCATTTGAGAGAAAGACTTTACAACATTTGTGCTAATTTTTACCATTGTGGCTTTGCTATAATTGCTTTTTACTGTTATTGTAGACAGAACGTGGAGCTGAAAAGTTTGTTTCTGCTCACAGAATTATCTGTAGATAAGACTTTTCCTTAGGAGTGTTCGGGGATTTTTTAATAATTAAAAATAAAATTAGTTTTTCTAAATGCAAATTGATATTTAGTATTTTGAAATATTTTAAGATTTTTTAAAATTGCTTTTTAAATTCTTGGTAATAACTTACCCAGTTGAACTAACTTAGCTATATTTGGTTGTATACTTACATTTACAGAATATCTGTCTACTCCAGATAAGAGCACTGTTAAAAATTACAGACCTAAATTTATTTATTGACATAATCATGTGTATGTAGAGAATTCAAATAAAAAGCTAAAACTATATGTTGGAATACTAATATTGAAATGTCTCAATGCAGTGATCTTGGTTGAGGTTTAGCATATTTCTCTGTTCCATTGTTTTGAATATTATAAAACAGATTTGACTTAAAATATTGTTCAGGTAAAATTGTTTGCAGAGTTACTTTTTCAGTATCTAGCCCATATATTAAAAAGAACTTAACTTATAAAAATATGGGTAACCTGCTTGATTATGTTGGGAATACTGCTGAATTGGAATAGATAAGATTCTCATTTACATTTTTAATTGTTATGCTTTAATCTGGATTATGAAATAGCTAATTTGTGCCGGCAATAGGCACTGGCAGTCATGCGTAGCCCATAGTTTTAAACTAGCTAGAATCCTTTAGTGTACAGTTTGACGAGTTTCATCTCACCTATTTAGGCTTTTTGGTGGTTTGATACTTGACATCCAAAGGAAAGCACCTTTTTTCTTGAGTGACTTCAAGGATGCATTAAGCCTGCAGTGCCTGGCCTCGATTCTTTTCCTATACTGTGCCTGTATGTCTCCTGTAATCACTTTTGGAGGGCTCCTGGGAGAAGCTACACAAGGCAGAATAGTGAGTACAAAGAATGGTAGTGGCCAGGCTTTTAGACCTTCAGAGGCAAGTCACTGTGTGCATTTGTCTCATTTATTTATACTTGTATTTGAAGAATTTACCCACAGCACTTGATTAGCCTGCCCCAAAGCAGATCTTCCCCAAAAGGTAATTGCTATGGAAAATGTGGGGAACCTATGTGAACAGGAAAAGATGCACAGGGGAGGTAAAAAATGTTTATCCTGCCTTATTGGATGAATGGCTTCATGAATTGAGAAAAGGTTTGCATTGCCTTCTTTTTGGCTGCTTAAGAGTAATGAATAGCAGTAAAGGTGCACCATCCCACTAGGCCTACTTTAGGCAAAGTCAGAGGCTCAAGGTGGATAGCCAAGAACATGTACTGGCCTTGAGTAGTAGGCCTACGAGGATGATAATACCTGCAGTGTGTGGCCAGCAGTCCATTTATGAAAATGACAGGATATGTTTATGCTTGCACTAATACTTAAGTTGCTCACAGTAAAAGAGTGTCTGAGGTTTATCAGCAGAAAATACTCTTCATTGTAAATGACTCAAATGTAAACCATACACATACAAAATTTTGGTAGTGTTGTGTTGGGCAGTAGGTAATACCAGCACCTTCTTCACCAGAATATCATTGCACTTCACTTTCTTGAAATGGGGAAAAATTAACATCATCAGTGTTAGTAATTTAATGTCAATTGACTTACAAGTAAACTAGTTTGAAGTGTATTTTCTGTTTTTAAATCTTACCACAATGAAACAAGGCTCTGTCCTTTTGTGGGAGGGAAGGATGTATTCGGATACGTCCTTTACAAATGCTAAGATTCTGTTGAAATTTATAGTGTTAAAAAATTCTGCTTGATACTTAATGAAACTTTTAAGCTTGTACTATATTAAAATCTAGTTACCTGTTTTATCTCTTTCAATTATTGCTGTTGACTCAGATATTTGCTTATTGATGTAGCTCTTCAAGCTGATAGAAAATACAGAAATCAATTATGTCTTTTCTGTGTGCTGGTTTTGCCACTGTAAATGTAGGAACAATTGCTAAAATGACAATATGAATTTTGAATGTACAACATGCATAATAATGAAAGTACCCTCATTTCAAGGCTTGATTCTCAAACACCTTCTTTCTTTTAGCTATCTGGAATTGTTTGCGGGTTTGTTCCTGCCTTCAGATACTTGGTGTGCATCACTGAACAAAACATTTAGTTACTGCACACACATGTTCAAGCACAGTAGCTGACATTGTAAGGTACACAGTTTGTCTTTGAAACCTTCCCTCGCATTCTCAGAGGCCATCACCTCCACAGTGCTCCTGTCCCTGCCACCCTGACTGAGAGCCCCAAGGTTAATGCATTGACTAACCAAAAACACTAATTCAAAGGTAATAGAACAAGAGACTGGAATGATGTATTTTTTTCCTAATGTTATGAACAAAGGACTCATTTTCATTTTTAATAGCCCCAGTTCAGGAAATAATTTTGACCATTTTCAGATGCTTTCCTGAATTGGAGCTCAAGTTTGCATAATTCTGTTTTCTTAGGCTTGCATAATTTCAAAATAGCAAGTGCTTAAAAGTTCCACCAGGAACACTGTAATTCCATTAGAGGAATCTGTAATCCATGACTTTTCATAGTGGTAGGTGGTGCAATTAATTATTTTCATATATTTTGGTATTTAAAATCCTGGCCTCTTTTTTGAGGTGCATTGTAACTGGTTATTTTTGGCAGAAAATATTGTAGGAAAACATTTAATTCAAGAACTGAAGTAGCTACCTTAATTCCTTGAAAAGAAATGCATTACCAGGTGGGACATTGGTTTACTGTTCATCTATTTTTGGTGTCATGTATACATAAACCAGTATTCTTCAGTAATTTCCCCTGCACCTTGCTTGTCAGTTTGGTTATTTTATTTTTTTTTGTAATGCTTGGTTGACTGATGCAGATTTGATACGGTACACTTGTAGGTATGTTGCAATATAAATATCTATTTTCTTTACAGAGACCATTAATTCTTTCTGTAAACAACATGTTGAGTAACTATTTTCTTTTTTGTTTGTTTTTTGTCTTTGTTTTTTTAAAAAAAAATGTGTAATTGTTGGTATGCTTTTCCTCCAGAGCTAGCAGGACTAGTAACTTGTTCTCATGGTTTTGGATGGCTTTATGTTTCTCAGGGGTGAAGTTTTCAAAATCTTGTCTATGGTATTGTTACTGCAAAACTGTGTTAAGTTACGCTTGTCTCAAATGTGGATATTAATTGCAATGTGTTTACATCTCGTCTTGTTTCTAAGTTAATGCGTCTTAAAGCTGTATTTACAAAGATTTCATGCTAAATGCTAACCTGAAAGGCAGCAAAGTTACAGCAGTTTCTTTTTCCCCCCAAACAGAGTGCAATAGAGTCTCTCTTTGGAGCCTCATTAACTGGGATTGCCTATTCTCTCTTTGCTGGGCAACCTCTTACTATCTTGGGAAGCACCGGACCAGTTCTAGTATTTGAAAAAATATTATTTAAATTTTGCAGGTAAGTGATATTTATATTGGCTTGATGCACTTTTTAACATTCCAGCCTGTTACAGTAGCTGTAATTGAAAGCAGACGTGCAGTAAATGTGTATGTCCATGAAGGTAAATACAGTGGCAAGAGATTGAGAAATTGATACAGTTTGGTAAAACTGTGAGGCACTGGCAAACCTGAATGAGAAAATCAGGAAGAAAATAGGAAGTGGCAAGGACTTAAATAAAAGTTATATTCTGACTATGTGAAGTTGTTGGCTTTACTAATGCAGGGGTAAGCAGAGATCAATCTGCCCTCTAGGAGAAACCATCTGGGTAGTTTGGGAGAGATCCATCCCCATGATGCTTCCCAAGCTAGGTAGTTGCACTGTCAGTCTTAGAAACACCTTGCAGTGTTGCTTTGCTTTGGTAGGAGATGAGACAAAGAAAATTTTCTGCTTCTGTCAGAGCTAATATCAAGCATGAGGAAAATGCTGAATACCTATAAAGCTTGGCCTCAGTGTCTTTTCAAATAGAATGTAGTACAGGTGGGTTTTGGCACAGTTAATGCTCTTTGTTTCTTTCTTCATACAGGGATTATGGTCTTTCCTACCTCTCCTTGCGAACTAGCATTGGTCTGTGGACTGCATTTCTATGCATTGTGCTTGTAGCCACAGATGCAAGCAGCCTCGTGTGCTACATCACTCGATTTACTGAGGAAGCTTTTGCAGCGCTCATATGCATCATATTTATTTATGAGGCATTGGAAAAGCTTGTTCATTTGGGAGAAGTGTATGCCTTCAATATGCACAATGATTTGAATAAACTGACTTCATATTCGTAAGTAGCAAGTTTCTATCTGTTAGTGAAATAAAGAGGAGAATACAGAGAGACATATTGCTTCCTGAATGGCAGTGGGTACCACTTCCAGGAAGGGTTGGAGGAATGCTAGGGGTGAAATGCTCATGAGAAACTTAAAAAAAATCTATTCAGGATGCTGTGGAATTGAATATTCTGTGTTAGCTATGAGTAGCTGGAAGGGATAAAGGGCTGTGACAAAGCCTGCTTTAATATGCAGTGTCACTAAAGGTTAGAACATGATTTCTACCTTTCTACTTCTAGGAAGTATAGTTTCATGAAATAGGATGAGTTGGGTTACTAGCTCGCATCTGTCAGATAGAGATCCTGCTCACTGTTGCTCAGAGAAAACTGCACATTTCTCATAGTTTAAATGAAATCTTTCAAATACTAGCGCTCCCCTCCTGTTGGAGATGTACATCCTCCAGCTTTAGTGGTACCTGTGTGGTCACAATGTGGGTGAGGGGACCCCCAGCAAGGTCATCTCCATGCACCTAGGGTGAGGGTCCCTGCTAGTTGCACTGGGCAGTCATTCCCCAGTGCAACTAGCAGAATGCTCTCTGTCCTGCTGGGCAGCTGCTCTGCCTGGCCAGGACAGCGATCATCTTGCACGCAGCATGACCTCTAGCAGTGTCAAACCAGGTTTGGTCTACTGCGTTTCCCCTCCAAGATCTCTGCTCGCTTTTACAGTCACTCAGTGCTTCTTCAGCACTTTATTCCAGAGGAAATGGCAAACACCCTGTCAGACTGCTTCTTGTGTTCCATTCACACTTGACTTCCTGTCTTAACAGCTGTTAAGACCAGGCCACTTTGCCAGGAGTGGGCTGTGGGAGGACATTCACTTCCTTATTTTCCCCTTTATGCTGGCTGCTCATCCTTCTGTTTCAGTGGCTCTGGGTTCTCACTGGACTTCTGTGTGGGCCTGTTAAATGCACTGGTCTGGCAGAAACTGTACTGTAGGTCTTCTGGCACTTGCCACCTGATTGTGTTTTGCCACAGACAGGCCATGAGGATGGAGACGGGAAGATGGGATTTTAATTTGGTTTAGTTCTATGTTTTTTGGGACATGGCACAGTGTTCAGCTTGGGTTTGTCCTGCAGTTTTTTTCTCTCACAAAGCTATTAGAGATCTAGCTGTTCACAATTGCTTTCTTCCTCCTTTTACTTTCTTTTTCTACCCACTCTGTAACCTCCAGTAGGGAAAAGAGTGCAGAATATGCATGTTCAGTTAATTGAGCCACAAGACAATTTCAAATACTCTTGCATTTTCTCTGGGTGTGTGGTTTTTTTTTTTTTTTTTTCTTTCTCTTTCTGGATTTCTTCTTATCTACATGGTGGCATACTTTATCTTCATTGCCTTTGTTGAGAAATTTGTCAGTCTCCCTTCAGCATGCTTGTTCATGTTGCCGCCTTAACCAACAATTAATGATGTTTTCTGTCTCATCGTGCTTATGATTGCAATTCCTTCCTCTTCCAATGATTCTGTGTTGTCAATTACTTTGTAGAAATTACTGCTTTCCACTGCTTTCCCGTTTCCTTTTGCTATTACTTCAGAATTCAGTTAGCAGAAGAAAATTTGTTTACTTATTTTTTTTAAATTCCCCAAACATTGTTCTTTGCAAATCTAGCTTCTTTTTGCCCATGAACATTCAATGTTTTTTCCTTCTTTACTTTCACACATGCAGATTTTCCCTTCCATGATTCACTGGGGATTTTTTCAGTGTCTTTAGTGAATCTCATAGAAAAACTTATTTCTTGCTTATTATAACTTTCTCCTCTTCTACAGAAATGTTCATGAGTTAAGCTTATGAATTGGTGTGCTTGAGTAGCTTTATTTAAAAACATTAAAACAATATTCAGTCTGTTGTGTTTTGTGTTTTTTTTAATCTTACATGTACTTTTGTTAACCTGTTTGACAGAGAGGATTCTGCAGTCCAAATTTGCAAAATGCTGAAATAGGGACAGGTATTTTTACTTGTAAAAAAATATTGCTAAATAAGTCTGCATACAGTTGCTTTAAAGCTGAGCACTGTTAGCATTTATATCTTCAGTTAGCTCACTACATAATCAAATGTGGTGTCTTTTTTCAGGGTGACCTGATTTTTCATTTCTGCCACTCTCCCAATGGTCTTAGGTCATGTGATGTAAGGAAAAGCCTTGTACTGTGCTTCCTCTATAGAAGTTTGGGATAAACTCTGGTTTAAACTCTTCAGGATTTTTGAATTTACTTCAAATTGCTCCATTTTTACACATTTGGCTTAAAAGCATGTAAACTTTTTTTCTTCTCTTCAGATGTGTGTGTTCTGAGCCTGAGAAACCAAGCAATGAAACACTGCATGTGTGGAGGAGTTTGAATAAATCTAGGGAAGATATAGCATGGAGTAATCTTACAGTTTCTGTGAGTATCTGAAAGCTGTACATAGTATCTGTGTGTATGTGTGTGTATAAAAGATAAATATCTGCACGGTAACAGTTTTGATTGACATTTTTTCATCTGATTTTTTTTTTTTTTAATTGAACCCAGACTGTTCTCCTTAAAACTGCATTTTTGAACTCAATTTCTTCCATGAGGCTTTATACAGTCATTGTAGTGGATTAGGTGAGTGAGTCTAGGGAATTAAATGCTAATGTAAGTGTCTGCTTGGGGTAGCCACCTTAATACTCTTAGGTACTGCAGTCATCTTCCTGCAGGTGAACATGATGAGGTGAATAAACAGGAGTTTGCTTTCTTCCAGTTCCTGAAAGAAATATTTTTAATATGATGTGATAATGGAATTTGTAGTTGAAGTGTGATAGCAAACACATTTTGTTAGACATTGGTACAAAATGCCAACAGAATCAAATGAATGACTTAAATATTGATTGGAAGAAAATCATTATTTGAAATTGAAAATAACTATTTAGAATAGCTTGAAATCATTAACTTCTGAAGAGGGTATTTTATACCAATATCTAATTTTGTGTGTAGGTGAAGAGTAGGAAAGATACCATGTGCAAGTGCTCTGGAAGGCTTTTAGAGAGAAACACTACTGCTGATAAGTAGTTTATTCTGCAGTGGAATAAATGCATCTGTGTGCAGCCACTTTGCTTACCCTGGCATCTGATTCCTACCTGTATCTGGAATTGGGGTCTGCTGAGGCTTTTGTTATGTTTGCTGGGTTGTGTGCCTACTTTGGCCATCTGAGGCTGATGAGAACAGCAGTGGATATCTGTGTATGGGGTCCCCTTGTGTCTGAGCGTAGGCATCTCTTTTGCACAGCAGAAATTCCATGTAAAACCTCAGTGCTTTACTTGACTTGTAGCAGGACTGGTTTTATGTGCTACCAATGGTTCCATAATCATTTAGAATGGCAGTTTCTTTTGAACTTAGCTTTTATATTTCCTTTATTATTTATTTTATATGCCTTTTCAACTATATGCCTTTTCCTCTAAAGCATCTTTACTCTTATCTGAGAGACAGAACTGATCCAGGATTTGGTATTATCTTATAATCAAAGTATATTTATAGGGAGAACTGCCATAAGATAAATTTTCAATAACTGAATTAATAAATTAGGTTGGTGCAGTGCTGCTTCCAGATACTTTACTGGCTTGTTGCTTCCTTGCACTCCATGTGTCTACTTTAACTTTTTGCTTTGCATTTCAGTAAGTCTTTTGGATAAGTATTATCTAACTTGGTTTTTACTTTTTTATTTAAATACATTTTTTACAATGCTTTCCTACTTTGCTAGAAACTTTTTCTTGTGGTTTGGGTAATCTTATTTTATAAGACTATGTTTTTTCCCTTAACTGAAAAAAAACAAAATCAAAGAGATAGGAGAAACTGAGGAGATACTTTTTTATGTTTGTTAGCTTAAAATTGATGTTGGATATTCTGCTTTTCCTGGGAAATCTTTCAATGCTTTTAAAAACAGAATAGAAGTAATGTGACTGTAAAGAAGTTTTTTCTTCTTGGGCATCTCCCAGCATTTTGGCATCCTGAAATAATCAGTGGTGGCTACTGTAGCTTTTCTGGAAAAGACAGCACAAATATCTGGCTTTTTCATGGTGAGGTAGTGATGGAGGAGGGAACCCTTTTTTGGAATTATGAACTTGATTCTCAAACGTGTTTTATATAGAAAAGTTGGAAGCTTGGTTGAGTGTACTGACTGAATAAAACATAGACATATGAAGAGTTTTTGTCTTTGCAGGAATGTTTAGAATATCATGGTGTGTTTCGTGGATCAGCTTGTGGCCATCATGGACCATATATTCCAGATGTTCTCTTCTGGTCTGTCATACTGTTTTTTGCAACATTTTTCCTCTCCTCTTTCCTTAAGAAATTCAAGACCAAACGCTATTTCCCAACTAAGGTAATTCTGATTAGAGACTACATTGTTGTTACCTTGTAATATATACCTTGGTATAATTTAATAGATTTGAGCTCTGTCTTGAGAGATTTCTTTTAAGACAGGAAAGGAAATTAAAACCCAAAAGTCAGCTAATAATTATGAAATTTAGAACATTTGAGGAAAGAAATCATCTGCAGAAAATTCAGTGCTTATTCTGTATTTTTGTAGAGTTACAGCAAGATACTCTAAATTTTGGAAGACCTAAGCAGTCCATCTCCCCACATTAATCAGTGTTGCCAGGTATCATTAGCAGAGAGAATATTGCTGCTCTTTTCCTCACCTAGCCATACAAAACAACTAGTTGCTTTCCCCAAACTACTGTCTGTTGGGTTTTGAGTGGTTCCTCAGGGGATTACTACTTCTAACAGATGCCAATGTGATGATTCTTTTTAGACTGATGTATGTAATTTCTGCTAGGCAAAATGAAGTGGTTAGATCTACTATAAACCTCAGTTCATCCCTGTAATGTCTTCCTAATGTTTAATAAAGTTATCTTTAATAATATGAATTATTGCAATCATCCACCTCATATTGATTAAAACATGGAATGTATGGATATTACTGACCTAAGGTATCAGGGACTAGCTGTGATGGCTGAGCCTTGTAATGGCATTGAGGGGAGAAGGAAGATGATGGAGTTGTTTGAAGTAATTTGCCTCTTGCAGTAGACCACTTTTAAATGAGTGAACAGCTGTACAAAATACTTGTCTTCTGCAACTTCATACTATGCTGGCAGGCAGCTTAAATTTTAAAGTAACAAGAAAAAACAGATAATGTTCAGTGGTGTTGTATGATATAAATAAATTTATACTTTTTATAGGGGAGAAAAACCATCTTTCTACACATGCAAATTACAATGGTGAAAAAGTACGACTTAACATGAGTCTTTTTTTTTTTTTTATAGGTGCGTTCCACCATCAGTGACTTCGCAGTATTTCTGACCATAGTAATCATGGTTTTGATTGACTATCTTGTAGGAGTACCTTCTCCTAAGCTTCAGGTTCCAGAGAAGTTTGAAGTAAGACACAAAACCTTTTGAAAAACGTAACTTTTAAAATACTTGCAGTTTTATGAACAGTAGAACAATCGAGTTGTATAGAAACAGAAATTTCTCTTTTTTGATTACAATGTTGTTGATCAAGTAGTTTCTCTTTTCTGTTTTGGATGTATGTCTCATCTGACAGAAGAAATTATGGAAAAAGGGAAGTATTCTTTTGTGCAAATTTGATATTTGTACAATTGATATTCTGAAAAATTGAATGGATTTGTTTTAATTTTTTCCATATAAATGTCATGTTCACCTGTAACAGCTAAATCAGTCTTTTGGTCAAAGCATTGGATAACAACCTAAATATGTGCTTATGAGACTGATCTGTTATGCATTGAAACTGTGGTGATAAAATCTGCATTCTGTTTTAGTCATTTAATTTTCATTGTTGATGGGGTTTTTTTTTCACTTTCAGCCCACCCGAAAAGACCGAGGATGGTTCATAGATCCTCTTGGAGGCAATCCTTGGTGGACACTCTTGATTGCTGCTCTTCCTGCTTTACTCTGTACCATTCTCATTTTCATGGATCAACAAATAACAGCCGTTATTATAAACAGGAAAGAGCATAAACTGAAGGTAAAAGTAATTTTTACAGAAGTCTAATGTTGTGTAAGTCAGATTTACTTGAAATCAGATTAATTCTCCAAATTTGTGAAATTGCCATCAGCTGCTAAATATGCATATAAATTGACTAATCAAGAACAAATATACTTTTGTGGATACTCTCAAATTATCTGACTTTTGTAGTTGTAAGTTATTCACCTGCTGAGTTAGAAATATGATATCATATAAGTAGAAAGTTTTTCAAGTTATCTGTTTGCTTAATTTTACAGAAAGGCTGTGGTTATCATCTTGATCTGCTCATGGTTGGTATTATGTTGGGAATATGTTCTCTCATGGGCTTACCGTGGTATGTTGCTGCAACTGTCCTGTCTATAAGTCATGTTAACAGCCTGAAAGTTGAATCTGAATGCTCAGCACCAGGAGAACAACCAAAGTTTTTGGGGATCCGGGAGCAGAGAGTGACAGGATTGATGATTTTTGTGCTGATGGGGATGTCAGTGTCCATGACCTCTGTGTTAAAGGTAAAAGATGGTTTTTTCCAAAATATTTTCTTAATGCTTTTGATCTTGATGTTGTGATTTAACATTTCATAATGAGGGAAAGTTCTGTTAAGTAAGATATGCCTGGACTTGATCTCAAATTGCTTTTTTAGCAACAGATGTTAGTTGAATAGAAGCAATATGGAAGGATGCAAGAGAATGAAATCTGAGAAAGCTAGGAATGTAGTGAGAAGTGAAGAAGGCAACCTTTTCCTGTGTTACCTGATTTTCTGGTCAGCTCTTTTTTAGTTTCTTGGTTTCATGTTACCTAAAGACTGCAGTTTTTATGTGAGTGCATAAATGAAGAGCAAAAAAGATTGTGATAAAGAAGTAAAGTTGAGTAGAAGTAATACAGTGTAGCAGAAGGAACAGAAACTTTGCTTTAAAAGGGAGAAATAACATTTTTCACTTCTTATTCTTTAGCTTACTAAACTTCATGTAATTTTTAGTGTCAAGATTATTTTATGCATCATCACAGTGTAATGGTGATGAAGCAGGTTGAGTTGTAGCATCAGATTACACTTTATCTCTTAATTTATGTCCAGAGTGTCCTTTCAAAGCCTCTATTGGAAGAAAATTGCTTAGTTCAGTTGGTTTTTTGCTCAGATTTATTAAAATCTGTTCAGGTTCTGCTTTGTTGTTTCAAATCCAGTAGTTAAAAGGAGAAATGAAAGAACTTATCTTTTTGTTGCCAGAAACACAGATATTGCATAACTGCTGGTGTTGCTAAAGAACTTTGTAAAAATCTGTTTAAACAAAGACAGATCTCCAGTAATTTCATAAGAAATATAACTTCTCAAATTTAGATAATGGGAAAGAATAATCCTGTAAACATGCAGCTATAGTTTAATAAGTAGTTATGTTTTATAAATTTTAAATAGTTGACCATTTGTATGAGTATTAAAGAGTGTAAAGGTCTGAAAAGAATAAGGCCATAGCAGTTACTAAAATTAAGTATTCAGATTTAACAATCTCTCATTAAAATGTTACCACGAGCTCTGTTATATAATGCGAATAATCTGAATCAAAAGCAGAAACACTGAAATAGATTTATTGTTGCTCAAAAGAAGAAATTAAAAGTGCTGGTTGCTGAAGCAAAGTGTTTTAAACCACATATTTTAACTTTTTTTTCTTAGAAACAAATACTTCTTGTTCTATCGACCCAGGGTAATTGGAATGGAATTATTACTCTTTGCTCTTTAAAGAAATGGTTTACTTTATCAGTGTGAATGACTGTTAGTGTTCAAAAGAAATAAGGAGAACAAAGCCTTGCATCTGTCAGTTGCTGTGCTTTTGTTCCATGTGTGGATTTATACTGATTTAATGCAGTAGAAGATACTATATCGAATTACAGAATTTACGGTGAAGACATTAGCCACACACACACACACACGCTAATGAATCCCTAAGGCATAGTTTTATTTCACACTGTTTAAATAAAGGTTTTTGTTCAGTCTTGATAGCAGAAGTTTTTATTAAGATTTCACATTGTGTCTTGGCTGTCCTTTACTTGAATGCTTAATGAATTCAAGAGCAAAGAAGGCTTCACTGCAGAGGTTTGATGCAAGTGCCATTGAAATCAGTGGACAACTTCATTATCTTAATAAACTTTAAATTATATAAAATATAAAGTCACACTGTACAGAATCATATACACTGTCTATTATATCTCAAAATTTAAATTATTATAAACATTATGTTTAATAAGCTTTAAATTTTTCTTCTTATTGGAGCAAAACTTTGCTTTGAATGATTAGCAGATTTTCATAGCTCCGTAGGTATCGTGAGGGTTTTGTATTCTCTGCTCCAGATATGCAAGTGTTCAAAAGGAAAGCTTAATACTGCAGTTTCATGAAGTTGTACAGAATACAGTAGTCTTGACTTAGTTCCTATCAAATAGCAACATAAAGCACTATATTTAGCATGAGTAGAAATTTTGGTTGCAACCTACAAAATTAAAAGAATGGGCAGTCAGTGCAGAATTACTTTTTTATCCTGGTGATAGCCTTGTTCTAGATTATTTTGCTGCTCAATCACACATATGAATTCTTTTAAATAGAGGCCCCCATTTCACTTAAGCAAAATATAAAGTGAAAAATAGCTTGGTCTGTGCATTTAACTGTGGGTGTTTTTTCCTCCCTAGTTTATTCCAATGCCAGTTCTGTATGGTGTCTTTCTTTACATGGGAGTATCTTCATTAAAAGGCATTCAGGTAAAGTCTGATGTTAATGAGCAGTTTGCTTTTGTTTAACACTGAATTAAAAGGAAACTGTAACACCCTACATTATGTGAGCTAAAATAAAGTTGTTCCATATTGTCTGAATAGCATGTAGGATAATTTCCTGAGCACCATGTTCAGGTATTGGTTCTTACAATATTGTCTTCACTTGTCAGTTCTCTTTTATTTATTCTTTCAGTAGTGTACCTAAGAAACAAATTTTCTGAAATATTCTGGAATTTTTTACTTTTTTGTTGAGGGAGGGGGAAAGAAAACACCTGCAAAACAACCCCTATTTCCACCCCCTTGAATGTTCACTGTCTTTCATTAGTATTTTATTTGGGATTATCTTACAATTCTGTAGCCCCCTAAAAAGGATTATTTTCTTCAGAAGAGGCAAAAAAAAAATTAACTGAAGAATGATCTTATTTTCCATGCAGTTTTTTGATCGTATAAAACTGTTTGGAATGCCTGCCAAACATCAGCCTGACCTGATTTATCTACGTTATGTGCCACTCTGGAAGGTCCATATCTTTACAGTTGTTCAGCTCACTTGTCTAGTTCTGTTGTGGGTGATTAAAGCCTCTGCAGCTGCTGTTGTTTTCCCTATGATGGTAAGTTTTCTAGTTTGCCAGTTAATAATTTTTGTACAAGACTACTACAGTATTACTCAGTGTCTCTTCAGAAGATGTTTGCTGCCTTTAAGAAAGGAGGGAGTGGGAAAGAAACAAAAAGCAATTCAGTTGTGATTAGCTATTGAAAGTGGAAATTATTTGTCTTTGGGGTAAGATAAAATCTAATACTAGAGAAAAGAGCTTCAGTTACAGTTTCTGAGTGTTTTCAAACTGTTTGTGCATTTTTGTTCATTTGAATAGTTTAATATGAAGTATTTTGTCTGTGATTCCCTTTAGGTTCTAGCATTAGTGTTCATTCGCAAGCTCATGGATTTATGTTTCACCAAAAGAGAGCTTAGCTGGCTTGATGATCTTATGCCAGAAAGTAAAAAGAAGACAGAAGATGACGAAAAGATAAAAGAGAAAGAAGTAGGTGTGAAAACAATCAAACTGAGCATGTTGTAAATTTCTAGGAAATACTTCATGCAATTTAAAAGAATTTTATGTGACCTAAGCATATGACCTTATATACCTGATACACATTTTGACATTGTTCACTAATGAGATGAAGTTCTTTACTAGCAGAACAGAAGTATTTCAGTTATGCTATTATGAACTATGATTCTTATTTGTGATCAAAATTTTCAAGCAAAGTGAAAAAAAGCAGCTATTAGCACAAAAATGTTGGGTTTTTTGTCCTTCATCAGATTACAATAAAAGAAAATGCAGAGAAAGAAGAAGGAGAGGGAAGTGGTGGAGTAGGATTTCTTAATTCTGCTTAAATTAGTCACAAAAGTGTTCATAATATCAGGGACATTTTGCTCTGCATGTTTGTGGAGCAGTCATTAAGTTTAACTGCTACTTACCTATAATGCAGTAATGTAGCTTCTGTAACTTCTTCATACAAGTCCTGCCTCGCTGTACACCACCTAGATGAACTCCTTGTGAAGCTTGTAACATCCTCCTTCCCCAGTCTCCCATGTCCCCTTCCTTAATAAAACACTTCTAAGAGGAAAGGTCATAAACACTGTCTCCTGCATTCAGCTGCGGCACCTACACAGAAGTGCCTCTTACCTCTTTGGAATACCTGTCATATAACCAGAATAACTTGAGATAATAACTGAATAACTTAAGATGCTACTGTGCTCTCTGCTACATTATTAATTTGACAAACTTCTTACTTGGAATTTACAGGAAGCAGAGAGAATGTTTTCAGAAAATGACAGTGTACACCTTGCATATGGAGAAGCAAATCTGGATTTTCCTGTAAAAGCCCTGAAGTACAGGTAAAAAATAATGCATGTGTTTAAAAGCTCTTTCATCAGAGGCTGTAATTTGCTTTATATTAAGTTGGTTGTGTATGAGTTGAAATAAATTTTTCCCCCCAAGCTAGTAACTTATCTGTGATTAGGAAATATGAAGATATATCTCATGGTGCTACATTAGTATTTCTATATTGTGTTGTTCTTTAAAACTGCATCTTAATTATAAATTTACATGACCATCTTGAACAGATCAGATGACTCAATTTCGACCATCTGCACTAAAGGTGAAGAAGCGTCCTTGGTCAGTTTCTATGGAATACTTGTGTGCTACTGTGCATGAAATACTGAGCATTAAGCAACTAATAGCATCAGTTGAGCCATGTGTTTGCCAGCCACTTGGGTTTTTTCAGAAGAAATCTAAGTGTGTAATTATTTGGTTTACCTAAGTGAGGGCTAAACTCGTCATTTCTGTGGTACAAAGAACCCGTTATACAGGCAACCCTTTTTATTTTAAAAGGTTATTTTCTGAACATAAATGTTAGATAAATATTCCAGAAAAGGAAGTACTGGAATTTCAGTCATGGAAACTCTTTCAGCTTTGGGGTAGGCATTTTGTCTCAGCTGGTGTCTCCCTTACTGGGGTTATATTTAGCTGAGTTGTCAGGTATTCCCTACTGTTCTAACACAACCTGAAGATGTGACAGATAAATATCTTACAAGTTTTCTTTTCCTCTCTAAGTCTAATGGTTCCTAGGTTAAAATTTGCCTTCCTATGGATCTAGGGTAGTACGAGGCATGCACTGATGAGAGTTGGGAACAGCAGAAATTTGGATGAGACAGATATTCCTGCTGCGTGCTGTTGTCTATTCTGAGAGCAGGCGTAATAAGACTTAAGGAACTCAAATGAAAATGCTAAAGCTTTTTAAAAAAACATTTGAGTTGCTAATTGCTCTCCACCATAAAGCTGTGATTTCATCAACTGTGTGCGTGTGTTTAGTGTGTATTATGCTGCCTTATATGTCTTCTGGGGATCCCTGAGGAAAAATGGCTTTGAAAGTTTTTTCTGCCATTTGAAAAACTTACAGGTGACCTGGGGTAGATTCTGAAGCTTACCTATAGAACAGAACAGAAAACAGACCTACAGGCAACACTTAAGTTTGCTGTAACTATAATATGTAACTGTGTGTAGGACAAAAACAGAAATAGGCTTTAAAATTTCTTCATCTGTGAGGGTAAACTTCTGCAGCACTTGGGAGGGGGATGATCTGTCAAAAGAACCTTGCAAAATAGCTAATAAGGCTTTAGAGGAAAAAAAAAATCTGTCAAGATGATTGAAATTTCTAGATTTTTAATAGTTTCAAATATCACCTGATTTTTAAAAATTCTATTAACCTGTGCTCTTTTTCCCCTTGATTATTTCCTAGAAGACTCTTAGATTAACTGATTCATGAAAGCCTTAGCACAACTGTGTGATTCAATTCATTATTTCTGGGCATGCAAAATAGTTTTCTGAAATTAGGTATGGGTTACCTCTCAAGTATTCTCAATATCTTACTGGTATTTATGTGAAAAACTGTTTTGAGATGCTATGTAATTATGATAGTGCTAGTGAGTTAAATTTTCAGGTTTTTGTTGAAGTATACTTTTAAGAGATTACTTTTAAGTGATAACTCAATTTGTGGCTGTGTAAATATTGAAAGAAGGCACAACTGATGTAAATGATGAGTGACAGTAAGTATAGCAGCGTTGCAAGGAACTGAATACTAACCAGAAAGTATGTTTGTTCTTTAGCATTGATCCCTCAGTTGTAAACATATCAGACGAAATGGCCAAAACTGCACAGTGGAAGGCTCTTGCCATGAGTACTGAGAATGCCAAAGTAACCAGAGCTAACCTGAGGTAGCTATAATTACTCACGCCTTTTCTAACTATTGTCTTGTCTTTAGCAGCTGTACTTGTATTTATTGAAATGTATCATAAAATATGAGTATATGTGGTTCATAAATCTGAGTTACTGACTTCTTACTTTAGAAGAATTTGAATTTAATTTTTTCTCTTTACTCTGAAGTTTATCAGTTTCTATAAGGAATTATTTTATTACTCTTTTATTAAATGCATTATTTTAAATAGTAATTTTAAAATTACAATTTATTTATTTAATACAAGTGTTTACTACTCTGATGAGCTTAGGATTTCTAAATACTAGAGTGTACATGAGCATGGGAGTGGTTTGATCCTCAATAATACAAATTCCACTGGGAATAAAAGGTAAGTCCAGCACTTTCATTGTTGCTTTGTACTGCTCTAGGATATGCCCTGTTTTTGTGGGTGAGTGCATTGCTTGGATTGTTTTTCCTTGACTGATTTTTAATATCTAAAAATTAAACCTGTCTCAAATACTATCTTCACTGAATATGAAATATACTTGGATGAAGTACCTGGACAGATTATGAGTCCTCAGGCTGTGAACATTCCCTCTGAGATGACATGCATTGTCTATGCTGGCCAGTAGTCTTTCTCCTCTGTGAGCTCCCCATCAAAGAACAAAGGCTGAGTGTGATGAATCACTCTGCTGTGTGATTCTGTGTATGTGTATCCTAATTTCTTTACTGTCTGGCTGAATCTGTCTAGGGAAACAAGCCAAAACATGAATATTTATGCAGAATATCCCCTGCTTCCTGAAAGGCTTGTAATTTATAGGGACTGGTATCTGTGGACTGCTCCACATCCATGCAGCTATAGCTTAGTAGTTTTTATGAAGGAAAGGGGAGAATGGGCATATTTGCCTCAGAAAACTAAACCTAAGCAATCCTGTTGTCTGTTGTGTACATCTTCTATTGGTTGATCCCTTTTAGCCAATTCTGTCAGAGGAAGGCATATTTCAGAAACACAAAATTGTCAGGTTTTGTATAAAATTACATCTCAGTAAAAGTGTTCATAGCAAGGAGGGAGTGTTCATACTCTGTCCAGGGCTGGTGTGTTCCTACTCTGTTCATGGCTCTGTCCAAGCCCATCTCAGGTACTGCTGGAAACACTAGTAGTGACTTAGCACTTGTATATCATCTGTCTGTTCACCATGTGCATTGCTCCAAACTAGGCATGGAAATATGCTTTGTTTTGGCCAGACAGCAAGTCAGCCAAGGGTAAAGGAGACCAAAAGAACTTTGAGGTATATTGGAAAAGCTTAAGAGACTCGTGAGTGCAGGCATCATTTCCAGTGAATGTCTAGGCTGTATTGTTTAAACATTTAAAAAATGTTAAGCACATGTTTAATTAAAAATTTCAAAAACTTGAGTACCACATGAGCAAAACCATCAAGAAGACAATTAATAGAGGTATTAAAGAGATAAGAGAGTATGTGTGTCAGTATACCTTCCTTATTTAATATATTGTTTTCTTTCTTGCTAAATTCTCAAAAGGCCATGACAGAATTTGTGGATGATTCTAGTGCATTATCTGATAGCCATTGGGTGTTTAAGGCTTTAGGAGACATATTTTGAAGCCTGTATTTCTTTTTCCAGAAGAATTAAGATGTTTAGGTTTGGTTTTCAGGCAGTTATTAGTAAGTACTGTTTCATCTCCCACTTTCCTGTTTACCGATTAGGTTAAGGTAGTATGGAATTATATGCAATTCTAGAAAATCAGGCTACTGACCAATTTGCAGTGTTTTTTGTTTTGCTTAACCTTGTATTCATTATTCCATCTATTTACTGCGTTTTGCTCTAAGACATTTCCCTTGGATTTCGTAACATACCCTGCTTGAGCTTAGTACAGTAAAAAATGCATCTTGGTAGGAAGCTTGGTAAAACTACAAATGGAAAATAAAAACCAATGGTGCCAGAAAGCAGCTTTTTAACAGGCAATCTGATACTACATTAATCTGGAAAATGTTGAAAGGCAGACTTCTTGAGACTTAAATCAATTGGTTGTTGTTTTGAGGCATTTGCTACACTTTCTTTGCATCCCGTTGAGATTCAGAGGTGTCGCTTCTGGTCATTCAAAAGTAATTTCCAGTAAATTACTCATTTCAGTTCTACTAAGGTTTTTCTGCATAACTGTCTTCATCTGGTGGTACAGACAGACATTTAATGCTGTGGTAAAAATGGTTCTGTAGGCATTGCTATTTTCAGATTTATATTCAAATACTAATGCAGTTCAAAGGAGGTGTGTCTTTTATAATTCCAGATGACATGTTGTGTGGGTTGGCATGATTTATTAAAAATAATATATTTTTTAAAAGATAAATTTCTATCTTTTTTCCTTTTCTGAATTGATCTAGATTGCCTTTTCTGTCTACCTCAGCCATTTATTGTAGTTTACAGACTCTGTGGAGTCCCAGTACCACTTGTATTTTCTAAGGAGATACAGAATTTTTCTCTTTGCATGAATTTCTAATTTTTTTTTTCCTTAAAGAGCAACTATAAAGAGGTGTCATCTCTTTTGAAACTTATCCTCCCTCTCTTATACCTCTCTTATATCCATTTCATCTTCTAGTGACTTCCAACTACCTTGGGACATTTCTTATTCTCCTTCAGTTAGACACAGTTCAGTGTTGGTGTCCCTAGGAGTGTCAGTTGTTCAGGTGCCACTTACTTGCCTTTAGGGTCTTCTGCTTCACTTAATGGACACTTCCACAGGTTTCTTACTGTCCTCTGCTGTTGTTGGAAGTGTGGTTTTAAACAAAAGGAAATGTCCTCCCATTCTTGTGAACAGATGGTTTCCCTGCCCAAGAATAAAGAAGTATTAGTAATACTGCTTGTTACATATTTTTGAGTATTTTTACATAGAGAGTTTTGCAGGCTGTATTGGAGGTTGGTTTGTTTGTTTGTTTCTAAAGATGTTTTTCATGAACAGTTTCAAATCAATCAAAGCAGTGGAACTGAACATGTATTTATGAATGAGATATTTGTTTTCTCTCTTTCAAGTTTGTACTGTTCCTGTGAATAGTATTTAACAGTTACTAAAATGTAATAGAAATGCCGTGTCATAATACATCATCATACATCATCCTTATGTAAAAACTTGGTGTTCATTGTGAAGTATAAAACATTTGAAATTTAATCATTCCTAAAGTGAGCCAGACCTTATATTCTCTTCTTTGTTTTCAAACAGCCCTGAAAAACCAGAAAGTGTGAAAATAGAAGTGGAAAATTCACATGTTGTGAGATATGTGGATGCTGAAACATCTTTATAGAATGGAACCAATGGGAATTGTGTGTATTTGTGTGTATATATATATCACTGTAGGATATTATGCCATGGAAGTGTGATTTCCAGTTTAAGGAGCAACATATATTTAATTTCAGCCATTGTTTAGGGCACTGTAGATATGCTTGCATAATGTGAAGATTTTTCCAGCAAATAAGATGAATGGTAATCACACTTCAGCTATTTATTTTATTGGAAATTCTATTTTCATTTTTAAATAGGAAGACTGTAATGAATGCTTATTATTTTCAATAATCAATATGTGCATAAAAGTTACATCAGCTTTTGCTGATGATTACTGGTCCACATTGCTTAAAATTTTGCAATACCTCTGTTTATAATGTACGCTACAGAAGTTTTGTTTTCCATGCAGGCAATTAGTGTTTGTTTTTGCAGGGTATACTTCTTTTGTGGTTTCATAGAACAAATGTTACTGTGCTGTTGACAAGAACTACTGTGTTTTATGTCTCCACTCCATATTAGTGTTTTCTGGATTCTGTCTCTCCTACTCTACAGAAGTGGCCTAGAGCCCTAAGTCAGGTGGTTAGTTAAGCCTTAAAATGTATTTAAATTCCCGGGCGTGCTGCTTTCTTTGTTTTTTTGAATTCCCTTGCGTTTTCATTATTGTCCAGTAGCAGTATGAGTGCAGTAATGGTAGTTACAATCCCGAGTCAGTATTTGCCATTCTGGACACTCCACGTTTACACAGTATAAATTGGGTTTACAGGCAGCAATTGGTCTATAGGAAATTATAAGTACTTACCACATCAATACTCTTGATTTCTTCTTATTTTTGCTTATGTTTTCTCCCATAGATTTTCAGTGTCTGATTTACTCAGCTCTAAGGTTATTTCATATCTTCATCAAATATATTTCTTGGTTAATAAATTTTTAAATTTACTGTGTATTTGATTAAATTAGTTGTAGCTCAATTCTGGAATAGGTTTATGATCAGTATTATTTTACGGATTACTAATTGCTTGTGGTATTTGTATGTACAGTTCTGATCCTCTCTGTTGTAAAGGGCATATATGATAGCACACCAACTTATTTTTAAACACTTTATTTATTTTAATTAGTATAAATTTCTATCATGTCAGATGAATTGAAAAAATAAATATTCATTTATTAAAGTAAATGGGATTTTTTGGGGACTCCATGGATAAAGATGCAGTCAGTACATTTATTGTACTTACATTTTTGAGTTCTAGTGTTTAGCATTATAATATTTGAAATAATGAGAATTTTATATATAAATGAAAATCTTGATCACTTACCCACGCAGTTTCCATTCTTAATATTTTTTTGCCTTAAGTCTTAGTTTTTTTGGGCTTTAATTTCCAACGTTATCTCTTTACATTCTGAATTGCCACTAGCCATTTCTGGATGCATTACAATGGTTTTAATTAGAATCTGTGCTCATTTAATATTAGAAGATGCTGTTTGTTTAATTCTGCTTTTGGCAGTGTTGGGAGTTTTACCATGGACCAAGTGATAAAATTCTCAACAACTGCAAAAGGAGCTGATTCTGGAGGAGGGCAGACTTTATCTGAAACTGCCACTTGAGGTGGAATTTTGGTGCTCTTCAGCCAAGTGTCACCTGTAGAGAGGGTAATTGTATATTACAAAAATAAAGCAATCAGTGAGAATAAATAGAAACAATTAAAAAAATATTTACATTACATGGACTGTTACTGTTCCCTTTAAATGTAATGCAATTATTTAACATTTTTTCCCTTTCCTTTTTTAATTTTACTGATTTCCAAGAAGACAGTTTAAAGAAAGGAAATCGTAGTGTACAGCAATATGAATAATGGTATCCAAACTGTCATAACGGGCTCAGGTCAGTGGCAAAGCAAGAGAGGTTTGCATTACCAGTTTGACCAATACTGTGTAATGACCTGCATTCTTAGATAAATAGTGTAGCTTGTGCCTTAGTTTGACTTTGCGCTCTTTCAGAAAATAACGCATGGTCCCTCTGATCAAACTGAGATAACAATGAAGCTACAACAGATGGTCTCTGAAAACTTTCTACATTATTTAAAAAAAAAAACCCAAACACCACTATCTGCATGTCAGTGGTTGACTACTAAGTACCTCTTGCTCTGAATCAAGAAAGGAAGAGATGTTTTGAGCATTTTATGTAGCATCATCCACAATACAGTACTTCTGTCCTCTCAGTAGTATTTTACACTTTGTGTTCACAGTCCTGCAACAGTTTCCAAAGACCCAAAAAATTACTAGAAGCCTCTTGGATTTCTGACTCTTTAATGCTGGAAATCAGGGTTCCATGATGCTGCACACCTTGCATTTGGCATCTACTTCAGAATGGTTAAGTTTTGGTCAATATTACAGGAAGTGGGTATATTTTGAGTAAAGTTGAAAGGAAACAAAACCAAAGCCCCACAAGTCTAATCACAGTATTTATTTAATCATGTAGATATTTTAGTCAGTGCCAGAAATATGACTTGGCAAACCAGTTGGCATTGATCTTTAGTTCCAGTGTTCTTGGGCAATAGTTACACTTGCACTTTGTTGCCATATGAACAGCAGACGTTCTGGTATTAAGTGCATAAATCTCTGTTGCTAATGTATGATTAAGTGATTCACAGCTCATTTTACAACTTCTCTGCTTTAAAATCACACAGAGTATTAAAATAAGACAGCTAAGGATGTAGTTTATTGTATGTAGATACGTGTTTTGCCTTAATGGATGCAAAAGAGCAGTGATAATTGCTGTGCACTGATTTTTTTTTCCATAGGGCTTAAGCCCTGTAAAAACAACGCCAATGGATTTCCATTCCAACAGTTTAGAGGAAAATAAACAGCCCTGCACTTTTTATAGATGCCTTGGTTTCCTGGAATGGAGCTTAGTGCTACTGTGTACCTGGCTGCAGAGCCACCTCAGGAAGTCCCTCTTTCATTTTTTTTCTCTTCTTTTTCCTTTTTTCTTTTTTTTCTAATTTATTTATAAATATTGATGTTTACATTAAATGTAGGTCTTAATTTTGACCACTCCATTTAAATTATCATCTAAAATGTATCATTTAAAACGCAGTTTTGTGTTTAAATTATATTCTAGAAAACTCATTCTTAGTATTTTCGTATGTATTACAGTGACATGTTTTTCATTCTGTTTACATATGCCCAAGTTAACAACAGTTTCCTCCTAGATTAATTTTGCAGCTATATCATAATATTTTATACAGTTGTTCAGTGAAATGTTCCAAATTGCCAAGTTTGTCATCATAAACCTGTCAGGGTAGAGCTTGGTGCCCTAATGGTTTTGGAATATTTTTCAACCAAGTATCTTGGCCATTTTTTCTTCATTTAATATAAGTTCTCCCATAAGTTATCATTAGCTTCACCTGCATCTCTGTCCTTATACGGTCACTTCCTAACTCATGCCCTTTGCAAAGGCAGGTTCGACAGGCTGTAAAATATTTCTGTAACAAATGGGTGTCACATCGCAGAGCCTGCACCGCTCTAAAGGGTTTGTCTTGTACATAGGTTGTGTAAATCATAAAGTAAATTGTTCATGACTCTCAGTTCACATATGTAATCTGTCAGGCGAGCACCACAGCGAGCTTAGTTTTCTCTTTGCTTTCGTATGATTAGTAATGTTTTAATTACTCATCTAGGACAAAATTATCAAGTACAGTAAAATGTGGGAAATACTTTGTTTATACCAACAGTAATTTATTTTATGGCAAATTTTAAGATTATAGATGCACACAGCTTTGAGTCAGCATAAGTGTAGTGCTATAAATAAAGCAAACTGCTCAGTAAGTTTGTCAATTTTATTTTATAATGTTTTTAGTGAAGACTTAGAGGACTTTGTAGTTGGCATTGAACTTTACCTAAAAACTCTTTAATATTCGATTTAGTATCTGTTGACATTTATTTGGAATAATGAATGAGTTTGAAAATTGATACTTTTCTAAATGATTTTATTGGAAAGACACATCATTTCTAGTAATTTCCTTTCTATTGTTACTGATACTCCTGTGCAAAGGTGTCTTCCAGGTTCAGCTTTTGCAGCTGAACTGCAGTTTTGATTTTAATATTCTTTATTTGAAATGTGATTGCATACTGTATGGTTCGAATTTTTTATGACTGCTTTTCTAATTACAGTGACGTTTTCTTACTTTATAAACAAATCCAAAGCAAATGAAAACATTATTCCAACTGTAGAATCGATATTCAGTTTATACAGAAAACACGAACTCTCAGACTTGTCTTTAATGTGAAAGATTCAGCCTTTGTGTTGTTTTAATTACTGCTAGAATAAAAATATCTTTTGTAACGTTTCAGAAAGTTGGTAAAAGCAATAAACAATCTCCTGGACTCCATTCAGGCCACTTCTGTTTTTATTGCCCCGGGCTGGGGTCGGGCCCTGCGGGGCGGGCCCAGCCGGGGCGTCCCCGTGCTCATGGCAACGGTGCCGGGCGGAAGCGGTGCCCACTGCGCAGCACGGCGGCTCGCGATTGGCCGGCGGGCCAAGAAGAGAGGAGGCGATTGGCTTAAGGGGTCCCGCCCCGGCGGAGCGGGCGTCGCCGTAGCCGGGCCGCGGAGCGGAGGCGGGCGCGCGGCGCGGAGGGGGCGGGGCGGGGGGCTCTGAGGCACGGCGGGGAGCGGGAGGGACGGGACGGGAACCCAGGGAAACTCAAGGCAACGGGTGGCGAGCCCTGTCGAGGGCAGGGAAGGATAGGGATGGCGATGCTATGTTCCCATGCTCCTCCCGTTCCACTTCACGACGTGCTCCACAGCCCTGCACTTGACCAGCTCTGAGCTTTCAGTAGGCATTGAATAATCTCGTGATTCCCAAAGGCTCTAAGTGATAGCGGTATAATTCCCTACAATGGTCTGCTTGGTAGTGAGAGTAGAGAGGGTGAACGTCAAAGATCTATGTGTTATTCTCATTTCTCGAGTTGATACTGAACTGAGCTGCTTACTAGACCTCAAAAATCCCCTATTATTAATTTTCTTTTAGTGTTTTCGGAGTTTTGTTTTGTTGGGTTTTTTGGGGGGGTGGTGGTGGTATTTGTTTTTGTTTTGGGTTTTTTTTTTTTTTTTTTTTTTTATTTATTTTGTTTTTTACTTCCATATGTGAACTGCTGTTTAACAGGGTGGATTTAGGCAACCTCTGCAGAGGAAAGAGAGGAAAGTTATGCTCTGGAAATAAACCAAGAGACTGCCATTTGGTGGACCCAGCAATCTGAGAATAGGCCTGGCCAGTTATGGATTGAGGTGGTACAGAGAAAACAAAAACCAGCAAAAGACAAACAAACCCCAAAACAGCAGTAGCTTAAATGTTTTCATTTGTCAGGAAAATAGGAAGAACCTTATACTTATTAACCTTTAGAGAATCTCTAAAAAAGTTATTAAAGGTTGAGACATATGTGTGTGGAAGTTTTTGTGTGTAGCAACCACACAAAATAAGTTTTCATATTCAGTTAATAAAATGAAAGAACTATTCTTCAAATATTGACTCTGTGGGTTCTTCAATACAATTTCCTAGGGTAACAGACTATCACTGAGGATCTATTATGAGTGCCATGCTCTTTGAGATCAAGAGGGGAAGTCAGCCAGAATTCCCTTTTTTCCCAACAGACTGGATAAAGAAAAATACCTTTTAGGAATTTTTCATCGCCTTTGATGCTTCCTTTGCATTCATTTTGGCCATGTTTGAAATCCATTTATGTTTTGACAATAGAATGTTTCTAACTGCTCTTTTAAGGAGTGAATTTTCATCTGACCTTCATCTGACCCAGATTCTGGTATTAGATACATTCCTATCTAGGAACAGCATCAAAAGTCTTATTAAAGCAAATGTATCTACTGGTTCTTTATCCACCTTAAGCCTGTTATCCTTTGTATGATTAGACAGTGGAATTTGGCCACTGGAGGAATTAAGAAAGGAGTTTAGGAGAAAATCAAGCAACTAGTTGGCTTACAAACTATCCATATCCAGTAGTTATTGCTACTAAAGATTATAAGGAATATGAGACATCTTATTGTTGAAGAGACCATTACACTGTAATCAATGGGGGTTGATTAATCCTCCAATGCTTCTTTGTGGTTTTGTTTGTTTGGGGGCTTGTTTTTACCTTCTGAAGCTTATGTGCTTATGTCATCTGGGACAGATACTACACTGGGTCACAGATCAAGTCTGGGGGAATTTCTTTGCCTTCTGTTTCTCATCATGTGGATTCTTTCATTTCTGACAGGGTTCTTGGAGCATTTCTTGTCCTAGCCTTCATTCCAGTGCTGTCAGAATGCATCTCTCTTCCTATGTAATTAAATCAACAAAACTAATTAAATGTAATTATCTTCAATTAAAATGAATAGCATTACTATTGCTCTAATTTCATTGTCTTAAATGGAATTAAATGAGACTGTGCTGTAAAGACATTTTTCTTTCAACATGTCTCTGTTCTTTAATAGGTGTCTGATTTCAGTTTTTATCTGGCACAACTGAGTGTTGTTTGGTGTGTTTCTTATACATTCCTTATGACTGGTGTCATAGCAGGAGGATAGTTGTGAGGACAGTGAATAGCCTGGCTCCATGGAAATTTCTGCTGGCATGAGTAAAGAAGAAACACGAGGTGGGAACTTAGTGAATTCAAGAAAGTCAAATAACTATGAGAACAAGTAAGGGAATATTAATGTCTGTTTTCTGTCATGTTTCTTGATGATAGAAAGACAATGGAGTTGTTTCTGTTTGTCTGCCCCTCACTCGGGACATGGTGCTACTAATACCTACCTGATTTAATGACTGGCTACTGATGGAAGGGCTTTCTGCTCTTCTCCATCCATTTACACCTCTGCATTCCTGCCCTGTCAGCAGAGACACTCATCAAGGCACTGCAACCGAGCTAAATTGATAGGAAAGTAACAATGCAAAGGGAAGTGTATTTTTTCTGTGTGTTTAGCTCTCTAAACTGGCTCAGGTTTGGGTCAGATTCGCTGAACAGGTAGAGAAGAATTGCTAGCCAAAGGGGAAGGGAAGGAATGAGGAAAGCCATTTTCACTGGCAGCTGACTGTTAATTATTTAGTTTAATCTCTGTAGTTAGGTGAAGGGCATAACACTCTAAGCTGCATGGATAAATCCTCCTTTCTGCATGTTGTCCCTGCCCTTGTACAGTAGAAGTACTTTGGAGACAAGATAATCAGGGCTAAAGTAGGAGAGATTATTTGTAACATGAATCAGGTTTCCCAATCCAGTGAGCTGTGCATCTGAGATTATATTGGGTTAACAGACTAAAGAGGTCAGTGCAAGGTCAGTTTGTGACCAGAGCTGGCCCCTTTCTTGAAGGGCTTCCTGACCTGTGGTGACTTGGCCTCTAGGAAAGAGAGAGGTAACCTCAGGGTGAGTCCTCAGAGCTGGGTGAGGGCTGTATCCTTGAGTGACCAGTGTCCCTTCATTCTCAGCAGCAGCGAAGGGAGTTTGGCTTTATGTTTATCAGGTTTGATTATGTATAGGAACTTTTAGATCTGTAATGGCAACAAACCTTTAAAATATTTGTCATCTATTCCTCTGTTTCATCTTTACCAAGGTAGAGCAAACAGCAAAAGAATTGGAATGGCAGCCCTAAAGCAAGGTTGATTGACAGTTGTAAAATGTTCTAAATAATCACAAAGACCTAACAGTTGTGGAAATCGTAGCCATACTGGGAATCCTGCTGTTTCTGGTTTGGAGATTTAACCCAAGAATTTCACAGGATGCTGAAAACTTTAACGCTTCACTCTGTTTGCTCATGGACAAGATATTTGTGTGTGGTTTGGCTGGTGTTTAATTTGTTGCAATCTGTTCTTTATGCACACATACTCATGGTCAAGTAGACAATTTGTGAGTTTCACAGTATTTCCTACTGTGCAGACGTGAGGTGCTTATTGCAACATGTCATGCCTCAGTACTATCCCACAAGGTTGGGGTTGGGGAGAAGATATAAGAATATCACTGAAACAATACATGGAAATTTTTACTCCCGAGAATTCTTAATGTGCTTAGCAATGTACGTGGCTTCTCTTAACTTTTAATGCTCTTGAAGCAAAGGAAATAAATGCTTTGAGCAAACTGCATCAGTTTAATCTGAACTCAGTAGTTTTGTCTGCCGAGTGGTAGAACAAATCCTGTTTATATTTCTTCCCTGGTAATAACTGGTGCCACAGAAGTTTTCTGAGCTGTTTTTTAATAATCTTGAGCAGATGCATGGAAGAGAGCAGAGAAGTTTCTTGTGGATGCAGATCAATAATTCCCTGTGGTAGGATAAAGGTTTGTTTAAAAGACTAGACATGGATGAACTGGGCTTACAGGCCACTTCCGAGAGGGATTTAATAGAGTGCACGAGTTCATACTGTCAACAGTTGCATTTTGGGTAGTTCTGTGATTGTATAACTGGAAAAATGATGTGAGATTGTATAACTGGAAAAATGACTCTGATGTTCATTTGGAAAGGAACAACTTCTGGTAATTTTCAATGCTTTTGTTTCATGACCAGTTTCCTTCTTCTTCTTCTTTGCCTTTATGAAGAGGAGAAATAAAAATCGGTAGCAGAGAAATTTTACACTGCACAGCAAGAAAAGGAGGCCATCAGTTTCGTTACAGAAAATTCTGTTAAAGACACACCAAAAGAAACATCCAAACAGTCCAGTGAACAGTAAATTAGGTAGAAAGGATCAGGCAGTGGTATTATATCCTTAGTTTTTAAATTGAAAGTGCTCTCCAATATGCTACAGCTGTAGGATAATTCGACAGCCCCAGCCTGTGCCTGACCCTTCTCTTTTTTTCACGCAGAGGAGGATCTGCATCAGTACAGCTGCTTTTGTTGCAGCAAGAGATTCCTGTTGAATATCCTCTTTCCAGGTCTTTCTGTATGCTTCAAGGGCTTCAGAAGATTTTCAGTGAACAGGTGCTGTGTACTGTGCAAATGACTAGCTCAGGGCTTTTGTGGGAGGTCAGACCTATAGACTGAATGTTTTTCTGCAGGAATTTGATGTATGGTAATGTCCCTGATGAGGCCATGCTGTATAGTTCTGCTCATCCGTGGAAAGAAGCTGTGTGTCCCACTGCAAGGACAGCAGGTAGGTTTGGTATAAGGCATTCAGAAGACCTAGATTTTAAACTGATGAAATTTTTTGTTGTTCTTTGTCAGACTGTGTGATAGAATGGTTTGTGTTGAAGGAACCTTAAGATCATCAAGTTCCAAGCCATGTCAGAGGCACCTGTCATGATATACTAAGCTGATCACAGCCCCATCCAACCTGACCTTCAACACTTCCATGGATGGGGTGTCCACAACTTCTTTGGGCAACCTGTTCCACTGCCTTATCACCTTCACAATAAAGAATTTCCTTCTAATAAGTAATCAAAACCTCAATTCTTTTAACATGAAGTCACCATCCCTTGTCCTAACACCACAGGCTGATGTAAAAGTCCCTGTACAACTCTTTTGTAGGCCCTTTTAGTTACAGGATTGCTGCTTGATATCCCCCTGGAGCCTTCTTTTCTCCAGGCCGAACAACCGTACCTCTCTCAGCTTCTCTCAGCAGAGAGAAGTTGCTCCAGCCCTCTGATCCTCTTTGTTGCCCTCCTCTGGACTCATTCCCACAGGTCCCTGTTGTCCTTTTGATGGGGACCCCAGAGCTGGATGCAGTAATCTTGGTGGGGTCTCAGATCTCAGAAGAGTGGAGTAGAGAGAATCACCTTTCTCAGCTCACTGTGTCTAATTTTTTTTTGTCAGATTCCTCCTTTTTCTACCCTTCCTTTGACTTGTTTATTTGGATGATATAAATATTATATTCTCTGTTGTCTGGACAACAGCTTGTTGTTAACAACCTTGATATTGGCCTGTAAGCATTGCTGTAACATAACCAGCCAATTCACAGAGAGGAATAATGGCAAGAAGATGAAAGATGAGGAAAAATCCTAATAAAAAATACTTGAAAGAGCAAGACAGTATTGTCTACACATGTGTTGTAAAACCAAGGTTTCTGTATGTTGGGTTAATAGTTTTCTTATTAATATCTGGAATTTCAGAGGATATCCTGATATAATGCCCAAGGTTTCATGCTGAGAAAATGGCAAAGCTGGTTTTTTTTCCCTAAAAGCAGTAACAGTTGGTTCTCTAAGTAAATGCGTTCCTCTTGCTGCAGTGATACAATTCTTTCTATCTACTTTGTTTTTAAGGAAATTATTTTTTAGCCCCATAATGATAATAATAGTGATACACAATGCCTGATCAGGACAAAAAGCTGAGGAGCACAGAAAAAGCAACAGACAAGAAGCCTCCTGGGATCTCTAGGAGGTATAATATCTGACGTTTTACTTTGAACTTCAGCAGGACTCATGTGGAATTTGCACTGGCTGCCAAAGCAGAATGCTTCAATTTGAAATGCAGTATAAACATGACAACTGTTACTCTGGTCACAAAGTTTATTTACACCTTTGTTGATTTAAAGCATGATGGAGAAGCTGTAAATTATTCTGTGTGCAACATGTGGACACCAGGCAACGCTAGAAAACTTTATTTTCTGTCAGTAGCTTTGTTGCTTGTTGACCTTCTTTACACTTATGGAAATACTTTAATGTAACTATTAACATACACTGTTGTGTTTTTTTTCCTAGGGATTATTCCGATCTAAAAAGCCTTCAGTCTCTCTTAAGTGTTCAGTCAAAGAACCAAGAGGTATTTTTCAATAACTGTTGTTAAATGTGCTTTAGATTTATGATTAATGGTGATTATGGATTCTGGCATATGCTTAGAACATTGCATTCTGTAATGATTAAAACATGTTAGCAAAATCTTGAGTAGTGGATGTCTTTCTTCTTGTCTCTTTTTTTTCTTGGCAATGTTAGACCTTCTATGTGGGACAAATCACATTTTGAATGGGTAAAACCAATCCTCTTCCCATTCTACTATATCATATTTTTTTTATTTTAACAGGAAAAAATTGCTTTATTTTCCATCTTGAGCAGATTTTATCCAGCTATGGTAGCATATAGTAAAGTAGCCTAGCAGATTTGTTTTCCTCTGTGCCCTTTCACAGTGTCACATGAAGGTAGGCTTAAAGATGTGTGAGTAACAGCATGGGGGAGAGTGGTAAAGAATATAAAGTAAGATCAGCATTTTAACCATAAACAATTTGTCTTTGAAGAATAACACTTGAGCTAAAAATATCCATGGCATAAATACCAACTTACAGGAGAAAGTCAAATCTTCTTCACCTCAACTCACTTAGTGAAGCTTGTATTTGCCATTTGAAGTAAAGAAAACCAACACATGATGATGGGTGTGAGTCTTTGGAATCACAGAACATTTTCTCCCTTTCAATGCTGTAAAGAGATATGACAAAATGACTAAAGGATTCATCCATGTGAGGTAGGAGTTATGTACTTTCTACCTGGTTAGAGGCCTGGAATTACTTCTGAGCAGAAAGCTGAAACATGTGAGTTGCACAACCTAAAAAGAATGTGAAGACTATGCAATTATGGAACTGGGACAGGTAAGAAGCATAGATACTGAGCATGTGTTGCAAATTTTGTCAGGCTTGCTATCATGAATTTTAAAAGACACCATTTTTCACCTTTTTCTTACCTCTCTGTACTTGTTTTCCAGTCTTGCTTTGCATCAGTTTTCTACCATCTGTGTTGTTTTGCAGAGGGGGTGTGTGTGTTCTATAATGGCAAGTTTAATGTCCAAAGTTCAAGTCAGAACTTGAGAAAAGGTACTTTTGCCTGATAATATTCTCATAAAACTTAAAATGCAGTGCTTGCCTCATGACTACTATCCCTTCCATCCTTCGTTCCAGCTTATATATATTGAAAGTGGTCAAACCAGTGTGACAAGAACTTGGCAAAATGTCAAAAGCAATTAACAAAAGTCCAGTGGTCAATGGCAAGAATCAACAGAAGCTGTTGAGCTTGAAAAATTTAGGTAAAAATAATTTTAAAAAAGCTGATGATGACACTCTTGTATCTCTGAACATCTTTATGTATTTAAGGGTATCACTTGGTTGAGGTGTTGAAGGCATTTGTATTTTTACATATGTCTGTTACTTGCACTTTTCATGTTAATATCCAGTATTTGAGATGAGAATGACATATTTTTAATTTTTTAAACCTTACTGTTTGTTCCTGCCTTTGTAAGTTTCAAATTTTCCCATTCAACAGAGTATACTGGTGAGAGTTAATAAACTCATTTTAAATAGTGATAATTGCTTTATTTGGAAAAGTTATACCATTCTGATAGTCCCAAATTATGCATGAGACAGACTGTTAATGGCTGGCAATCTGAAATCATGTTATTCTATGGTAAATGCTGATATGACATTTCTTAGTTTTTGCTGCTAATGTTAAATTGTAGCAGTGTAAAACTGTCTTGTGGCAAGCTAATTTGCAATTCACCATTTTTCTTTTCTTCTTCCTTATCAGCATGACCTACAAGAATGAGAGAAATTTTAGCAAGCATCCCAAGCATCAGCTGTTTCAAGATATCTTTACAACTTTAGTTAAGGAGAGTTACCTGCAGGTCAGTATATGAAACACATTCATAAACAAGAAGGGGGGCCACTTTTTCTTGCCTTCCACGAAGAAACAAGATGCTTGCATAATATCCCATATTGTTACAACAATTCACCTTTCTGTGGAAATCACCAGCAGTACTTCATAATCTCAGTTTTGAACAACCACTTGTGTATTGGCTTTGAGGAGCAATGCTCAGGTTAATGGGACAGAAGAATGAAGGACTGGGTATATGACAAAACTTGGATGACCAAAATTCTAACTGCTATGTTTTCTTGATAATTTATCTGTATATGGTGTCTGTAATCTATGGTTTGCTTTTCTAATCTATTTCACTGATTCTATTTGTATTTTATGGACTGCTGCCTTTATAGGGAGAGGCCAGTGGCTTCCATAAAATTCAGATGAGTTGATGCCGCTTGTTTGTATTTATTTGTATTTCTGAGTGTAACAGGATTGGAGAGATTAATTTCTTATGCTGCTCTCATTTATGTGAGGAAAAAGTACAAGACCTTAAAAAAATACAGAGGGCAGAGAAATATATTTTTGTGGAAAAAAATGCATTTTTCAGGGTTTTTTTACTATATTCCTTTGCAGTGTATTGTATTTTCCTTTTTAAAGCCCAAATACATTTTCTAAAAAACCCTTAAGTGGTGCAGAAGTTTAAAGAAGGAATCCTAGAGCCTTGAAAGGTATTAATGTATAACTTCTAGAATTTACAGAGGAATCTAAAAACACCACATAGTTTACTTAGACCTTTATTCAGAACCAAGTGGGGAACTAGGGATCTCTTCTTTGATTATCTAAATGATAGTGAGTTTAGATCATTTAAGTGATTTTTAAATCTTGTATCTCTTTTTTGCATGTGAACTCAGTACTCACCAGTGGGAGGTCAGTGGCTCAGCTCCCTTTGCCAAAAATCTAAGAATAACTTACACTGTGATTTCCCAAGTTCTGTTTGTACATTCTGACATACTTGGCTTATATTTTGGTTTTCTTTGGTGGTTCCTTGTGATAGTGATATGGCAAAAGAAGCCTCTTATGTTTAGAATGAAAGCACCCAGGCAAGGTTGATGAAACAAGCATAAATTAGTAGATATGTAGATAAGCTGGATTATACCCTGGTGTATCTAGCAATGTGTGTTGCAAATGTAACTGCAGTGGAAGTGGCTCTCAAATGTTAACCAGGCTCAGGGAATGGCTGTCCACCAAGGGAGTATCTTCAGGCCACCTTAAAATCTGTCCTGCAAATTTTGCACACAGGTGTACGGTTGCTGTTTTCTTTCCATGAGAGTTTTGTGTTGTTCTGAAGTGGCCAATTATGGAATCAAAATGAAAAATGATATTACTTTGGGCAGAATATTGGCATAGAAGTGCTGAGAGTTTATTAGTATCTGTTTGTAAAACATTTATTTTTATGGAAGTATTTTTAGCTATTGGCCTCATTCCCAACTACAGATGATGAAATGGGAAGAGAACTACCATGACCCATACACTTCTTCTGTTTCCAAGAAACCTATCTAAACAAATTTTGTCCTCTCAGTTAAAATAACAACAAAAAAACATATGTCAAAGATGTCTAATTTCAGGTTTATTTTAAATAGGGAAATGCGGATATATACTTTGAACAGGCAGTGGAAATAGTGATTCCATTACTGGTATTTTATGCAGGATTACTGCCCCTGGACACATTCTGCAAACCTGATTTGTGTTTTCTGACATGTCTTATGCTGGACAATCATATGGAGAAATATAAAGGAGGAAGTTCTCTGTGGAAGTACAATCCTATTTCAAGAACATTTTAACTAAGTAACAATTTATTCCCGGCATAATAGAATTAGAGTTTTTGAAAGCCAGAATCTATTATGATAATTCAAAAATATTTTAAATATAGCTATTTTTACTTCTGTGGCACCCATATTTTTGCATAAGTGTATTTTGTGCACTGAAGTTTGCTAGGTGGTTTCTCATTTATTTTGCTCTTTTGAGCCTCAATTCAGCCACTAAAAGTTTATATCAAAGTACAGTTAATTTGTTCTTAGAGACAGGTATGTACTTTCCCTCATCAGTGGTCCAGTGATAATAAGTGACGGCTGTTAATGCTCATATAATGAAATAAATTTATTTATAACTGCTACTCTGTTTGAATATAAATGGTATTAAAAGTGCTATGGTATGCTATGTTGAACAGTTGTAGCTCACTAATTGTCTAGTCAGTTGGTTCGGAATCAAGCTGTTTTATTGAAGTGTTCAAACATTTCTTTTATTGCATTTAGTTTATAACTTGCTCAATTTCTGATATGTCTTATGTCATGTCTGTTGTTGCTGACCCTAGCAAAGAAATGGTAAATCTCCATAAGAGATGGCTTGGTCATTGCTCTGAGCCCTAGACTTGGAATTTGACTTTGTCATATAGGTATGTAAAATTCCCATAATGCAGTTAGTGAAGGAAACAGAAAACTCCAGTTTAAATTTCATCTCTTGTGGTTTTATTTATCTACTTATTTTAAATTATTCTTAACTTTTTTTTTTGTTTGTTTGTTTGGGTTTTGTTTTTTGTTTTCTAATTTTCCTGTAGGAAATGCTCCACAGCCTGGGTGGAATTGAAAGTCTAGCTCAGGTAGAAATCCCCATAGTACCTTTGTCCTTTATGTTACATATCAGTTTATTATGATTAGAATGATATATACTGTAAAAAGCAGTGTACAGATATTCTTGGTTTGTGGGGAGAAGTGACTCTGTTCCTCAATTTTCCCGTGAGCAGTTGGTGTGGGTTTTTTCACTAGTTTTCAAAACAACTGTCCTATAATCTAACTGCATTCATCTAGGTCTTCTGGTTAGGAGACTTAAGAAATGCCTCCTGAAGTGGGAGAATTAGAAAAGTCAACACAATTGGTTCAGTCCAAAGAAACTGTAGACTTTTGAATGGACATGAGAAAAGTCACCCTGCACTGTAGCAAATGACTTTGCAAAGAGAAAAGTACACTGCATAAATGAGTTTTTTTAAATGTTGAAACAGATTTAAACCTTGAGGCTACACTACTATTGCATTGCAGAATATTTTTTCATGAAACAGATGCACCACCTACAGGCTCAACCTGTGCAGAACAGTCTAGGATTATGAAGTCTTCAAACTCGTTTTCCTAATGGTGTCCTTTATTTTTCCTCCCCTACTTGCAGTATATGGAAACAGTAGCGAATCATTATCTTAATTATGGAGAAGAGCAGCAGAATGTAGACAAGTTGGTCAACAAGACATTTAAGTGCAATAGCTGATAACAGAAATTATAAGGCTACTCACAACTTTTTGTGTGAGGCTTAAAATGTTAAAAATACTTGAGGACATCATTAAGATACTATTATATTCAATGTAGGCATCATCACACTAGTGAAAGCTAAAGTTCCTGTAGAAAAGAACAGCTTGTTAAGTAATACTTCTTTAGGAAATTAGTATCTTTTTGTGCATTGAAATAAAAGAGTAAAATGAGCTACTTATGGTTCAAAGAACTTATACAGTATTTTACTCTGTTATCTCACTGGTAAAATGAAAATATTAGTGAGAAAGAGTCAATTTATGTGTCTTCCTTTGTTCAAAAGCTTGCTGCTTTTAAAAATCAAATAGAATGGGTTATAGCAAGTGGAGCACATAAAGTAAGTTCTCTATAAAATTGGTAATTTTGTTTAATTAACTACATTATGGAATAATGCATGCTTTTCAGATTTGACATAGGTGGGACTAAATTCCTTACTTTGTCAGGCTTGTAAGGTAAGATAATCTGTCTTTTACAGATGTATTAGTAGTAAAATAAAAATAATTTCTTCTCTGTAAGGTAATTGGTCTGATATATGATTGACTGTTTGATATAAATAGATTGTAAACATTTGTTCATATAAAAAGTAATGCTTATGTGTCCTGAGCTACACATTACTATGATTCAAAATGTTTTATATACTTTTAAAATGTAAATATATTTTAAAGTTTTCTTACACAAATTTCTGCTGTGATTTTTCACTTATAAAGTATTCTCTGTGTAAATATTCTGTGTCAACCCAGATATCCCTTGCTATAGATTGCCATTAGTCGAAGAATCTATACTTAACTATTTCTGGTTTGTGGCTAAACTGAGATACAGCTGAGATCAAAATCAGTGTAAGTAGGGTTTCATGATTCTCTCATATTGCAGAAAAAAAAAGGCAATTGTGATCATATCATATCAGACAAACTATTTTTAGAGAATCTAGACAAATATGGAGTTAACTTAGATATAAATCATGAACAGAAATACAGGCATGATCTTAAATTACTGTGCTGTTAAATATAAGATGAATATTAAGTTTTTATTTCAGGAGGCCTGGTTCAGTGTTCCTTCAATTGTTTAATTATCCCAGCTAAGATTATTAACAAAGCATTACTGAATTTCAGTGAGAAACTAATCTTTCAAAAGACTTTCAAATTTCATAATACATCACTTATCACCTTTAAAATTCTGAAGAGGTTTTTAAAATTTCATGCTTAACTATTTCACACATATAAATGACCTCACATGTGACTAAGAATAGAGAAAATTAATATATGAAAAGATTTTATTTAGTTTCTGGGTTTGAAAATTATTTAGGTTATATGTAAATCAAAAGTTAGATGTAAGAGAATTTGAATGTAGACAGGAAGATGATGAAATTCAATTACATTTAAGGATAATTTTAAATTCAGATATGAATCTGAATTCACATGTTTCATTAACTACGCATGGAACTTCTTTGCTCAAAGTGGAAATGGATATCCTTACCCATATTTTCTATAGGAAGTTGGCCTTCATTGCAGTTCATGAAAGTCTTATATAAACCTTTTAAAGGATGTAGCCCATCACTTTCTAAACACAATATTCAAACTATACTGGAGAAGAATCATGCATTTCTGTGCTTTCTGTGGAGCTAGACTGTTTGTGTTCCACAGGTGGACTTTACAAGTTCATGCAATCAGTGCTGCTTGTAGTACTAATGCCATTAATGAGAAGGTGGTACCATGGATGACTGCAGCCCACCTGGCCACCTCCCATCCTGGCTGGGTATGCCTGATTGCCTCTGCTGACAGTTGAACTAAATATAAATATAAATATAAATATAAATATAAATATAAATATAAATATAAATATAAATATAAATATAAATATAAATATAAATATAAATATAAATATAAATATAATTTCATGCTTTGTGAAAGTTTGGACCACTGTCATCTTTTATTTTTTGATTGTCATCTTTTATTTTTTGAACCGTGACTTTAACCAGATTACACTGACTTTGCTTTCTTTAACTTTTTTTTTTTTTACAGGAGATCTCTATTCTTTTTTAAACTTCCTGTGTTTTTTTCCCTTTGCTAACTGACATAAAGTAATGATAGAGTTATTAAAATGTTGTGCTGATTTTTTTTTTTAGGCTTACAGCAGAGTTGCTATGACTCCTTTGTGCATTCTCACAAGTCAAAGAATAAATAAAAATGTATAAAGGAGTTCCAGTCTTGCTCAGTTTACTCCATTCTGATCACATCAAACTTTTGTGGAGTATAGTTTGGATTCTGGCACAGGTCTGTAAAGATCCTGAGACTAGTTGTGGAGATTTGGATCTGGGGTGGAATCAAGCAGTTCCTTCATATATTACAGGAGTAGGTTTTCAGTCCTCAACATCGTGGTAATTGTACAAGACTGTTTGCTCTTTTAAGATATATTTGACCAAACCCTGTTTTATCAAATAGCATCTTTGGCTTGTTCAGCTGTATGTGATGCCAACAGAATTTAAAAGGCTGTTTAGAATGTGATGAAGGAACACTATTATTTTCCAGTCTTTCATATTTCATTGTTACCCTAAGATGTTTTTCATTTTTTTCTGTGTATAAACTAAATAATGACTATTTATTTAAGTCATAAATATGGCACTACTGTCTGGTTAGTTTTCCTATTAATCAGACACCTATTTAGTGAGCTAGAATTGTGAATGTAAGTGATGAGCATGGTAAAGGAATTTCCTGTTTAAAGGCTTGTTTGCTTTTTCAAAGTGTATTAGCTAATTTAGTGAAAACATACAAATTTTCAGAATTTGGGAATGGTTAACAAAGACATATTAAGCCATGTTTAACAATGCAACTTGAACTTCATTTTGTTTTTTCTTTTAGGGTAAGAATCTGAACGCTCTTCAGTTGGAAGTTTATCTGGTGCAAGTGCAGCAGGGAGAATCCAGGATCTTCATTTGTCAGATGAGCTGAGTCCTGATGAGATACAAGAAAGTTTTTTCTCACTTCAAGCAGGTATATCAGGTCTAATATTTATAAGGTCTAATATTCTGTTATGTCTTTACATACAGTTGTGCAAAAGGATTCAAAATATTGCAAAATTGTAAATTTTTATACCTGCTTTAGGGAGTAGGAGAATCAAATTGGATTTTTTTATTTGCAGATGTGTGATACCAGCACGTATTTTCAGAAAGTATTCTATTGTTAGAAAGAAACAAAGCATAAAGTATTAATGTCTTCTGTCCTTGTCACAGCTTTGGCAGCGGTCTGCAGTAATTCTGGAGCAGACAGAATGTGTTTGACTCCACGGCTCTACTGCACAGCCCAAAACCTAAGCTTAACCATGGTCTAAGCTTAATTCTACCTTCATGAACAGCTGAGGAAAACATCAGGAACTGCAGAAGGGCCTCTGCGGAGCTGACACCTATTCCTTTCAACTGTTCTAGAGAGGAGTCTTCATCAGGGACCTTGTCAAGTAACTGTGAGCAGTACTCCAACTAAATCTACCAATGCCCATCTGTCAGACTTACAAAGTGGATAGAATAGTGGAGGACACATGGTTGCATGGAAATGGAAGCTGAAATCAGTATGGTTTTCACAAAATCCTGCTGAAGGCACGGGTAGACTTTTCAAGCTATCACTTTTGGTGTTTCTCCAATTTATTTTTATTGAGACCTGAATTTTGTTCCTGACAATTCAAAATATGGTGCCACATGGTGACAGGAGATCTATTGCTGTAATTTCCTTCACCTCTAGAGATAGAAGCATTGCTTTATCTGCTCACCGGCTCTCTTTGTGGTATCACTTAAAATGTAACAATGATTTGATTCTTATACACATTTAAGCTTGTATTTTAGGATGTTGACAACTTGTCCATTGGTATTGGTTTTATCTGAACATTGATTTTTATTTGTGGTTTGCATGTAAAGGGGCACTATTAATGCTAACTTTTTTCTGTTTCCAGGCAAATGGAATATATGCAATAGCAAAGCTGATTTTATCAAAGAAAGGAATGCTGAAAAAGCCAGTTTATTACAGGTAGCTCCCTCTATTATCATTGCACAATGAAAGTGCCAGCAGTCCCTGGGAATTTTTTATGAACAGAAGTTTATTTTAAAGTATAGTACAAAAAATCATATTTAAAGGGGAGGCCCCCGCCCCCAAAACAACAAATAGCCCAGGAACTAAAAGTTAAATAGACTATGACAAGTAGTAGAGTGAATAGTGATATAGATTTCCAGCCATATTGTTTTAATTTTCTTTTCAATAGAGAGTTATCTACACATATCTGCCTGCTGAGTGAATCAGGCAGTGATTTCCTTATTGTTCTGTGACATAAATTGAAGAAAAAATTGGAAAAAAAATTAGTTGTGACATAAATTGAAGAAAAAATTGAATAAAAAAGAGTAGAACTAAATTAAGGTCTATCTGTCTGTACAAATTAAATTTTAAAAGCTAAAAAATTTTAAATATTTAAAAAATATTTTTAAAAATATTTTAAAAATATTTAAGAACTATTTAAAAATATTTTAAATTCTTTTAAAATGCACTTTTACCTCAAGTACTCTATTTTAAAATGGTTTCTGTATAAATATAATGTTCTATTAATTTCTTTTATGAGATTGTACATAGTCATGGAGCTTATAGAGGGGGTGCCGTTGGGAGAACACTCTTACTCTTTGAAGGAAAAGCAACAACAGTTTATAGAAGGCAGATTATGGTATATATTTATCCAAGTAAGGACCTCCATTCTTTTTGCCAGGATCTTCCTACATGTAATTAACAGCACTATGTTTTTAGGCTAAATTACAAAGTAATGCTTATTACATCAATCACTAATACATAGCTGTGAATTTAATGTGCCTTTGTTTAGGTTGTAGTTAAGAATCTTTGTAAGGCTCTTTCTGTTTGTATTTAAGCTTTATCTGGCTTAAAATATTTAAACTATAGCTATGCTTCAAGGCCTGTTTTTATTTAAATTAACAAGAATATTGAAATAGCCAGATTATAGAACAAGTGCTAATGAACATACAAAGTATAACAGCTGTCTATTCTATTCCAATTCTGACATGAAATTGTTTAGTATCCTTCAGTTGTTCCCAGATCAGCTGCAGTGAGGTGCCATTTGTGTAAGTCTATAGTAGTGAATATTCTTGATTTATGCTTCTTTAATCAACACTGTGGAGGAAGGAACCTAGGCAGGTTCTGGGACAGACTTTGAAACCAGTATGTGTGTGAACAGTACAAAACATGGCACAGTTTTAGTCTTTGAGCAAATTAATACAAACTGGTACACACAGCAAGCCTTGCAGGCAATTTAGATCCTGTAGCTTTTGAATTTTGAATCCTGCAGAATTGTTGTGAGAAATCTATATGCAAAATTCCATCTCTCTTCTTAAATATAACAGGAAAGTGTAGGCACATGCACACACCCATCCACAAAACACTCAGCTATAAATATTAAAAACTGTTGTTTCATTGTAAATATTTTTACCTCATGATGTACATATTTATATTCATTCATTATTAAATTGTATGTGCTAAATCCCCTCAGATTCTCAGTAATGATGAAGTTTTGAAAGAATGTGATTTGATGGTGCATCTGTCCTTCTGTCCTGAGTGATGAAAATAACTAGTGAAAATATGATTTTAAAGTATCATATAATTGTATTTTATATCAACATACTGCCACTGAGGGGCACTCTTGTCTCAACAACCTTTCCTTATTTTTAGTCCATTCTAAATACGGATAAGTCTAAATGTGCTTTCAAGTGTAAGCTCAAAATTGCCCTTGAAAAGCATTTATATTTCTGTCAAAGATTTACAGGAGTTCAGGAAAACTGGAAGAGCAGAAACTTATTTGGATAATTCCTACAGCAATTAGTTCAAAACTGTTGCAGCATTTAAACACACTTTATTTAGTCCTACAGCTAGTACAAGTGTAGTACCTATTGAATTTCTGGGGAGAGCTGAAGAACTTTATTGTTTCTGAATTTTATTAAGCCTTGTTTTTTTTACAACCTTAATGAAATTAAGATGAATTTACTTTCTCTCTGATGATAGTATGTACTGTATAGATTGCATGCTGAGGTATTGTTCTGAACTCATACAGTCCATGCATGCCAAAGACTGGGTCATTTATGATCTTAATGATTACATCTCACAATAGCTGAGGATATGTGCTGTCCATTTAGTACATTTCAAATGTTCTTGGTGAAAGTTTGTCCTGATTTCAGTTGGAATAGAATTAATTCTCTTTCTTGTAGGTAGTACAGTGCTGTGTTTTGAATTTAGTATGACAGTAATGTTGATAACACACTGAGGTTTTAGTTGTTGCTGGGGAGTGTATACTCCTCAAGGACTTCTCCATTTTCCATGCTCTGCCAGTGAGGAGCTGCACAACAAGGTGGGGACAGGGAGTACATCCAGAATGGCTGACTTGAACTGGCCCAAGGGATATTCCACACCATGGAATGCCATCTCCAGTATATAAACTGGTGCAAGTTGGCCAGGAGTTGCCAATGCTTGTAGTCTGGCTGGGCATCTTTCAGCAGGTGGTAAGCAACTGCAGTGAGAGTAATTTGTTTTTCTTGAGTTTTGTTCTGCCCTACCTCCTTTTAATTACAATTTATATTAATATTATAATAAATTATAATACTGTAATACTGAAATATTATAATATTTTTTTTTGTTTCTGTTCTTACATTGATGCATGAGTTTTATTTTCTTTTTTTGCAATTCTCTTTGCAGTAGGGAAGGTGAGAAATTGAGTGTGTGGTGCTTAGTTGCTGGCTGGGGTTAAACCATGATGAAGTTAGAACAAAATGTCAGATGAACGTGAAGCATATGCTAAAATGCTGAGAAATCTCTGAATTTAATTAATCCTGTCAGCTTTTATAAAAAGAGAAAGTCTGCTGTAAGATCTACTAAAAACTGTACTTCTGTATTTACAAGCTGCACACTCATCCTAAATAAAGAAAATTCAATTTTCTGGAGTCTTTGAAATCTGAAAACTGACCCAAACTTGCCTTGATCTAGCTAGAGTTCCAGTGGACTACCTGTGAAGCAGTGTTATGTGACTGTGCAAGTGGGATATGGCTGAAATTATTTTGTTTTATAACAGAATCTTATAATACTGCTCTATTTTCTTTTTCTCAATCAGTCCTTCTGGAAATAGTAACTCTTGTTAATCTCTCGCTATGAGAATCTGCAAGCTGACAGTATAACAAAGGCAGATCACTCTTCTCTAACTAATGCTCTTAAAAAATATTGTCTTTAGAAACCTGCCTTAGTTTCAGACTCTTATGTTGTATTTTGATTAAAAAAATACTAGCGATCAATACACTGAAGAAAGATCTTCTAGAGATTCAGACTTTAATTCTGCAACAGCTACACCAATGTGCTCTTCTAAGAAAATTCTCGGACTTACAGATAGGCATTTTGTACCATGTATATGAGAATGAGACCACTCACATTCCAAATCCCTTGAAGATCTTTTACACAGTTACAGCTTTTGTTGGTTGAAAGGGATAGAGTGGGAGACACTACCACCCTGCTGTCAGAGTGAAAAACAATAAACCTGCTAAAAAATTATGCTTGCTTATCCTGTATTAATGGAGAAGTGTTCTACAGGTGGCCCTTGTAGTACAGTTCCATAAGAACTTAGTAGGAAGGGACCTGTGGTGAAAAAAACCAAGAATTCATACAAAGAAATCTGCAGCTGGCCTGGCACAATGCAAGATTAAATTCGAGGGACCTCTTCTATGGATGGTCTCTAAATATCTTGTGTATAGGTCTTACTGAAAAAGAAATACCTGAGATAACACCTCATGGTCTGGTGAGACCTTAGCTGAAATACTGTGTCCAGCTCTTGGATCCTCAGCACAAGAAGGACATGGACCTGTTGGAGTCAGTCCAGAGGACGGTTGTGAAGAGGATTAGAGGAGTGAAGCACCTCTTCTGTGAGGAAAAGCTGAAAAAGTTGGGATTGTTCAACCTAGAGAAGAAAAAGCTCCAGGGAGACCTAAGACCATCTTTCTGTACATAAAGGGGAGAAGAGAGCTGGAGATGGACTTTTTACAAGAGCCTGTAGTGGCAGGACAAGGGGCTATGGCTTCAAACAGAGAGTAGGCTTAGATTAAATACAAGGAAGAAATTCTTCACGGGGGGAGTGGTGAGGCTCTGGATGGTGAGCTTGCCTAAAGAAGTTTTCAATGCCTCATTGCTAAAAGTATCCACAGTCAAGTTAGACAGGTCTCTGAGAAACCTGGTGTAGTGAAAGGTGTCCCTGCCCAAGGCAGGGAGTTTGGAAGTTGATAATCTTAATGTCCCTTCCAAACCATTTTACTATAATAGTATGAAGAATTTTTGAATATTTATAGTCACATTGTGTTTTCTTTTTCTTAAGTAATGAGTGTGGTTAGATACTTTATTTATTCAGATCTTTATTTTTTGTTTTGTTTTTTAAACTTATGCAAGACACAAATGGAACTTCTAAGCCCAGGAGGTGCTTCATTCTAATGTGAATATTGTATAACTTGTTTTGTATTTCCCAGGACATCTTTTACACATGTCAATTAAACTTAAATTATCCTAATCTGTTTCAGGCTCTTTAAAGCTGTGTGTTGTTGCAAATGTAAGCAGACATTTGCAATCTGATCCCAGCCAGGCTGTTTTTGACAGTAGAGAACTTTAAGTATGGCATGGTTTTGTAGCCTGTAGAACTGCCCACCCTACTAATTTTCTGTTTTATTTTTGACATAAATTCCATAGGAAGGGGTCCATAACTACCATCTCTTATGCTGGCACAGCATTTAATCATAACTAATTGAGCCACCAATGCTATGAATATATAAATATTAAATCATGCCAACCTGCAATTTTGTAAAACATCTCATTCTAAATTGATAGAAAAGTGTTCTTTTCTATCAAAACTGTACATCTCTACTCAGATTGAAAGTCTGATGTTTTGTTCAGACACACACAGAAAAAGCTGGAATTTTAGGTACAGCCTGGATGAAAGTTATTTTGTTATAAGGTTTTAGAGATTCATTGAACCAGTATTATCTGTGGCTTTCCTTTTAATCTGCCCAGCCTTTTTATATAAGACATTGAGAAGTTACAATTCTAAATTGAAATTGTGTATCTGCTTTTATTGCAGCTATATTTTACTGCAGCTGTATTTTGTTTCTAGCACAGTGTATTTCTGTCTAGAGCTCCATAGCTGCATCTGTTTGTAGGACAAAACAGAAGTCTCTGTAGATCATCACTTTTCTTCAGTGTCATTTAGTTGAAGCAAGGTTTAAACCTTGATGGTTGGAGGGCTGTGTACTTGGATACCTTTCAGAGCTGGTATCAAGGAGAATTGTGAAGAGTACCATACTCTCTTTTAGGAAGCATGTTCTGTTTAATACACATGATAAAATAGCAGCTAGAAGGATCTGTATGGGTCTGAACCTAGGATTTTATAGCAGCAGAATGCTAGTTTTGAGACAACACACCGGTTGAATAAACTTCTAATCATAGCAGGCAGCCATGGAGTGTCTGAAAGGTTAATTGAATGTGACTTGGAAAGTTGAAAATGTTTCTGGGTGCTGGAAGAAAGCTAGCTGTTAGTTTTGTAATTCAAAATATTTGTTTTTTGAGTGTGTTGTACAAAACACCTGTTGGTTCTGGATTTCATTCCATGCCCAGAAAAGCAGTGACCACGAGATAAAGCAGATAAAACCAGTGTCTGTTGAGTGTTAGTCACTGCTCAGATTCACTTGAATCAGTGCTATTTTTCTTAGCAGACTACATGGCTCATTTAACTAATATTCATAATCATAATTGCTACCCTTCACACTGAGGTTCAAGGAAGTCCTTGTAGTGCTTTATTTTTAAAGTTATTTTCATAATAGGCTGAGTGGAATCTTCTACTTTTTTATATTCACATTGTAAATCAAACATTCTGGAAATCATTGGTGGATCAATAGCATGATCACATCTCTCCACAAATCTCACTTCTAGATGTGGATCAGTGCTTAGGTTCTTAGAGCAGAAGTTACAAGCTTCACAAAACTAGTAGTAGATTGTTTGCAAAGCATTAATAAAAGAACACAGGAAGGAGAATGTTAGAATAGCTAATAGATTTATTTGGGAATGAGGTGAAGTTAATTTTGTTCACATTCTATTCATGAGGAAAAGTAGAACAAGTATGCAGAATTGTTGATTAAATTGCAAATTATCTTGATTTGAGCATATGTTTTTATATAAAAAATAAAATTAAAGTCCTAATTTTATACTCCAAATCACTGTAACTCAGTAAGTTGCTAACAAATCTGCTTGTTTACAATTGCAAACTTGCTGATAAGAGGCAAAGGGTTTTTCTTTCATTTTGAACTCTTCAGGATCGAAGAAGAAACCATTCAGTGGGTACACAGTGAAAATCTGATGTGAACAGGTCTGAAATTCATATATGGGGTGAGTTTGATAGTATTTTAATATTATTTTTTTGCTGTGCTTTTGGTCTTTGATTTTAGAAGAAATTAATAGCATTTTCTGATAGGGGTCAGATATAAATTAAGGCAACAAACTTGAAAATTTGAAGTCATTGTTAAGATGTATTTGGATAATTTTATTCTTGTTTATACTGCAAAAGTTAAATCTAGGTGAGAATTTTGGGAAATGAAGAAGCAAATGAAAATCCAGATTCTCTTAATGATGGTAAAAATTCTCTTAATAATGGTAAAAAACCTGGAATCTAAAATGCTTATTTGAAGAGACTGTTAAGATCTAGAAAGTTTCTGTAATTTGACTATCATGAAAGCTGCAGAGACCATTCAGTAGCAGGTTAAGATACTAGCCAAGTCAGCCTATTCCTATTTCTGTGGTTCTGCTTTTCCTTCATGCCCTCTTCCACAGATTGTTAATCTTCTTTGAAACCACCTTGCTTCATTATCACTTATTCTGCAACTCTAAACATAGTGTAAACAAAGTGAAGAAAATGAAGGAAGGTGATCAGAATCTAAAGGATTATGACTACATTATATTGTTTTAATTTTTCTTCCTGTTTGAGGATTGTCTTGTATGGTTGTTTGGCTGTTTGTTAACAAATTAAAAAAAAATTAATAAACTAATTAATAAGGGTCACCTTCCTATTTGGTCATATCTTCATTTAATGAAGATAAGAGACAGGCCTGTCACAGCTCTCAGAAATTATTTTGTTTGTTAGTTATTGTAACAATTTTTGGCATCACATACCAAATAATCATGGAGTATTAAGAGTTGTTAACCAATTTATTTTTGAAGACAGATGCTTAAATAAATTAAAAGAAGCAATGTCACTACTCTGATGCAGTTCAACAGCTGGCAGTTCTTTTTCATTTGAATCTCTATTATAGGCTTGAAAAAGCTAAGAAAAAAAGTTTATGTTTAATGTAAATCTGATTGTCTTGGGCTTTACAATCCTTATCTCTGGCAGCACCAATTGTAGGAGTATGTAAAAGCTTCTTGCTGGTGTCAGTGGAATTTAGCCAAATTTGGAAAAGTAATTGCCAGTGAAAGGGTTTTATCCCTCCATTTCTGAGACCTGAGCTTATACGGAAGAGAATATATTTATTCCATCTGCGTGTTTTTCCCCTTGCTTTCTTTTTTTTCTCCAGGTAATCATTCATGTTGTATTAACATAAACTACTATTTCCAGAACTGAGATGTTCAGCTCTCTTTTTTCCTTTACTAAGCCTTTCAAACAACAGAAACTGAATTTATTGATTGTTGTAATGTCTCAATACTCTTCCTTTCTCAAACATTATTTGAAGAATTCCAAAGGAAGGAAATTAGAATGATTCTCCCCAATTAATTCAGGAAAGTATCAACACTGCAAAAACCTCTGGTCCTTTGGGAATTAATATTTCTTGGACTGAACTGGCTGAGGTCTACCTTCAGGGAAAAGGGAGGCTTCTTGGTTATCCTGTTAATTTAGCATTCTTTCTACTTACATTTTCCAAGCACTGCAGAGCTAGTCCTTCTTTGGACATTTTGTTCAAAGAAAAATGATCTGTGACTTGAGTGTCTAGATTTGACTTTCTTATCAAAGGCCCTTTCTGAATTCAAGAACTGCTCCTTTTTAGACCCTGAAGGCTTGCACTGAGCAAGAGCCAACAGAAACTAATTTTTCTTACCTGTATTTCTTCTGATCTGCAGCTTCTTTTGATGAGTAGTAACCTTTTGAAATAAAATTTTTATGAACTGAGTCACAGTGAAAGCAATTGGAATAGGCATGCTGTGGGCTCTGTCCAAGTAGAACAAAAGTCTTAGAATATTTTAAACAATATTATTTACAACACAAATCATCTTCTTCTGAAGTAGTATTGCAATACAAAAATTATTAACAGGATTTATCAAGTACAGTAATGTTTTCTGCTCTTTGTGCTGGGACTTAATGAAGTGTGATGTATCTTAGCTGCATTGTTGTGTGGAGGCAGTAGTAGAGTATTGAATTGGAAAAAACAAACTTGAACTGTTTGCATGGAATTTTAATTAAAAATATAATCTCTAAAAACTGTGTGTGACGTTTTGTGAAAGACTACCTGATAATTGCACAAGGTACTTTTGTTAACATAATTACATGATCATCTTAATCTACAGCTTTTTTCACAAGGTAAGGCTAAGATTCACCATTATTTCTTAACAAATTCCATCTTTGAACATGAACTATCAAGTTATTAAACCCCTGCACCCCATGCTCCTTTGAAATGAGATTTCTTGGAAAGTCCACCCTTCCCAACTGTCATAATTTTAAGGAAAGAAAAACAATTACCATAAATTTAGATTAATAGAGATTAGTATGAGATCACTTCTTATTAGATACATAGCATTGTTGTACAGTTTGTTGAAATATATTAATGGAAGCCTGGAACTGGTCATTTAGTTTAGAAAAACCATTAGAAATGTGCTTATAGTATTTTTAAATCAGATAGACCTGATTCAAGTATAAGTTGCTAATGAATGTGAAGATAAAAATATAATATTGTCCTGTGAAATTCAAAAGATTAAAAAAAAAAAAATTCCAAAACTTCTTTCCACTCTCCTTCAGCTTTTCAGCTGTTGTTACTGAGCACTGATTGTCAAGCAGAGAAGCTGGCTATTGAGATGTGAATCCTTTTGTCTTTTTTTATTTTAATTATTGTAGCTGACTTTGGGCTTGCAAAGCAAAAGTAAGAGGACTGAAAACTTGCACCAGTAGTGGCAAGCATCCTAAACTCATGGTAAGTACTCCTGCACAGAACTTTTAGTCCAGTGACTTCCATCTTCATGGTTACTCTTGGAGCAGATAGGGAAGTTGCAATGAGTAAGAAACAAGGTGCAAGTGACAAGCTATCCTACAATAGCTGCTTGCCTGCCTGTTTTGATGTTGTCTGTTCTTAACACATGGTGGTTACCACGATTTAAGTTGGTGCAAAAATGAACTTACTGCAGTAGTGTAATAACTTATTCATCTACATGTAGAATATCCTTATAGATAAAGAAATGTGTTTTTAAATTATAAAATGGTGTATGTAAACAGTATGAATTACCACCACACCTGTGGTGGCCTTATAGCTGTGAGAATGCTTGGCCTGCAGACTGTGATAATTAATTGAAGGTTCCAAGCCATCAGGGGAGCTACAGGTTGCTCCTTTGAATTGAGAGTGAGTCGAGAACTCAGGCATTTGGCAGTTGAACATAATTAATTTTGCCAGTTTTAAAATTGTTGCTTGTGAATTCCTAGTGCCAGAATGATAATGACTGACACCTAATCCCTAGAAATCCCTAAATCCTAAAATGGCTTCTAGAGGGAAACCTTGTAATATGTTTAATATTTAAGTCACATACATTGGAAGACTAATGTTTATAGTTCTTAGTGAGCAAAGGTAAGGTGATTGCAAGACTGCTTTAGTTAGTTATCCAAATATTCCTGATACATAGCACAATCTCTGAGTGACATTGGATCTGAGAGTGATAGTCTGGGTATATAAAGTGTAGTAAGAATTTGGTGTAACTAGTTATGTGCCATCTTTTTCAGCTTCTCTGAAATAATCAATTTGGTTTGTTCACTTATAACTGGAAGGAGAAGTTGTTGATGAGATGTTATTCTGCTCTTTTAAACATCAGCTTAAAAACAGTGGTGTCAGAGGTGTCAAAATCATGCTGCTGTGGCTCTTAGGCTCACTGAATTCTAATTTTTCTTATCCCATCTACATTTATTTCTTCTTTTTCCTCTGTTAGAAGCCTGTTTTGCTTTCACTGATATCTTTTGGGTTTTTAATATTTTGTAGGAAATTTTTGTTTGAGAATAGTGTTCTGTAGATTTAAATACTACTTTAAATACAATTTTTGCTTATACTGTATTTATTATTATTCTCATACCCTGTCTTTGTACATGGAAGTTCATATCAGACCTAGAACTTTGGCAGGTCTTTTTCTACCTCTTTATCCAGTTATTTGGATGCAGGATTGAGGATAAAATGTCCCTTACAAGTTGCAGTTTCTCAAGTAAGTGGTCTTTTGGGACATTACTTGTCAGTTCTACTCCACAGGCAAAATCATGGAAGCAGTGATCCTTGTCTGTCTACAGTCAGAAAAGAGAACACAGATAAAGTACAGATGTCTTTGTGTTTAAAATATATGCTTGAGTAGTATTTAAAATGACAGGCTAAGATATTAGTCTTCCCAATGTCATAATAATTTAAGAATGCTAAAAATGCTTTGCAAACAGCAGCACTCACTGGAGGCCACCTTCAAGGTGCCTGGTTAGTACTGTGTGTGACAGTGGGCTTTTTGAAATGGAAGCCTATTCACAAGGAGCAGGGTGAACTGACAGAGTATCTTAGCACAAGTCTTGAAGGAGAAATCAGAGCCTATAGACTTAAGCAGTGCTTGGACTAGACTTTTTAGTTGGGATTTTTTGGTATGATTTAAGTAGATATTAAAGGCTATTAAGAAATCAAAAAATTAGTGCTGCCTACCTACTGATGCACGAAAAAACTCCCAAACCAAACCAAAAAGAGATGTGAGAGAGCATTTTCATCTTAGAAAGGCATAAATTGTTTTCTTCCGCGTTTTGAGATTTAATGGAATAGAGAATCCCATCATAATTCCTTGAGAACTTGACCGATCTTTAAAAGTTGTTGAGAAACTATGAGTAGATCCCTCAGTTGTCATTAAGAAGCAGGAAAGAAAGATCTACATTAGTTGATGAGCTAACTTGATCTTTCTGAAACAAAATTGTTTTCAAATGTTAGAAAAATGATGAACAGAATAATGTTATTTATTTAGCTTCTTGTGCTAATGCTGAGGAGTTTTCTTGCTGTGGTATTTTGAGGAAACTCCCATTTCAGTGGTAATTGGAGATACTATTTTACTTGTGTCCCTCATCTTCTCTGCTATGGAGGAGAAAATATTCCTTGATCTTCATTTCTGTTTATGGACTATACACTCTGTCTGTGTACTGTGTCATGTTAACTAGATTTCTTTTCTGGTACTGGTCACTGCTTCTGTTTATAACCATATCTTGTGAGAGCATTGCATAAATCAATATTCTGGTATGATTTCTCATGTAGAGCCCTGCAGTAGCTGCATTGCTTATTGTGGTGACATAATATTTTCACTTATTTAAAGCATTTTTGTGCTGGGAAATTTAAGATGAGGGAGTGTGTTGTATTTCCATATGCATTTCCATACATACTTAATTTTTTTCCCCCCTCTGGAAAAATGTTCCAGTGACCATTATACAATTGTTATCATAAGAGATAACTTAATACTAGACAGGGGAGAAAGGAAAAAAAATAAGTCTTGGAGCAAAAAGAAAGCTGGCCACTTTGTAAGTAGCATGGACTAGGCCATGTTATGTATTTTTCCTATCCTGAGTAGAGTTATATTCACAAAGGCTTGTAAGTAGCTTAAAGTCATAGCACAGGTTATTTTCCTATGAAAATGAGTCTGAAAACAGTTTTCTGTACTTTTGGATCACATGAGTGGTGATGATCCAGCAAGAGTTATTTTAATGCTAAGGGGTGGGGTGTAGCATATAATAATTTTATAGACTCCATGGTGACTTTCGACCACTATCTTGAGGAAAAAGCCCCAAACTATTCTACGACCACAATACATTATAAATCAACAATGTACTTCTTGGAAATATTCATTTCTGTAGAACTTACAGAAGTTGTGCCGCAGTTATTTTAATCCATAATAATTATTATGTTATTATCTCTCTGAAAGAGACAATAATGATAATGAATGAATACTTTTATTAGAATTAGATCAGGCATTTCATCAAACTAATTTATCATCTTGTAATGTCTTTTTGTCCAATGTTACTGGCATTTGTTTGATAGAATTCTTTCATTTTTATTTTAAGTAATGTTAAATGAGTTACATTTAGATAAACTATGTTCTTCTGAACTGCAGGACTTGGAATACTTCAGGTGGGTTTATTTCTGCCTTTCCCATTCTTTTCTATATTCTAGATGTTAGTTGCATTAGTATCTTGGCAAATCTTTACTATTTCTAAATCTTACTATTTCTTGTTCCGCTTTACTTTGCTGCTCGGTATATAGTGTACTGTTTGAATTTCTTGTGCCATTACGTGTCATCTTGCTGTCTTGGATGTTTCCTGTAGAGCCTGTTTGCTGTTTTACCATTTCTTTGACAGTCAGTTAAAGCTGTTTGCTCTTTTCATTTGGGTCTTGGGATTTAGTTCCTGGTGTGGCCCTTGTTTGGTTGCTTGCTTTTTCATAGAAGCAAGATTTCAAACCTCTGTCAAGGATTGTTCAAACTTAGTCTTTCGACTTAATTTGTTCTGTCTATTCCAACTGAAGGAGTTTGAATTTAAGTACCCCATGATTTCAGACAGATGATATATCTGCATTTGCTATCTATTCTGCTGAAGAAAGCTGTTTTCCTGGGCTACTGCCCAGTATCTCTCTTGGTTCTCCACAATTTAATCTACACAAGCAGGGGTAAATGATTTTATGACTAGAGAGATAGTACAGTGGTAGTAACTATGTGATCCCACTTGCAGACAAGTAGTTCTGTGTATTTTTATGCAGAGCAAGGTGCCAAGTTATTAAATTGGGAGATGAAGGACATGTAAATTTAATTTGTTGGTAGGTTTTGTTGATTATTATTTACAAATTAATATGTATGTTGATTATCTTTCTCCTTCCTATCTCAAGAAGAATTGACAAAAGCTTTGCTTATTCCTGAAAGGATTTTTAGAGAGAATTTGGAGAAGAAAACTCTGCAGTTAAATGTTTTTCTCATCACAGGATCATGTGACAGTTCCATTTAGTTGTCTTGTCCTGTTTTGCTTCTGGTCTATTTCTCAAGGGTGCCCTTTTGCTGTGGTTTGATAGTGAGCTGAACGAAATGAGGTGGTGTCTCAAATCTCTTCCTTCCTTCTCTTTAGTCTTTGTTCAGTTTCCCACGTAACTTTACTTTTTTAGCTGATATTTGTAAGTGAGCTAGGAAGCAATACATTTGAATAACAAATACGATATAATATGTATAGATTATTATGTTATGAGCCTGTGTGCTTATTTCATCTATTGACCTTCACAGTTTTTGGGGGCATCTGGATCAACAGACTTTATTTAGATTTGAGAATTTTAAATTCTATGCAAAAGAAAACAATGAAGTCACAACCTTATTCAGGTAAAATTTTCATCTCTCTGCTTTTTTTCTGGTTGTTTTTCTTTTTCCATTTAATCCATACTGTGATTGCCAGATGTGAATATGATTGCTAGACAGAAAAGTTGTTATTAGTTAATTATCTTGTATATTAGTTTCTAGCAAATCCAAATACTTACAAAGTCATCTAAATCATACCTTACTGTGAGACACAAGTTACTGTCAGAAAGAAGACTTTATGTGTCTGGTATTAATCTTGCTTATATGTAGCAATTTAAAAGCTGGGCATCTTATTCAAGTCAAGTATCTAGATGATTACTGAAACTAATGGAAAAAAATAGGCATTTCAATAATGAATTTCATCCCATCTACCTTAAGCAGTTATGTTTAGTTGATGAGATGAATCAACCACCTGATGTGTTTGTCTCTCTTCATTTGCTACAGAGGGATCTTAGCATAAATCTCTTAGAGGAGTTTAAAGTTAGGTGAAATTGACACCTTCTTTGAAATCAGTTGTAGAATAGGATTTGCTACTGCTTGTGCGGTCTTTTTGCAGATATTTACTTTTCCATGTCTCCCTCTAAAATGTAAATATTCATGCAATTTCTTGATAAGCTTGATTATTCAGCTTTTAGGCCTGATAAAGGCACTGAATGAAGTTCATTCCAAAAGGCATATATCTCAGTAAGCAAAATCCTTTACCATTTTTTAACTGTTCAGATTTCTGTTCCATAGATAAAAGGAAAAAAAAAAAAATTCTTGAGCTGTCTATGCAGTTACATCTTAAGGCACTTCCTTAAGTATTTTACAGGAAATTTGGATATTAATTCACTGAAAAACATCTCTAGTTGAAAGTAAACTTTTTTTAGAAGAATCTGACAGATGCATGTCAGGGGTACCTTTTTAGAATATGAGTGGTTCAGGTTTTCATGTGTATGGATAGCCCTTTGCCACAGTTTACAGATACAATTTGTCTACAGCACTTCTTTTAAAACTGACAGCTTGGCAATTTGCTAGATATTTTTGTATAAATGTATAACATCATATGTGTGGACTGTGCAGTGATGCTTGGTTTTGATAATATAAATAACAGTTCACATCAAAGGGAAGTTTTATCTTTTCTAAGTTTCAGAACGTGGTTTATACTTTTTCTAGTTTTAGACTTTGTTAGATGATGTTTATGAAGGAATAATAGATGTAAATTAGAACTTTAATGTGTTTTTCTGTTTTAAGCCTCTCAGAAGTTCTGTATGTAATACTGGAACACTAAACTACAAATGAATGGTACTTTAATTTTTTTTTATAACTAACTCAAAGGTACATATAATAATCTTGAAAATTCAGAAGCATAAAAAAGTTGAAACAGCTGTGCACATTTTAATTAGATAAGTGTATTTTTATTGCAGTGTGAAAGGTGATACTTTGTGACATTCTTTGGTAACAGTAAGAAAACTGAAGAAAGATTGTCATCATTACAAATGTCTTCCCCACCCTGCCCTCCTTCTGTATATATTTTGCATGATGTCATATTGTCTGAATACCCCTTTGGTCAGTTTGGATCACCTGTCCCATTCTGTCTCTTTCCAGCCTCCCATGCACTCCCAATTTCCTTGGCAGTTCAAAAAGCAGAAGAGGCTTTGGCTCTGTATAAGCCCTGCTCAGCAATAGCAAACACATCTCTATATTTATTTACCATGACTGTGCTCAGCACAAACCCAAAACAGCTCCATTCAAGCCACTGTGAAGAAAGTTAAATCAACATCTGCCAAAACCAGCACATTGTGTAACTTTTTAAAAAGTGTATAGAACTGCTTCAGCTGGAGGTAAATGCACATCAGAGCTCATGAAATTCTAGTATTTGTGGTCTACTTGTAGTAGATACTCAAATGTTGAGACCTGGGCCCTTGCATTATGTTAAGAGTTCTCCTAATTTTTATAGCCAATGTAACTCAGTAGTACTTTACCCTGTAAATGCTCCCTAACTACTTTGTTTCTGAAATGAAACATTCTGTCTGAAAAATTCTAGAGATCCAAAATGCATCTTTGAGCAGTAGTACTGTGTATATATGTATACACACACAGACACACACACATATATATATGTGTGTGTGTGTGTGAATGTACATACATACTGAGACACACAAGGACATACATACACACATATATGAAAAAAATCAGTGAGAATGTTCATAGTTGTAGAAAAATTACTTCAGTTTAGATTGTGTAAAACAGATTCATGTTTGGTGTTGTGGGTTTTTTTGTTTTATGTTTTTTTTTTGGTGGGGTTGATTTGTTTGTTTTGTCTTGGGTTTTTTTGTTTAGTTTGTTTTTCCACATTGCAAAATTAAGCATAGATCAGATTAGCAGCACTGTTTCTGGAATAACTGGATATTCAGGAAGTTGCCATCTTGATGTCTCCCATGCTTTTAACCTATGAAATTTTACATCATGAGAATTCTTTTTTAGTTCTACCTGCCTCTGATACTTAAACCAATGTGTCCTAGCAAGTACGCAATTGCCATAACTGGGAATTCTTAAAGGACGTCGTTTTCCATGTATTCAAGCATGGGGACATTTAGATATGGCTCTCCTTTGGGAAGCATAATCAGGGAACATCTGTGAAATATATCCTTCAATTTTAAAGATAGTTCTTAAGAAGATACTTGTGCAATGAGCTGCATTACTCTATGAAATTCAGAAAGGGCTGAGATTTAGCATTTGTTTTCTTTAGCACTAAAAGTTTAAATGTGTAAAGCAGTGAAAGTATAAAGATGCCACAAAAACCCGGTCTCTCTGCCAGAGATGTACACTCTTGAAGAAAAGGTACAGAGTTCAAAGATGAAAGAATGTGTAGTAATTGAATATAACTTGCTGGTCTTCTGTGTATGAAAACAAGTCCTGACAATAGTATTCTTCTGCTCTTTTCAGCAGCTTTTTATATAGGCTTTATGTCCAGAAAGAGGAACTGGTAATAGGTATGCTGAAGTTTATATGCATTTTCTTGTATAGTTATATTTTGATTGACCTATTTTTTCTTAGTAAAGGTAAAAGAGCGTTTCAGTTGAGCATTATGAGCTAAGGGTAAAACTGAAACTTGTGTTTCAGTGAAAGCCGATTTTATGTTTCTAAAGCCGACTTTTTGGCAGTTCTCTTTAGTATCTCTCTTCCATAGAAAAGGTCTCCCAAACTTCTGCCAGTACCAATTGTTTTTGAGGCTGTGATATAAACTTTGTCAATGAAATGATTCAGAAAATCCAGCAACAACCATCCATCCTAAACCAGCCACACTCCAGGGCAAACACAAGCATTTGTGTAAACATATAATGATCTAGATTAGAGATCTGAGCTGGCTTAAAAATATTTCAGGTCTTTAATGTATAAAGCAGCTGTAGAAGAACTTGTACTGGCGCAGGAGAGCAAACCCTGGTGGAAGAGAGTGACTGGGAACAGCAGAAACAAGATACCATCTTGGCTTTCCATATCTTTTGGATATAGAGCTTAAACAAGTTACCCCATGTGAGGCTGTTGTTTTCTTCACAGTTTCACATGTGCTCTACGTTTTGGTGGGGGGAAAAAACCAGTTACAAGTGCCTCTTTGCACTTAGGAATCGGGAAGAGGACCTTGCACTCTGCTTTTGCCTTGGGTATTTAATTTTTTAGGTATGAAGAAGGTATTTGTTTCTTTGTTTTTGTTTAACAAAGCAGTAGGAGTAAAGAATAAAAGAATAAACCTTTAAAAATGTCATTTGATTTATATTCATATGTAACAAGGGTGAATTAGAAGCGAGTTGGTTGCAGTTTTTCATGTGTTCTAGAACAATGTCTTATTACACTGCTAGAGACCATAAGTTATTTTTCAAAGTTAATATGTTTGGCATCGCTAAGCAATATTGTATAAAGTTGGCACACATAAAAGCTTGAAGGTTTGTAAATTCAAATAAGTACAAGTCTGTTGCTGAATGTTAACTGGATGTCCATATCTTTATTTTCAAAAGTGTAAAATAAAAAGCCAAAGAAAGTAAATTATGAAATTTCTCAACTATTTCAAACAGACACTGAATTGTGTTGAAAGGAAGCAGTAAGTTAGTGAGTTCTTACTGGGATCTTGTTTTTGCATATTTCTCAATTATTAGCATTTGAGATTGAGGCAGACTACACAATTCACAAATATTCGCAGGGAAAAGTGTCCTTCCACATCAAAGCAGGGTGGGTTCTTTTTGAAAATATTATTAAAAGCACAAAGCAGGCATTATGCAGTCTGCTGTATCCTACAGTTATTAGTCCGTCACTGACTTTCCATTGGTTTTGCCTCTCTGTAGATGAAAAGATATGAATATGGTAGAGCTTTCTGGGCAAAGGCAGGCAATGGTTGGACTAGGAAAATAAACTGTTGAGATGACACTGGTGAGAGAGCAATTATATACATGAAAGTGGCCTCTCTTAGCTGACTTCACCCATTTTAAAATTACATTCCCCACCTGGTGGCATAAGCATTTATCACACTGGAAAATTGCCATCTGAAGGCAGTAAACTTCTTCCCTACCCCTGTACATTTTAAAACTTGGTGGAACTGCTGAATAAGTGATGAATTTTTCCCTAAGTGTCAGTAGAAGTTTAGGATGTCTGAAAAATTGTCTTTTGTGAATAAGAAATTACTTGTATTTTTTTTCCCCCCAAAAAAATATTTAACATAATTTGTATGGAGAAAAATGGTAGCAAGTTAGATGACAACATAATAAATTTTTATAGACTTACTTGGCCATACTTTTTCCATTTCAAAATAGAAAATTGTGAAGGTAAAATTTTAACTAGTGATTGAAAATCCTGTTCCTGCTTCATCACTCAAGGGATAGACAGAATATCCCCAAAAGGCTTGTGTTGAATTCTTTATGTGGGTGAGAAATGCAAATAGCTTTCAGCAATATTCACAGGACCTCTTTATTTAAACTGCCAGTTTTGTGGCTCCTGTTTCTTCTTCCATTGGTTTTAGAGGTAATTATGAAGCTATGATAATGAATGTATATCTGTAGCTTGCAGCAAACTATCCAGAGAAAAAATGTGATATGCAGCAATTTCTTTGCTATTTTTTATTTTGGGATTATGCTGGTGCTTCTTTTATTCTTTTTATTTTTTTTTTCTCCCCTTGAATTCTTTCCCCCTCTTTCTGTGACTGAGAACTGATTGTAGAGTAAATGTAAGGTCTTTTCACAGTGGTCTCCAAACACAAATTATCCTGCAATAGTTTGGTAAAATGAAGATGTGTTTGGACACCAGTTCTAGGTCTCTACAAATACAAACATTTTCTCATTCTTTGCACTGAAATTTGTGGTCTTGGAACTTTTCTGAGAAAATAGACATTAATTGAAACAGAAGAGATTCTAACTTGATATATGTAGATTTTTTCCTTCATTGTAACAGTCAAATATAGAAGTGAGAGGTTGTCTAGTCTTTTATCTTTGAAGATTTTCAAGACACTACCGGATAAATCCCTGTTTATCTGGGCCATGGAACAGCAGTTTAATTTTTGTAATGAATTGTGACAGTCATAGGCACTAAGATTGTGAAAATCCCTTTCTCTGCTTTGTCTTGCTGAGTCCTGCCAGCAAGTAGTAAGGTTATCCGTTGCAAGGGAATGTTATTATATAGGTATTTTAACAAAGATATCAACTTACCCGAAGTTAAAAGAAGCTGCAGAGACTCTTATAGCATTTGGGACCAAAGTTTAAAGAAACCAAGCCATTGATCAATGTATGGCAAGCTTGTCTGTTATCTCTCCTACTGTCCTGTCTCCAATAGTGGAAAAAAAAAAATCACTAATCTTAGCTAAGGAAGAATGGGATAAGCATATAAGATACTTTGCTAGTTTTCAGCTATTTTCAGCGTGGATTGTTTCTTCAAATAGTTATGATTTCTAGGCATGAGTGTTTGTATAGCTAATACCTCCTGCTGGAATCTCCATCAAAGTTTAAGTAATTAACTGAAGTTATGTGAAAGACTAAAAACAATAACTGGCACTACTAAAATCCTCTGCACTGGCAGATGATTCTTTGTTTAGCCTTTCATTATAACCATCACCTTCTCTGGGAGTCAGTCTTGAAGAATCACTGCTATTTTCATGAATTCCTAACTGTCTAGTTGAAACTAAGTCTGATTTGAAACTACTGCTGCAGGATGCCATAAACCAGTGTGTTCTTACACCTGTTGGAAGCACCAGTGAACACTGCACCAAAATAAATCATGAGGGGCTTATTAAAGTTCTGTGCAGCTTGGGAAATCTCCACTGGTTGTGTCCCATGTAAAGTCAGCCTGAAAGTATTGATAACATTCTTTAGAAGCTTCAGAGGCTCTAGAAATTTATGCTGTTTTGAAAACATCGTTCCTTTATCTCCTCTTTTCCTCCCTCTCCAAATGTAGGACTTCTTTCTTAATTTTGGAACTTCTGTCCTCTCATAACTAACGTGGACATGAGCTAATCTAGTGAGGATAGTCATCTTTCATGTAGCACTGTGATATGTCTGCAAATGTAGCAGACTTAAGTACAGTCTGTTTAAATCTCTGATAAAAGTGTTTTTAGAAAGAAAAACAACAGTAAACTAACATCAGTAAGCAAAATTATAAGTGAAAGCTTGATTGCTGAACTATCTTGAAGGCCATGTAGAGGTGATTTTGTTATGTGTTTGATGTTTTACAAGTAGCATGGTACTGACAAGATTTGGTTATTACTGTTTTTTAAAAAAAATCTTAATTATAAATGTGAGGTAGTATGAGAAACCTCTTTTGTATTTAAAATACCTGCTTAATTTTATAAAAAGAAGTTCAGAAGGAAAAACATTTATTTGGATTAAACAATGGCTCATTTTGAGACCATGGGCATAGAAAATTCAGTTATTAAGAATAAAAGCAGAGCTAGTATGTTGAGCAAGAGTGACCTTTCTAAGAAACAATTATAAAATTGTCTGTTAAAAAATGATGAGAATTTGGATGGTTATTCTGTGGATATAATTCTATGTCTTTAACTGAAAATAATTTAGCCTTGCATTTGCTATGGACATTTGTTTATTGAAGGACTTTCTTACAGCTAACATAGTGATGCTGCAGTAACCTTTTTCAGCTTGAATAAGTAAGTTGGAAATCACCAGTGATTTGCAAACTTAGATGAAAACCAGAGTTATTATCTTGAATACATTAGCTGCAAGATTTAAATGCTGGCACTTGTAGTAGCTGTGGCTAATAGCATCAGTACTGCTGCTTAGTGGCAGTAAGCTCAGCCCTTGGAGCAATGGAAATTAAAATCTTTATAATCTCTTAGGGGCTCTCCCTTTTTGTATTCTGTTTTGAATGCATTTTATGATGTAGACATCTGTTTGCTAAAAATTTAATTAGTACTGCTGTCTGGTTTCAGCCAATTGAGTTATCTTAAGCTAAAAGTTAAAGGATGAGTACTGCCTTTACAAATTAAAAAAAAAAAAAATCATACTAATGCTGCAGCCTTAAATTCTCAGTGTTTGTGAGTGAGACTGGTTCCACATATTCTTTCTGGTCTTGACCAGACAGTGACAGTTTATACACAGTTGTCATCTGAATTAGGCAAACCATATGTACTCCCACCACCCTCCTGTGTGTGGGTGGCAGTGTACAGGAACAAGAACTGGGTACTTTCTCTGCTTGGCATCCCTCATCAGTGTGGATCCAAAACATACAACTTTACTGCAGAACTGTTTTGCTAGTCAACAACTACTGTACCCCACCCACATTTCTAACTAGCAGATGGTGAGGCAAGCCTGTAGAACATGGTGATGGATTTTACTATATCACTTGAAAAGTAAATAAATAATATTTAAAGATCTAGATTAAAAAACTAATTAGCCATAAAACCATAGCATCATATAAGTATGGGATTTTATAATCTCTGTAAAACTTTCATGGTCACATTTAATAAATATTACTTCAGTAAGTTAAAGTACTACTGAAGCATGAGACAGTGTTTTTTTAAGGTATTGGTCATCCTAACATTCTCAGTATCTGAGATTTCTGACTAAGACATTTGTTCTGGAAGAAAAAATCAAATACTATTCTGCTATAAGTCCGTTTGATTTAAAGTGGGATTTGATAAGCATTTAGAACAAGATATCTTTCAGCATGAATAAACAGAACAAATTACTTCATTAACTTTCAGCTGCTGTGCATTTGTGTGAAGCCATGCTAAAACTATAACCCTGTCAGCACTGTATTCTTTCTATGATTTCTAAATCATAGTATGATATTTCCAAGTTACCAGCTGGTGGGCTGCTGTTTGCTCTGGACATCAGGTAAGATTTTTCCCTGCTCTTCAGGAATCAAGATGCTGTATGCCAGGTCATGTTTGCCTCTGTTTCTCTCTCAATTGTATTCAGCTTATTCTTTCTTGGCTGCTACACAGCTTTTTGCATAGTTACATAGATTTGGCTTGAATAATCTCAGTTTGGTATTTTACTATAATTTAGTAATTTAAAAATAATAGCTTTTAACATGATCTCTCTGTGCATGAAAATTATCACTAGAAACAAACTACTAAAATTCAATTCAGTTTTTTTTTTTTTTTTTTTCTGATTAGGAGCATGCTTAGAACTTTACTAAGATAGGGGCTTTGCCTTATTGAGCTCACCATCTGTCTAAGTTGCAGTATTAATGTGTGCTCTAATGGACACTTTTAATACACAAAAAGGAAATTTCCACAAAGATATCTAATGAATTACTGTCAAAGTGTGATTACAGAAATGCTATTATGTCCTAACACAATATTCAATAACCACTCTGTAGTTATGTAACAGCAGCAGCAAGATTCAAAGAAAATTGCTTATTAGGTTTGACCCAAGAATCTGTATCTTGCTTGAACAATTTTATCAGAAGAGTATGACCTGTCAGTCTCTCTCACTTCCCTGAACCATGATCTCTCTTCTGACTTTCTATTCTGTTAAATTCACGTAATTTATCTTATCTTTTGTCTAGGAACCTCATCCCATATATTTTAAAAATCTGCATTTTGTACATAGCAGCAGGATATCTTCTAGCATCATTAATTGAATTTACACAGTACCTCTGAGCACCAACATAAGGCATTTTACCAAAGATAACAGTAATATAATGATGAAGAGATAGTGGTTCCAAATTCTAAACTTAAGGAAAAAGGTAATCAAGTTGGTTTTCAAGTTGATTTTACAGATGAAAGAAGTCATATATTTTTGTATATCTCTGAGTGAAAAAAAAAAACCCCAAACACATTCTGTGATGATACATTTACTTATTGCTAAGGCTTGAACTCCAACATCAGAATACACATACTAATGTAAAGTGTTATCGGAAATTGAATGAAGGAAATAAATTCTGTTTTGTACTGCGTCAAAACTGAAGTTACTGCCTTCTCTCATTTTCTTTAAATGTTTCTTTTACAATGTTTTTATATTGTCATTTGGCTGCCTGCTCAGTGTCCATGTTGCATTCTCACAAGGAATGCATTACAGTAGTTTTAAGAGGATGAAAATGCTACAATGAGTCAGGGTCGCTTACTTACATTAATAGCAAAACAATATCCATTATCATTCCAAATACAGGAGTTGTATTCAAATCTTTCTGATATCTGATTTATAAGATGAGGTGCCATACTTATCTGTTCTCTAGTCTGTTTTATTGAAATGCCATCATTGTAAACTAGTTCTAAATACTGTAGTTCATTTGTGTCCAGTAAGTCCAAAGACAATGTGAGTGGAAAGGACAAGTCAACAAATATAAACTCCTAGTATTGTGAAAGGAAGTGCAGAAGAAGTTGAAAATCTATTCATTGTACTTCCCCTTAAAGAATTTGGCTGGTAAATGACATATGCAACCTTCTGAATGTATCTGTGTGTGTAATGATGTTGCAGTGAGTAACTAAATATTGTGTTTGTTGTTTTGTATGGGTTTTTTTGTTCGTTTGTGGGTTTTTTTTGTTTGTGGGGATTTTTTTTTTTTAGGAAATAAGCTTATTTCTAGGTGAATTAATAAAAGACTTGTGGCTTGCATTGCTTTCTCCCTAGTCCTGAAGTTGTAAAGGGTGAGCTGTATGGAGAGACGGTTGATGTTTGGGCTGCAGACATCCTTTATCAGCTGGCCACTGTGGACCAACCATTTTACAGTACCAATATGCTCTCCTTGGCAACTAAGGTATTCATATTTGCCAAATCAGCCTCCCAGTTATTTCTGCATGTGTTCTCATGATCCAAGAGAATTTATATTTAAGTTTATTGACACATGAACTGCTCTCAGCTTGAATGTGTGTGGCTTGTGAACAAGCACAAGTGCTTATCATTGTGTGAATTACTGCCTAACTATTCAAATGGTAAAAGTTGCTTGTAAATGTTCAATATTGTAGCACTTGAATCTACTGTAAGTATGTACACTAATGTGGATACCTGACTAGAAGAGACAGTCTGCAGCTAATTTATTCAGCAAGTTAGAGCTGATGATGTAATGCTCATCAGATAGTTTCAAGGGACAATACTTATCATATTGGATCCTCAGATAAATACTGGAGTATTTTTCCTCAACAAACTTTTTTTTTCTTTTTTTTCAGATAGTAGGGGCTATGTATGAACCTGTGCCAGAAGGACTGTGCTCTGAAAAAGTGTCATTTACCATTAAGAGGTAATTACTCATTTTATTTAGACATCCTGCTGTAAAGATGTTTTTGTTTTGTATGCTTCCAGCAGAGATAATGTGCCAGTTTTCAGACTTTAGCAACTGCCAGAATTTGTTTCTGAATAGGAAATATCTTTGGATTTAAAGAAAAACAGGCCTATCTCCTTACATCAGTAATAACATATACAATATAGGTGCACACATGCAACTGGAAAACTCATACCAGTATAGCCAGGGCATTTATTTATCCACTATCAACCATATATTCAGTACTGAAATTTACATTTAACAATGTATGTGCTGTACTTAATTCCCTACACATCATTCTTTTTCCCCTTAAAATTCCACCATTTTGAATAGTTTTCAAATGCAGATTGTGGTCAAGGAAATAACCCTATTAAAATATGTTATTTGTAGATCACTGTATGATCATGTTCACAGTTTTTTTCTCTTTATTTGACTGATGGAAATATGTTTTGTGCTACCTTATAATTCTTTTAGCACAGTAGCAGAGGTAACAAAGTAATGGAGGAAAAGATGAGCCTGTACTTCCTACACTCACTCATCACAGATTTCTTAGCTATGTTTATATCATCCTGGAGATAATGTATCATGCAAGGCAAAGTGTAGAGTGAATTAGAGATTTAGTTGGCTCCCTTGATTTTTCCATTTTAGAAAAAAAAAAAACACTTTAGCACAAAAATGCTTATACTTTCTCATTCAGATATTCAATTTTGTCTCTAAAAAGAACATTACAAAAAAGGTTTGTGTAAGGTTATAAACTAAGTTTTTTCTAGTATGTTTTATTGGAGAGGAAGGTTTCTGTTCCTTAAAGACCTTGTGGATAAAGGACAACAATGGGGAGTACAGGAGCTAATAGAACTAACATTTATGTTTAATGTTAGTGTAAACATTTTTGTTTAATGTTATGTTTCAGAGGTTCTGAAATGAATTTTAATGAAAATATTAAAATCTTTACATTACGCAAAAAAATTTCTACATATTTTACTAACAGTGGGAAGCATGAAGTAGTTTATTTTGGTTATTGTTATTTTTTGGAGGTGTTGGTTTTAATATTATCTCTTACTATTGATTAAATCTTAAATAATATGTTATGACTAGGTCGCTGTACCTCTTCTGCAATTATTCCTCTCTAGTTACAGGAAAAGCCTTCCTTCTCTTGGCAGAAGTCTTCAACCTACGTTCTCTTGGGAGCCTTCATCCACTGCTCCTTTGATAGGGAGCTCTAGATGTTCCTTTTTCTTTGCATTGTTTTGGGAGTGTTGTCTCTGTGAAGATCGTGACACTCTCCTGTACATCCTCCTGACAGGATGCTCCTCTCCTTTACAGTGGTGTAGTGCCTTGAACAGAGCACAGTCCCCATGAGGCCCCATCTCCCCCATCCCAGGAGAAGGCCCCAGGCACTCCTCAGTGTGTCTGGGAGTGTAAAGCCACAGTTCCCAGTAGAAGTTCTGTTTGGGTCAGTGTCAAGGATAATTGTTCCACCTGATGCTGAAGGCTGGGGTGTGGAAACAAACTGTCCCAGGCAGGATGAGGGAGTAGTGCTGGCTGGCATAACTCCATAAATACCAGGGCAGGAATTCAATGGTGGAAAAGCTTTCTTAGAAATAAGTAAATAGAGAATGTTCTTTCTGTAGCTGCTTGACTCCTGATGCAGGGCCACATCCAGACATAGTGGAGGTCAGCTCACTGCTGTCTGATGTGATGAAATCTGGATATTTTATCCACCTCTCTTCTCATGCTGGAGAAGAAACTGGATCAGGAGAGGAGACAAACCCTCTTGATACTTCATGGAGGCCAATTGAAATGCAGTAACCTATCACCCTCAGCTTTCCATTTTATAACACCTAAGTACATGTAATAAGCTTTATTTTTTGCTATCATTGTTTGCCATATCTGAGAAAATAAGGTGCAGCAAACCAGAAAATAAGTCAAAATGAAAAGACTCATCCTCCTGTATCATTTTTCCACACAGGCTCTTTAATTTATTTTTAACAAGGTATTCATTAATTTTTTTTGGACATTCTTATGCAGGAAAAATAACAGTATCTTAAAACCCAATGTCATTCTGTGTTGGAAAATGGCATTGTTATGGAGGTTCTTACAGTTTTGATAATATCTGATAACATTTAATTATTATGGCACTCTTGTGGGTGATTTGTGAATAGGAAAATATACACTTGATTAGGGTGGAACAAGTTGATAATCTTGTGTATGATTCATAAACAATGACACATGGAAAATGGAACCTACAAGAATAAAATTTTAAATTACAGATTGCAAAATACAGACCAGTGATGCTGGTAAGGCATTTTCTCATGTTTTCTAACTCTCTGATACAGTTTCACAGAAATACTTCTTACAGTTCATCCATTTGCTTCAGGCTGTGTTTTAAGCATCTTTCACGAAGAACATCAGCAGTTTACATATCACATATGATCTCAGAGAATTTATTTAAAAAATACAAAGACAATGTTTTTGTATAGCAAAATTGCCCATTGAAAATTGTTATGATAATTGCAGTATAAAATTAAAATTTACACAGCCACTCTTGTCTGTTTAGATATTGCATCTCAGATTCCTTCTATCAGGGCTTAGTAGCTCATATGAAGAACCTCTGTGTAGGAAAAGGTTTTATAGAGCACCTGGTCCCAAACATCCTAGTCTTCACCTTCCAAAAATAAATAATTTGTATCAGTAGTTAATATTTTTTTCAGGATTTTTTTGACCTATCAGTCTAAGATCATTATTTATATTACACCATTTTTTTCAATAAAAAGAATGCCAAAACCTTCCAGCAAACTGTAACAAGACACTGCCTTTTAAAATGTAAGAGGTATTGGGATGTAAGGAAGATATGGAGTAGAATTTGTAATTTAAAACACTATAAACAACTTTTCCCATGTTTTTTTCATTTAAATTTTCTTAACTTACAGATTTGGAAGCTTGTTGTATGTTTTTGGGGTTTTTTTTGGTTTTTTTTTGTATCTTGATATAGTCATTCTCCTGCATAACTGTGATGAAATTTGCAAAAAAATGTGCTATAGATGTAAAGATGCTAGATTTGGGATTTTGATGCAGTTATTGTGTCTTTGAGAGAAGAATGCCCTACCCAGATATTTGTGAAATATCTGATGATAGAATTGATAGTTTTACCTAGAAGTTAGAATACTTGTGTTTTGTATAAATACTTGGAAAATACTGCCTGTGTATTTTGGGTGATAATGGCTAGTTTTGTCAAGGATGAGGCACTGCAGTTCTAGTTTCACTCCAATTGATATTTTATTGTGCATATTAAAAGAACAAGAGATTCTGACAAAGATCCAGAACAGTGAAGAAATGGAGGAGAATATGGCTTAGTAATGAGAAGTGGGAGAGCTAATTTTTGCAAATTATTGTAAATAAGAATAAATCAGCCTAAGATCTTTCAAATTTCAGAGACATGTTAGAGGGCTTAGAAGGAGCCATGCTGTTTCTTTCTTCCTTGTATTTAGGAAAACTTTATAAACTTGAAGGATTTCTAATAGAATAATAATTATTCCTGAGATGTTTACCTTTTGAAATAAAAAGGGCAATGTTCTAACTAAAAGTACTTGGAAGAATTTCAAGCAGTTGCTCCTGAAATAAAAGCTCTGTGAAATATAGACAGCCTAATTCATCTTAGTCAAGGCCCTGGTGATTCCACACCCAAGTAATTTGTCATTTTCCCATGGTGTCAGAGAATTCAGTGTTTCTGCCATGTAATTCAATGTTTTGTAGAAGCCAGCTAGCTTTTACTTTGCTTTCACTACTGAAATGTACTTATGGCCTCCTTTTTCATCCCAGTTGTGTTATGCTGTGAAATTTTCTGAAATAAGGACTGTACTCTCTGTCCTTCTATATGGAACTAAAGAACTGAGATCTTTTGGAGCCAGAATGGAATTTGTTTAATAAGTAGTTTAAAACTAATTTGATAGCTGATAAATAAGCAATTGAAAGGCAGGTCAGTAGATGATGAAGTACAGTTAGTTACCTCGTGTGGTAAGTAAAGCATAAAATCCATGCTTGAAAATAATCCCAGTAAAAATAATCATCATCAGCTCCCCACACAAATTCTTATATTTCCTAGGAACAGTTTTCCATAGGAACAGTTTATGTTAGAAACATATGAAACATATAAACAGATGTAGGGGTGGCAGGTGTTTGATAGAATTTGTGTGTTCAGTTCTGAAAGGTTAAGGTTGCTGACATAACACATGGTACAGAGGACCCAAACAAGTAAAAATAATGGCAATAATTCTGTCTCATGTAGCACCTTTCATTTCAAGGTGATGAATGTTATATTTTCATGCTCTGGGTAGGAAGAGGTGGAGAGGTAGTTTGTGTAAGGTCACCAAACAGACCAGTAGCAAATTTGAGTCGTCTGTGTTCCAAGGCAAGTATAAATCTCAAAACAGTAGTTCATCTAACCAATGAATTGTCTTTCTAATATTTGCCTTTAAAGAGATGAGTGTATAGCCAAACTATGATTGATTGGTTTTTGAAGTACATAGATTTGAAAAATGTATTTTGTCTGTTTGGAAAGCAGTGAAAATAAGTCACTTTTACTACTTTGGAAACATATGTCTCATTACATGGGCATCATCCATTATTGTTTCATTTACTGCATATATCCTAAAAGGTTTTCAACTTTTCTCTCATTGCCACATTTTTTAATAAATATATGTATGTAAAATGTATGTAAAATAGACATACACATAAAACAATATAGAATGATGAATATTCAGTTCAGTCCTGTCTTTTGAATGTGGTAGAAAATAGTGCAAGTTTTATAATTGGAGTCCATCAACTAAAAATATATGACAAAATATGAGCCATTTGTACCTTCTGCTACTCTGAGAATATATTAAAAATGGGAAGACATGATAGACTACCTGGATGGTCAGAATAACTTCCTTTTCTGTTTCTGAAGTTCTGATCTGTGCATAAAGCACATATATTCTGTCACATTCTTTATGCCTCTCTGTGTTTTTTGGGAATTTAAGCTTATTTTCATTTTGGTGTCAATAATGTCACTAGAATGCTCATTTCATTTTTAAATTCATATATGCAAATCCATTTATTCAGATCCAGTTCCCAGTTACTCAAATTAATGGGGGACAGTGATGCTTACATAATGGGAAAAGTAGGTCCAACATTTTTTTCTGAGTGTGGTCTGATCTATGGAGTGTCTCCCCATGCCATGCTAGTTGGGAATAATAGGGAGTCAGGAGTCATTAACAGTGCTTGGCCTGAGCTGGTTCATTTAAGTCACCCTTAGCTGAGTGTTTTGTCCTAGTGTCCAAATGCATGACAATGCCTATTAGCAAGGCTGCTCTCTGCATTTTCCTCTTTTCACACTTGAACTGGTCTTTACCTAACCCAGCCTGCTGGAGAGCATGGCATATAGACCACAGCGAGCCATCTTCCATCTAGACAGGATATTTAGCTGCAGGTCAACACTGTCCCTCCCAGGCTAGATCTGTAAGTATCCAGGTGGTGTGCTACTGGACTAGGTTGATGCTGCTAGAAAACATACTCTGATTACTCTTCTTGCAGGCAGCTTGGCTACAGCCTATACTAGGAAGTCTGCCTATCTCTCCTGCAGAGGCAGTTCAACTATTTGTTGGCTGAAAATAGTAAACAAAGCAGTGTAGCTGTTTTCAAACTATATGAAAATGACTAAAGAACCTGACAAAACCTGAAATAGTTGATGCAGTTTCCTGAACTTTATTCATGACATAAACCTTCATACTCCACCTCTAGATGATTATGAGCTGATTGTATTTTGTATTTTTTAAGGATCACAGCTATATGAAGGACAAAGAAACAGAACATATTTAACTAGTTTTTCACCCAGTCATTTTTCCCCCATGTACAAATTAAGTTCTGCTCTGCTGGCAATTTTGCTAATAATCATGTTAGTTTCTAAGCATCACCACATGCATTACAAAGTAGTACTTAATTAGCAATTTGATTTGAATTAATCAAGTTTTTTTGTTAACTCAGAAAAAGACATAAAGATTAGATTAATGTTCATTTTAATTTCCTTTTCCTTTGTGTTTAGAAATAGATTTTGTGCCATTCCGTGCGTAAAATATTTTCTTTCTTTAAACAAGTGTGTGTGTATGCAGCAATTGTTTTGGTGTTGGTTAAAGCAATGAGTATGCTTGGGTTTAAAACACTTAGCATGCAACAGGTTATTAATATTTCAGAAACATAGTCCAGTAATTATGTTAGGCTAGAATATTTAAATACTTCTATTAAAATTATCACTAAAATTTTTAAAATTTTGATATAAAAATGTGGATGATCATGACCATGCACTGCTGCATACATATCCCTTTGGAAATGAGTGAGGACTCTGGAATGTCATGAGGCTTAGCATTCCACAAATTGTTTTCTCATTCTTCCACCTTTCACTCCATTGTGACATCATTCTGTTCTGCTCTCTATGTAGCAGGTACTAGAATTTATGTCTAAATGTTAAAAATGTTGGTGTGATAAAAAGAAAGAAACCTTTTTACATTTGTGCTATTTAAGTTTGGAGAATAAAGTGACAAATCAAAAAGTTTTGAAGGTACATATATATTTTTTAAGAGTTGCTGAATGTTTAATCTGTTAGTGCATCAAAGCTTTTTAACAGAATTTCAGAATGTAAGGAAGAAAGACTTGTCAAAGATTATCTTGTCCATTTCCAAGCCTTAGAGTTACCTGCCACTCCTGACAGATAATTTTAAGTGTAGTGTTCAAAATTGGACCTAATTACTCCAACTGAGAATCTTCTTGGTACCAAGTAGAAAGAATACACAAATCTTCAGAATTATTTTCTTTTTATATACCCTAATATGATGTCTACCTTTTCATAACAGCATGTTATTATAGTGACATAGTCTGTTTCTGATCCAGCAAAATCCCTATATCTTTTGCTGAGGGGCTTCTGTCACCAGTCCTTCTCTAGTGTGTGCATTTGTATGGTTGTTTCTCCTTGCTCACACAACTTCTCATTTTCCCTGTTTAAACTTCATCAGTTCTTTTAGTTTGTCCAGTTTCTCAAAACTCTCTCTGACACCAGCTGTCACTTTCATTGACACATCTCTGTGTATGATGTATATGCTGCAGTATGATATACGATGTGAATGTATCGCAGTCCGGGCACTTTTAATAGGCACGCTGTCTACCCATTATGCAGATTATCATTGTAATTCAGTGGCAACATTGAGTGGTTTTGGAACAAGGTCAAAAAGGAGCCTGATAAATTGTGCTCGCTACCCATTTTCAGTTTAGCAAACACCCAAAGCAGTTACCAAGTCAAGTACAATTTTTAAGGTCAATTATTCATCCAAGTGATCATGATTTTGTCTAGCTCACACTTCTCTAGCTTTCTTCTAAGATGTCATGAAAAACATTGTCAAAAGCCTTGATAAAACCCACATACATAACATCACCTTCTTGTTCCTAATGCACAGGAGCTAAACCATCTACTCCTTTTTCCTCTTACTGAAAAAGATATATCGGTTTAGCCTGGTTTTTACCCCCACCAATTTCATGTTAGTTATTACTTATTTTATTGGTAGTTTACCAGTGGAAATAGGTTGTCCTTTTTGGTTTTTTTTTTAAGTAGAAATTCAATTCACTAGCATAATGCTGTAATTGTAAATGTCTCTAATAAAGAAGATTAATTAAACACTGCAAATGCCACTAGAGAGCTCTATATTTCATGAAGACAGAAAAGTTAATTCCTTTGGACAGCAGTATGACAAAACAGAGCTAAATAAAAGATCAGTATCTTTATTTAATTTCACCCTGCTTTTTTTTTTTTCCTAAAGACTTTTAGATTCCTCTTGGAAGGCAAAACCAACAATTCAGGTTTCATTTTGCCAAAAACAAAGTATATCTTGATTTTACAGTATTGCTAGTTACCACTGAAGAGATAGACAACGTAAGTATACAGGATATGAATGAAGACAGAAGTTTTCTTCAAGGCTGAGACACAAATTTCCAGAGATGCTTTTGCTCAGTAATAAAGGTAGATGAATGCTGGAAAAAGATTGGTTCATAATTTGAACATTCCTTTTGTTCCCCCCTTAGCTTTCCTTTTCAACTATGGTTGAAAATGTATGTATGTTTTTTTATACAAAAAGGTAGAATTTGTTTCAACAATCAATCTGATGAATGAGGAAACTGAGGCACTAGTTTATAAGGAAAATGTGAAAATAAACTGATGGAGCCTCTGGTGAGATTTGTAAAATACTGGACTCTAGAATCAAGTGTAGGTATGAACACAGTTCAACTGAATAAATATAAACCTAATTCCTTTTCCAATGTTTGGGATAATTTGAATATTCCAGTTTCATAGATTTCTTAAAAAGATAAGCATCTGTCTTTCTCCTTATCTGAAAGAAGTCTCTGTGAGACTTCAAGGTATATGAAAGTGATTGTTTCAGTGTGTTGGAGAACACTATTCTCCATGTTCTTCTCAAAAAAATATCTTTATATCCTTATTTCCTTATGTAGGTTATTTTGGTCCCTCTCCTATGGTGAGCAAGAGTGACATTGAACTTGCATTTCATCCTCTTCTAGTCAGGGTTCTTTTGTTCTTCTAAATCACCCAGTGTCCTACTCAAAAGAGAAAAAGCAATACCTATTATCCAAAATTATTAGCTATTATCTAGGTGGAGAAAGCATATCACAGCAAATTTATTCATTATTCTCAGATTAGTAATGAAATACTATAGTTTTCTATATTCAAGTATTGTGTAATTGGACCAGATTTTTTTTATAGACAGGTTATAGCTTTGCAGCTTATATAACTGCTTTAACACTTTAGGATATGTTCCACTGATCTTTGAACAGTTTCCATGGTAGGTCTGTCAATTATTTTTAGCTTGAAGTCTGTGTAATTCCATTCAGAAATTTCAAACAGGTTTCCTTTCTTGATGGACAGTGAAATCTGTCACCAGTTGGTATCAGATGTCTTTTTGATCTTTTTCTTCCCCCCTCAGCTCTGCCTGATGTACAAGTTATTGTGAGCAATTAGTCTTTTGAGTGTGAGGTTCAATATTGAAAATGTTGAAAGGAGATTTAAGTTTGAAATGTCCCTGCAGTTTGACCTTTCTCTCTCTTTGCTTTGATTCCTTTGATGTGGAGCAAGTGAACTGGTTCTCTTCAGTACCTGTGCACTGACTGTTCAGGGCATGAGAAGTGTGTTCATGTGTGCCAGGACTGGAGTGCTCTCCAAAAGTCAGTTTGAGAGTCATCCTTAGTTGTTTTCATGCCATGCTACACTGCAGTCACTGCTATTGTGGCGTCTTGGACACAACCTCGGCCCAGTACTGAAGTATAAAATGACCTTTTCCCACCTGAATTTAAAGAGAAAATTTTGACAAGCCATCTCTTGGCTTGTTATAGGTTTGGGACTAGAACAAAGGATGGGGAAGTAGTTGCAGCAGACCATTATGCAGACAGTGGTATGTATAGTCAATGCTCAGAGATGCAGTGAAGTTTCTGAGGAGAAAGTTTCTAGTGCATTCACTCTGCTGTGTTCTAATAAAGTCAAAATATTTCATGGAAAAAACTTTGAAAGAATGTTATCTTAGATACAGGACAAATTGTCTTATGCAGACTTGGTGAGAATGTAAGTACTTAGGAATGTATTATCTCCTGAAATTACTTTAATATTAAAGGTACTAATTTGTTTAATCTGATATATTTATATAATTTATCTCTTGTTCTCCTTTATCATGCTTTACTTTGACAAGATAGAGTAAAAAGAAACATGAATTTATTTGCACACAACAGAAATAACAGAAACAATATGTGAAGATTTGGAACAATAGGAGGTCATAAAAAGTTTTCCTTCAAAATATGTTGAATTACAATAGAAGCAATAGCAGGGACTGGGATTTCTATTCATTCTAGAAAAACTATAAACATCAAAGCAGCAGAGGCAGAATTTTATGTGCATTAAAGAAGATGCAACTTAAATTGCATCCGAACAAAATGCAGCACTTAAATGTTTCAAGCAAATAATTTGTATTCTGTGTTTTGATTTTCTTAGTAGTAATGCCAGTAGCATTTGATCATTTCAGCCTCAGTGTCTCTGTGGCATCACGTCTGTATTGGTTTGGCACAACCTGGTTTTAGGTAGCAGGGGGACCAAGAGACAGCTCTGGTGAGGAGTTGCTGGAAGCTTCCCACCATGTCTGGCAGGGTCAATCCCTGATGGCTCTGAAGATGGACATGCTGCTGGCAAAGCTGGGCCAATTAGAGAGGCTGGTAACACCTTTGTGATGACATATTTAAGAAGAAAATCAAAGCAAAGTCACGGGTTTTGCTTCTAGCCAGATAAGCGGGGGAGAACATGTGAGGGAAACAACATGGAGACACCAAGGTCAGTGGAGAAGGAGAGGCAGGAGGTGTTCTGGGCACCAGGGCAGAGATTCCTCTGCAGGCCGTGGTGAGACCATGGTGAAGAAGCTGTGTCCCTGCAGCCCATGGGTCCATTGGGAATCAGAGATCCACTGGCAGCCCACGGGGGAGCAGGTGGACGCCTGGAAGAGGCTGTGATCCAGTGAAAGACCTGGTGGAGAGAGAGGGCCCTTGCTTCCAGGCTGGAGCAGCCTGTCCTTGGCGGTCTGCACCCCATGGAAAGCGAGACCCACGCTGCAGCGGTTTTGGGAGGACTTTTGTGCCTGTGGAAGGGGCTCACATTGCAGCAGATGTGGTTTGGCTGCTGCTTGTGAGAGTGGGCCCACGCTGGGGAAAGTTTATGGAGAACTGTCTCCCATGGGAAGGACCCCATGGCCTCACAGGGACAGGACCCCTCTCCCAGGGCAGCAGAGGAAAATCTCAGTGATGAACAGACCAAAACCCCCATGCCCTGTCTCCCTGCACTGTCAGTGAGAAGGAGGGAGGGGCTGGGGGTGAAATGGTGGTTTAAGGTCTTATTTTACCTCTCATTATCCTTCTCTGATCCTTTTAATAATAAATTTCACTTTGCAACTGAATTTGAGCCTGTTTTGCCCTTGAAATATTTCTCCCAGCCCTTTTCTCACTCATGAAGCCTTCATGAACTCTTTTTTCCTGTTCACTCCTTCACCCAGCTGTGGCAGGGGAGGGTGAGCAAGTGACCCTTGTGGGTTCCTGGCATTGGGCCAGTGTCAAACCAAACAACATCAAGTTCACTTCATATTTTACTACTGTCTTGACTGTTGGGTAGGTTTTGCATTGTCCAGAACTGGTCTGCTGTTGGTAATCCAAGATCAAAGAGAGCACAGCTACCAATGCTTGTCCCTGGGAACCTATTACCTTTGTCCAGACTTATTTTTCCTTTGTTCAGTATTCACCTCTGCTCTGTCGCTTGTTTCATTTTTCTCGCTTTTAGTGCTTGTTATGAAAAGACTGTCATCAAGAACTAAGCCTTATATATAAAAGATAGAAATAATTTGTTTAGTTTAAGAGTTTGAAAATCTTGCTCTAAATTTAGAATCAATACCTTGAACCAGGTATTGTGCAATCCTGGACTAACACCTAAGTTTAGCTTTATGTGTGTATGCACAAGTGCCACTTCAATTTTTGGATTTTCTAGTGTGTGTTGGAAAAGGACAATATCTAACATTGCCTTTTTGTTCTTGTCAGAAAAATGAGAAGTTGAGTCTGCATAGTAGCAGCGGTGGATCAGCCAGTTGAAAAAGTGAATTCTCAGAAAATACTGACTTTCCAGTTGACAGTTGTCAGTCTACACATGGAAAAGATGAGGAAAAACATATGAAGCAATTGTGGTAGAGGATGACAGGACTATGGAGAAAGGCAGACATTAGCAAAAGAAGCTTCAGGTGCTATCATGCTGGTCAGAGGTGGGTTAAAAGCTTCTTTGCTTTCATTTTTATGTGCAGGTATTTTCTCTGAATTAGACAATGAGATAGATATAGTGGACAATTCAAGCAGCTCCAGTTCAAGTAATTTGAAAGAGTCTGCTATTAGTAAGATTCTTCAAGAATGAAGTGTGCACTACTTTCAAAGAGTAAACCAAAAAATGGTTTAGTCCAGTATACGAGGGTATTTCATTATGTGTCACAAGTTCACGATCTGTTGTTACCTAAGTATAGGAAACATCTGTGCCTCTGTGACAGCTATGTCCAGGTTAATACATTTGGTATCACACGCAAGACTTTGTGTAGCTTTTCCCTATATTTTGCAGTAGCAGCTCTGAAAGCTGGAATATTATTTGGCTCCTTGAGAAAGAAGGTGGTTTTAAATTTAAACATAAGATGACTAATATTGATAAGAAACAGATGGAAGAGTGTGAAAAAGAAAGTTGAAAGAGGCAAGCTTTAACTGTCTGGAAGAATTGACTGAATGGAACTGAAGGAATGTGTAGATTTTAATTAGGACAGAATTATGTGACAAAACACAGCATTAATTCTGCTTATAGTTATTTATGGTAATCAAATTGGAAAGCACCAGCTGTGTTGGGTATTATCTCAAGTAACAGGTTTTTTTGGCTTATATTTCCAATTTGAAAATTTAAAAAAACCTCAAAAAACCCCTAGCTCTAACGACTATGAGTTCACTTGCTAGATTGTGAGCTATCATGGCCTACCTATTAAATGCAATGCGATTCTGATTAGAGAAAATCATTTTTTATTCATTTTGTATCAGAAAAAAAAGGAGATGGTTAGAGCTAAGCAAAACTTAAGATTTCCATTCATAAAATATGGGCATGATTTAGATGTACTTTTAAAATGTAAAGGGAATGTAGTTGTCTGAATATTATAAAACATTATTGCTGCAAATGTCCCAGGCTTCAAAAAATCTAGAATAACATTACTTTATATCTTTGTATTCCTATTTGGTAGCAGGATTTTATTTCATATTTTTGGCCAAGTTCTGAAGGAATATGACCTCTTTTTACTGAAATGTCTAGCCATTACTGCAGGGGAAATAAATTGTTAGTTCTACTTAAAATCCATTAAAATGGCTTGCTAATTGTAACTGGATAGCTTGCCATTTTGAGTACTGGAGGACCTGAGGCTAAGCAGCCCTGAGATTGTTGTCAAAGTTTTCTTAAAAAATAGTTTTAAAAACCACTTTTTTGTGGTCACTTTCTTGAGTTAAGATAGTAACGGGAGAAGGCTACAAGATAGAGGGAAGCCTTGAATAACTGTAGGAAATGACTGCATAGAATGAAGCCCTTGAGAAAAAGCAGCTTACAGGGACAAAGTTCCATTTTGTGTTCATACTTAAGAATAACACATTGTGTCTCACAGGAATGTAATTCATTGTGGGCTAGTTTAGCATTGTGCACAGAAATCTGAGGCCTTTGTGTAGTTTGTAACTTGCCACACCCAAAGCATTAGTGGTAATGATTTCCTTGTAGGTGATTTTTATTTGTTAAGATTTAGACATTAACAAAATACCAGATTTTCCTAATATTTGAATATTACCATGCCATATTGCCATAGTTTTAATTAAATACTTTAAGTGGAAATATTTGAATATTACCATGCCATATTGCCATAGTTTTAATTAAATATTTTAAGTGGAAAGATACAGTCAGTTCCTATCAGTTCCAGTAAGTTTAATCAGCATTTCTAAAAGTCATTATCCATTTTTCTCCTGCCAGAGAATCTAATTATTATATAGATACTTCAGGATTGCTTTTTCATAAAAATAACTACAAGCTCACATTCTTAGATCAGCTGTAGTTTCTACTTATGCTGAAGTCAGTGTTTTAGATCAGTTGTGATTAATGCTGGCAAATGTTTCTACTTTTCAGGGGTAAAGAAAAAATAGCTTAAAGAAAAATAATTCTAAATTCAGGATAATTGGGTATTGCTTGAGATATTCTCCTTTTGTTAATAATGTGGCTAACAGAGTTTGAATTATCAGCATGGTTTTGTCAAGCATGTCAGCATTACAAGGGAAAATGTGATCTAGCTAACTTGGAAACTGTTAACAGGAAGATGAGAGTTAGTTTCAGGTATATCGATGAGGGTCGTGAAAGGATTTGTCTAATCATGCTGCCTTCACATCATTCTCAGAGAAAACATGATCATTCTAATTTAAAAGTAGAGTGGTATTTTGAAGAAAGGTGTGATATGCTGAGCTGTTCAATAGCACAGAAGCTGGTATGGATTTGTCAGTGTAATAGGGGTAAGCTTTTTTTATAGTCCAATATTGTCATAATGTATTTAATGACTTTGCATACTCAGTGTTTCTCAACTCTGCTTTAACAAAAGGATTATTCTTCTTAGTATAGTATGTATAGGCAATGTATTTCTGCAAGACCAGTTCCTTTAAGAGTTCCCAAGATTGCCAAGTGCAGGGTGTAGAGATTCTGGATTAGTTGCTCCTGGTACTTGAAATGATTAATCCTACAGGAACAAGATTCTACACATTTCAGAAGCATAGAGGCATCAGTGACAGATGCATATTTCTTTTCCTGAAGTCATTATAATTTCAAATTATAAAGATTGACAGAGGGTAGGGACATACTGAGTCAAAAAGCTGTGAAGAATGATGGGATGGTAACAGTTTATTAGTTGCACTTTTTTTCTTAGTTTAAAATTACAAGGTTCCCAAATTTACCTTAGTTTAGTCATAGTAAAGGCTTTTTACTTGCATTTGGTATACAGTGTAATCATACCTTCACTTCTGTTGGTAAAACCAAATAGCAGGAAAATATGTAATATGTCATTATGCATAGCAGTCCAGCAGAGCTGGTGTGTCAGTTGAGTGAGAGTTGAAAAATTTACTTTTTGTCTGGGAATACTCTTTTGGACAATATTTTTTGTTTCCCTTAATCATGTTCATTTAATCACAATCAGGACAGTGTCCTAGATACATTGAAAGATATTTCTGTGTAAAATATGCTATTGGAAAACCATGATCTAAGGACTTTATGTACTTCTAACCTCCCTCCCAATACAAAGGTAGCATGCAATAGATTCTTTTTGGAATTGCTCAGCCTTTTCAAGAGATTAAGAAGTCTCAAAACATGGTCTTGTGCTGCTGCTATATCTTGTTTAAAACTTTTTCTCTTACATCATAATTTCATTTATGTTTCCACTATTTGGAGGAATCTCTGCACTTTATATATATCTTGTGACCAATAAGCACAGACATTGATATTCAGGATTCCTTTCCTGAATTTCTGCAACCCAATAGTATTCAAAGTTACCATGTAACGAAGACAGCACAGGTCTGCCTGAACAATATTCTAGTGATGTAACTCTAAAATGGTCTTCTATATCTTTCTTTGAGAAATGAAACTGGTTTACACGGTGCCAGGACTTGAGTCTTGTTCAGGTAGCGCTCATATCCAGTTGAATAATTGGGAATTTCTAGAACTAGGATACTGTCAAAATAGGAATTCTGTGTGTTGTATGTAGCAAGTGATTTGGCTCACCACTTAAATCATGAGTTTAGGTCATCACTTAGCTCCAAATCTAACCACTTTTGAGGATAACAACAAACACGTTATCAAATAAACACCTGTTCAGTAATGTAATTTGTTTTCTAGAGCCTGTAGTTTGGACTACATTGCAGGCAGCTACCTTATATCTTGAAAGTTGTGGTCACAGAGATGAGCCTTTTTTTTTTTTTTTAAATTTAATTCAGACTAGCTGTATTTGATGGATTTGGTGACTTGAGAAGACATTTCTTCTTTAGATAAGATGACTAGATAATTTGGTAAATTTTTGGAATAAGATTGTCTGACATCTGCTATATAAGGTTTTCTGGTTTTAGATTGTGAGGAGAAAGCTTAGGGAATTTCCTGAGAATTATTATGGCACCAAGAAACCTATCACTTCTCAATGGGCTGTCTGTGAAGAACTTTGGAGACCTTAGTGTTTTGTAGGCTTAATTTTCCTCATGTCTAAGATTCAGATTTCTCTTGAGACCTCAGGCTAATGGGATTTTGTTGAAGACATCAGCCAAGTTCTGGTTTTCCTGTGTGATGCCTGAGTTAAGTTTGAAGTATGTTTATATCAACTTCTGTTGCTGTACAATGTAGCAGTGGAATCCCTGCTAGCAAGAAAAACACTTAGTTGTTTGCTCTGCAAAACAGCTTGATTAACTTGGTTGGGATTGTCCATTCCAGTGTACAGTGATTTGAAGGGCAGCTTACTAAGAGTATTTTGAATAAATAAAGGTAATTCCACCTTTCTCCTGAAATGATTGTTGAGCTGTCATTCAAAAAAATCACTCTCCTTGCTTCAGTTTAATTCAAGGAGTTGTACTGAAGTTCTCTGCTAATACAAAATCTTGGTTCAATTTTCCTGCCAGTCTGATCAAACTTGAAAAGGTTTTCAGAGGTTTTGTTTATTAGATACCATTGAAGTGAAAGTTAAATCCAAAGCAGAAGTTACTGTCTTCTCAGGTTTTTCTGATCTCATATTACGTTACCAGCTCTTTCCTTGCAATTGCCTGTTTAGGTGCCTGCACAAGCAAAACTCTAAACTTCACATTAAAATGTGATTTTTACTGATGTCAATGCATGTTAAGAAGTTAAAGTCTTAGAAGTTGCTCTAATTACATCAGCTGCTGAAGACCAAAGTAGCAGGCAGAGAAATTATTTGTGCCTCATTTGATACTTTTTTTTATGTCCCCAAGGAGTCTGCATAGAGCTATTCAGAACAGGGAGGCTGATGTGAATTGAAAGCTTTGGCTTTTGCGCCTCTTTCACGTTCTAACAAGAGTGGGCACAGAACAGGAGAGAGATGGAGAGGGCTTGTATTTCATTTTCCTTGAGATCATCTTGAACTGAAACATGCCCTCTTGCAAGGCATTTGTACAAAACATATTGCCTTGCTCCTCCTATCCATGTCAAAGGAGTAGCCATGGTAAAAGGAAATATGGTCCAGGTAAGCCTGAGCTGAACATCAGGATACACTCCTGATGTGCTCCATGCCTTATGAGTTAACTTGCCTACACATCTGTGCTGTTTCTTACTCCCTGACTGGCTCTGTATGATTAGCATAACTCATACACAGAAGACTAGGTATTATGAATAAAGTCATTAGTGTTCCTTGGGAAGGGTTACACATGTGCGTGTTTTTTTTACATTGATTTTTACATGTTTGAGTCTCCTAGTTATTAAGTAAATTATTTTCCCGTGTTTTCATAGTGAGTAACATAATGAGATTCCTCTCTCAGATCTAGCTGCTCAGTGGGTCTCTAGCATAATATAATAAGCAATTAAAATAGGCCTGAAGGGTGTTTACTATTGTTTAGTGATGTTCATCATCTTTGGGGTTTTGTTTTTTAGCATTAATAAGTATTTTTCTAACTTTAGCATATGAATCAGAAAATATTGCATCTCTGCTGTGTACAGTGAGTGGTGAGACAGACTCTTTGGTGTGAAATATCATGCACTTGTAAATACACTCATAAGATGGCAGATTAGCAAGTCAAATGTGGTGAGTCATCAAACTGATCAAGCAAATTTGGATACAAGCCCTTTACTGATAAGAGACCATTTATTTGAAACAGCCAAAGGGTATAGTATTTCAAACCCAATTTTGTATATGAATACTTGAATAGGGGAGTTGTTTTTTGTAAAATTCTAGCAAACAGCTGTGTTCACATTTAGCTTTTTAGCCAAGTGGCTTTTGTTGCAGATTTTCTTGCATATATTCACATAATACATTATGGTATTTGCTGTGACAGAGTGTCTGAGGTTGTAACTCAAAATCCTTACCCCAAGCAACATGACTCACATTCACTCAGAACTTCTACTTTTGTAAATGTGTTATTGTGTCTCTGTCCTAAGCAGGTAAAAAATCTGTTCCTTGAGTAGGCACAAAAATATTTTTCATTTCCTTCACTTTCTAGGCAGTGAGCACTCTCTTTTTCTATTTTTGTCTCATTAACAAAGTTAATTGAAGAACTTTTGCTTCTATAAGGGCCTAGTTTATTTGCTATTATGGAATTCAGATGCTCTTATCAAATAGTCTTTTGTGCTAGCAATCACAGAATTTTGGTATCTGTTTTGCTAAGCAAAACATCAGCAAGGATTGAAATGTTTCTTTTTCTTTCATTCTCTCTCTGTCTCTGTATCTGTTTTTTTAGGGAGACAGATTTGGCCTGAAGATGTATAATTTCTTTGGGTTTTAAAGTGAATTCAGTTTGACAGATGAAAGCCTCCTTCAGATTTTTTTTTTTTTTTTTAATTCAGAGGATCTCAGAAAAATAGGAAAAATATTTCAGAGTACAACACAAAAGTATGTTTTAACACGAAAAGATGTAGGACTCAGAAATATGTTTGTTCTACAGTTGCTTAGAACAAATATAACTGCTGTAACAAGCAATGGGAAAACTACTTTAAGTCTGACACAAAATCTTTTTTTCTTATCTGTTGTTTGAGTGATTAGATGCCTCTGTTCTTGTTTAGTGATAATGATGCTACCAGTGTGGAAAAAAATCTCATGTAGACAAAGATGCAGGCCTTTTATTAAAATACATTAATTGTAATGGGAAAATTGTAAGAATATCCTAATCTTGCTACTCAGACTTTCAGTTAGCAGAATTATCTTTTCATTAAACATATACTCAATCAAAATGTGATACCAGGCTGGTCTCAAATTACCATCCAAATTACCATCCAAATTACCATCAAAAGAATGGTTTTACAGGAATGATTTAAGACAAATGCTTAAGACTAATATTTGCTTTAAGGCAAAGCTTTCTAACTGCATAAATAATAGATGTTGTCAAACATTAGCTTTACTTCTACACATTTTTTGGCAGCATGCAATAAATTATTTCAATGTTTACTTTCACTTTTATTGCTGATTAGATGTTGGACCAATAACTGGTCATACTGCTGTCTTCAAGGTCATGGCTTCATTAGGATTATTTGAGAAGAAAGGTATTGCATATGTTATTGCATATAGATAGCCAGCTAGTGGAATGATGGCAGTAAATCTCTGGTGGACCTTTAAGGAATTGGGAAAATACTCTGTCTCCTTATCCACACTAGAGACAATGTTGTGGCTATAGTGGAAAAATGCAAATCCAAGTACATATTCTGTGGACATCTAGTCAGCATGTGTTACTTTCTGTAACAATTTTCTGAAATAATTTATTAAAGTACTCTGTTGGGCTGAGATTTTTGTTATGATGCAAGCAAATCGTTGATATATCAGACAGCAACTTGATAGTCAAGTAGGGATTTGGAGTTTGTTTAATGCTGTTTTTAGAAGTTATTTTGATACCATGTCTGGGAATAGAAGATACTAACATGCATGTTGTGGGTTTCTTTTAAACAGAAAATAATATTCATGTGTTCATTTCAGGTATAATTAAACAAAGTTTTAGTGCTTCTGAAAAACAACCTCAGATAAGGTAGGAGTGATTTATGATTTTAATATAATCGATCATCTTTACTATCAACTCCAGTTGGTTGTTTCACAGTGGAGCTGTGCCTTCATGAAATATGTCCTTTATGGCTTCTTTTTACCTCAGCCTAGGACACTAAGTCTGCTTGAGGATATTGTTAAAGGGTGTTTACACACAGCAGCTTTACATGATAAATAGCTTTTACAATGGACCTTGATACTGAAGTTTAATCTGACACCAGTTGATTAGCCAAATTCTGTTTTTATATTTTTAAGCAGATGTTTTTCCATAGAAAAATGTGCTTGTGTATTTGATGGTGTGGAGTATGTTGTAGTAGTGTAGAGGAGTATCTTGGCCCTTTGAACTCCTCTAGATTTTCTGTATAAACATAGATGCCCATTTCTTGCGTTTTGGAGGCCTCATGTCCTTCAAAAAGGAAACAAACAGAAGCAGAATATGTCATACCATCCGTCTTCTAAAGACATTCCTTTTCCTTCTGTTTCTTCAGCAATGCATCAAGTACATTCTCGACCATTATTTTTTTCTTTGGCACCACTCCAAAATCCTCTTGTTTCTTAATTTCTGCTCTTCTTTTATATCTGGAAAAAACTCTGAAAATCACTCTTTGCTGCGTCTGCCTCTTGAATTTTTTTTTTTATTTTACCTTTAACTGAGCTAGGTAAGTATTTATAATGATAGCATTGATTATTTTCCTGTTGATTCAAGTGCAAGATTTTATTTTTGCTTTCAGAATTGTTCTTAGCATAACACCATCCAATCTCCCATTTATCACTTTCTAGCTTTACATCTTTAGTCCTGTTGCAGTCAGTAGTGGCAGCCTCCCCATGCTTGAGCATTGAAGAAAGCACATTTTCTTTCTCTTTGTAGAAATTCACTACTATACAAATCTCTTCCCCTCATATAATGATTAGCAAAACTATTTCCTTATCTTAATTTATAACTACTCCTTGAAACTAGTTTTCCCTACTGCCACAAAAACAGATAAAAATTCTTGCCATACTTGGGCTATGGAGGCTGCCATCTATCAGGACATCATGTTTGTTCTTTTAGTTACCTGGTGTCCATGGTGTACCCATTTGTTATTGCTTATCTCAGCTAGTGAAATCAGCAGGCTGGCAAAGTATTTGTCTAGAGTTTAGGGAAGGATGTAGAATTGAAACATGTAAAACTCTATTTCTGACATTGAGATATTGCTACCCTGGTGCTGTAATACCAACTTTTTCCCCACCTTACTAGTACTGTCCAAGGAAAGAAACGTTGGTTTAGTAGAAGTCATTCTATTTTGGACATGCAGAGTAAACCAGCTTTTGTGTGACTTAAAAATGCACAGTTGTAAACTAGTGAATTCGGACAGATTTCCTTTAGAGGAAACACGAGAAGGAGTCAGGGAATACTGTATTTTCTCAACAGTCATTGATGATGAATGCAATTAAAACCTTTTTCTTTTTTTTAGTAATGATAGAGATTATGTCGACAGTTCTGGATCAAGACTGCGATCAGGTAATTTTGAACTTGTAAGAAATTCAAACTTTAACTTAAACCTAACGATTTTCAAGTTTTTGAACATTATTACATTATTCTCCTGTTGCATATAGAGTGTTTCCTCTTTCATTTCTTCCTCTTTAGTGCCTATTGATCTGCTTTTGAGAGTACCTTCACTCACCTGCAGATTCCACACTAAGAAAATCGAGTGTTTGTTCATGATGAGATGGCAGTTTCATGGTCTACCAGTTGTAGTTCTTTGCAATTTGAAATATCAGTGGTTTATAATTGTATTTTAAAGTGTTAGAAAAAGAGATAATTACATTTGACATACAAATATGTTATTTGAAGTATCATTAAGGTAGTTCTTAAAAGTATGAATTCCAATATGAATCAGTAAGATCTCCTGTTAATTGTCATTATCCCAGCCAAACGTCTGCTGAATGCAATGGGAATTTCTCCTGTAAAATGAATATTTCATATAGCCGTTGCAAATTATCATGTATTTATGCATCATGATTGATAAAACAAGTTTTCTGTTTGAAGTACTTTTCCTTTTACTAAGAAGCTTCACACACCTTAAGTTGCTAAGCTGTGATTTCAGAATACATATTGTGTGAATTAAATAATATTTGAAATAAAACTATTTTGATCAGTTAAGAGATTGATCTTCACAAAAAAAGTGGTTATTGTCTGTACTAAGTTCTATTTTACAGCTTTCAATACAGAAACTGTATTAAGAATTTTAATTATGAAGTAAAAATCCAAATTTGATGTCGACCTTCTGTAGTTTCAGTGCTGTTTGCTAAAGGGTGCCATATAATAACTGCACAGTTTAAACTTAATGTCTGCAAGCTATAATGATCTACAAAAAAATACTTCAGTCTTTGTTGATATTTTCAGTCCTGGGAGTAATTTGAGTAAATCCATTATCTTTTGTCAGTGATGTTTTCCTTTTGGTTAAAAGTCTTAAAAGCTTTGGTCAAGTCTTCAGCAGCTATTCACACATGTGCCCTCATTTTTCAAATAATGCTGTACTTCTATATTTAGAAAAAAAAACCCTGACAAGGAACTTGGAGTTATCTGGAGTGTATGGACTCCATGGGAACTCCTGAAGTCTTTGAAGCACACAGATACTACAAGTAGACATTAAATCTGGTCCTCCTAGACTTTAAATCAAATTGTTGCTGTCATACTAGAAAACAGAAAAAGTTCCCTAAGTTAAATAACAGGGAAATCCAAATTATGTCCTACTTGGTCATTGCTGTTTGCTTTTATTCCAGACATATCTCTATTCAGAAAAAAAAAAAATTGAAGACCTACAAAAGAAAATACTCTGATTTACTTCGTTTTGGTTTGTAATACAAGCCACTGACAGGAGAAGAGACAAATACCACAGAACAGGGAGCAGTGAAAAAGGGAACATGTCAAAGAGGTAAAGGTTTTATGAGTGTCCCCATATAACTGAAGATTTTAAGGTTATAATGACAAGACCACACTGGGTTCTTTTGGGCCTTGAATATAGCAGTATTGAAGCTGTTGTTAGAGAGCTGAAAATGAAGAAGAAGGACTAAATCAAAATTATTCTTCTGGTGGCATGTATTTTAGATTATTATAGCATGGCTTCCTCTGTTACTTTGAGCAGAACCAACTTACATTTTTGTTTAAGTGACTGAGAGGAAATGCAAAGCTTCTTTTCCTCTTATGATTATTAAGAGAAGACCTAGGGAAAATATGTCAATCTGAATTTCACTTGACTTTCTCAAGACATCTGCCAAAAGGCACGAAAACCCCAGCAACACCAATGAGGTTGTCTTCCTGATCCTATTAAAAATGTGTCTCCCTGTGGCAGAGAAGAATGTTTTCTTTATCATTTTGTTTCTGTGAAAGCACAGTTCAGATCTGGATGGTCTTTAGAAACTAATGTTTATGAATGTCTTTCTTCTTATTAAATTAGCCAGCACAGAAATTCATCGGTAAAAAAGTGAGAATAATTCTGTTGTGGACTAGTTAATGTTGATATTTAGATTTCATCACCCTCTCAGTAGAATTTTTAAGCTTGACATAAGATCACTTTGAAAAAAAAAAAGAAAAAGTTTCTGTTCTTGTAGATTTATACATAAGACTTGATGATCCTCAGGGTGTTTCTGTGGGATTAAATGTTAGAATACCTAAATTAGCCTCTGAAGTGTAGTTTAGAGATAATTGTATTTAAGAGAGGTACAGGGCTGCTGGCTGAAGTTCAATTCTTTGGCCAAAGCTCTTTGCTTAGCTTCAGGTCTAATAGTCAACTTGGAAAGATTGTTTTGTGGACTAATGTTCTTAGTGATATGCTAAATGTTTTATAGAGGAAGTCTGCTGATATGCTTTTATTTAATCTCTGGGCCTGACAACGTGTATGACTTTAATACACAAGTTAAAAAATCCTAAACAATAGATTTACTTCATTGAACTGGTCCACGTCAAACATATTATTATAATCCTTAGGGTAGAATGAAAATGAATTTCATAACATCAAAATATATGTAAAAATACTTTGTGTTAGTCTATGTAAAAAAAATCAGTTAATAAAATTACGTTTATCATATATTTAGACTTTTGAATAAATGTGTCAAAATTTAACAATAGTTAAGGTACATTAATACTGCTTTTCTCATAGAGTAATTTAGTGATTCAGAGGAAGGGATTTTCTTTTACAACACATTGTCACTTACATTGTCTAAATTTTTAACATTTTAGATTATCCTTTTTTTCTTCCCAGCATTATTGAGAAAACAAGTCATGCATTTCAACTTGGTATTTACGTCTGCAAAGTTTTAATCTCTGTATGCTATTAACGTACTAAGGCACCAAAATGAGCTGCCCTCCTGATTTTACTCTTGTCATCTACAGCATTGGCAGGAATTGCTGTATCACAAAGGAAAGTGAGTCAGATCAGTGACCCTGTTCAGCAGATTCTTATTCAGCCGCACAAAATTATCTTCATCACTCAAGTATGCATTGCTGTTGCTTCTGACATTCTGTACTTTTTAGTCATTTGTTGTTGTCAAAATGATGTTACTGCAAAGTGCTGCTAATTTAGTTACTGTTCTTTAAAAACAACAGAACTTGACATTTTTGCAGATGGCAGGATGCTTTAAAAATATATCATTAAAATAAAGACTAACTTTGAATATTAGTATGTGGAGGATGGAAATAATTGAGTCATATGAAAAAAAAAAGCTGTGTCTCACCTCAGAAAAATGGATTGTACAGTAAAGTATTTTTACAACATTCTGTCATGCCAGCAATATGACTACTTAAGGTGATAATATCATTTACTGATATGGAGAGTTAATAATATGCTTTCCTCTGTAGTAATAGTTTTGAAATAACTTTGAAGTTATATTTTAATTATCAGTACATAGTAATACTGTCTTGGGAGTTTTAGTGCAATAGATGAAATCCTGAATATGTTAACTATTTTGAAATGTCAGATATTTTTCAAATTTAAGACTTGTTTTAAAACTAGGTTCAACTATTTCATAGTGAGAGAGTTGAAGTTTTTTGATGCTGATTCCAAAGCAAAAATGGAGCTGAGCTGATACAAAATCTGCCTTGAACTCTCACCTGAAAATGTGATTGGAACCTGTTTATTCTGCAGAAAGATGGCTACCATGCATCTTTTTGAAAAATTTGCTACTATTAAATTAACAGCTTTTTGTTTTCCAAAATGAAGTATTGGAACATTACATTTGGCATGTGATGTTTATCACCTCAGGGCTTTTGAGACTGATCAGCCAAATTTGGTTTTGTTTAGAACAGAATAACATAACTGAACTTGGGTGTGCTTTACATGTCTCTTTTTTGTTGTTTCTTTTTTGTTTTAGTTGTCAAGCTTATCAAAAAAGGTAATACAAGAACTGAATTATCAAAAACAAAGGAAACAAACATTATTTAAAATAATTGGAAACTATATCCTTCTCCTATCAGCAGAAATGAGGCAGTTGAGTTTTTACATGCTATATTTAGAGTATGTCCAAGGTGTTTATTAGTGAACTAATCCTCTCTGTTGAAGAAGGCTTTCTCAAGTGGCTTACTAATTAATATGAGTTATTGTAATGTGAATGCTCAAGAACTGAGAGTTAACAGCAACTCAAAAACTGGCTCAGATGACCTCTGAAGCAGGAGGAACAGCTTTTCTCTGATTTCAGAGAAACCAGAATCCATACCTGTACTTGTTTAATATGTTCCATATGCCTTCCTTGCACTTGTTTATGTTCTTACAAATCTAAGGTTGAGTATTTTTTATAATACATAGCTGTTTTCTCAAACTGTTACATATTCCAGCTGACAGGTCTAAACTGAAGTTTGCAAGGAAGAGTTCTTGCCTGTTAGTTCTTGGCTGCCAGCAGCCTCCCCTGTTTCCATGGGAACAAGAATCAGAGTGGTCTCTGGAAAACAATGTGAGAGAAAGATTTTTAAAAAGCATTATGTAAATGCTTGACTTTTTATTTTTTCTTTTTTTCTTTTTTTCTTTTTTTTTTTTTTTAACTGATCTGACAACAGATTTCATTAAAACAAAAGCTAAAATTGAACACTAGTGCCCAAGGCAACTCCCAAGTTTCTCAAGCACTGAACTTGTTCCTTACCATTTCTGCTTCAGAATATCCCAGTATCCCCATGGTACATTAACTACACACAGTTGATTGCAGTGCTGTGTAATCCATGGAATATGTTGCTGGCCTTTCCTAAGGCATCTTTTCTTTACTCTCTTATAGGCTAGGGAGCATTGAACTTCTGACTTAAAGCATCTGTTTAAGGCCTAATCTGCATGAAAAGAAGAGTAATATCTGTCTGTAAAAAAGAAAAAAAAATAAAAAATCTGCATGTCAGCAGCTGTCTGGAGAAGTCTTTTGTGCTTAACATGTGACTTTGATTCCTGGTTTGTCAGAGCAAATCAGGACTCCTGTGAGGCCAATAAAACTGTTCTGGATTTATAGCTGTCTAAGAGCAGTAATTTGCTCCAGTGGGATAAACGTCTTTATAAAGTGTACTATGTCAATGTTTGAATGTGAATCATTAGTGGTCACCCCTCCCTAAATAGTCAAAAAGCTTCCTGAATTCAGCAGAGTGACACTTCATGAATTTACATCAACTAAATGATTACAAAGTGTATACTAAATGGGAGATAATCATAGTTTTTCAAACAGTGTCTGCAGGTATAAACAACTGCACAGAAACAGCATAGAAGATAAATTCAAAAGGGTAGTAACATACCACAGAATGGTTGTCAGAATGGGTTGGTGTCATTGCAGTGACCAACAGCTGAAACTGTATATTTACAATTGGAGCATAAAAATTATTTTAAAGGAAAAAACATCCTTTGGACTCTCTATTGAAGACTTTAAGTACAGTAGAGTACGATTTGTGGGGTTTTTGTTTGGGTTTTTGTTTTTTGTAAATACAGATGAATGATGTGTTCTTTTTCAACCAAAAAGACACAAGAGGAAAAGGTATATAAAATCAGTTATGCTTTATAGACAAGTGAAAGGTAAATTACCTCCCTCAGGAGGCTTAGAGCAAAAGGGATGCTCTGAATTGTATAGAGACCCATAAGGACCTCAAAAGAGGCCATTGAAGCTATTCTATGCACACTGAATGAAGGTCTAAGCTTCTTGATATTCCATTAATTTCAGATGGAGCAACTCATTGTAGCCATCATGAAATCTAGTGTAATGTTCTGTGAGTTTCATCTGTAGAAAAATGTCCCAAATACTTGCACTTTGATCAGGGAGGCAAATCTGGTATTATCAGTGTTAGGCTAATAATGATGTTTGACTTCAAGACAAGAAGAACAGAGTTACATGGTAAGCTAAGCCTAATGGGCAAACAAAGGAGCCTTATTATAATATGCCATTAAATCAATTCTTATACTGTTGTTTATCACCATGCCATTAGATATCAATCTTTCTTTTTGCAGTGTAGCTACATTTCTCAATAATGGCACTTCTGAATGGGTCATTTTATGGCAGGTGTAACTGCCATAAATGGTGAAAGTGTATTTCTTTGTTTCATGTAGCTTTCTCCAGCTTTGTGATGCAATTTGAAAAGGAGAATCATTGAGAGATTCAAGAAGTCCCTTGTCAGTCAGCAGGGCAATCCTTGTAAACTGAAATCAGAAATCAAAAAGGTGTGGTATACCATTTACTACTTGTGGTCAAGTTTGTCTCTCTATTCAAACATTCTATTGATATTAATATCACAAAAATATAAGTTCAAGAGTCCATTTTCCAAAGGAAATGTTTAGAATATTCTCTAGCTATCCTATATTTGGCAAATATGGAGTCTCCTTAAGTAAGGAGTTTCTGCAGTTGTTTTCAAGTTTGTATCTTGTCAGTAGAACTCCTTTTGTAGATGGAAAGGACCTGCTAGCTCCTAATACACAAAAGCAGACCTCATCTCATCAGAACTCAAAAAGATAAGAGGAAAGGCAATTGTAACTAAAGGTTATGTAAGCTCTTAATTTATGCAATCTCTTCTTGGTAAGATAATAGTTCCTTGATATTTTTCATATTTTGTACTGTACTCCTACTCAAACCATGAATCCTAAGAAAGCACTGTCCCAGAGTACCTTGAATATAACATGCCTCGTCCTGTTATTGCACAGGGTGTCAGCAACATTTTTGTGTCATTGGTTTAAAACTACCACAGATCTGTAAGAATGGCCTGAGCGAAGGAGCACGCTTGCATGTTTTCCAGTGACATGCTGGATGCCCTCCAACAGAGAAAGATCTAATGATTAATATCAGAATTTCTAAATGTTCCTTTGAAATCTCCTGAGAGGACTGTAATCAGTAAAGGATTTGAAATTTACTTCCTTGGTGTCTGTGTACTGTGGGAGACTGAAGCTAAGACATTTAGTTTATGAATTGATGATAAAGTGGTTATTAGATATATTATTGTACCTAAAATTTGATGACTAAGGTGACTTATTATCATTCACATAATTCTCCTCTGTAACTTGATTATCACCTACTTCCATTGAATTATGTAGTCTTCTGTGTCATTGTTTGCTACAAAACAGACCTACCTCAAACACCAGATCCTTCCTTTGCTTTTGTAATAATTCACCTGAGGTGCTAAAACTTCCTGGAAGGTGGCACATTGGTAATACATTAGAAAGGTAGTTAAAGATGCTTCTTTCTGAGCTGTCAGTTTCATGCTGTCCTGTCAATCAAGTTGGGATTTACATTAAACAATTCCTGTATTTCAGCCATAGCATAGAAATACTTGCTCATTGTGTATTGAATTGATGTTTTCAAAAAAGTGTGCTCGAAAGTATAAGAAAAAGGAAGTGTTTATTACAAAATCAACCTAATTTTCAGCTGTTCAGATATTAAGGAAATTATTTGTAAATGTTATTAACTGTAAAATTGTGCTAGGTTCAAAACTATTGGATTTAAACCTGTAGAAAAGGGAAGAAATACTCTGTTTGAAAAGTAAATGGTAGTAAATCGAAAATATTTGAAATGCTGGAAGCAATTCTGGGCATTCTACCTTGAAGGAATAGTTATAATCTATTAATGGAAAGCAACAAAAAAAAGTGCAGTTAGAAGGATGGAGAATTGATAAGCATAAATATCACATAATTTACCAAAAACAACACTGTTAATGTACTGGGTTACATGGATTTCATTTGGAGGTAATGGGAGGAACAGGAGCAGAGAAAAGAATTAGGTTGAACCCTTACAGCAAATGTTTTGAGGTTGTACAATTTCTAGAAATAAAATTTAAAAATAATGGGGTTTTAACTACACCAAATTAGAAAACCTAATAAGAATTTCAGAAAAAAGATTCCTCCACTGTTCAGTGATGGGGTAAAAGTCTTCCAACAACAGAGATTCTTCTGTTTCTGTAACTGTAAAAAGTGTTATCATGCTGCAGAAATGCATCACTGAAATTTCCCTCCTGCACACGAAAGTGATCCTGTCAGAGCTGTTACCAGTGGATATTTTCAAAACTAGATGTTTTTAAGTTTAATGTCAGTTTCATTGCTCATACAATCAAGTAGCTGAAATGACTTTCAGAAGTGCTGGGATCCCTCTAATAGGAATTATATCACTTGAATATCAGCTAACAATTTCACAATTTCACTTGAAGCCACAGTTTTAAAAACCAGAGTCATTAGCTGCTTCTCTCATATATTCAAGAGAATACATTTTCCTGTTTATCTTCACACAAATGTAAGGTTTGTGACATTTTATTCAGATCATCTGAAGAATTCAGTGCTTTATTCTATGTGCAACTTGCAATGTTCAGTGTTTCTGGAGAGAGAAAGGTAGGATGTTCATAATTGTGTTCACCACTTTTTCATTAATCTAAAAAGTACTGAAACTTCTTTGGATTTCCGATTGCAGAAGAAAGCTTCTGGGAAACATAAGGAAGTGTAAATTGCCTCCTAGAAGTCTGAAGGTTTGGCAAATGGGAAGGATGGACTTTTCAGGTGACTTTAATTTTTTGGTCTCTATTTTTTTCCCTAGCTGCTGCAAGGTTCTCCTGAATTGATTAAACCAAATATCTTCACAGCAGATTGGCAGAAATATATTGCTTCCAGATGATAGAAAAGGTAAACAAAGCATCATAAACTTCTGTAGTGGCATATATATTTCTAATAAAGTATAAGGTATCAAAGCAGAAGGAATTGCTACTCCAAGATCAGTCTTTAAAGACAATAAAGTTATGTTGACCATACAGAGTTTCTGGGGGGTTGGTTTGTTTGTTTTTGGTTTGAGGGTTGTTGGTTGGTTGGGTTTTGTTTTCTTTTATTTAATTCATGGTGAGATACACAGTTCAGCGCTGCTGGAATTTTCTACTGATTGAAGAGAGTACACTTGGAAATTATAAAGAAATATCAAAGATGCAAATAATTTGTAGTTCAGCCATGAAAATTAATAAAATATTTGTAACTGAAAAATGTCATACTTAGGATTTACTTGTCCTTGCATATGATTTTTAAACCAATACTGTTTAAACCCTTATGTTGTTCTTTTGTCATGTGTGAAATGGTTGTAATGGGTTGATTTAATTACATAGCTAGATCAAACCTTATGAACTTGAGGAGGGAAAAATACAGACACACACATTTGTATATATACTTTAGAAAATATATCAATATATGTGTCAATTCTACTTTGGACTAGTGATTTGAAGACAAATCATAAACACCATGTACAATTGAACCTACCAGCTGTGGCATCACCTGGGTTGGGAAACTACAATTCCTGGTTCAGAGACTTTTTTCATCATGTTTTTTTTTTGTGCAATGGATGTAAGGGAAATGTGGAGCCTGTATTTTGGTAATTGTGCCATTTACATTCTTCTAAATACAGAAAAAACTGTGTTGCAATCCATGGACTAGAGGATACAGTAACATTAAAATCGGTGGTGCCAGAAAGAAGAGTGGGAAACTTTAGTTTTGATGGCCTTTGTGTTGCAAATAGCATATCAGTTCCAATGCTTATTGCAAAACCAAAATTAATACCAGGTGTCAAGGGTGATATTTGAGCAGGAAATGAGTCCCTAACAGTCACTTTAAATACGAGCATTATTTTGTTCCTGGAGAAGATAATGCAATTTGTTGAGCTGCTCATTGTCTGTAATTTTTGAATCTCTTAACCTCACAAATCACTGCTGGCTGTGTGCCCTTTTCCACTGTAAATTTCCACTGTAAGAGGGAAAAAATAAGGAAGTTGCATTTCTGAGTTCTGTTACATTAAGTCTATAAAATATTTTTCATTGGTTAGGATACTTCCATAATGTGTGTGCGTCAAATGTTGTTATCATGCCATAAAATGACCCCACTTTTTAGGGGGTCATTGTGCTCAGTGAGCGTTACTGGTCGTGAAGCATCTGTCTTGTCATTATGTTTGAAGGGGAATTGCTAAGAAACTGCTAAGGGAGCATAAATCCCAAGTTCAGTAGTTTAATGTTACTTGCCTTTTACTTTAAGGCATTCTTGGCACTTCTGGCGTAGCAGAAGGGATGTCATATAAGCAGTTGCAGGTAAGCTGAACATTTATCTATATGTATTCATTTATTGCTCTTAATAGTACTCTTAGTTCACTGAAATTAAGTTCTTTAATGTTGTAGATTCTAATTGAAGAGGTTCTAGAGGAAAGTGGTTATTGCAGTTTCTTTCCTAACAGGTCAGTCTAGTCAATTTAAAAAGAAAAGGTTAATTATGATGTGCTAAACCCAAATGTATGGTCTTCCTTTTAATGGGACTACAGCTCATTTTAAGCTTAGTCCAGTATGTGGTTTATTATAATACATGGATGCATGAACTGGAAGAAATGTATGTGGGGCATATCAGCTAATCTAAGCAGCTTTTTTTGGCCACATCTGTTTTCTTCATTCAGATGAAAGAGTAGTACAATATGGGAGCTGTTTCTTCACATTTTTTTTTCCCACATAAGCTCACATCTGAACAAAAGGTTCTTTACATAGAAGTATATTTTATTTTAACACTCTGCCATTGCAGGGTTTAAAGGATAAAGCTGATATATTTAGCAAAGTATTTGAGTACAGCGCAAAAGCCAGTGTAAGTGTTTACCAGCACAAAAGTGCAGGGGATGAAAAAAAAAGTGTGGTCTTTGAAACTAGGCAAATGCTTTGTCCTCAAGATGGTATATCTTTCCTGCAGGAAAATTTTGACACAAGAAATATAAGATACATATTAACTATATATTTATCATATTTTTCATCTGATATCCTATTATTTATTATCTCAAATATTATTTAATGCAAAAAACCTACTTCAATCAAGTAAGCCTATTCTTGTGTTTACATTAATCAACATTTTAAAGTCTAGGAGACTGCAGTTAGGTTTTCTAAAACAAACAAACATAAACCCTCCCCCCCCTTGCCCTCCCTATTATAAGTATTAAGAAATTTTAAGAATTTATAGTTCCTGGTTCCTTAGCTGTATTTTTCGGTTATTTTTTATCTCTGTAAAGTTTTTGGTATGATTCAAGCTCAAAAAATTTCTGATGGTAGTCTGAATATTTCTATAGGCTACTCATTAAACTGGTATTTCAGCTTGCAAGTATCTTGCAGCTGCCAGCTCAAAGCATTGAAAATCATGATTCAACATTCCCAAAATAAAATAATGGTTCAATCTTTAAACCTTCAGGGTGTACTTGAATTATGTTTACAGATTACTTTTTCATCCATGAGGTCTAACAAACTTCTTTATAAATTTTTGCAAGTATCAAAAAATTTTTGCCCTAATGACAAGCTCCCAGGATTTGATGCTGAAGTAAAAATATTGCACAACTTTTGTAAAAAAAAAAAAAAAAAGACATCAAGGTATCTTTCCTTTCCTATTATAAATATTATATTATATTATAAATATTATAAATATACAAATGTGTTGTAGTTTTATAGGCATTTATCTCACAGACTAGTAAAAAGTGTCTTACTTTAATTAACTGTGATGAAGGAGGTGAATATGTTGAATATGGATTTCAATGGTTTTTTTTTTACAAGAACTATTACAGAGATAAGCTATCTATTAAAGGAAATCAGAATCACAGTGTATCTCATTTTGAAAGGACCTGCAAGGATTGAGTCCAACTCCCTGTTCCTCACAGGACTTTCTAAAACTAAGCCATACGACCAAGAGCATCATCCAAATACTCCTTGAACTCGGACAGGCTTGGTGCTGTGATCACTAGAACACAGTTCCAGTGAGGAACCTTGTCCACATGGCCATTCTGAACTTCCCTTAGCACAACTTCATTTCATTCCCATGTGTCATTGCTGTAAATGTAATTGCTGAAGTGTAGAGCATACTCCAAGATTGCAGGCACATAGGCTGGTACTTTCCACATATGAGTGCCATAGAAATGCGCATGGGACTAAAAGCAGTGAAATAATTAACTGTCTTTTTTTCCTGATTTATTCAGAACTTTTTTTCTACTCAGCTGGAATTCCATAGAGAGTAGCTGTTCTGCAGAAAACTAACTTAAGATTCTAAATCTTTAAAAATGTTGTTTTAAGGGAGGCATAAACAATTATCCTTCATAGCTACATGGGATGACAGTGTAATATAAGGAATTCTCTATCCTGCAGAAGGAAATGGGTGAAAGAGCAAGCAGTACATTTCAACATGTATGTAAGGTCTGGAGAAGGCCAGAGATATTTATCCTTAATCACACTGGTGAATGTGCTATGTCTTTGAATTTCACAGGAGCACAGGAAAATTGGAAAGCACATTTTGTTTCCCCTGAGTCACACAATTTCTTCAGCAGCACCTGTAGAATGTTATCTGCAATCAGTGCTGATCTGTGTTTTCTTCGTGGGATTCTCAGCAAAAACAAAATTGATTTTGGAATGAATTTTGGAGGAATAGAGTGAAATCTCACAGGTGTGAGTCTCCTTAGAAGCTAGGATGTATTTAGTCGGTGTTTTTTTTTGTTTGTTTTTTTTTTAAATTGTTTAGATTTGTTAACGGTGTACATATAACATCTATTGCAGATTTTGCCTGGCTCCACTGCATGTGTGTCACTATAGCAGGTCCTGGCTTTAGCTGGCAGATACAAGGCAGTCGTACTGCAACCCTGTTGTTGGTCTGTCACCAGCAATGTGTTTTTTCACTATGCTTTTTGTGGTGGATTCACCATGGCTGGATCTCAGGTACCCACCACAGCTGCTCTGTCACTCCTCTCCACAACTAGATGGGGGAGAGAAAATATAATGAAAGGTTCATGAATTGAGATAAGGACAGGGAGAAGCATCACTCACCAGTTCCTGTCAGAGGTAGAACAGACTCGACTTGGGTATATTAGCTCAATTTATTACCAATCAGAATCAGAGCAGGATAATAAGAAGCAAAACAAATCTTAAAAATATCTCCCACACTCCTCTCTCTCCTTCCTGGGCTTTACCTCCTCTCCCAAAGTGGTGCAGGGTGGGAATGGGGGTTACAGTCAGTTCATCACTGAAGTGAGTGATGAACAGTCAGTTGTTCCTGCTGCTGTTCATGGAGAGAAGTCCTTCCCCTGCTCCACTGTGGGTTTGCTCCCACAGGAGACAGTCCTCCTCAAACTTCTCCAGCTGGAGTGCTTCCCATGGGCTACAGTTCCTCACAAATTGCTCCAATGTGGGTCACTTTTCCATGGGATGCAGTCCTTCAAGAGCAGCTTGCTCCTGCGTGCATCCTCCACAGGATCACAAGTCCTTCCAGGAAACCTGCTCCAGTGTTGGTTCCCTCTCCATGGGTCTGCAGATCCCTGCCAGGAGTCTTGTACAGTATAGGCCTCCCATGGGGCCACAGCTTACTCTCAGGCATTCACCGTTCCAGTGTGGGTCTCCCCCATGGGCTGCAGGGACACAGCTGCATCAGCATGGGCTGCAGGGGAATCTCAGCTCCAGTGCCTGGAGCAGCTCCTGCCTCTCCTGCTCCACTCACCTTGGTGTCTGCAGACACTTCCTCTCACCCTGCTCTTCTCTGAGCACAACTAGATCTGAGCAATAACTTCTTTTCTTTTTAAATCTGTTATCACAGAGGCATATCACCGTCTCTGATTGTCTCAGCCTTGGCCAGCAGCAGTCCTGGAGCACAGGCATTGGCTCTGTCAGACATGGGGGAAGCTTCTGGCAGCTTCTCACAGAAGCCACTCTTGTAGCCCTCCACTACCAAAAACTTTACACGCAAACCCATTTTGAATACTGTTATTTGCTGCCAGGCATGTTTGGTTCCCCTGTCACTGATGTTAGTTGTTTCACAGATAAAGTTCTACTCCCAAATAACTTATATTTTTTCCTCCAGAAAACGGACAGACCATGCTTTAGCCTTGGCTGTCAAAAGCATGTCTGCATTTCCAGAAAACTTGCCATGTTTTCTGAAGTGTGTTCTGCTCAGAGCCATTCAGAGCCTCCAGAACTTAAGCAATTTTTTTCTTTTTTTGCTGTTCACACTCTCTCCAAATAGCCAGAGTCCAGTTTCGATAGCTGTCCAGTATTGAATGATTCATTTGGCTAGCAGACACGAATCATTAGGTTTCGCCTCAGACTCTCCAAACAACACAAGCAAGCTAGAGGAACAAATCAGTTTCCTGAGCTGCACTGTAAGTCACTTATCTGTGTCCACCATTACCTGGTTTTATTCCATCACACAGTAATTGGTTTGCAAGCCCTCACAGCAACATCCCATCAGCCATTATTGCCTAAAGCTGCTTTGAGCTTGGCTCTCCTTCCTCTCTTTTATGTACAGTGAGACATTTCAGAAGCAACTACAAATTTTCCAGCAGAACCTCAGTCCATCCTGTGGCTTTACTGTGATTCCCTTCTTAGAAAGGTGTGCACAGAAGAGCTTTAGAAAAAAGTATTTAGAGTAATGACAATCTGTACTTTGTTTGCTTTAGCAACATACAGGGCAATACTATTTTTAAACTTACTTATGTTAAAGCTTTCAGTTCAGGCTGGGTTTTTCATTTTCTAAGCTGTATGGTGTAGCATGTGTGGGTCTTTCCCAGTGGAAACAGAATGACAGTGCTTCTAGCAGGAAACAAATTGCCTTCCCTGCAGCTCATAATATGTTTCTAGCTTGTCTAGTAGAATGAGAAGGAAAAGAACTTCAAGGGCTCAAAAGTCCTTAGAAGGCACGTCAAAACATCACAAACTTGATTTGCAAAACTGCAAATGTTTAAAGATGTTTTTCACTTTAGGGCCAAATTTCTTCATGTTTTCTGGTGAAGTTGACATTGACATTATCCATTCCATATATTGTAAGGTAAATCCTGATTTAGAACAAAGTATTGGGGTGTGTGCTATGGCCAACAGCACTGTTAAATGCAGAATAATCAGCTAGATGACATAATAACACAATCTTCTATCTCACTGAGGAACACGCTTTATAGGAAAATTCTGAAAGTATGTTCCATTTAGTTTCTGGTTTGGGGGAATTTGTATGCATTGTCTTTCTCTTCCATCACTGCTGCCCCTGGCTGTGCCCTTCTAAAATTCCAAGAATATAGGATGGGAAACCAAACCTTAAGTGAGGTGATGACATGAAAATTGTAGTAGGACAAAGAAACTGTATAAAGATAAAAATAAAAATATAAAAAGTTAAAAATAATTCAAGTAACTTGGTGGGGTGATGAGAGAAACATGAATTCATTAGAAACTGACAGCTTCATAAGAATAATGTCATGCTGCTTTTTTCCCCCTATTTTCATTATAGTAGTAATTACTATCTCAATACCAGTCATTTCATGGGGATTAATGACCAGCTGAGGATAATGACCCTCAGCTTTATCTTGAATAATCAACTTGTGCCCATTTATCACTAATCTCCTGAAATTACTCAGCACTCCAATTGTATTACTTATTTATACAGAAATTTGGTAAACATGCATAAAAAGATCCTGTAATGTTTCCAAATGATTCTGTTCACATCCACTGTGCCACTCTTTCTCTTTTCCACCTTCTGATTTAATATTAAACTGTATAAGATGCAAGCTCCTTGTTTGTGGGGCTATTTATGAATAAGACAATGAATACCAGTTTCAAAATTTCATCCTGCTTTTTTATATTAAAGCACACATATAATATCCAAATTCATGGAGAAAGCTATTTTTAATAAATTGCTTGAAGAGACCTAATCCTAAGCAGAAACTCTGTTATAAGAAAAAATGCAGTGGTCAGAGACAGGAGATGTGTTCAGCTGAGTGCTGTAGCTCTGTTGTGGTTTCACTCCCTTGGGCAGCCTCAGCACCACACAACCACTCGCTCACTCCCCTGCAGTAGGACAGGTGAGACAATTGGAAGAATAATAGTGAAAAAGCTCTTGACTTGAGATAGACAGATTGATAGGTAAAGCAGAATCTGCACCTATAAGCAATGCAAAAGGAAGAATTCATTTTCCACTTCCCAGCAGCAGGCAGGCTCAGCCATTTCCAGGAAAGCAGGACTCCATCACATCTCACAATTACTTGGGAAGACAAGTGCCATAACTCCAAATATACCACCCTGCCTTTACCTCTTCTTTCCTACAGCTTTTATTGCAGAGCTAGATGCCATGCAGTGTGAAATATCCCTTTGGTCAGTTGGGGTCAACTGTCCTGGCTGTGTCCTTTCCCAGCTTCTTGTGCACTCCCAGCCTGAGCACTGGTGGGGTGGTGAGAGATGCAAATGTGGCCCTGGTGCTATGTAAGTGTTGTTCAGCAGTAACTAAAGCACTGGTATGTTGTCAACACCATATTCAGCACAAATCCAAAGCATAAGAGCATGCAAATTACTGTGAAGAAATTTAACTCTAACCCAGCCAAAAGCATACAAGCTCAAATGACCATGTCTGTTTGTGAGGAATGCTTCAGCATTGGTTTTGTAGGAAGAAAATGGTTGCAGTGCAAGTAAGACTATAAGGAAACAGGCTTCATAATCTAATGCATATGAACAGTTATATGTCAACAATTATAATTTTTTAACTTTCTTCAGTGAAACTGATTTCATTGTTACTGAAATTTTAGAAATAGAGAAGCAACTAATTTTGTTGTTAGAAAGAGCTATTTCATGAAGGCAGTAACTGTCAAGTCTGTCTCTAATGATAGCTATACATTTTTAACCACTCAAAGAATATCTCAAGGTATTATGCCCAGAAGGATTATACAGCTCAGGAATGACAGCAAATTCTGAACTGTGCCTGTTTGAGGCAGCCTTCATTTGTATTTGGTCTATAGTCCATAATTTGAAAATAGAAATGCATTAGTGGAGCTTTATCTGCCTGCAAATTTTTACCATGTTGATTAAGTATTCTTCAACATAATATACCTCTTTAATTCTGTTAGATGGCCAACAGATTCAAATTTGTGCTTTGTTTAGTTAGTGGTTTTTTTATGTTTTAGGACATACTCAACTAAACAATAGATTCAGCACTCCTGGAATCTAAAGTAGGTATTTTGACTTGATGGTATCTAGGTGATTTAAGACATTCCGCTCCATTTTAATCTCGCCAGGAGCCATTTCCACTAATGTTGCCAGGTCTTGTGCCAGATGTCTGTTAGTTGTTTTCTTCTTCCAAATGGTTCTCCATGTAGATTCCTAGTTTTCACACATACAGAAGATTGTTTTGGCCAGCAAGTCATACCAGCATTCTGCTGAATTGTACTTCTCCCCAATGAGGTAAAAAAGTTTGCCAAAGCACAGAAGTACTTTTTACTACTGCTATTATTATTATTATTATTATTATTATTATTATTATTATTATTATCATCATCATCATCATCATCATCATCATCATGACCATCATCATCACTATTATTTTACTATTATTACTATCATCATCATCATCATCACCACTACTAAACATTCATGGCTGCAGTAATCTTTCATTTAGCCCCTGCAGTTCTGATGGCTGCCAGCTGAGGGTCTGTGTGGCACTGTAAGTTTCCAGTCTATTTCCACCAGCATCCACTTCACCTTTTGAGGCAGCTGTCCTTCCACTAAGAGGCAGTATTGGCCTATCTTTCCTAAGCCACAGATCCTACAGAAATTAAAAGCAACATGAAAGCCTGGTGTAGCAATTGATCCCAGCTTTAATTTCATACAGCTCCTGGGGTTAGACAGCGACTAATATTTGTCACATTGATGAATACAGAGAGTTCCAATGACAAACATTTGGCCATGAGATGGATTAAAAGACATTTGCTGGACAGGGTTCATTGCTGCACATGGTGATTGTCACAGTGTGCCTTGTCACACTTGCTAGAGAGATAATTTTAACCAAGTTGTTACAGCTGCACAGATACAGGCTGCATTCACAAGATACATGTCCAGGCTTCATGGTAATGGTAGAAATCTACAGAAAAGATGACTTATAAACTAGGAAAAATGTATGCTTTGGATTCTAGGGTATTACAGCTCTTCATGCCAAAATCAAATGGTCAGGTGTGAAAAACTTATTGCTAACTATATTTTTAGTGACTTGCAGAAATGTTCTGGTTATTTCATGGGTGACCAGTAATAACAGAGAATTTAATTTTTTTTCCCCTGGTGTCACAGAACCATAACAAGACATTTTTCCCACTTTGGTTAGTAAGTCAGTCTTTAAATTTTTTTTATTTTTTGTTTTAGGCTTATTTTTCCTATGAGTCAGAACGATAAGAACTGTAGAAAAAACTGTTTATTGCTTTTTAGCAACTAGTTAGCATCAAAACTGCTAGACTTGGCTCGTATTAGTACTGCTAGGTATAAAAGAGGGATAACCTGACTGTTACTCATGACACTGTGTGGTGTAGAACAGAGAAGTGATCCATCTGGTGAAAGTACCCAAATAATGTGACCATGTGGTAAGATTGTCATTAATGCAAAACCTTGTCCTTCACTCAAGCTGAGTGAAGTCTTATCTTTATTTATCTTTAGTGATCTGTTGAAAGATGCATGTCACCTCTTGTTGGGAAAAATGAAAGGACATCTGGCATGAATTTAGGCTGACTGGTAGGGATAGGTAGGTAGGTAGGTAGATAGATAGGTAGATAGACAGACAGACAGACAGACAGACAAAATTAAGTGGTCTCCTGACACTAGAAACGCCTGAAGTCCACACTGCTTGTAGAAAAAGTGCGTGTTTATGAAGCTGTCAGCATTTGGACTGTGGGAATGACTGTTTTCAACAGCAGGCAGATGGCTCTGCTCCCTTGCAGAGATCACATGCTCCAAGTTCTCAGACATTCTTCTATGAGCTCTCCATCTTTGAGTGGAAGCATCTGTTGTCACAGACCTGTTTGGCTGATGGGTCTGCTCTTGCAGTTCTGAAGCAGGTCTTTTTACCAGTTTGATGAAAAGATTTAAGAGCAACTCCTGTGCATTGGAGATGTCTTCATGGTGGAAATCATGCACCAAACGTAGATAAACTCTGTCAAAGAACATCAAATAAGAAGGCACCTTCCTACTTAAGCTGCTTCAGAAAGCTCAATGTAGTCTAAAATCACTCTTGTGCAAGCATTCTTATACAGCTACTGTGAAATTAACACTTTCAGTTGAAGTAAAGGAGAAGTTTTTTGGTTTTGCTTTTTTTTTGTTGGTTTGCTTTTTTTGAGGGGGACATAGGGCTCTTTTTGTCGTTGGTTTATTTGATTTAGTTTGGTTTGGTTGGTTTTTTTGGGTTTCTTTAGGCTTTAATGGTTTGGTCCAGTTGTTCAGTTTAGCTGATAAGAGTGTGATATCCTTCCGTGTCATATCAAGGTGGTGTTTAAAGGTATCTTTGGAACTCTTAGACTAAATTATAAAAGACAATCTGAAAGTTTGGGAAGAAATGGAAGATGAAATGCACCTACCTCAGTGTTCAGAAATCAGGGCCGTACAAAGAAAAATTTTTTTTTACCTGTTTCAAGATATCCTTAGTAATTATGGCTAGAGGAGGAATTGCACAGACTTACATAGGTGGGTGTTTTGATATAGGGGTGCAAGACAGAGCAAAAGCTATTCCAGAGTGTCAGTATAGAACAAACAGGCACAATGCTTCTCTAAGTATTGTGTCCTTTGTTTTTGAATACTCCCTTTTTACTAGCAGAACATCCATTTACTGATAAGGGAAAGTCAAATCTTCATTTTTTTGACATGGTACTCCATAAAGATAATTTTTAGGCCTCATCATATTATCAACTCCAGTTTTGGAAGTTAATTTGAAGGCTTTTACTAAGACAAATCATGGGAAAATTATATAAAATCAATATCATCCTTCAATTAACAAATCTGTGCCAGTGTCATAATTAAAAAAAAAACCCACCAAAACAGTAGTAGGTGTATACTTAACAGTAGCCTTAATAGAGTACTGAAATATCTGAAATATTGTCAGGTCAAGTCTAGACATTAGAACAGAAAGTGAGCTTGTCTCATCATCTTAAGGTTATGCCTTGGCAAAGAACTGATAAGGAAAAACTGATGAGATAGAAGCTAGGAAATGAGCATACATCTAGTGCAGAGCCAAGAACAACAGGAGACAGAATGCAGGAATTCTGAGAAGGAAACCGGTATGGGCAGAAGGAAGAACCACCTGTAGCTGGGACTGACCAAGAGAAAGGAGAATGGTTTGCAGTTGGGGCAGGTGGTAAACACAGAATTAAGCTCAAAAGCTCAGGCAAAAGGGGATTCAGGGAGAAATTACTACAACCTTTCAATACTTAAAAAGGGTGTAGGAGAGAATTTTTTTTTATCAGGGCCCATAGCAATCACATAAGGGGCAACAGTTTTAAACTTAAAGCAGTGGATTTAGATTGGACATAAGGAAGAAGTTTTCTGTGGTGACGATGATGGGACACTGGAACAGGTTTCCCAGAGAAGTTGTGGATGCCCTATCCCTGGAAGTGTTCAAGACCAGGTTGGATGGGATTTTGAGAATCTAATGGTAGTCTTCCTTGCCCATGGCTCGAGCATTGGCCTACATGATCTTTAAAGACCTTTTCCAGTCACAACCGTTGTGTGATTCTAATTTTTGCGCAGATATAGTGCCCCATCAAAGGTTATGTTATCCACATAGCAGGCTAAGTGGAAGTTTGCTGTCAGCCTTTGCTCCATATGTCTTTTTTTTCCTTAAGTGCACTTGACTTTACAACTTTAATAACAATCTTTCAGCTTAGGGATTTCTATCTACCTTTGTTGAAGTGTGTGTGGAAAGCTATAAACTATTTTCCTTTTTTTCCTTTCCTCATTCCTGGAATACTTCGATATCTTTCAGTACTTCAGTAATCAACACTGCTTCCCAAGGCACCATATGAACAGAGGTATGTTTGCAAGGCCTTTATGTATCTGGGTTGTACAAATTGTATACAAGTAGCCTGGGAAAATTCCAGAAGAGGACTTTCACTCATGTTGGAATCTGTTAGAATTTTGAGACAAAACCAAAACAACAATATAATACATCTTGATTATAACTTTCACCAGTATAAAGCTGACAGATGCAGCTCCATCACTTTCTGTGCTAGTTTTCCATGTAGCAAGCTAAAGAGAAATTAGAAAATGAGGAAGAAGTGATGCTAAAGACTTGCTTTCAACTAGTTCTCTGTAGTGCTGAAGTTTCTGGACATGTTACCTCAGCAACATAAGTTAAAGCTGTCCCACAAATACATTATGCTGCATTCAGGCTTCATTGGTTATCTGTGAGAGACCTTTGCACCATGCTGCTCTAATTCTATTTGTGTGCTGTGCAGACTAGTCTGTGACTTTTAAGTCAGAGGATCATTAGACAAAATAATTCCTTGTGTGCAGCATAAATGATAGAATTTCACCCAGAGATTTCTGCATCAAACTGTTGTAAACTACGAATTAAAACCATTTCATTTGATGGACTTCTGAGGTTCCTTGGCTTCTACGTCATGCTCACACATCAGCTTTCTGCTGGTAGCACTGGTAGATTGACCCCCATGCCTGGTGAGTGTGAATATTGGGAAAGTCTCACTTCCAGCTACCTACCAATTTTTTTCCCCCCCAGGTATCTCTATTATCTGAAGGGAACAAAGAACTATCCAAAAAGTTAGCAAAAGAAGAGAACATGTGATTCTAAACAAAAGGTTTGGATTTGTTCCTAATGAGGTCAACCTGCCTGTACTTCAGCAGAGGCTGATTAGCAAAGGGTCAGGCTTTGCTCACTGAATAGCATACCAATGAAGCTCACTGAACAGCTTCAAGTACCATTTCTGGATGATGCTCTTTAGCTTTGTTTACAGCATAAGCACTTTACAAGAAGCATTGTGAAAAATGCTTCTAGGTTTATACATTAGGAGAAAAGCACAGTTCTCAGCAGCACATATTCTCTATTTTTAGAAATTTTTTTTAAGCTGTTGCATAGTCAGGTTTTCTGGAATGATGGTTTGTGGTAGCCTTATTTATATTCATGTATGCCTTCTTTGTAAAGAAAAAGCTTTGTAATATGACCAGACAGATAATATATGTAGATTCACTATAGCAGAATTAGAACAGATTAAATACCCTCAGTATGATTTTAATATTTAGAAGGAACTTCACTTCTTATGTCTGGATAGTAGCAAATTCTAATGCTGATGTGACATGTTAATAGTCACTATTTGCAACCAGAATAGCTTCTGAAATCGTTGTTATTTTAAAACCAGCTGGTTTTACTGCTATTTCTGTCTTCGTATTATATGTCTGTAGCCACACATTGTATAGATCTGTGTACATAAAATGTATCATGTACATTTATATACATTTTATATACACATTCATTTTACTCTTTAACAGACTTAAGTAAATTAAATACATTTTTTGCTGCTAATCAAAAATACTTAAGGACACTTCCAGAATTTCAATATTTATTCACTGTGTTAAATGTAGATTTAAATATCTTACTCAAGTAGCAGAGAAGCTATGTTTTTGGCTACAGTTTAGAGTAAGGAATTCTTACTAAGTGCAAAGGTGCTTCTCTACACTTGCTACTGTGGCAACTGTAACTGTTGCAAATAACCAGGATGCATTTGGTGATTATCGTTGTTGAAAATTGTTAGCTTTATAGTCAACACATAGATTACTTGTAAGCAATTTGATACAGATGAATGTTGTGTACATTATTCTTTATTTTTCTAAACAAACCCAGTGGTTTCTTTGTAATTTTAAATAGCTGATTTGCATTCATTTCTTAACAATTTAAGTGTATAATTTTACCTTTGTGATTTCAGTGCCTCAAACTGTGAAGCAGTGAAAAGGGATCAGTGGACAATGCAAAAAAAACTAAAACAACAAAACAAAAATGAGCCAATAGTAGTAAAATCATCCTCTTTTCACATATATGTTATGTTAAAAGTCATCAGGCACTGCCTTTGCGGCTATACAATGGTGCAATATTGATAGCAAAGGTCTGTTAAGGGTCAAGATATATCATTGCTAAGGTATCACCAGCTTGCACCATGAATCATTGTGCATTTCCTGCAATGATGCCACTCAAAATCCATTTCTATTCTAGTTCAGAGTGTCAGTTTTGCTTCGCTAGAATGAAGAAAGGGAATGCAGTATGGTTAAATCTGATGGATTATAAAGCAAATCCACAATGTATATGACTGATTTTACATGGCTATTTTATCCAAAATTCTTCATTTAAATTCAACCTTGATATGTTCTACTTAAATTTCATATGAATTCTAATAATAATTTCACACTGAAATAGCATATAGCAATCTACACTTAAAGTAGCCTATGTTAATATAATTTTTTCAGAATTTTTTATAATTTGAAACTGCCAGTGTACGCTGAATGTCTTAGAAATACTTTTGACTTTATTTCAAACATCATTGTTTATGTTTACTCTGGATTTGTATGATGTTAGTTTATAATTTATGGCATTGTTTTCGTTGAGAAAGAGAATGTAATTAATTACTCTTACTGTGCTTTTTAAAAGGTATATATAGTGCTTTTAACTTTGAAGCAAGTTTTGTGCTTGTTTTTGTGACTCTGAGAGGTGGAATACTAGGTAGTGGCCAGCAGAGGAGCAGACTTCGCTCCAGTAACTCCAAGACAACTTTAAGTGGATTGTGGTGGCATGTGCAACCAAAACCAAGGCTTTGATTTAAAGCAGGAAATCAGTGATCTTTTCTGTGTCTTTCCCAGTGTTCTATAGGATTATTTTTGCCCTTCCTGGCTGCAACAGTGTGGACATGCTGACTGTTGCAGGAAAGAGAGGATGCATTTTGCATGTAGGGCAATCAGTGGCTACAGAAGATCCATTATCTAAGCTATTAAATAGTTTATGGCATGAGTACATAGATGCTCTCCACTGAGACCAGCTTCTATTGTGTTTCCCATTGTATGAAAGGTAACAAGAGCCAGTTCTGACATGAATGATTTCTGTATGGCTAAATTCTGTATAGACAACATGGATAAAGCATATCTAGGGAAACACAGAAACCAGAACTAAGTTGCTCAATATCGTTCAGCAAAGTCAAGAATGGAACTGACATCTCCTGGGTTCCAGTCCAGTTTGTAACTATTATTCTTCAAGCTGTGTAGCTCTTTTTTTCTCATATGTGTGTCATCTTTCATGTAACCTGTGCAAAAATCTGAGAAGCACTCACAGCTGTACTTGCTATTTAGCTAATTGAAAAAGATCCTGCAAAGTGTGGTACTGACTATGTTGAGGAATTGTACTGAACTGTAGCTAACTTGTGATAATTTGTGAGTTAATCTAAACTGTGAATTATGCAAACCTTTCAGTTTGCTTGGCTGCAGTGGAGTACCTGAGATAATGTAGTGTTCTGCCCTCTATTATTCGTGCACTTACTTTCTACAGTCATCTGACTACAAGTACTTTCTCAGAAGAAAGTACTGTGTATGTATCCGTATTCTGTAGCCTGATTTACATATGTTGTGCTCTGAATCATTTCCCATTCTCCTTTCATATCTCTGAATAATCAGATGTTGACATTGGACCAAATAGTGAGTTTTATTCCATAAGGGAATTCTTGTTTTCAGGCACAAAATAATGTGTTTAAAGACTGTTTCTTACAGTCATTGTAACTTTGTGGGATTAGTGCCTGGTTATTGGTATTTCACATCAAGAAATTTGACTAGTTAAGGAACTTTTGGAATTATGTTCATTAAAGAGGAAAGGCCAATAAGTTTCCATACTGTAAACAGGAAAGCTTCTAGCAGTGACTTCTCCAAAATGAATAATAGACACAATTTTAGCATGTATGAATTCTGCCCTACTTTTTTCTGAATGACTGCATTTCAGGAGATGTGAAAAGAGGAAGCCACTTGAGAATATTTGGGTTTGACTGTATGAATTCACCATGCACTTGAATTAAAAAACTTCTCAGTTGAAGGTTTCATCATTCAATTTGTCTAGACAGATAACAACATCTGGAAACAAAGGTCTTCTAATTAATTTTATTTCGTGACTTGAAGGAAACTAAATTGTATGAATACTCTGTGTTCCAACTGTTCTCAACAGGAGATAGTGAGAATCATGGTGAGAAAACTAGTAATTTAAAAATATTTGACATTCAAGTCCTCAAATTTCCTACCAAACTAAAACTTATTTCTACGAAAGCTTTATGTCCATAATTGAACCCATTGTCCACTGCTGTTATTTTGACCTTATTATGTTTCTAATTTCCACCAGTCAGGACCTGTTCCCTGACTTAATCTGTAATTGAATTTACTCAGTTTTGCTCCAAATTTAGGCTTGCTGTAGCTTCATTACTGTCTTTTGTCTGCCTTAATCTCCATTGATGCAATATAAACAGACTGTTTTTAGTTGAGAATTTGCTTAGCAATGGAATCTGTAGTTAGTAACAGTCTAAATCTTTATAGACAATGAAGATACACATTTTTGTGTATATCTATCTATATCTATATCTATATCTATATCTATATCTATATCTATATCTATATCTATATCTATATCTATATCTATATCTATATCTATATCTATATCTATATCTATATCTATATCATATATATATGTCAATTTTTAACTTAATATAGTTGAAATCTTAGCAGTCTAATTCAAGAATCATTATTAGTCTAGATCTTTTGCAGGAAAAAATAAAGAATAATAATGCAGTTAAACTGCTTTACAAACACTTTTTAGCTTCTCCCCATTTAGGACAGTTATGCTCCCCTTTGAACTGCTCCTTAGTGTCCCAAGGTCAGTGGTTTGCTTCTGGTGGGGTTGTCAGCAGTTGTAGTCCTGTCCTAGGAAGAGCAAGATGTTGATGACTCCATCTTCTTCACTCTAGGACCCACCATTCAGGATAATTTTTCTACATTTGCTGACGCACTTTTACTCCTTTGCCTTTACTTTGTTGGTTTGCAGCTCCACGAGACATCTGGATTTATAATGTATGGTGTATTTTACATGTACTGCATACTGGTTTTTTGCTCTCTTAGATACCTCTCACCCCAGTTTTGTCCAGATCTGCCTTTTGTTGCTGATCATGGCTGAGTTGCTCATAGTTACCTGTGCCAAGTAATCCTCATCTCTTACCATCCCATAGCTGAATTCCTCTATAACACCTCTTGTGTTTTAGGGCACAGCTCTCTTATGGACCCTACTGTCTGACCAAGCCTGTATCTCTTCATACTACATCCTTATGTTAGTCATGTAAGTATCTCAGTACACATTGAGTGTACACTTTTTACAGCTATCTGCATAAAAATATCCTTGTTCAAAGACAAATCAAAGTAAAACAAATTAGAGGTATTGAACTGGTC